>NW_027667208.1:0-600000 GCF_963924665.1 Micromys minutus
AAATAAGAGGAATTACAGGCTTTTTCTCTAAAATAAGGGTAATTTCTAAAATTTGCCTTCAAGAAAGCGTAATTTCTGCATTTTTGACCTGAAATAAAAGGAATTTCTGTATTTTGGCCACAAGATAAGAGAAATTTCTGCAATTTTGCCCAAAAATAAGGTAAATTTCTGCAATTTTGTCACAAAAAAAAGAAATTTCAGCAATTTTGCTCTACAATAAAGAAAATTTCTGCCTTTTTGCCTCAAAATTAATGGAATTTCTGATTTTTGCCCCCAAATTAGAAGCATTACAGAATTTTTGCCCCAAAATAAGGGAAATTTCTGCAATTTGCCTCAACATAAAGAAAATTTCAGCCTTTTTGACCCAAAAAATGGAAATTTCTGAATTTTTGCCACAAAAAAAGTGGAATTTCGGCCTTTTTGCCCCAAAATTAGTGGAATTTCCTAATTTCTCCCCAAAATTAGAAGCATTACTGCATTTTTGCCCCAAAATATAGGAAATTTCTGCAATTTTGTTCCAAAATAAAGGGAATTTCTGCCTTTTTATTGCAAAATAATGGGAATTTCTTCATTTTTGCCACAAAATAAGGGAAATTTCTGCAATATTATTTTAAAATAAGTTAAATTTCTATACTTTTGCACCAAAATAAGGGAAATTTCTGACTTTTTGGCCCCAAATAAAGAGAAAATCTGCATTTTTGCCACAAATTAAGGGAAATATCTGCATTTTTCCCCCCAAAAAGGGGATTTTCTGAATTTTTGCCCTAAAATAAAAAAAATTTCTGCTTTTTTGCCCCAATATAGGGGGAATTTAGTCTTTTTGCCTTAAATAAGGGTAATATCTGTATTTTTGCCCTAAAATAAGAGAAATTTCTGCATTTTTTCCCAAAAAAAGGGGAATTTCTGTATTTTTGCCCTGAATTAAGGAAAATTTCTGCATTTTTGCTTCAAAATAAACAAAATTTCTGTAATTTTTTCTAAAATTAGTGGAATTTTTGCAATTTTGCCCCAAAATACGGAAAATTTCTGCAATTTTGCCCTAAAATTATGGGAATTTCTGCAATTTTGCCCCAAAATAAGAGAAATTTCTGCAATTTTGCCCTATAATTAGGGGAATTTCTGCCTTTTTGCCCTATAATAAGAGAAATTTATGCAATTTTGCACCAAAATAAAAGAATCTTCTGCATTTTTGCTCCAAAACAAAGGGAATTTCTGCCTTTTTGAAACAAAAAAAGGGGAATTTCTGCAATTTTTTTCCAAAATTAGGGGAATTTCTGCAATTTTGCCCCAAAATATGGGAAATTTCTGCAATTTTGCCCTAAAATTTTGGGAATTTCTGCAATTGTTCCCCAAAATAAGAGAAATTTCTGCAATTTTGCCCTATAATTAGGGGAATTTCTGCCTTTTTGCTTTATAATAAAGTAAATTTATGCTATTTTGCACCAAAATAAAGGAATCTTCTGCATTTATGCTCCAAAATAAAGGGAATTTCTGCCTTTTTGAAACAAAAAAAAGAGGAATTTCTGCAATTTTGTTCAAAAATAAGGGGAATTTCTGCATTTTTGCCTCAAAATAATGGGAATTCCTTCTTTTTTGGTGCAAAAAAGGGGGAATTTCAGTGTTTTTGCCTTAAAATAAGGGTAATTTCTGCATTTTGACACCAAGTATACGGTATTTCTGCCATTTTGACCCAAAATAAGAGGAATTTGTGCAATTTTGTCCCAAAAAAGGATATTTCAGCAATTTTGCCCCACAATAAAGAGAATTTCTGCCTTTTGCCCAAAAATTTGGGAATTTCTGCATTTTTGCCGCAAAATTAGAGGCATTACTGTGTTTTTGCCCCATAATAAGGGAAATTTCTGCATTTTTCCCCAAAATTAATTGGAATTTCTGCCTTTTTGCCCTAAAATAAGAAGAATTTCTGCTTTTTTGGCACAAAATAAGGGGAATTTCAGTCTTCTTCCTTTAAATAATTTTAATTTCTGCAATTTGCCCCCAAATTAGTGGAATTTCTGTTTTTTTGACCTAAAAGGAGAGGATTTTCTAGATTTTTGTCCCATGATAAGGGAAATTTCTACAATTTTGCCCAATAATAAAGGAAATTTCTGCCTTTTTGCCCCAAAATGAAGAGAATTTCTGCCTTTTTGCCCCCAAATAAAAGGAATTTCTGCATTTTGCCCCAAAATAATAGGAATTTCTCCCTTTATGCCCCAAAATTAGTGAAATTTCTGAATTTTGCCCCAAAATTAGTGAAATTTATGAATTTTGCCCCAAAATTAGAAGCATTACTGCATTTTTGCCCCAAAATATAGGAAATTTCTGCAATTTTGTTACAAAATAAGGGAAATCAGTTCATTTTTACCCCAAAATAATGTTAATTTCTGCATTTTTGCTACAAAATAAGGAAAGTTTCTGCAATTTTATCCTAAAATAAGTTAAATTTCTAACCTTTTGCCACAAAATAAAAGAAATTTCTGCCTATTTGGCCAAAAATAAGGGAAATTTCTGCATTTTTCCACAAATTAATGAAAATTTCTGCATTTTTGCTCAAAATTAAGTGGAATTCCTGTATTTTTGCCCTAAAATAAGAATTTCTGCCTTTAAGGCACAAAATAAAGGAATTTCAATTTTTTTCCCTAAATTAAGTTTAATTTCTGCAATTTGCCCCCAAATTAGCGGAATTTCTGCCTTTTTGACCTGAACCAAGGGGAATTTTTGCATTTTTGCTCCAAAATAAGGGGAATTTCAGCATTTTTGCCCAAAAATAAGGGGAATTTCTGTATTTTTACCCCCAAATTAGGGGAATTTCCACCTTTTTGCTCCAAAATTAGCGGCATTACTGTGTTTTTGCCCCAAAATAAGGGAAATTTCTGCATTTTTGACCAAAATTATGTGGAATTTCTGCCTTTTTGCTCTAAAATAAGAAGAATTTCTGCTTTTTTGGCACAAAATAAGAGGAATTTCAGGCTTTTTCTCTAAAAAAGGGTAATTTCTAAAATTTGCCCTCAAGAAAGCGTAATTTCTGCCTTTTTGACCTGAAACAAAAGAAATTTCTGTATTTTGGCAACAAGATAAGGGAAATTTCTGCAATTTTGCCCAAAAATAAGGGAAATTTCTGCAATTTTGTCCCAAAAAAAGAAATTTCTGCAATTTTGCCCCACAATAAGGGGAATTTCTGATTTTTGCCCCAAAATTAATGGAATTTCTCATTTTTGCCCCAAAATTAGAAGCATTACAGAATTTTTGTCCCAAAATAAGGGAAATTTCTGCAATTTGCCTCAAAATAAAGGAAATTTCTGCCTTTTTGACCCAAAAAAGGGAAATTTCTGAATTTTTGACGCAAAATAAGTGGAATTTCTTCCTTTTTGCACCAAAATTAGTGGAATTTCTGAATTTTGCTTCAAAATTAGAAGCATTACTGCATTTGTGCCTCAAAATACGGAAAATTTTTTCAATTTTGTTCCAAAATAATGGGAATTTTTGCATTTTTACCACAAAATAATGGGAATTTCTTCATTTTTGCCACAAAATAAGGGAAAATTCTGCAATATTATCCTAAAATAAGTTAAATTTCTATACTTTTGAACCAAAATAAGGAAAATTTCTGCCTTTTTGGCCCCAAATAAGAAGAAAAATCTGCATTTTTGCCCCAAATTAAGGGAAATTTCTGCATTTTTGCCCAAAAAAGGGGAATTTCAGGCTTTTTCCCTATAATTAGGGTAATTTCTGGAATTTGCCCCCAAATTAGCAGAATTTCTGCCTTTTTGACCTGAAATAAGGAAAATTTCTGGATTTTTGTCCCATGATAAGGGAAATTTGTGCATGTTTGCCCAAAAATAAGGGAAATTTCTGCCTTTTGCCCAAAATAAGGAGAATTTTTTGCCTTTTTGCCCCAAAATAAGAGGAGTTTCTGCAATTTTGCTCCAAATTAATGTTGATTTTCAGCATTTTTGCTCCAAAATAAAGGCATTTTCTGCAATTTTGACACAAAATTAGGGGAATTCCTGCAATTTTGCCTGAAAATAAAGGAAATTGCTGCAATTTTGCCCCAAAATAAGGCAAATTTCTGCAATTTTGCCCTATAATTAGAGGAATTTCTGCCTTTTTACCCTATAATAAGGGAAATTTATGCAATTTTGCACCAAAATAAGAAAATTTTGTGCATTTTTGCTCCAAAATAAAAGGAATTTCTGCCTTTTTGAAACAAAAAAAAAGGAATTTCTACAATTTTGTTTCAAAATAAGGAGATTTCAGCATTTTTGCCCCAAAATAAGGGGAATTTCTGCCTCTTTGGCGCAAAAAAAGGGAATTTCAGACTTTTTGCCCTAAAATAAGGGTAATTTCTACATTTTGACACCAAGTATGCGGTATTTCTGCATTTTTGACCCAAAATAAGGGTGAATTCTGAAATTTTGCCCCAAAATAAGAGAAATTTCTGCAATTTCGTCCCAAAAAAGGGCAATTTCAGCAATTTTGCCCCACAATAAGGGGAATTTCTGCCTTTTGCCCAAAAATTAGGGGAATTTCTGCATTTTTGCCGCAAAATTAGGGGCATTACTGTGTTTTTGCCCCAAAATACGTTAAATTTCTGCATTTTTCCCCAAAATTAATTGGAATTTCTGCCTTTTTGCCCTAAAATAAGAAGAATTTCTGCTTTTTTTGGCACAAAATAAGGGGAATTTCAGTCTTCTTCCCTTAAATAAGTTTAATATCTGCAATTGGCCCTCAAATTAGCGGAATTTCTGCATTTTTGACCTAAAATGAGGGGAATTTCTAGATTTTTGTCCCATGATAAGGGAAATTTCTGCAATTTTGCCCAAAAATAAGGGAAATTTCTGCCTTTTTGCCCCAAAATGAGGAGAATTTCTGCTTTTTTGCCCCCAAATAAAAGAAATTTCTGCATTTTTGCCGCAAAATAATAGGAATTTCTGCCTTTTTGCCCCAAAATTAGTGAAATTTTTGAATTTTGCCCCAAAATTAGTGAAATTTCTGATATTTGCCCTAAAATTAGAAGCATTACTGCATTTTTGCCCCAAAATATGGGAAATTTCTGCAATTTTGTTCCAAAATAAGGGAAATTTCTTCCTTTTTACCCCAAAATAATGGGAATTTTTGCATTTTTGCTACAAAATAAGGGAATTTTCTGCAATTTTATACTAAAATAAGTTAAATTTCTAACCTTTATCCTCAAAATATAAAAAATGTCTGCCTATTTGGCCAAAAATAAGAGAAATTTCTGCATTTTTGCCACAAATTAAGGAAAATTTCTGCATTTTTGCACAAAATTAACGTGAATTTTGCCTTTTTTCCCTAAAATAAGGGGAATTTTTGCCTTTCTGCCCCAAAATAAGGGGAATTTAGTCTTTTTGGCCTAATATAAGGGTAATTTCTGTATTTTTGGCCTAAAATAAAGAGAAATTCTGTCTTTTTGCCCTAAAATAAGAATTTCTGCCTTTAAGGCACAAAATAAAGGGAATTTCAATCTTTTTCCCTAAATTAAGTTTAATTTCTGCAATTTGCCCCCAAATTAGCGGAATTTCTGCATTTTTGACCTGAAATAAGGGGAATTTCATCATTTTTGCTCCAAAATAAGGGGAATTTCAGCATTTTTGCTCAAAAATAAGAGGAATTTCTGCATTTTTACCCCCAAATTAGGAGAATTTCCGCCTTTTTGCTCAAAAATTAGCGGCATTACTGTGTTTTTGCCCCAAAATAAAGGAAATTTCTGCATGCTTGCCCAAAATTATGTGGAATTTCTGCCTTTTTGCTCTAAAATAAGAAGAATTACTGCTTTTTTGGCACAAAATAAGAGGAATTTCAGGCTTTTTCTCTAAAATAAAGGTAATTTCTAAAATTTGCCCTCAAGAAAGCGTAATTTTTGCCTTTTTGACCTGAAATAAAAGGAATTTCTGTATTTTGGCAACAAGATAAGGGAAATTTCTGCAATTTTGCCCAAAAATAAGGGAAATTTCTGCAATTTTGTCCCAAAAAAGGGAAATTTCTGCAATTTTGCCTCACAATTAGAGGAATTTCTGCCTTTTTGCCCCAAAATTAATGGAATTTCTCATTTTTGTTTCAAAATTAGAAGCATTACAGAATTTTTGTCCCATAATAAGGGAAATTTCTGCAATTTGCCTAAAAATAAAGGAAATTTCTGCCTTTTTGACCCAAAAAAGGGAAATTTCTGAATTTTTGACGCAAAATAAATGGAATTTCTTCCTTTTTGCACCAAAATTAGTGGAATTTCTGAATTTTGCCCCAAAATTAGAAGCATTACTGCATTTTTGCCTCAAAATATGAAAAATTTTTTCAATTTTGTTTCAAGATAATGGGAATTTCTGCATTTTTACCGCAAAATAATGGGAATTTCTTCATTTTTGCCACAAAATAAGGGAAAATTCTGCAATATTATCCTAAAATAACTTAAATTTCTATACTTTTGCACCAAAATAAGAGAAATTTCTGCCTTTTTGGCCCCAAATAAGGGGAATAATCTGCATTTTTGCCCCATTTTAAGGGAAATTTCTGCATTTTTGCCCAAAAAAGAAGAATTTCAGGCTTTTTCCCTATAATTAGTGTAATTTCTGGAATTTGCCCCCAAATTACAGAATTTCTGCCTTTTTGACCTGAAATAAGGGAAATTTCTGGATTTTTGTCCCATGATAAGGGAAATTTGTGCAAGTTTGCCCAAAAATAAGGGAAATTTCTGCCTTTTGCCCAAAATAATGAGAATTTTTTTGCCTTTTTGCCCCAAAATAAGAGGAGTTTCTTCAATTTTGCTCCAAATTAATGTTGATTTTCCGCATTTTTGCTCCAAAATAAAGACATTTTCTGCAATTTTGACACAAAATTAGGGGAATTTCTGCAATTTTGCCTGAAAATAAAGGAAATTTCTGCAATTTTGCCCCAAAATTAGGGGAATTACTGCATTTTTGCCCCAAAATAAGGCAAATTTCTGCAATTTTGCCCTATAATCAGAGAAATTTCTGCCTTTTTACCCTATAATAAGGGAAATTTATGTAATTTTGCACCAAAATAAGAAAATTTTGTGCATTTTTGCTTCAAAATAAAAGGAATTTCTGCGTTTTTGAATCAAAAAAAAGGAATTTCTACAATTTTGTTCCAAAATAAGGGGAATTTCAGCATTTTTGCCCCAAAATAAGGGGAATTTCTGCCTCTTTGGTGCAAAAAAGAGGGAATTTCAGTCTTTTTGCCCTAAAATAAGGGTACTTTCTACATTTTGACACCAAGTATGCGGTATTTCTGCATTTTTGACCCGAAATAAGGGTGAATTCTGAAATTTTGCCCCAAAATAAGAAAATTTCTGCAATTTCGTCCCAAAAAAGGGAAATTTCAGCAATTTTGCCCCACAAAAAGGAGAATTTCTGCCTTTTGCCCCAAAATTATGGAAATTTCTGCATTTTTGCCGCAAAATTAGGGGCATTACTGTGTTTTTGCCCCAAAATACGTTAAATTTCTGCATTTTTCCCCAAAATTAATTGGAATTTCTCCCTTTTTGCCATAAAATAAGAAGTTTTTCTGCTTTTTTTGGCACAAAATAAGGGGAATTTCAGTCTTCTTTTCTTAAATATGTTTAATATCTGCAATTGGCCCTCAAATTAGCAAAATTTCTGCCTTTTTGACCTAAAATGAAGGGAATTTCTGGATTTTTGTCCCATGATAAGGGAAATTTCTGCAATTTTGCCCAAAAATAAGTGAAATTCCTACCTTTTTGCCCCAAAATGAGGAGAATTTCTGCCTTTTTGCCCCCAAATAAAAGAAATTTCTGCATTTTTTCCCCAAAATAATAGGAATTTCTGCCTTTTTGCCCCAAAATTAGTGAAATTTCTGATATTTGCCCTAAAATTAGAAGCATTACTGCATTTTTGCCCTAAAATTAGAAGCATTACTGCATTTTTGCCCCAAAATATGGGAAATTTCTGCAATTTTGTTCCAAAATAAAGGAAATTTCTTCCTTTTTACCCCAAAATAATGGAAATTTCTGCATTTTTGCTACAAAATAAAGGAAGTTTCTGCAATTTTATACTAAAATAAGTTAAATTTCTAACATTTTGCCTCAAAATATAAAAAATTTCTGCCTATTTGGCCAAAAATAAGAGAAATTTCTGCATTTTTGCCACAAATTAAGGAAAATTTCTGCATTTTTGCCCAAAATTAACGGGAATTTCTGCCTTTTTTCCTTAAAATAAAAGGAATTTCTGCCTTTTTGCCCCAAAATAAGGGGAATTTAGTCTTTTTGGCCTAATATAAGGGTAATTTCTGTATTTTTGGCCTAAAATAAAGAGAAATTCTGTCTTCTTGCCCTAAAAAAAGAAAAATTTCTGCATTTTGCTCCAAAATAAGGGGAATTTCAGCATTTTTGCCCCAAAATAAGTGGAATTTCTGCCTTTATACCGCAAAATTAGGGGAATTTCTGCATTTTTGCTCCAAAATTAGCGGCATTACTGTGTTTTACCTCAAAATAAGGGAAATTTCTGCATTTTTGCCCATAATTATGTGGAATTTCTGTCTTTTTGCTCTAAAATAAGAACAATTTCTGCCTTTTTGTCACAAAATAAGATGAATATCAGGCTTTTTCTCTAAAATAAGGGTAATTTCTAAAATTTGCCCCCAAGAAAGCATAATTTCTGCCTTTTTGACCTGAAAAAAAAGGAATTTCTGTATTTTAGCCACAAGATAAGGGAAATTTCTGCAATTTTGCCCAAAAATAAGGGAAATTTCTGCAATTTTGTTCCAAAAAAGGGAAATTTCAGCAATTTTGCTCGACAATAAGGGGAATTTCTGCTTTTTTGCCTCAAAATTAATGGAATTTCTGATTTTTTCCCAGAAATTAGAAGCATTACAGAATGTTTGCCCCAAAATAAGGGAAATTTCTGCAATTTGCCTCAAAATGAAGAAAATTTCTGCCTTTTTGACCCAAAAAATGGAAATTTCTGAATTTTTGCCGCAAAATAAGTGGAATTTTTGCCTTTTTGCCCAAAAATTAGTGGAATTTTCTAATTTTTCCCCAAAATTAGAAGCATTACTGCATTTTTGCCCCAAAATATAGGAAATTTCTGCAATTTTGTTCCAAAATAAAGGGAATTTCTGCATGTATTGCAAAATAATAGTAATTTCTTCATTTTTGCCACAAAATAAAGAAAATTTCTGCAATATTATTTTAAAATAAGTTAAATTTCTATACTTTTGCACAAAAATAAAGGAAATTTTTGACTTTTTGGCCCAAATGAGGGAGAAATCTGCATTTTTGCCACAAACTAAGGGAAATTTCTGCATTTTTGCTTCCTAAAAAGGGATATTTTCTTACTTTTTGCCCTAAAATAAGGGCAATTTCTGTTTTTTTGCCCTAAAATAAGGGGAATTTAGTCTTTTTGCCTTAAATAAGGGTAATTTCTGTATTTTTGCCATAAAATAAGAGAAATTTCTGCATTTTTGCCCCAAAATAAGCAAAATTTCTGTATTTTTGCCCTGAATAAAGGAAAATTTCTGCATTTTTGCTCCAAAATAAGGGGAATTTCTGAAATTTTTTTCCAAAATTAGGGGAATTTCTGCAATTTTGCCCTAAAATGAGGAAAATTTTTGCAATTTTGCCCAAATATTATGGGAATTTCTGCAATTTTACCCCAAAATAAGGGAATTTTTTGCAATTTTGCCCTATAATTAGGAGAATTTCTGCCTTTTTGCCCTATAATAAGAGAAATTTATGCAATTTTGCACCAAAATAAGGGAATCTTCTGCATTTTTTCTCCAAAATAAATTGAATTTCTGCCTTTTTGAAACAAAAAAAGGGAATTTCTGCAATTTTGTTCCAAAATAAGGAGAATTTCTGCATTTTTGCCCCAAAATAAGGGGAATTTCTGCCTTTTTGGTGCAAATAAAGGGAAATTTCAGTCATTTTGCCCTAAAATAAGGGTAATTTCTGCATTTTTGACACCAAGTATGCGGTATTTCTGCCATTTTGACCCGAAATAAGGGGAATTTCTGCCTTTTTCCCCAAAATTAGGGGAATTTCTGCATTTTTGCCCCAAAATGAGGAGAATTTCTGCGTTTTTGTGCCCAAATAAAAGGAATTTCTGCCTTTTGCCCCAAAATAATAGGAATTTCTGCCTTTTTGCCCCAAAATTAGTGAAATTTATGAATTTTGCCCCAAAATTAGTGAAATTTATGAATTTTGCCCCAAAATTAGAAGCATTACTGCATTTTTGCCCCAAAGTATGGGAAATTTCTGCAATTTTGTTACAAAATAAGGGAAATTAGTTTCATTTACCCCAAAATAATGGGAATTTCTGCATTTTTGCTACAAAATAAGGAAAGTTTCTGCAATTTTATCCTAAAACAAGTTAAATTTCTAAGCTTTCGTCTCAAAATAAAAGAAATTTCTGCCTATTTTGCAAAAATTAAGGGAAATTTCTGCATTTTTCCACAAATTAAGGAACATTTCTGCATTTTTGCTCAAAATTAAGTGGAATTTCTGTATTTTTGCCCTAAAATAAGAATTTCTGCCTTTAAGGCACAAAATAAGGGGAATTTCAGTCTTTTTCTCTAAATTAAGTTTAATTTCTGCAATTTGCCCCCAAATAAGCGGAATTTCTGCCTTTTTGTCCTGAAATAAGGGGTATTTCTGCATTTTTGCTCCAAAATAAGGGGAATTTCAGGATTTTTGCCTAAAAATAAGGGGAATTTCTGAATTTTTACCCCCAAATTAGGGGAATTTCTGCCTTTTTGCTCCAAAATTAGGGTCATTATTGTGTTTTTGCTCCAAAACAAGGGAAATTTTTGCATTTTTGCCCAAAATTATGTGGAATTTCTCCCTTTTTTTTTCTAAAATAAGAAGAATTTCTGCTTTTTTGGCACAAAATAAGAGGAATTTCTGGCTTTTTCTCTAAAATAAAGGTAATTTCTAAAATTTGCCCTCAAGAAAGCGTAATTTCTGCCTTTTTGACCTGAAATAAAAGGAATTTCTGTATTTTGGCAACAAGATAAGGGAAATTTCTGCAATTTTGCCCAAAAATAAGGTAAATTTCTGCAATTTTGTCACAAAAAAAAGAAATTTCAGCAATTTTGCTCCACAATAAGCTGAATTTCTGCCTTTTTGCCTCAAAATTAATGGAATTTCTGATTTTTGCCCCAAAATTAAAAGCATTACAGAATTGTTACCCCAAAATATGGGAAATTTCTGCAATTTGCCTCAAAATAAAGAAAATTTCTGCCTCTTTGACCCAAAAAATGGAAATTTCTGAATTTTTGCCGCAAAATAAGTGGAATTTCTGCCTTTTTGCCCC
Organism: Micromys minutus; assembly: GCF_963924665.1. Lineage (NCBI taxonomy): Eukaryota > Metazoa > Chordata > Mammalia > Rodentia > Muridae > Micromys > Micromys minutus. The sequence goes on from NW_027667208.1 coordinate 11,304, forward strand.
AAAATTAGTGGAATTTCCTAATTTTGCCCCAAAATTAGAAGCATTACTGCATTTTTGCCCCAAAATATAGGAAATTTTTTCAATTTTGTTCCAAAATAAAGGGAATTTCTGCCTTTTTATTGCAAAATAATGGGAATTTCTTCATTTTTGCCACAAAATAAGGAAAATTTCTGCAATATTATTTTAAAATATCTAAATTTCTATATCTTGCACCATAATAAGGGAAATTTCTGACTTTTTGGCCCTATATAAAGAAAAAATCTGCATTTTTGTCCCAAATTAAGGGAAATTTCTGAATTTTTGCCCCCAAAATAGGGGAATTTCTGACTTTTTGCCCTAAAATAATGGGAATTTCTGCCTTTTTGCCCCAAAATAAGGGGAATTTAGTTTTTTGCCTTAAATAAGGGTAATTTCTGTATTTTTGCCCTAAAACAAGAAAAATTTCTGCATTTTTGCCCCAAAATAAGGGGTATGTCTGTATTTTTGCCCTGAATTAAGAAAAGTTTCTGCATTTTTGCTCCAAAATAAGGGGAATTTCTGCAATTTTTTTCCAAAATTAGGGGAAGTTATGCATTTTTGCAACAACATAGGGAAATTGCTGCAATTTTGCCCTAAAATAATGGAAATTTCTGCAATTTTGCCCCAAAATAAGGTAAATTTCTGCAATTTTGCCCTATAATTAGGGGAATTTCTGCCTTTTTGCCCTATAATAAGGGAAATTTATGCAATTTTGCACCAAAATAAGGGAATCTTTTGCATTTTTGCTCCAAAATAAAGGGAATTTCTGCCTTTTTGAAACAAAAATGGGAATTTCTGCAATTTTGTTCCAAAATAAAGGGAATTTATGCATTTTTGCCCCAAAATAATGGGAATTTTCTCCTTTTTGGCGCAAAAAAGGGGGAATTTCAGTGTTTTTGCCCTGAAATAAGGGTAATTTCTGCATTTTTGAAACCAAATATGTGGTATTTCTGCCATTTTGACCCGAAATAAGGGGAATTTCTTCAATTTTGTCGCAAAAAAGGGAAATTTCAGCCATTTTGCCCCACAATTTGGGGAATTTCTGCCTATTGCCCCAAAATTAGGGGAATTTCTGCATTTTTGCCGCAAAATGAGAGGCATTACTTTGTTTTTGCCCCATAATAAGGGAAATTTCTTAATTTTTCCTCAAAATTAATTGGAATTTCTGCCTTTTTGCCCTAAAATAAATAGAATTTCTGCTTGTTTGGCACAAAATAAAGGGAATTTCAGTCTTCTTCCCTTAAATAAGTTTAATATCTGCAATTTGCTTCCAAATTAGCTGAATTTCTGCCTTTTTGACCTAAAATGAGGAGAATTTCTGGATTTTTGTCCCATGATGAGGGAAATATCTGCAACTTTGCACAAAAATAAGGGAAATTTCTGCCTTTTTGCCCCAAAATGAGGAGAATTTCTGCCTTTTTGCCCCAAAATGAGGAGAATTTCTGCCTTTTTGCCCCCAAATAAAAGGAATTTCTGCATTTTGCCCCAAAATAATAGGAATTTCTGCCTTTTTGCCCCAAAATTAGTGAAATTTCTGAATTTTGCCCCAAAATTAGTGAAATTTCTGAATTTTGCCCCAAAATTAGAAGCATTACTGCATTTTTGCCCCAAAATATGGGAAATTTCTGCAATTTTGTTACAATATAAGGGAAATCAGTTCATTTTTACCCCAAAATAATGTTAATTTTTGCATTTTTGCTACAAAATAAGGAAAGTTTCTGCAATTTTATCTTAAATAAGTTAAATTTTAAGCTTTTGCCTCAAAATAAAAGAAATTTCTGCCTATTTGTCCAAAAATAAGGGAAATTTCTGCATTTTTCCACAAATTAAGGAAAATTTCTGCATTTTTGCTCAAAATTAAGTGGAATTTCTGTATTTTTGCCCTAAAATAAGAATTTCTGCTTTTAAGGCACAAATTAAGGGGAATTTCATTCTTTTTCCCTAAATTAAGTTTAATTTCTGCAATTTGCCCCCAAATTAGCGGAATTTCTGCCTTTTGACCTGAAATAAGCGGAATTTCTGCATTTTTGCTCCAAAATAAGGGGAATTTCTGCATTTTTGCCCAAAAATAATGGGAATTTCTGCATTTTTACCCCCAAAATAGGGGAATTTCCGCCTTTTTGCTCCAAAGTTAGGGGCATTACTGTGTTTTTGCCCCAAAATAAGGGAAATTTCTGCATTTTTGCCCAAAATTATGTGGAATTTCTGCCTTTTTGCTCTAAAATAAGAAGAATTTTTGCCTTTTTGGCACAAAATAAGAGGAATTTCAGGTTTTTTCTCTAAAATAAGGGTAATTTCTAAAATTTGCCCTCAAGAAAGTGTAATTTCTGCCTTTTTGACCTGAAATAAAAGGAATTTCTGTATTTTGGCAACAAGATAAGGGAAATTTCTGCAATTTTGCCAAAAAATAAGGGAAATTTCTGCAATTTTGTCCCAAAAAAGGGAAATTTCTTCAATTTTGCCCACAATAAGGGGAATTTCTTCCTTTTTGCCCCAAAATTATTGGAATTTCTCATTTTTGCCCCAAAATTAGAAGCATTAGAGTGTTTTTGCCCCAAAATAACAGAAATTTCTGCAATTTGCCTCAAAATAAAAAAAATTCTGCTTTTTTGACCCAAAAAAGGGAAATTTCTGAATTTTTGCCGCAAAATAAGTGGAATTTCTGCCTTTTTGCACCAAAATCAGTGGAATTTCTGAATTTTGCCCCAAAATTAGAAGCATTACTGCATATTTGCCCCAAATTATGGGAAATTTCTGCAATTTTGTTCTAAAATAAGAGAAATTTCTTACTTTTTACCCCAAAATAATGGGAATTTCTGCATTTTTGCTACAAAATTAGGGAAGTTTCTGCAATTTTATCCTTAAATAAGTTAAATTTCTAACCTTTTGCCTCAAAAAGAGAAATTTCTGCATATTTGGCCAAAAATAAGAGAAATTCCTGCATTTTTGCCACAAATTAAGGAAAATTTCTGCATTTTTGCCCAAAATTAATGGGAATTTATTACTTTTTGCCTTAAAATAAGGGGAATTTCTGCCTTTTTGCCCCAAATTAAGGGGAATTTAGTCATTTTGGCATAATATAAGGGTAATTTCTGTATTTTTGGCCTAAAATAAGGAGAAATTCTGTCTTTTTGCCCTAAAACAAAAAAAAATTTCGGGATTTTGGCTCCAAAATAAGGGGAATTTCAGCATTTTTGCCTCAAAATAAGGGGAATTTCTGCCTTTTTACCCCAAAATTAGGGGAATTTCTGCCTTTTTGCTCCAAAATTAGGGGCATTACTGTGTTTTACTTCAAAATAAAAGAAATTTCTGCATTTTTGCCCAAAATTATGTGGAATTTCTGCCTTTTTGCTCTAAAATAAGAAGAATTTCTGCCTTTTTGTCACAAAATAAAAGGAATTTCAGGCTTTTTCTCTAAAATAAGGGTCATTTCTAAAATTTGCCCCCAAGAAAGCGTAATTTCTGCCTTTTTGACCTGAAATAAAAAAAATTTCTGTATTTTGGTTACAAGATAAGGGAAATTTCTTTAATTTTGCCCAAAAATAAGGGAAATTTCTGCAATTTTGTCTAAAAAAAGGGAAATTTCAGCAATTTTGCTCCACAATAAAGAAAATTTCTGCCTTTTTGCCTCAAAATTAATGGAATATCTGATTTTTGCCCCAAAATTAGAAGCATTACAGAATTTTTGCCCTAAAATAAGGGAAATTTCTGCAATTTGCATCAAAATAAAGAAAATTTCAGCCTTTTTGACCCAAAAAATGGAAATTTCTGAATTTTTGCCACAAAAAAAAAAGGAATTTCGGCCTTTTTGCCCCAAAATTAGTGGAATTTCCTAATTTCTCCCCAAAATTAGAAGCATTACTGCATTTTTGTCCCAAAATAAGGGAAATTTCTGCAATTTGCCTCAAAATAGAGAAATTTCTGCCTTTTTGACCCAAAAAAAAGGAAATTTCTGAATTTTTGCCGCAAAATAAGTGGATTTTCTGCCTTTTTGCCCCAAAATTAGTGGAATTTCTGAATTTTGCCCCAAAATTAGTGAAATTTCTGATATTTGCCCCAAAATAAGGAGAATTTTTGTCTTTTTGCCCCAAAATAAGAGAAATTTCTGTAATTTTGTTCCAAAAAAGGGAAATTTCAGCAATTTTAGTCCAAAATAAGGGGAATTTCTGCCTTTGCCCCAAAATTAGGGGAATTTCTGCATTTTTGCCGCAAAATTAGGGGCATTACTGAGTTTTTGCCCCAAAATACGTTAAATTTCTGCATTTTTCCCCAAAATTAATTGGAATTTCTGCCTTTTTGCCCTAAAATAAGAAGAATTTCTGCTTTTTTTGGCACAAAATAAGGGGAATTTCAGTCTCCTTCCCTTAAATATGTTTAATATCTGCAATTGGCCCTCAAATTAGCGGAATTTCTGCCTTTTTGACCTAAAATGAGGGGAATTTCTGGATTTTTGTCCCATGATAAGGGAAATTTCTGCAATTTTGCCCAAAAATAAGTGAAATTTCTGACTTTTTGCCCCAAATAAGGAGAATTTCTGCCTTTTTGCCCCCAAATAAAAGAAATTTCTGCATTTTTGCCCCAAAATAATAGCAATTTCTGCCTTTTTGCCCCAAAATTAGTGAAATTTCAGTATTTTGCCCCAAAATTAGTGAAATTTCTGATATTTGCCCCAAAATAAGGAGAATTTTTGTCTTTTTGCCCCAAAATAAGAGAAATTTCTGTAATTTTGTTCCAAAAAAGGAAAATTTCAGCAATTTTAGTCCAAAATAAGGGGAATTTCTGCCTTTGCCCCAAAATTAGGGGAATTTCTGCATTTTTGCCGCAAAATTAGGGGCATTACTGTGTTTTTGCCCCAAAATAAGGGAAATTTCTGCATTTTTGCCCAAAATTATGTGGAATTTCTGCCTTTTTACTATAAAATAAGAAGAATTTTTGCCTTTTTGGCACAAAATAAGAGGAATTTCAGGTTTTTTCTCTAAAATAAGGGTAATTTCTAAAATTTGCCCTCAAGAAAGTGTAATTTCTGCCTGTTTGACCTGAAATAAAAGGAATTTCTGTATTTTGGCAACAAGATAAGGGAAATTTCTGCAATTTTGCCAAAAAATAAGGGAAATTTCTGCAATTTTGTCACAAAAAAAAGAAATTTCTTCAATTTTGCCCACAATAAGGGGAATTTCTTCCTTTTTGCCCCAAAATTAGTGGAATTTCTCATTTTTGCCCCAAAATTAGAAGCATTACAGTATTTTTGCCCCAAAATAACAGAAATTTCTGCAATTTGCCTCAAAATAAAAAAAAATTCTGCTTTTTTGACCCAAAAAAGGGAAATTTCTGAATTTTTGCCGCAAAATAAGTGGAATTTCTGCCTTTTTGCACCAAAATCAGTGGAATTTCTGAATTTTGCCCCAAAATTAGAAGCATTACTGCATTTTTGCCCCAAATTATGGGAAATTTCTGCAATTTTGTTCTAAAATAAGAGAAATTTCTTACTTTTTACCCCAAAATAATGGGAATTTCTGCATTTTTGCTACAAAATTAGGGAAGTTTCTGCAATTTTATCCTTAAATAAGTTAAATTTCTAACCTTTTGCCTCAAAAAGAGAAATTTCTGCATATTTGGCCAAAAATAAGAGAAATTCCTGCATTTTTGCCACAAATTAAGGAAAATTTCTGCATTTTTGCCCAAAATTAATGGGAATTTATTACTTTTTGCCTTAAAATAAGGGGAATTTCTGCCTTTTTGCCCCAAATTAAGGGGAATTTAGTCATTTTGGCATAATATAAGGGTAATTTCTGTATTTTTGGCCTAAAATAAGGAGAAATTCTGTCTTTTTGCCCTAAAACAAAAAAAAATTTCGGGATTTTGGCTCCAAAATAAGGGGAATTTCAGCATTTTTGCCCCAAAATAAGGGGAATTTCTGCCTTTTTACCCCAAAATTAGGGGAATTTCTGCCTTTTTGCTCCAAAATTAGGGGCATTACTGTGTTTTACTTCAAAATAAAAGAAATTTCTGCATTTTTGCCCAAAATTATGTGGAATTTCTGCCTTTTTGCTCTAAAATAAGAAGAATTTCTGCCTTTTTGTCACAAAATAAAAGGAATTTCAGGCTTTTTCTCTAAAATAAGGGTCATTTCTAAAATTTGCCCCCAAGAAAGCGTAATTTCTGCCTTTTTGACCTGAAATAAAAAAAATTTCTGTATTTTGGTTACAAGATAAGGGAAATTTCTTTAATTTTGCCCAAAAATAAGGGAAATTTCTGCAATTTTGTCTAAAAAAAGGGAAATTTCAGCAATTTTGCTCCACAATAAAGAAAATTTCTGCCTTTTTGCCTCAAAATTAATGGAATATCTGATTTTTGCCCCAAAATTAGAAGCATTACAGAATTTTTGCCCTAAAATAAGGGAAATTTCTGCAATTTGCATCAAAATAAATAAAATTTCAGCCTTTTTGACCCAAAAAATGGAAATTTCTGAATTTTTGCCACAAAAAAAAAAGGAATTTCGGCCTTTTTGCCCCAAAATTAGTGGAATTTCCTAATTTCTCCCCAAAATTAGAAGCATTACTGCATTTTTGTCCCAAAATAAGGGAAATTTCTGCAATTTGCCTCAAAATAGAGAAATTTCTGCCTTTTTGACCCAAAAAAAAGGAAATTTCTGAATTTTTGCCGCAAAATAAGTGGATTTTCTGCCTTTTTGCCCCAAAATTAGTGGAATTTCTGAATTTTGCCCCAAAATTAGTGAAATTTCTGATATTTGCCCCAAAATAAGGAGAATTTTTGTCTTTTTGCCCCAAAATAAGAGAAATTTCTGTAATTTTGTTCCAAAAAAGGGAAATTTCAGCAATTTTAGTCCAAAATAAGGGGAATTTCTGCCTTTGCCCCCAAATTAGGGGAATTTCTGCATTTTTGCCGCAAAATTAGGGGCATTACTGAGTTTTTGCCCCAAAATACGTTAAATTTCTGCATTTTTCCCCAAAATTAATTGGAATTTCTGCCTTTTTGCCCTAAAATAAGAAGAATTTCTGCTTTTTTTGGCACAAAATAAGGGGAATTTCAGTCTCCTTCCCTTAAATATGTTTAATATCTGCAATTGGCCCTCAAATTAGCGGAATTTCTGCCTTTTTGACCTAAAATGAGGGGAATTCCTGGATTTTTGTCCCATGATAAGGGAAATTTCTGCAATTTTGCCCAAAAATAAGTGAAATTTCTGACTTTTTGCCCCAAATAAGGAGAATTTCTGCCTTTTTGCCCCCAAATAAAAGAAATTTCTGCATTTTTGCCCCAAAATAATAGCAATTTCTGCCTTTTTGCCCCAAAATTAGTGAAATTTCTGTATTTTGCCCCAAAATTAGTGAAATTTCTGATATTTGCCCCAAAATAAGGAGAATTTTTGTCTTTTTGCCCCAAAATAAGAGAAATTTCTGTAATTTTGTTCCAAAAAAGGAAAATTTCAGCAATTTTAGTCCAAAATAAGGGGAATTTCTGCCTTTGCCCCAAAATTAGGGGAATTTCTGCATTTTTGCCGCAAAATTAGGGGCATTACTGTGTTTTTGCCCCAAAATAAGGGAAATTTCTGCATTTTTGCCCAAAATTATGTGGAATTTCTGCCTTTTTACTATAAAATAAGAAGAATTTTTGCCTTTTTGGCACAAAATAAGAGGAATTTCAGGTTTTTTCTCTAAAATAAGGGTAATTTCTAAAATTTGCCCTCAAGAAAGTGTAATTTCTGCCTGTTTGACCTGAAATAAAAGGAATTTCTGTATTTTGGCAACAAGATAAGGGAAATTTCTGCAATTTTGCCAAAAAATAAGGGAAATTTCTGCAATTTTGTCACAAAAAAAAGAAATTTCTTCAATTTTGCCCACAATAAGGGGAATTTCTTCCTTTTTGCCCCAAAATTAGTGGAATTTCTCATTTTTGCCCCAAAATTAGAAGCATTACAGTATTTTTGCCCCAAAATAACAGAAATTTCTGCAATTTGCCTCAAAATAAAAAAAAAAATTCTGCTTTTTTGACCCAAAAAAGGGAAATTTCTGAATTTTTGCCGCAAAATAAGTGGAATTTCTGCCTTTTTGCACCAAATTCAGTGGAATTTCTGAATTTTGCCCCAAAATTAGAAGCATTACTGCATTTTTGCCCCAAATTATGGGAAATTTCTGCAATTTTGTTCTAAAATAAGAGAAATTTCTTACTTTTTACCCCAAAATAATGGGAATTTATGCATTTCTGCTACAAAATTAGGGAAGTTTCTGCAATTTTATCCTTAAATAAGTTAAATTTCTAACCTTTTGCCTCAAAAAGAGAAATTTCTGCATATTTGGCCAAAAATAAGAGAAATTCCTGCATTTTTGCCACAAATTAAGGAAAATTTCTGCATTTTTGCCCAAAATTAATGGGAATTTATTACTTTTTGCCTTAAAATAAGGGGAATTTCTGCCTTTTTGCCCCAAATTAAGGGGAATTTAGTCATTTTGGCATAATATAAGGGTAATTTCTGTATTTTTGGCCTAAAATAAGGAGAAATTCTGTCTTTTTGCCCTAAAACAAAAAAAAATTTCGGGATTTTGGCTCCAAAATAAGGGGAATTTCAGCATTTTTGCCCCAAAATAAGGGGAATTTCTGCCTTTTTACCCCAAAATTAGGGGAATTTCTGCCTTTTTGCTCCAAAATTAGGGGCATTACTGTGTTTTACTTCAAAATAAAAGAAATTTCTGCATTTTTGCCCAAAATTATGTGGAATTTCTGCCTTTTTGCTCTAAAATAAGAAGAATTTCTGCCTTTTTGTCACAAAATAAAAGGAATTTCAGGCTTTTTCTCTAAAATAAGGGTCATTTCTAAAATTTGCCCCCAAGAAAGCGTAATTTCTGCCTTTTTGACCTGAAATAAAAAAAATTTCTGTATTTTGGTTACAAGATAAGGGAAATTTCTTTAATTTTGCCCAAAAATAAGGGAAATTTCTGCAATTTTGTCTAAAAAAAGGGAAATTTCAGCAATTTTGCTCCACAATAAAGAAAATTTCTGCCTTTTTGCCTCAAAATTAATGGAATATCTGATTTTTGCCCTAAAATTAGAAGCATTACAGAATTTTTGCCCTAAAATAAGGGAAATTTCTGCAATTTGCATCAAAATAAAGAAAATTTCAGCCTTTTTGACCCAAAAAATGGAAATTTCTGAATTTTTGCCACAAAAAAAAAAGGAATTTCGGCCTTTTTGCCCCAAAATTAGTGGAATTTCCTAATTTCTCCCCAAAATTAGAAGCATTACTGCATTTTTGTCCCAAAATAAGGGAAATTTCTGCAATTTGCCACAAAATAGAGAAATTTCTGCCTTTTTGACCCAAAAAAAAGGAAATTTCTGAATTTTTGCCGCAAAATAAGTGGATTTTCTGCCTTTTTGCCCCAAAATTAGTGGAATTTCTGAATTTTGCCCCAAAATTAGTGAAATTTCTGATATTTGCCCCAAAATAAGGAGAATTTTTGTCTTTTTGCCCCAAAATAAGAGAAATTTCTGTAATTTTGTTCCAAAAAAGGGAAATTTCAGCAATTTTAGTCCAAAATAAGGGGAATTTCTGCCTTTGCCCCCAAATTAGGGGAATTTCTGCATTTTTGCCGCAAAATTAGGGGCATTACTGAGTTTTTGCCCCAAAATACGTTAAATTTCTGCATTTTTCCCCAAAATTAATTGGAATTTCTGCCTTTTTGCCCTAAAATAAGAAGAATTTCTGCTTTTTTTGGCACAAAATAAGGGGAATTTCAGTCTCCTTCCCTTAAATATGTTTAATATCTGCAATTGGCCCTCAAATTAGCGGAATTTCTGCCTTTTTGACCTAAAATGAGGGGAATTTCTGGATTTTTGTCCCATGATAAGGGAAATTTCTGCAATTTTGCCCAAAAATAAGTGAAATTTCTGACTTTTTGCCCCAAATAAGGAGAATTTCTGCCTTTTTGCCCCCAAATAAAAGAAATTTCTGCATTTTTGCCCCAAAATAATAGCAATTTCTGCCTTTTTGCCCCAAAATTAGTGAAATTTCTGTATTTTGCCCCAAAATTAGTGAAATTTCTGATATTTGCCCTAAATTTAGAAGCATTACTGCATTTTTGCCCCAAAATATGGGAAATTTCTGCAATTTTGTTCCAAAATAAGGGTAATTTCTTCCTTTTTACCCGAAAATAATGGGAATTTCAGCATTTTTGCTACAAAATAAGGGAAGTTTCTGCAATTTTATACTAAAATAAGTTAAATTTCTAACCTATTGCCTCAAAATATAAAAAATTTCTGCCTATTTGGCCAAAAATAAGAGAAATTTCTGCATTTTTGCCAAAAATTAAGGAAAATTTCTGCATTTTTGCCCAAAATTAACGGGAATTTCTGTCTTTTTTCCCTAAAATAAAGGGAATTTTTGCCTTTTGCCCCAAAATAAGGGGAATTTAGTCTTTTTGGCCTAATATAAGGGTAATTTCTGTATTTTTGGCCTAAAATAAAGAGAAATTCTCTCTTTTTGTCCTAAAATAAGAAAAATTTCTGCATTTTGCACCAAAGTAAGGGGAATTTCAGCATTTTTTGCCCCAAAATAAGTGGAATATCTGCCTTTTTACCCCAAAATTGGAGGAATTTCTGCATTTTTGCTCCAAAATTAGGGGCATTACTGTGTTTTACCTCAAAATAAGGGAAATATCTGCATTTTTGCCCAAAATTATGTGGAATTTCTGCCTTTTTGCTCTAAAATAAGAAGAATTTCTGCCTTTTTGTCACAAAATAAGATGAATTTCAGGTTTTTCTCTAAAATAATGGTAATTTCTAAAATTTGCCCCCAAGAAAGCGTAATTTCTGCCTTTTTGACCTGAAAAAAAAGGAATTTCTGTATTTTAGCCACAAGATAAAAGAAATTTCTGCAATTTTGCCCAAAAATAAGGGAAATTTCTGCAATTTTGTTCCAAAAAAGGGAAATTTCAGCGATTTTGTTCCACAATAAGGGGAATTTCTGCTTTTTTGCCTCAAAATTAATGGAATTTCTGATTTTTGCCCAGAAATTAGAAGCATTACAGAATGTTTGCCCCAAAATAAGGGAAATTTCTGCAATTTGCCTCAAAATAAAGAAAATTTCTGCCTTTTTGACCCAAAAAATGGAAATTTCTGAATTTTTGCCGCAAAATAAGTGGAATTTTTGCCTTTTTGCCTAAAAATTAGTGGAATTTCCTAATTTTTCCCCAAAATTAGAAGCATTACTGCATTTTTGCCCCAAAATATAGGAAATTTCTGCAATTTTGTTCCAAAATAAAGGGAATTTCTGCCTTTTTATTGCAAAATAATTGGAATTTCTTCATTTTTGCCACAAAATAAGGAAAATTTCTGCAATATTATTTTAAAATAAGTTAAATTTCTATACTTTTGCACAAAAATTAAGGAAATTTTTGACTTTTTGGCCCCAAATGAGGGAAAAATCTGCATTTTTGCCACAAACTAATGGAAATTCCTGCATTTTTGCTTCCCAAAAAGGGAGAATTTCTTACTTTTTGCCCTAAAATAAGGGGAATTTCTGTTTTTTTGCCCTAAAATAAGGGGAATTTAGTCTTTTTGCCTTAAATAATGGTAATTTCTGTATTTTTGCCCTAAAATAAGAGAAATTTCTGCATTTTTGCCCTGAATTAAGGAAAATTTCTGCATTTTTGCTTCAAAATAAGGGGAATTTCTGAAATTTTTTTCCAAAATTAGGGGAATTTCTGCATTTTTGCCGCAAAATGAGAGGCATTACTTTGTTTTTGCCCCATAATAAGGGAAATTTCTTAATTTTTCCCCAAAATTAATTGGAAATTCTGCCTTTTTGCCCTAAAATAAATAGAATTTCTGCTTTTTTGGCACAAAATAAGGGGAATTTCAGTCTCCTTCCCTTAAATAAGTTTAATATCTGCATTTGGCCCTCAAATTAGCGGAATTTCTGCCTTTTTGACCTAAAATGAGGTTAATTTCTGGATTTTTGTCCCATGATAAGGGAAATTTCTGCAATTTTGCCCAAAAATAAGTGAAATTTCTGACTTTTTGCCCCAAATAAGGAGAATTTCTGCCTTTTTGCCCCCAAATAAAAGAAATTTCTGCCTTTTTGCCCCAAAATTAGTGAAATTTCTGTATTTTGCCCCAAAATTAGTGAAATTTCTGATATTTGCCCTAAATTTAGAAGCATTACTGCATTTTTGCCCCAAAATATGGGAAATTTCTGCAGTTTTGTTCCAAAATAAGGGTAATTTCTTCCTTTTTACCCCAAAATAATGGGAATTTCTGCATTTTTGCTACAAAATAAGGGAAGTTTCTGCAATTTTATACTAAAATAAGTTAAATTTCTAACCTTTTGCCTCAAAATATAAAAAATTTCTGCCTATTTGGCCAAAAATAAGAGAAATTTCTGCATTTTTGCCACAAATTAAGGAAAATTTCTGCATTTTTGCCCAAAATTAACGGGAATTTCTGCCTTTTTTCCCTAAAATAAAGGGAATTTCTGCCTTTTTGCCCCAAAATAAGGGGAATTTAGTCTTTTTGGCCTAATATAAGGGTAATTTCTGTATTTTTGGCCTAAAATAAAGAGAAATTCTCTCTTTTTGTTCTAAAATAAGAAAAATTTCTGCATTTTGCACCAAAGTAAGGGGAATTTCAGCATTTTTGCCCCAAAATAAGTGGAATATCTGCCCTTTTACCCCAAAATTAGAGGAATTTCTGCATTTTTGCTCCAAAATTAGGGGCATTACTGTGTTTTACCTCAAAATAAGGGAAATTTCTGCATTTTTGCCCAAAATTATGTGGAATTTCTGCCTTTTTGCTCTAAAATAAGAAGAATTTCTGCCTTTTTGTCACAAAATAAGATGAATTTCAGGTTTTTCTCTAAAATAATGGTAATTTCTAAAATTTGCCCCCAAGAAAGCGTAATTTCTGCCTTTTTGACCTGAAAAAAAAGGAATTTCTGTATTTTAGCCACAAGATAAAGGAAATTTCTGCAATTTTGCCCAAAAATAAGGGAAATTTCTGCAATTTTGTTCCAAAAAAGGGAAATTTCAGTGATTTTGTTCCACAATAAGGGGAATTTCTGCTTTTTTGCCTCAAAATTAATGGAATTTCTTATTTTTGCCCAGAAATTAGAAGCATTACAGAATGTTTGCCCCAAAATAAGGGAAATTTCTGCAATTTGCCTCAAAATAAAGAAAATTTCTGCCTTTTTGACCCAAAAAATGTAAATTTCTGAATTTTTGCCGCAAAATAAGTGGAATTTTTGCCTTTTTGCCTAAAAATTAGTGGAATTTCCTAATTTTTCCCCAAAATTAGAAGCATTACTGCATTTTTGCCCCAAAATATAGGAAATTTCTGCAATTTTGTTCCAAAATAAAGGGAATTTCTGCCTTTTTATTGCAAAATAATTGGAATTTCTTCATTTTTGCCACAAAATAAGGAAAATTTCTGCAATATTATTTTAAAATAAGTTAAATTTCTATACTTTTGCACAAAAATAAAGGAAATTTTTGACTTTTTGGCCCCAAATGAGGGAAAAATCTGCATTTTTGCCACAAACTAAGGGAAATTCCTGCATTTTTGCTTCCCAAAAAGGGAGAATTTCTTACTTTTTGCCCTAAAATAAGGGGAATTTCTGTTTTTTTGCCCTAAAATAAGGGGAATTTAGTCTTTTTGCCTTAAATAAGGGTAATTTCTGTATTTTTGCCCTAAAATAAGAGAAATTTCTGCATTTTTGCCCCAAAATAAGGAAAATTTCTGCATTTTTGCCCTGAATTAAGGAAAATTTCTGCATTTTTGCTTCAAAATAAGGGGAATTTCTGAAATTTTTTTCCAAAATTAGGGGAATTTCTGCATTTTTGCCGCAAAATGAGAGGCATTACTTTGTTTTTGCCCCATAATAAGGGAAATTTCTTAATTTTTCCCCAAAATTAATTGGAAATTCTGCCTTTTTGCCCTAAAATAAATAGAATTTCTGCTTTTTTGGCACAAAATAAGGGGAATTTCAGTCTCCTTCCCTTAAATAAGTTTAATATCTGCATTTGGCCCTTAAATTAGTGGAATTTCTGCCTTTTTGACATAAAATGAGGGGAATTTCTGGATTTTTGTCCCATGATAAGGGAAATTTCTGCAATTTTGCCCAAAAATAAGTGAAATTTCTGACTTTTTGCCCCAAATAAGGAGAATTTCTGCCTTTTTGCCCCCAAATAAAAGAAATTTCTGCATTTTTTCCCAAAAATAATAGCAATTTCTGCCTTTTTGCCCCAAAATTAGTGAAATTTCTGTATTTTGCCCCAAAATTAGTGAAATTTCTGATATTTGCCCTAAATTTAGAAGCATTACTGCATTTTTGCCCCAAAATATGGGAAATTTCTGCAGTTTTGTTCCAAAATAAGGGTAATTTCTTCCTTTTTATCCCAAAATAATGGGAATTTCTGCATTTTTGCTACAAAATAAGGGAAGTTTCTGCAATTTTATACTAAATAAGTTAAATTTCTAACCTTTTGCCTCAAAATATAAAAAATTTCTGCCTATTTGGCCAAAAATAAAAGAAATTTCTGCATTTTTGCCACAAATTAAGGAAAATTTCTGCATTTTTGCCCAAAATTAACGGGAATTTCTGCCTTTTTTCCCTAAAATAAAGGGAATTTCTGCCTTTTTGCCCCAAAATAAGGGGAATTTAGTCTTTTTGGCCTAATATAAGGGTAATTTCTGTATTTTTGGCCTAAAATAAAGAGAAATTCTCTCTTTTTGTTCTAAAATAAGAAAAATTTCTGCATTTTGCACCAAAGTAAGGGGAATTTCAGCATTTTTGCCCCAAAATAAGTGGAATATCTGCCTTTTTACCCCAAAATTAGAGGAATTTCTGCATTTTTGCTCCAAAATTAGGGGCATTACTGTGTTTTACCTCAAAATAAGGGAAATTTCTGCATTTTTGCCCAAAATTATGTGGAATTTCTGCCTTTTTGCTCTAAAATAAGAAGAATTTCTGCCTTTTTGTCACAAAATAAGATGAATTTCAGGTTTTTCTCTAAAATAATGGTAATTTCTAAAATTTGCCCCCAAGAAAGCGTAATTTCTGCCTTTTTGACCTGAAAAAAAAGGAATTTCTGTATTTTAGCCACAAGATAAAGGAAATTTCTGCAATTTTGCCCAAAAATAAGGGAAATTTCTGCAATTTTGTTCCAAAAAAGGGAAATTTCAGCAATTTTGTTCCACAATAAGGGGAATTTCTGCTTTTTTGCCTCAAAATTAATGGAATTTCTGATTTTTGCCCAGAAATTAGAAGCATTACAGAATGTTTGCCCCAAAATAAGGGAAATTTCTGCAATTTGCCTCAAAATAAAGAAAATTTCTGCCTTTTTGACCCAAAAAATGTAAATTTCTGAATTTTTGCCGCAAAATAAGTGGAATTTTTGCCTTTTTGCCTAAAAATTAGTGGAATTTCCTAATTTTTCCCCAAAATTAGAAGCATTGCTGCATTTTTGCCCCAAAATATAGGAAATTTCTGCAATTTTGTTCCAAAATAAAGGGAATTTCTGCCTTTTTATTGCAAAATAATTGGAATTTCTTCATTTTTGCCACAAAATAAGGAAAATTTCTGCAATATTATTTTAAAATAAGTTAAATTTCTATACTTTTGCACAAAAATAAAGGAAATTTTTGACTTTTTGGCCCCAAATGAGGGAAAAATCTGCATTTTTGCCACAAACTAAGGGAAATTCCTGCATTTTTGCTTCCCAAAAAGGGAGAATTTCTTACTTTTTGCCCTAAAATAAGGGGAATTTCTGTTTTTTTGCCCTAAAATAAGGGGAATTTAGTCTTTTTGCCTTAAATAAGGGTAATTTCTGTATTTTTGCCCTAAAATAAGAGAAATTTCTGCATTTTTGCCCCAAAATAAGGAAAATTTCTGCATTTTTGCCCTGAATTAAGGAAAATTTCTGCATTTTTGCTTCAAAATAAGGGGAATTTCTGAAATTTTTTTCCAAAATTAGGGGAATTTCTGCATTTTTGCCGCAAAATGAGAGGCATTACTTTGTTTTTGCCCCATAATAAGGGAAATTTCTTAATTTTTCCCCAAAATTAATTGGAATTTCTGCCTTTTTGCCCTAAAATAAATAGAATTTCTGCTTTTTTGGCACAAAATAAGGGGAATTTCAGTCTCCTTCCCTTAAATAAGTTTAATATCTGCATTTGGCCCTCAAATTAGCGGAATTTCTGCCTTTTTGACCTAAAATGAGGGGAATTTCTGGATTTTTGTCCCATGATAAGGGAAATTTCTGCAATTTTGCCCAAAAATAAGTGAAATTTCTGACTTTTTGCCCCAAATAAGGAGAATTTCTGCCTTTTTGCCTCCAAATAAAAGAAATTTCTGCATTTTTTCCCAAAAATAATAGCAATTTCTGCCTTTTTGCCCCAAAATTAGTGAAATTTCTGTATTTTGCCCCAAAATTAGTGAAATTTCTGATATTTGCCATAAATTTAGAAGCATTACTGCATTTTTGCCCCAAAATATGGGAAATTTCTGCAGTTTTGTTCCAAAATAAGGGTAATTTCTTCCTTTTTACCCCAAAATAATGGGAATTTCTGCATTTTTGCTACAAAATAAGGGAAGTTTCTGTAATTTTATACTAAAATAAGTTAAATTTCTAACCTTTTGCCTTAAAATATAAAAAATTTCTGCCCATTTGGGCAAAAATAAGAGAAATTTTTGCATTTTTGCCACAAATTAAAAAAAATTTCTGCATTTTTGCCCAAAATTAACGGGAATTTCTGCCTTTTTTCCCTAAAATAAAGGGAATTTCTGCCTTTTTGCCCCAAAATAAGGGGAATTTAGTATTTTTGGCCTAATATAAGGGTAATTTCTGTATTTTTGGCCTAAAATAAAGAGAAATTCTCTCTTTTTGTCCTAAAATAAGAAAAATTTCTGCATTTTGCACCAAAGTAAGGGGAATTTCAGCATTTTTGCCCCAAAATAAGTGGAATATCTGCCTTTTTACCCCAAAATTAGAGGAATTTCTGCATTTTTGCTCCAAAATTAGGGGCATTACTGTGTTTTACCTCAAAATAAGGGAAATTTCTGCATTTTTGCCCAAAATTATGTGGAATTTCTGCCTTTTTGCTCTAAAATAAGAAGAATTTCTGCCTTTTTGTCACAAAATAAGATGAATTTCAGGTTTTTCTCTAAAATAATGGTAATTTCTAAAATTTGCCCCCAAGAAAGCGTAATTTCTGCTTTTTTGACCTGAAAAAAAAGGAATTTCTGTATTTTAGCCACAAGATAAAGGAAATTTCTGCAATTTTGCCAAAAAATAAGGGAAATTTCTGCAATTTTGTTCCAAAAAAGGGAAATTTCAGCGATTTTGTTCCACAATAAGGGGAATTTCTGCTTTTTTGCCTCAAAATTAATGGAATTTCTGATTTTTGCCCAGAAATTAGAAGTATTACAGAATGTTTGCCCCAAAATAAGGGAAATTTCTGCAATTTGCCTCAAAATAAAGAAAATTTCTGCCTTTTTGACCCAAAAAATGGAAATTTCTGAATTTTTGCTGCAAAATAAGTGGAATTTTTGCCTTTTTGCCTAAAAATTATTGGAATTTGCTAATTTTTCCCCAAATTTAGAAGCATTACTTCATTTTTGCCCCAAAATATAGGAAATTTCTGCAATTTTGTTCCAAAATAAAGGGAATTTCTGCCTTTTTATTGCAAAATAATGGGAATTTCTTCATTTTTGCCACAAAATAAGGAAAATTTCTGCATTTTTGCCCTGAATTAAGGAAAATTTCTGCATTTTTGCTTCAAAATAAGGGGAATTTCTGAATTTTTTTTTCAAAATTAGGGGAATTTCTGCATTTTTGCCGCAAAATGAGAGGCATTACTTTGTTTTTGCCCCATAATAAGGGAAATTTCTCAATTTTTCCCCAAAATTAATTGGAATTTCTGCCTTTTTGCCCTAAAATAAATAGAATTTCTGCTTTTTTGGCACAAAATAAGGGGAATTTTAGTCTCCTTCCTTAAATAAGTTTAATATTGCAATTGGCCCTCAAATTAGCGGAATTTCTGCCTTTTTGACCTAAAATGAGGGGAATTTCTGGATTTTTGTCCCATGATAATGAAAATTTCTGCAATTTTGCACAAAAATAAGGAAAATTTCTGCCTTTTTGCCCCAAAATGAGGAGAATTTCTGCCTTTTTGCCCCCAAATAAAAGGAATTTCTGCATTTTGCCCCAAAATAATAGGAATTTCTGCTTTTTTGGCCCAAAATTAGTGAAATTTCTAAATTTTTCCCCAAAATTAGTGAAATTTCTGAATTTTGCCCCAAAATTAGAAGCATTACTGCATTTTTGCCCCAAAATATGGGAAATTTCTGCAATTTTGTTACAATATAAGGGAAATTAGTTCCATTTTACCCCAAAATTATGGGAATTTCTGCATTTTTGCTAAAAAATAAGGAAAGTTTCTGCAATTTTATCCTAAAATAAGTTAAATTTCTAAGCTTTTGCCTCAAAATAAAAGAAATTTCTGCCTATTTGACCAAATATAAGGGAAATTTCTGCATTTTTCCACAAATTAAGGAAAATTTCTGCATTTTTGCTCAAAATTAAGTGGAATTTCTGTATTTTTGCCCTAAAATAAGAATTTCTGCCTTTAAGGCACAAATTAAGGGGAATTTAAGTCTTTTTCCCTAAATTAAGTTTAATTTCTGCAATTTGCTCTCAAATTAGCGGAATTTCTGCCTTTTTGACCTTAAATAAGCGGAATTTCTGCATTTTTGCTCCAAAATAAGAAGAATTTCAGCATTTTTGCTCAAAAATAATGGGAATTTCTACATTTTTACCCCCAAATTAGGGGAATTTCCGCCTTTTTGCTCCTAAGTTAGGGGCATTACTGTGTTTTTGCCCCAAAATAAGGGAAATTTCTGCATTTTTGCCCAAAATTATGTGGAATTTCTGCCTTTTTGCTCTAAAATAAGAAGAATTTCTGCTTTTTTGGCACATAATAAGAGGAATTTCAGGCTTTTTCTCTAAAATAAGGGTAATTTCTAAAATTTGCCCTCAAGAAAGCGTAATTTCTGCCTTTTTGACCTGAAATAAGAGGAATTTCTGTATTTTGGCAACAAGATAAGGGAAATTTCTGCAATTTTGCCCAAAAATAATGGAAATTTCTGCAATTTTGTCCCAAAAAAGGGAAATTTCTGCAATTTTGCCCACAATTAGGGGAATTTCTTCAGTTTTGCCTCAAATTAATGGAATTTCTCATTTTTGCCCCAAAATTAGAAGCATTACAGAATTTTTGTCCGAAAATAAAGGAAATTTCTGCAATTTGCCTCAAAATAAAAAAAAATTTCTGCTTTTTTGACCCAAAAAAAGAAAATTTCTGAATTTTTGCCGCAAAATAAGTGGAATTTCTGCCTTTTTGCAACAAAATCAGTGGAATTTCTGAATTTTGCCCCAAAATTAGAAGCATTACTGCATTTTTGCCTCAAAATATGGAAAATTTTTTCAATTTTGTTCCAAAATAATGGGAATTTCTGCGTTTTTACCGCAAAATAATGGAAATTTCTTCATTTTTGCCACAAAATAAGGGAAAATTCTGCAATATTATCCTAAAATAAGTTAAATTTCTATACTTTTGCACCAAAATAAAAGAAATTTCTGCCTTTTGGCCCCAAATAAAAGGAAAAATCTGCATTTTTGCCCCAAATTAAGGGAAATTTCTGCATTTTTGCTCAAAAAAAAGGGGAATTTCAGGCTTTTTCCCTATAATTAGGGTAATTTCTGGAATTTGCCCCCAAATTAGCGGAATTTCTGGCTTTTTGACCTGAAATAAGGGAAATTTCTGGATTTTTGTCCCATGATAAGGGAAATTTCTGCAATTTTGCCCAAAAATAAGGGAAATTTCTGCCTTTTGCCCCAAAATAAAGAGAATTTTTGCCTTTTTTCCCAAAAATAATAGGAGTTTCTGCAATTTTGCTCCAAATAAATGTTGATTTTCTGCATTTTTGCTCCAAAATAAAGGCATTTTCTGCAATTTTGACACAAAATTAGGGGAATTTCTGCAATTTTGCCTGAAAATAAAGGAAATTTCTTCAATTTTGCCCCAAAATTAGGGGAATTTCTGCATTTTTGCCCCAAAATAAGGCAAATTTCTGCAATTTTGCCCTATAATTAGAGTAATTTCTGCTTTTTTACCCTATAATAAGGGAAATTTATGCAATTTTGCACCAAAATAAGAAAATTTTCTGCATTTTTGCTCCAAAATAAAAGGAATTTTTGCCTTTGTGAAACAAAAAAAAGGAATTTCTACAATTTTGTTCCAAAATAAGGGGAATTTCAGCATTTTTGCCCCTAAATAAGAGGAATTTCTGCCTCTTTGGCACAATAAAGAGGGAATTTCAGTGTTTTTGCCCTAAAATAAAGGTAATTTCTACATTTTGACACCAAGTATGTGGTATTTTTGCATTTTTGACCCGAAATAAGGGTGAATTCTGCAATTTTGCCCCAAAATAAGAGAAATTTCTGCAATTTTGTCCCAAAAAGGTAAATTTCAGCAATTTTGCCCCACAATAAGGGGAATTTCTGCCTTTTGCCCCAAAATTAGGGGAATTTCTGCATTTTTGCCGCAAAATTAGGGGCATTACTGTGTTTTTGCCCCAAAATACGTTAAATTTCTGCATTTTTCCCCAAAATTAATTGGAATTTCTCACTTTTTGCCATAAAATAAGAAGTTTTTCTGCTTTTTTGGCACAAAATAAGGGGAATTTCAGTCTTCTTCCCTTAAATAAGTTTAATATCTGCAATTGGCGATCAAATTAGCAGAATTTCTGCCTTTTTCACCTAAAATAAGGGGAATTTCTGGATTTTTGTCCCATGATAAGGGAAATTTCTGCAATTTTGCCCAAAAATAAGGGAAATTTCTGCCTTTTTGCCCCAAAATGAGGAGAATTTCTGCCTTTTTGCCCCCAAATAGAAGGAATTTCTGCATTTTTGCCCCAAAATAATAAGAATTTCTGCCTTTTTGCCCCAAAATTAGTGAAATTTCTGAATTTTGCCTTAAAATTAGGGAAATTTCTGATATTTGCCCTAAAATTAGAAGCATTACTGCATTTTAGCCCCAAAATATAGGAAATTTCTGCAATTTTGTTCCAAAATAAGGGAAATTTCTTTATTTCTACCCCAAAATAATGGGAATTTCTGCATTTTTGCTACAAATTAAAGGAAGTTTCTGCAATTTTATACAAAAATAAGTTAAATTTCTAACCTTTTGCCTCAAAATATAAGAAATTTCTGCCTATTTGACCAAAAATGAGAGAAATTTCTGCATTTTTGCCACAAATTAAGGAAAATATCTGCATTTTTGCCCAAAATTAACGAGAATTTCTGCCTTTTTTTCCTAAAATAAGTGGAATTTCTGCCTTTTTGCCCCAAAATAAGGGGAATTTAGTATTTTTGGCCTAATATAAGGGCAATTTCTGTATTTTTGGCCTAAAATAAAGAGAAATCCTGTCTTTTTGCCCTAAAATAAGAAAAATTTCTGCATTTTTGCTCAAAAATAAGGGGAGTTTTAGCATTTTTGCTCTAAAATTAGGGGCATTACTGTGTTTTACCTCAAAATAAGGGAAATTTCTGCATTTTTGCACCAAAATTAGTGAAATTTCTGAATTTTGCCCCAAAATTTGTGAAATTTTGAATTTTGCCACAAATTTAGAAGCATTACTGCATTTTTGCACCAAAATATGGGAAATTTCTGCAATTTTGTTACAAAATAAAGGAAATTAGTTTCTTTTTACCCCAAAATAATGGGAATTTCTGCATTTTTGCTACAAAATAATGGAAGTTTCTGCAATTTTATCTTAAAATAAGTTAAATTACTAAGGTTTTGCCTCAAAATAAAAGAAATTTCTGCCTATTTGGCCAAAAATAAGGGAAATTTCTGCTTTTTTCCACAAATTAAGGAAAATTTCTGCATTTTTGCTCAAAATTAAGTGGAATTTCTGCATTTTTGCCCAAAATTATGTGGAATTTCGGACTTTTTGCTCTAAAATAAGAAGAATTTCTGCTTTTTTGGCACAAAATAAGAGGAATTTCAGGCTTTTTCTCTAAAATAAGGGAAATTTCTAAAATTTGCCCTCAAAAAATCGTAATTTCTGCCTTTTTGACCTGAAATAATAGGAATTTCTATATTTTGGCAACAAGATAAGGGAAATTTCTGCAATTTTGCCCAAAAAAAATGGAAATTTTTGTAATTTTGTTCCAAAAAAGGAAAATTTCTGCAATTTTGCTCCACAATAAGGGAAATTTCTTCCTTTTTGCCCCAAAATTAATGGAATTTCTCATTTTTGCCCCAAAATTAGAAGCATTACAGAATTTTTGCCCCAAAATAAGGGAAATTTCTGCAATTTGCCTCAAAATAAATGAAATTTCTGATTTTTTGACCCAAAAAAGGGAAATTTCTGAATTTTTGCCGCAAAATAAGTGGAATTTCTGCCTTTTTGCACCAAAATTAGTTGAATTTCTGAATTTTGCCCCAAAATTAGAAGCATTACTGCATTTTTGCCTCAAATATGGAAAGTTATTTCAATTTTGTTCCAAAATAATTGGAATTTCTGAGTTTTTACCGCATAATAATGGGAATTTCTTCATTTTTGCCACAAAATAAGGGAAAATTCTGCAATATTATCCTAAAATAAGTTAAATTTCTATACTTTTGCACCAAAATAAGGGAAATTTCTGCCTTTTTGGCCCCAAATAAGGGGAAAAATCTGCATTTTTGCCCCAAATTAAGGGAAATTTCTGCATTTTTGCCCAAAAAAAGGGGAATTTCAGGCTTTTTCCCTATAATTAGGGTAATTTCTGGAATTTGCCCCCAAATTAGCGGAATTTCTGCCTTTTTGACCTGAAATAAAGGAAATTTCTGGATTTTTCCCATGATAAGGGAAATTTCTGCAATTTTGCCCAAAAATAATGGAAATTTTTGCCTTTTGCCCCAAAATAATGAGAATTATTGCCTTTTTGCCCCAAAATAAGAGGAGTTTCTGCAATTTTGCTCCAAATTAATGTTGATTTTCTGCATTTTTGCTCCAAAATAAAGGCATTTTCTGCAATTTTGACACAAAATTAGGGGAATTTCTGCAATTTTGCCTGAAAATAAAGGAAATTTCTGCAATTTTGCCCCAAAATTAGGGGAATTTCTGCATTTTTGCCTCAAAATAAGGCAAATTTCTGCAATTTTGTCCTATAATTAGAGGAATTTCGGCCTTTTTACCCTATAATAAAAAAAATTTATGCAATTTGCACCAAAATAAAAAAATTTTCTGCATTTTTGCTCCAAAATAAAAGGAATTTCTGCCTTTTTGAAACAAAAAAAAAGGAATTTCTACAATTTTGTTCCAAAATAAGGGGAATTTCAGCATTTTTGCCCCTAAATAAGAGTAATTTTTGCCTCTTTTGCGCAAAAAAGAGGGAATTTCAGTCTTTTTGCCCTAAAATAACGGTAATTTCTACATTTTGACACCAAGTATGAAGTATTTCTGCATTTTTGACCCGAAATAAGGGTGAATTCTGCAATTTTGCCCCAAAATAAGAGAAATTTCTGCAATTTTGACCCAAAAAAGGGAAATTTCAGCAATTTTGCCCCACAATAACGGGAATTTCTGCCTTTTGCCCCAAAATTAGGGGAATTTCTGCATTTTTGCCACAAAATTAGGGGCATTACTGTGTTTTTGCCCCAAAATACGTTAAATTTCTGCATTTTTTCCACAAAATTAATTGGAATTACTGCTTTTTTGCCCTAAAATAAGAAGAATTTCTGCTTTTTTGGCACAAAATAATGGGAATTTCATTCTTCTTCCCCTAAAGAAGTTTAATATCTGCAATTGGCGATCAAATTAGCAGAATTTCTGCCTTTTTGACCTAAAATAAGAAAAATTTCTGGATTTTTGTCCCATGATAAGGGAAATTTCTGCAATTTTGCCCAAAAATAAGGGAAATTTCTGCCTTTTGGCCCCATAATGAGGAGAATTTCTGCCTCTTTGCCCCAAAATAGAAGGAATTTCTACATTTTTGCCCCTAAATAATAAGAATTTCTGCCTTTTTCCCCAAAATTAGTGAAATTTCTGAATTTTGCCCGAAAATTAGTGAAATTTCTGATATTTGCCCTAAAATTAGAAGCATTACTGCATTTCTGCCCCAAAATATAGGAAATTTCTGCAATTTTGTTCCAAAATATGGGAAATTTCTTCCTTTTTACCCCAAAATAATGGGAATTTCTGCATTTTTGCTACAAAATAAGGGAAGTTTCTGCAATTTTATACTAAAATAAATTAAATTTCTAACCTTTTGCCTCAAAATATAAGAAATTTCTGCCTATTTGGCCAAAAATAAGAGAAATTTTTGTATTTTTGCCACAAATTAAGGAAAATTTCTGCATTTTTGCCCAAAATTAACGGTAATTTCTGCCTTTTTTCCTTAAAATAAGGGGAATTTCTGCCTTTTAGCCCCAAAATAAAGGGAATTTAGTATTTTTTGCCTAATATAAGGGTAATTTCTGTATTTTTGGCCTAAAATAAAGAGAAATTCTGTCTTTTTGCCCTAAAATAAGAAAAATTTCTGCATTTTTGCTCCAAAATAATAGGAATTTCAGCATTTTTGCTCCAAAATTAGGGGCATTACTGTGTTCTACCTCAAAATAAGGGAAATTTCGGCATTTTTGCCCAAAATTATGTGGAATTTTTGCCTTTTTGCTCTAAAATAAGAAGAATTTCTGGCTTTTTTGTCACAAAATAAGAGGAATTTCAGGCTTTTTCTCTAAAATAAGGGTAATTTCTAAAATTTGTTTCCAAGAAAGCGTAATTTCTGCTTTTTGACCTGAAAAAAAAGGAATTTCTCTATTTTGGCCACAAGATAAGGGAAATTTCTGCAATTTTGTTCTAAAAAAGGGAAATTTCAGCAATTTTGCTCCACAATAAGGGGAATTTCTTCCTTTTGCCTCAAAATTAATGGAATTTCTGATTTTTGCCCAGAAATTAGAAGCATTACAGAATTTTTGCCAGAAATAAGGGACATTTCTGCAATTTGCCTCAAAATAAAGAAAATTTGTGCCTTTTTGATCCAAAAAATGGAAATTTCTGAAATTTTGCCGCTAAATAAGTGGAATTTTTGCCTTTTTGCCACAAAATTTGTGGAATTTCCTAATTTTTCTCCGAAATTAGAAGCATTACTGCATTTTTGCCCCAAAATATAGGAAATTTCTGCAATTTTGTTTCAAAATAAAGGGAATTTCTGCCTTTTTATTGCAAAATAATGGGAATTTCTTCATTTTTGCCACAAAATAAGGGAAATTTCTGCAATATTATTTTAAAATAAGTTAAATTTCTATACTTTTGCACAAAAATAAGGGAAATTTTTGACTTTTTAGCCCCAAATAAGGGGAAAATCTGCATTTTTGCCACAAATTAAGGGAAATTTCTGCATTTTTGCCACCCAAAAAGGGAGAATTTCTTACTTTTTGCCCTAAAATAAGGGGAATTTCTGTTTTTTGCCCTAAAATAAGGGGAATTTAGTCTTTTTGCCTTAAATAAGGGTAATTTCTGTATTTTTGCCCTAAAATAAGAGAAATTTCTGCATTTTTGCCTCAAAATAAGGGGAATTTCTGTATTTTTGCCCTGAATTAAGGAAAATTTCTGCATTTTTGCTCCAAAATAAGGGGAATTTCTGCAATTTTTTTCCAAAATTAGGGGAATTTCTGCAATTTTGCCCCAAAATAAGGGAAATTTCTGCAATTTGGCCCAAAAATTTGGGGAATTTCTGCAATTTTGCCCCAAAATAAGTGAAATTTCTGCAATTTTGCCCTATAATTAGGGGAATTTCTGCCTTTTTGCCCTATAATATGGGAAATTTATGCAATTTTGCACCAAAATAAGGGAATCTTCTGCATTTTTCCTCCAAAATAAAAGGAATTTCTGCATTTTTGAAACAAAAAAAAGGGAAATTTCTGCAATTTTGTCCCAAAAAGGGAAATTTCAGCAATTTTGCCCCACAATAAGGGGAATTTCTGCCTTTTGCCCCAAAATTAGGGGAATTTCTGCATTTTTGCCGCAAAATTAGGTGCATTACTGTGTTTTTGCCCCAAAATACGTTAAATTTCTGCATTTTTCCCCAAAATTAATTGGAATTTCTCACTTTTTGCCATAAAATAAGAAGTTTTTCTGCTTTTTTGGCACAAAATAAGGGGAATTTCAGTCTTCTTCCCTTAAATAAGTTTAATATCTGCAATTGGCGATCAAATTAGCAGAATTTCTGCCTTTTTCACCTAAAATAAGGGGAATTTCTGGATTTTTGTCCCATGATAAAAGAAATTTCTGCAATTTTGCCCAAAAATAAGGGAAATTTCTGCCTTTTTGCCCCAAAATGAGGAGAATTTCTGCCTTTTTGCCCCCAAATAGAAGGAATTTCTGCATTTTTGCCCCAAAATAATAAGAATTTCTGCCTTTTTGCCCCAAAATTAGTGAAATTTCTGAATTTTGCCCCAAAATTAGGGAAATTTCTGATATTTGCCCTAAAATTAGAAGCATTACTGCATTTTAGCCCCAAAATATAGGAGATTTCTGCAATTTTGTTCCAAAATAAGGGAAATTTCTTTATTTCCACCCCAAAATAATGGGAATTTCTGCATTTTTGCTACAAATTAAGGGAAGTTTCTGCAATTTTATACAAAAATAAGTTAAATTTCTAAGCTTTTGCCTCAAAATATAAGAAATTTCTGCCTATTTGGCCAAAAATGAGAGAAATTTCTGCATTTTTGCCACAAATTAAGGAAAATTTCTGCATTTTTGCCCAAAATTAACGAGAATTTCTGTTTTTTTTCCTAAAATAAGGGGAATTTCTGCCTTTTTGCCCCAAAATAAGGGGAATTTAGTATTTTTGGCCTAATATAAGGGCAGTTTCTGTATTTTTGGCCTAAAATAAAGAGAAATTCTTTCTTTTTGCCCTAAAATAAGAAAAATTTCTGCATTTTTGCTCAAAAATAAGGGGAGCTTTAGCATTTTTGCTCCAAAATTAGAGGCATTACTGTGTTTTACTTCAAAATAAGGGAAATTTCTGCATTTTTGCACCAAAATTAGTGAAATTTCTGAATTTTGCCCCAAAATTACTGAAATTTTGAATTTTGCCCCAAATTTAGAAGCATTACTGCATTTTTGCACCAAAATATGGGAAATTTCTGCAATTTTGTTACAAAATAAAGGAAATTAGTTTCTTTTTACCCCAAAATAGTGGGAATTTCTGCATTTTTGCTACAAAATAATGGAAGTTTCTGCAATTTTATCTTAAAATAAGTTAAATTACTAAGGTTTTGCCTCAAAATAAAAGAAATTTCTGCCTATTTGGCCAAAAATAAGGGAAATTTCTGCTTTTTTCCACAAATTAAGGAAAATTTCTGCATTTTTGCTCAAAATTAAGTGGAATTTCTGCATTTTTGCCCAAAATTATGTGGAATTTCGGGCTTTTTGCTCTAAAATAAGAAGAGTTTCTGCTTTTTTGGCACAAAATAAGAGGAATTTCAGGCTTTTTCTATAAAATAAGGGAAATTTCTAAAATTTGCCCTCAAGAAAGCGTAATTTCTGCCTTTTTGACCTGAAATAATAGGAATTTCTATATTTTGGCAACAAGATAAGAGAAATTTCTGCAATTTTGCCCAAAAAAATGGAAATTTGTGTAATTTTGTCCCAAAAAAGAGAAATTTCTGCAATTTTGCTCCACAATAAGGGAAATTTCTTTCTTTTTGCCCCAAAATTAATGGAATTTCTCATTTTTGCCCCAAAATTAGAATTATTACAGAATTTTTGCCCCAAAATAAGGGAAATTTCTGCAATTTGCCTCAAAATAAAGGAAATTTCTGCTTTTTTGACCCAAAAAAGGGAAATTTCTGAATTTTTGCCGCAAAATAAGTGGAATTTCTGCCTTTTTGCACCAAAATTAGTGGAATTTCTGAATTTTGCCCCAAAATTAGAAGCATTACTGCATTTTTGCCTCAAAATATGGAAATTTTTTTCAATTTTGTTCCAAAATAATGTGAATTTCTGCGTTTTTACCGCAAAATAATGGAAATTTCTTCATTTTTGCCACAAAATAAGGGAAAATTCTGCAATATTATCCTAAAATAAGTTAAATTTCTATACTTTTGCACCAAAATAAAAGAAATTTCTGCCTTTTGGCCCCAAATAAAAGGAAAAATCTGCATTTTTGCCCCAAATTAAGGGAAATTTCTGCATTTTTGCTCAAAAAAAGGGGAATTTCAGGCTTTTTCCCTATAATTAGGGTAATTTCTGGAATTTGCCCCCAAATTAGCGGAATTTCTGCCTTTTTGACCTGAAATAAAGGAAATTTCTAGATTTTTGTCCCATGATAAGAGAAATTTCTGCAATTTTGCCCAAAAATAATGGAAATTTTTGCCTTTTGCCCCAAAATAATGAGAATTATTGCCTTTTTGCCCCAAAATAAGAGGAGTTTCTGCAATTTTGCTCCAAATTAATGTTGATTTTCTGCATTTTTGCTCCAAAATAAAGGCATTTTCTGCAATTTTGACACAAAATTAGGGGAATTTCTGCAATTTTGCCTGAAAATAAAGGAAATTTCTGCAATTTTGCCCCAAAATTAGGGGAATTTCTGCATTTTTGCCCCAAAATAAGGCAAATTTCTGCAATTTTGTCCTATAATTAGAGGAATTTCGGCCTTTTTACCCTATAATCAGGAAAATTTATGCAATTTGCACCAAAATAAGAAAATTTTCTGCATTTTTGCTCCAAAATAAAAGGAATTTCTGCCTTTTTGAAACAAAAAAAAAAAAGGAATTTCTACAATTTTGTTCCAAAATAAGGGGAATTTCAGCATTTTTGCCCCTAAATAAGAGGAATTTCTGCCTCTTTTGCACAAAAAAGAGGGAATTTCAGTCTTTTTGCCCTAAAATAACGGTAATTTCTACATTTTGACACCAAGTATGAAGTATTTCTGCATTTTTGACTCGAAATAAGGGTGAATTCTGCAATTTTGCCCCAAAATAAGAGAAATTTCTGCAATTTTGTCCCAAAAAAGGGAAATTTCAGCAATTTTGCCCCACAATAATGGGAATTTCAGCCTTTTGCCCCAAAATTAGGGGAATTTCTGCATTTTTGCCACAAAATTAGGGGCATTACTGTGTTTTTGCCCCAAAATACGTTAAATTTCTGCATTTTTTCCCCAAAATTAATTGGAATTACTGCTTTTTTGCCCTAAAATAAGAAGAATTTCTGCTTTTTTGGCACAAAATAATGGGAATTTCATTCTTCTTCCCTTAAATAAGTTTAATATCTGCAATTGGCGATCAAATTAGTGGAATTTCTGCCTTTTTGACCTAAAATAAGAAAAATTTCTGGATTTTTGTCCCATGATAAGGGAAATTTCTGCAATTTTGCCCAAAAATAAGGGAAATTTCTGCCTTTTGGCCCCATAATGAGGAGAATTTCTGCCTCTTTGCCCCAAAATAGAAGGAATTTCTGCATTTTTGCCCCTAAATAATAAGAATTTCTGCCTTTTTCCCCAAAATTAGTAAAATTTCTGAATTTTGCCCGAAAATTAGTGAAATTTCTGATATTTGCCCTAAAATTAGAAGCATTACTGCATTTCTGCCCCAAAATATAGGAAATTTCTGCAATTTTGTTCCAAAATATGGGAAATTTCTTCCTTTTTACCCCAAAATAATGGGAATTTCTGCATTTTTGCTACAAAATAAGGGAAGTTTCTGCAATTTTATACTAAAATAAATTAAATTTCTAACCTTTTGCCTCAAAATATAAGAAATTTCTACATATTTGGCCAAAAATAAGAGAAATTTTTGCATTTTTGCCACAAATTAAGGAAAATTTCTGCATTTTTGCCCAAAATTAACGGGAATTTCTGCCTTTTTTCCTTAAAATAAGGGGAATTTCTGCCTTTTAGCCCCAAAATAAAGAGAATTTAGTATTTTTTGCCTAATATAAGGGTAATTTCTGTATTTTTGGCCTAAAATAAAGAGAAATTCTGTCTTTTTGCCCTAAAATAAGAAAAATTTCTGCATTTTTGCTCCAAAATAATAGGAATTTCAGCATTTTTGCTCCAAAATTAGGGGCATTACTGTGTTCTACCTCAAAATAAGGGAAATTTCGGCATTTTTGCCCAAAATTATGTGGAATTTCTGCCTTTTTGCTTTAAAATAAGAAGAATTTCTGGCTTTTTTGTCACAAAATAAGAGGAATTTCAGGCTTTTTCTCTAAAATAAGGGTAATTTCTAAAATTTGTTTCCAAGAAAGCGTAATTTCTGCTTTTTGACCTGAAAAAAAAGGAATTTCTCTATTTTGGCCACAAGATAAGGGAAATTTCTGCAATTTTGTTCCAAAAAAGGGAAATTTCAGCAATTTTGCTCCATAATAAGGGGAATTTCTTCCTTTTGCCTCAAAATTAATGGAATTTCTGATTTTTGCCCAGAAATTAGAAGCATTACAGAATTTTTGCCCCAAAATAAGGGATATTTCTGCAATTTGCCTCAAAATAAAGAAAATTTGTGCCCTTTTGACCCAAAAAATGGAAATTTCTGAAATTTTGCCGCTAAATAAGTGGAATTTTTGCCTTTTTGCCACAAAATTTGTGGAATTTCCTAATTTTTCTCCGAAATTAGAAGCATTACTGCATTTTTGCCCCAAAATATAGGAAATTTCTGCAATTTTGTTTCAAAATAAAGGGAATTTCTGCCTTTTTATTGCAAAATAATGGGAATTTCTTCATTTTTGCCACAAAATAAGGGAAATTTCTGCAATATTATTTTAAAATAAGTTAAATTTCTATACTTTTGCACAAAAATAAGGGAAATTTTTGACTTTTTAGCCCCAAATAAGGGGAAAATCTGCATTTTTGCCACAAATTAAGGAAAATTTCTGCATTTTTGCCACCCAAAAAGGGAGAATTTCTTACTTTTTGCCCTAAAATAAGGGGAATTTCTGTTTTTTTGCCCTAAAATAAGGGGAATTTAGTCTTTTTGCCTTAAATAGGGGTAATTTCTGTATTTTTGCCCTAAAATAAGAGAAATTTCTGCATTTTTGCCCCAAAATAAGGGGAATTTCTGTATTTTTGCCCTGAATTAAGGAAAATTTCTGCATTTTTGCTCCAAAATAAGGGGAATTTCTGCAATTTTTTTCCAAAATTAGGGGAATTTCTGCAATTTTGCCCCAAAATAAGGGAAATTTCTGCAATTTTGCCTAAAAATTATGGGAATTTCTGCAATTTTGCCCCAAAATAAGGGAAATTTCTGCAATTTTGCCCTATAATTAGGGGAATTTCTGCCTTTTTGCCCTATAATAAGGGAAATTTATGCAATTTTGCACCAAAATAAGGGAATCTTCTGCATTTTTCCTCCAAAATAAAAGGAATTTCTGCATTTTTGAAACAAAAAAAAGGGGAATTTCTGCAATTTTGCCCACAATAAGGGGAATTTCTTTTTTTTTGCCCCAAAATTAATGGAATTTCTCATTTTTGCCCCAAAATTAGAAGCATTACAGAATTTTTGCCCTAAAATAAGGGATATTTCTGCAATTTGCCTCAAAATAAAGGAAATTTCTGCTTTTTTGACCAAAAAGGGAAATTTCTGAATTTTTGCCGCAAAATAAGTGGAATTTCTGCCTTTTTGCACCAAAATTAGTGGAATTTCTGAATTTTGCCCCAAAATTAGAAGCATTACTGCATTTTCTCCTCAAATACGGAAAGTTATTTCAATTATGTTCCAAAATAATGTGAATTTCTGCATTTTTACCGCAAAATAATGGGAATTTCTTCATTTTTGCCACAAAATAAGGGAAAATTCTGCAATATTATCCTAAAATAAGTTAAATTTCTATACTTTTGCACCAAAATAAGGGAAATTTCTACCTTTTTTGCCCCAAATAAGGGGAAAAATCTGCATTTTTGCCCCAAATTAAGGGAAATTTCTGCATTTTTGCCCAAAAAAAGGGGAATTTCAGGCTTTTTCCCTATAATTAGGGTAATTTCTGGAATTTGCCCCCAAATTAGCAGAATTTCTGCCTTTTTGTCCTGAAATAAGGGAAATTTCTGGATTTTTGTCCCATGATAAGGAAAATATCTGCAATTTTGCCCAAAAATAAAGGAAATTTCTGCCTTTTGCCCCAAATTAATGAGAATTTTTGCTTTTTTGCCCCAAAATAAGAGGAGTTTCTGCAATTTTGCTCCAAATTAATGTTGATTTTCTGCATTTTTGCTCCAAAATAAAGGCATTTTCTGCAATTTTGACACAAAATTAGGGGAATTTCTGCAATTTTGCCTAAAAATAAAGGAAATTTCTGCAATTTTGCCCTAAAATTTGAGGAATTTCTGCATTTTTGCCCCAAAATAAGGCAAATTTCTGCAATTTCGCCCTATAATTAGAGTAATTTCTTCCTTTTTACCCTATAATAAGGAAAATTTATGCAATTTTGCACCAAAATAAGAAAATTTTCTGCATTTTTGCTCCAAAATAAAAGGAATTTCTGGCTTTTTGAAACAAAAAAAAAAAGGAATTTCTACAATTTTGTTCCAAAATAAGGGGAATTTCAGCATTTTTGCCCCTAAATAATAGGAATTTCTGCCTCTTTGGCACAAAAAAGTGGGAATTTCAGTCTTTTTGCCCTAAAATATGGGTAATTTCTACAGTTTGACACCAAGTATGAGGTATTTCTGCCTTTTTGACCCGAAATAAGGGTGTATTCTGCAATTTTGCCCCAAAATAGGAGAAATTTCTGCAATTTTGTCCCAAAAAAAGGAAATTTCAGCAATTTTGCCCCACATTAAGGGGAATTTCTGCCTTTTGCCCCAAAATTAGGGGAATTTCTGCATTTTTGCCGCAAAATTAGGTGCATTACTGTGTTTTTGCCCCAAAATACGTTAAATTTCTGCATTTTTCCCCAAAATTAATTGGAATTTCTGCCTTTTTGCCCTAAAATAAGAAGAATTTCTGGCTTTTTGGCACAAAATAAGGGGAATTTCAGTCTTCTTCCCTTAAATAAGTTTAATATCTGCAATTGGCGATCAAATTAGCGGAATTTCTGCCTTTTTGACCTAAAATGAGGGGAATTTCTGGATTTTTGACCAAAATTATATGGAATTTCTGCCTTTTTGCTCTAAAATAAGAAGAATTTCTGCTTTTTTGGCACAAAATAAGAGGAATTTCAGGCTTTTTCTCTAAAATAAGGGTAATTTCTAAAATTTGCCCTCAAGAAAGCATAATTTCTGCATTTTTGACCTGAAATAAAAGGAATTTCTGTATTTTGGCAACAAGATAAGGGAAATTTCTGCAATTTTGCCCAAAAATAAGGGAAATTTCTGCAATTTTGTCCCAAAAAAGGGAAATTTCTGCAATTTTGCCCACAATAAGGGGAATTTCTTCCTTTTTGCCCCAAAATTAATGGAATTCCTCATTTTTGCCCCAAAATTAGAAGCATTACAGAATTTTTGCCCCAAAATAAGGGAAATTTCTGCAATTTGCCTTAAAATAAAAAAAAATTCTGCTTTTTTGACCCAACAAAGGGAAATTTCTGAATTTTTGCCGCAAAATAAGTGGAATTTCTGCCTTTTTGCACCAAAATCAGTGGAATTTCTGAATTTTGCCCCAAAATTAGAAGCATTACTGCATTTTTGCCTCAAAATATGGAAAATTTTTTCAATTTTGTTCCAAGATAATGGAAATTTCTGCGTTTTTACCGCAAAATAATTGGAATTTCTTCATTTTTGCCACAAAATATGGAAAATTCTGCAATATTATCCTAAAATAAGTTAAATTTCTATACTTTTGCACCAAAATAAGGGAAATTTCTGCCTTTTGGCCCCAAATAAGGGGAAAAATCTGCATTTTTGCCACAAAATAAGGGAAATTTCTGCATTTTTGTACAAAAAAGGGGAATTTCAGGCTTTTTCCCTTTAATTAGGGTAATTTCTGGAATTTTCCCCCAAATTAGCGGAATTTCTGCCTTTTTGACCTGAAATAAGGGAAATTTCTTGATTTTTGTCCCATGATAAGGGAAATTTCTGCAATTTTGCCCAAAAATAAGGGAAATTTCTGCCTTTTGCCCCAAAATAAGAATTGTTGCCTTTTTTCCCCAAAATAAGAGGAGTTTCTGCAATTTTGCTCCAAATTAATGTTGATTTTCTGCTCCAAAATAAAGGCATTTTCTGCAATTTTGACACAAAATTAGGGGAATTTCTGCATTTTTGCCTCAAAATAAGGCAAATTTCTGCAATTTTGCCCTGTAATTAGAGGAATTTCTAACTTTTTACCCTATAATAAGGAAAATTTATGCAATTTTGCACCAAAATAAGAAAATTTTCTGCATTTTTGCTCGAAAATAAAAGGAATTTCTGCCTTTTTGGAAAAAAAAGGAATTTCTACAATTTTGTTCCAAAATAAGGGGAATTTCAGCATTTTTGCCCCTAAATAAAAGGAATTTCTGCCTCTTTGGCGCAAAAAAGAGGGAATTTCAGTCTTTTTGCCCTAAAATAAGGGTAATTTCTACATTTTGACACCAAGTATGAGGTATTTCTGCATTTTTGACCCGAAATAAGGGTGAATTCTGCAATTTTGCCCCAAAATAAGAGAAATTTCTGCAATTTTGTCCCAAAAAAGGAAATTTCAGTAATTTTGCCCCACAATAAGGGGAATTTCTTCCTTTTTGCCCCAAAATTAATGGAATTCCTCATTTTTGCCTCAAAATTAGAAGCATTACAGAATTTTTGACCCAAAATAAGGGAAATTTCTGCAATTTGCCTCAAAATAAAAAAAAATTTCTGCTTTTTTGACCCAAAAAAGGGAAATTTCTGAATTTTTGCCGCAAAATAAGTGGAATTTCTGCCTTTGTGCACCAAAATCAGTGGAATTTCTGAATTTTGCCCCAAAATTAGAAGCATTACTGCATTTTTGCCTCAAAATATGGAAAATTTTTTCAATTTTGTTCCAAAATAATGGGAATTTCTGCGTTTTTACCGCAAAATAATTGGAATTTCTTCATTATTGCCACAAAATAAGGGAAAATTCTGCAATATTATCCTAAAATAAGTTAAATTTCTATACTTTTCACCAAAATAAGGGAAATTTCTGCCTTTTGGCCCCAAATAAGGGGAAAAATCTGCATTTTTGCCCCATAATAAGGAAAATTTCTGCATTTTTGCTCAAAAAAGGGGAATTTCAGGCTTTTTCCCTATAATTAGGGTAATTTCTGAAATTTGCCCCCAAATTAGCGGAATTTCTGCCTTTTTGACCTGAAATAAGGGAAATTTCTTGATTTTTGTCCCATGATAAGGGAAATTTCTGCAATTTTGCCCAAAAATAAGGGAAATTTCTGCCTTTTGCCCCAAAATAAGAATTGTTGCCTTTTTTCCCCAAAATAAGAGGGGTTTCTGCAATTTTGCTCCAAATTAATGTTGATTTTCTGCATTTTTGCTCCAAAATAAAGGCATTTTCTGCAATTTTGACACAAAATTAGGGGAATTTCTGCAATTTTGCCTAAAAATAAAGGAAATTTCTGCAATTTTGTCCTAAAATTAGAGGAATTTCTGCATTTTTGCCCCAAAATAAGGCAAATTTCTGAAATTTCGCCCTATAATTAGAGTATTTTCTGCCTTTTTACCCTATAATAAGGAAAATTTATGCAATTTTGCACCAAAATAAGAAAATTTTCTGCATTTTTGCTCCAAAATGAAAGGAATTTCTGGCTTTTTGAAACAAAAAAAAAAGGAATTTCTACAATTTTGTTCCAAAATAAGGGGAATTTCAGCATTTTTGCCCCTAAATAATAGGAATTTCTGCCTCTTTGGCACAAAAAAGTGGGAATTTCAGTCTTTTTGCCCTAAAATATGGGTAATTTCTACAGTTTGACACCAAGTATGAGGTATTTCTGCCTTTTTGACCCGAAATAAGGGTGTATTCTGCAATTTTGCCCCAAAATAGAAGAAATTTCTGCAATTTTGTCCCAAAAAAAGGAAATTTCAGCAATTTTGCCCCACATTAAGGGGAATTTCTGCCTTTTGCCCCAAAATTAGGGGAATTTCTGCATTTTTGCCGCAAAATTAGGGGCATTACTGTGTTTTTGCCCCAAAATACGTTAAATTTCTGCATTTTTCCCCAAAATTAATTGGAATTTCTGCCTTTTTGCCCTAAAATAAGAAGAATTTCTGGCTTTTTGGCACAAAATAAGGGGAATTTCAGTCTTCTTCCCTTAAATAAGTTTAATATCTGCAATTGGCGATCAAATTAGCAGAATTTCTGCCTTTTTGACCTAAAATGAGGGGAATTTCTGGATTTTTGACCAAAATTATATGGAATTTCTGCCTTTTTGCTCTAAAATAAGAAGAATTTCTGCTTTTTTGGCACAAAATAAGAGGAATTTCAGGCTTTTTCTCTAAAATAAGGGTAATTTCTAAAATTTGCCCTCAAGAAAGCATAATTTCTGCATTTTTGACCTGAAATAAAAGGAATTTCTGTATTTTGGCAACAAGATAAGGGAAATTTCTGCAATTTTGCCCAAAAATAAGGGAAATTTTTG
Organism: Micromys minutus; assembly: GCF_963924665.1. Classification (NCBI taxonomy): domain Eukaryota; kingdom Metazoa; phylum Chordata; class Mammalia; order Rodentia; family Muridae; genus Micromys; species Micromys minutus. The sequence goes on from NW_027667208.1 coordinate 47,896, forward strand.
CAATTTTGTCCCAAAAAAGGGAAATTTCTGCAATTTTGCCCACAATAAGGGGAATTTCTTCCTTTTTGCCCCAAAATTAATGGAATTCCTCATTTTTGCCCCAAAATTAGAAGCATTACAGAATTTTTGCCCCAAAATAAGGGAAATTTCTGCAATTTGCCTCAAAATAAAAAAAAAATTCTGCTTTTTTGACCAACAAAGGGAAATTTCTGAATTTTTGCCGCAAAATAAGTGGAATTTCTGCCTTTTTGCACCAAAATCAGTGGAATTTCTGAATTTTGCCCCAAAATTAGAAGCATTACTGCATTTTTGCCTCAAAATATGGAAATTTTTTTCAATTTTGTTCCAAGATAATGGGAATTTCTGCGTTTTTACCGCAAAATAATTGGAATTTCTTCATTTTTGCCACAAAATAAGGGAAAATTCTGCAATATTATCCTAAAATAAGTTAAATTTCTATACTTTTCACCAAAATAAGGGAAATTTCTGCCTTTTGGCCCCAAATAAGGGGAAAAATCTGCATTTTTGCCCCATAATAAGGAAAATTTCTGCATTTTTGCTCAAAAAAGGGGAATTTCAGGCTTTTTCCCTATAATTAGGGTAATTTCTGAAATTTGCCCCCAAATTAGCGGAATTTCTGCCTTTTTGACCTGAAATAAGGGAAATTTCTTGATTTTTGTCCCATGATAAGGGAAATTTCTGCAATTTTGCCCAAAAATAAGGGAAATTTCTGCCTTTTGCCCCAAAATAAGAATTGTTGCCTTTTTTCCCCAAAATAAGAGGGGTTTCTGCAATTTTGCTCCAAATTAATGTTGATTTTCTGCATTTTTGCTCCAAAATAAAGGCATTTTCTGCAATTTTGACACAAAATTAGGGGAATTTCTGCAATTTTGCCTGAAAATAAAGGAAATTTCTGCAATTTTGCCCCAAAATTAGGGGAATTTCTGCATTTTTGCCTCAAAATAAGGCAAATTTCTGCAATTTTGCCCTATAATTAGAGGAATTTCTGCCTTTTTACCCTATAATAAGGAAAATTTATGCAATTTTGCACCAAAATAAGAAAATTATCTGCATTTTTGCTCCAAAATAAAAGGAATTTCTGCCTTTAAAAAAAAAAAAAAGGAATTTCTACAATTTTGTTCCAAAATAAGGGGAATTTCAGCATTTTTGCCCCTAAATAAAAGGAATTTCTGCCTTTTTGGTGCAAAAAAGAGGGAATTTCAGTCTTTTTGCCCTAAAATAAGGGTAATTTCTACATTTTGACACCAAGTATGAGGTATTTCTGCATTTTTGACCCGAAATAAGGGTGAATTCTGCAATTTTGCCCCAAAATAAGAAAAATTTCTGCAATTTTGTCCCAAAAAAAGGAAATTTCAGCAATTTTGCTCAACAATAAGGGGAATTTCTGCCTTTTGCCCCAAAATTAGGGGAATTTCTGCATTTTTGCCGCAAAATTAGGGGCATTACTGTGTTTTTGCCCCAAAATACGTTAAATTTCTGCATTTTTCCCCAAAATTAATTGGAATTTCTACCTTTTTGCCCTAAAATAAAAAGAATTTCTGGCTTTTTGGCACAAAATAAGGGGAATTTCAGTCTTCTTCCCTTAAGTAAGTTTAATATCTGCAATTGGCGATCAAATTAGCAGAATTTCTGCCTTTTTGACCTAAAATGAGGGGAATTTCTGGATTTTTGACCAAAATTATGTGGAATTTCTGCCTTTTTGCTCTAAAATAAGAAGAATTTCTGCTTTTTTGGCACAAAATAAGAGGAATTTCAGGCTTTTTCTCTAAAATAAGGGTAATTTCTAAAATTTGCCCTCAAGAAAGCATAATTTCTGCCTTTTTGACCTGAAATAAAAGGAATTTCTGTATTTTGGCAACAAGATAAGGGAAATTTCTGCAATTTTGCCCAAAAATAATGGAAATTTCTGCAATTTTGTCCCAAAAAAAGGAAATTTCTGCAATTTTGCCCACAATAAGTGGAATTTCTTTTTTTTTGCCCCAAAATTAATGGAATTCCTCATTTTTGCCCCAAAATTAGAAGCATTACAGAATTTTTGCCCCAAAATAAGGGAAATTTCTGCAATTTGCCTCAAAATAAAAAAAAATTTCTGCTTTTTTGACCCAAAAAAGGGAAATTTCTGAATTTTTGCCGCAAAATAAGTGGAATTTCTGCCTTTTTGCACCAAAATCAGTGGAATTTCTGAATTTTGCCCCAAAATTAGAAGCATTACTGCATTTTTGCCTCAAAATATGGAAAATTTTTTCAATTTTGTTCCAAAATAATGGGAATTTCTGCGTTTTTACCGCAAAATAATTGGAATTTCTTCATTTTTGCCACAAAATAAGGGAAAATTCTGCAATATTATCCTAAAATAAGTTAAATTTCTATACTTTTGCACCAAAATAAGGGAAATTTCTGCCTTTTGGCCCCAAATAAGGGGAAAAATCTGCATTTTTGCCCCAAAATAAGGGAAATTTCTGCATTTTTGCTCAAAAAAGGGGAATTTCAGGCTTTTTCCCTATAATTACGGTAATTTCTGAAATTTGCCCCCAAATTAGAGGAATTTCTGCCTTTTTGACCTGAAATAAGGGAAATTTCTTGATTTTTGTCCCATGATAAGGGAAATTTCTGCAATTTTGCCCAAAAATAAGGGAAATTTCTGCCTTTTGCCTCAAAATAAGAATTGTTGCCTTTTTTCCCCAAAATAAGAGGGGTTTCTGCAATTTTGCTCCAAATTAATGTTGATTTTCTGCATTTTTGCTCCAAAATAAAGGCATTTTCTGCAATTTTGACACAAAATTAGGGGAATTTCTGCAATTTTGCCTGAAAATTAAGGAAATTTCTGCAATTTTGCCCCAAAATTAGGGGAATTTCTGCATTTTTGCCTCAAAATAAGGCAAATTTCTGCAATTTTGCCCTATAATTAGAGGAATTTCTGCCTTTTTACCCTATAATAAGGAAAATTTATGCAATTTTGCACCAAAATAAGAAAATTTTCTGCATTTTTGCTCCAAAATAAAAGGAATTTCTGCCTTTTTGAAAAAAAAAGGAATTTCTACAATTTTGTTCCAAAATAAGGGGAATTTCAGCATTTTTGCCCCTAAATAAGAGGAATTTCTGCCTTTTTGGCACAAAAAAGAGGGAATTTCAGTCTTTTTGCCCTAAAATAAGGGTAATTTCTACATTTTGACACCAAGTATGAGGTATTTCTGCATTTTTGACCCGAAATAAGGGTGAATTCTGCAATTTTGCCCCAAAATAAGAGAAATTTCTGCAATTTTGTCCCAAAAAAAGGAAATTTCAGCAATTTTGCCCCACAATAAGGGGAATTTCTGCCTTTTGCCCCAAAATTAGGGGAATTTCTGCATTTTTGCCGCAAAATTAGGGGCATTACTGTGTTTTTGCCCCAAAATACGTTAAATTTCTGCATTTTTCCCCAAAATTAATTGGAATTTCTGCCTTTTTGCCCTAAAATAAGAAGAATTTCTGGCTTTTTGGCACAAAATAAGGGGAATTTCAGTCTTCTTCCCTTAAATAAGTTTAATATCTGCAATTGGCGATCAAATTAGCGGAATTTCTGCCTTTTTGACCTAAAATGAGGGGAATTTCTGGATTTTTGACCAAAATTATATGGAATTTCTGCCTTTTTGCTCTAAAATAAGAAGAATTTCTGCTTTTTTGGCACAAAATAAGAGGAATTTCAGGCTTTTTCTCTAAAATAAGGGTAATTTCTAAAATTTGCCCTCAAGAAAGCATAATTTCTGCATTTTTGACCTGAAATAAAAGGAATTTCTGTATTTTGGCAACAAGATAAGGGAAATTTCTGCAATTTTGCCCAAAAATAAGGGAAATTTCTGCAATTTTGTCCCAAAAAAGGGAAATTTCTGCAATTTTGCCCACATTAAGGGGAATTTCTTCCTTTTTGCCCCAAAATTAATGGAATTCCTCATTTTTGCCCCAAAATTAGAAGCATTACAGAATTTTTGCCCCAAAATAAGGGAAATTTCTGCAATTTGCCTCAAAATAAAAAAAAAATTCTGCTTTTTTGACCCAACAAAGGGAAATTTCTGAATTTTTGCCGCAAAATAAGTGGAATTTCTGCTTTTTGCACCAAAATCAGTGGAATTTCTGAATTTTGCCCCAAAATTAGAAGCATTACTGCATTTTTGCCTCAAAATATGGAAAATTTTTTCAATTTTGTTCCAAAATAATGGGAATTTCTGCGTTTTTACTGCAAAATAATTGGAATTTCTTCATTTTTGCCACAAAATAAGGGAAAATTCTGCAATATTATCCTAAAATAAGTTAAATTTCTATACTTTTGCACCAAAATAAGGGAAATTTCTGCCTTTTGGCCCCAAATAAGGGGAAAAATCTGCATTTTTGCCCCAAAATAAGGGAAATTTCTGCATTTTTGCTCAAAAAAGGGGAATTTCAGGCTTTTTCCCTATAATTAGGGTAATTTCTGGAATTTGCCCCCAAATTAGCGGAATTTCTGCCTTTTTGACCTGAAATAAGGGAAATTTCTTGATTTTTGTCCCATGATAAGGGAAATTTCTGCAATTTTGCCCAAAAATAAGGGAAATTTCTGCCTTTTGCCCCAAAATAAGAATTGTTGCCTTTTTTCCCCAAAATAAGAGGAGTTTCTGCAATTTTGCTCCAAATTAATGTTGATTTTCTGCATTTTTGCTCCAAAATAAAGGCATTTTCTGCAATTTTGACACAAAATTAGGGGAATTTCTGCAATTTTGCCTGAAAATAAAGGAAATTTCTGCAATTTTGCCCCAAAATTAGGGGAATTTCTGCATTTTTGCCTCAAAATAAGGCAAATTTCTGCAATTTTGCCCTGCAATTAGAGGAATTTCTACCTTTTTACCCTATAATAAGGAAAATTTATGCAATTTTGCACCAAAATAAGAAAATTTTCTGCATTTTTGCTCCAAAATAAAAGGAATTTCTGCCTTTTTGAAAAAAAAAAGGAATTTCTACAATTTTGTTCCAAAATAAGGGGAATTTCAGCATTTTTGCCCCTAAATAAAAGGAATTTCTGCCTCTTTGGTGCAAAAAAGAGGGAATTTCAGTCTTTTTGCCCTAAAATAAGGGTAATTTCTACATTTTGACAACAAGTATGAGGTATTTCTGCATTTTTGACCCGAAATAAGGGTGAATTCTGCAATTTTGCCCCAAAATAAGAAAAATTTCTGCAATTTTGTCCCAAAAAAAGGAAATTTCAGCAATTTTGCTCAACAATAAGGGGAATTTCTGCCTTTTGCCCCAAAATTAGGGGAATTTCTGCATTTTTGCCGCAAAATTAGGGGCATTACTGGGTTTTTGCCCCAAAATACGTTAAATTTCTGCATTTTTCCCCAAAATTAATTGGAATTTCTACCTTTTTGCACTAAAATAAAAAGAATTTCTGGCTTTTTGGCACAAAATAAGGGGAATTTCAGTCTTCTTCCCTTAAGTAAGTTTAATATCTGCAATTGGCGATCAAATTAGCAGAATTTCTGCCTTTTTGACCTAAAATGAGGGGAATTTCTGGATTTTTGACCAAAATTATGTGGAATTTCTGCCTTTTTGCTCTAAAATAAGAAGAATTTCTGCTTTTTTGGCACAAAATAAGAGGAATTTCAGGCTTTTTCTCTAAAATAAGGGTAATTTCTAAAATTTGCCCTCAAGAAAGCATAATTTCTGCCTTTTTGACCTGAAATAAAAGGAATTTCTGTATTTTGGCAACAAGATAAAGGAAATTTCTGCAATTTTGCCCAAAAATAAGGGAAATTTCTGCCATTTTGTCCCAAAAAAGGGAAATTTCTGCAATTTTGCCCACAATAAGGGGAATTTCTTCCTTTTTGCCCCAAAATTAATGGAATTCCTCATTTTTGCCCCAAAATTAGAAGCATTACAGAATTTTTGCCCCAAAATAAGGGAAATTTCTGCAATTTGCCTCAAAATAAAAAAAAATTTCTGCTTTTTTGACCCAAAGAAGGGAAATTTCTGAATTTTTGCCGCAAAATAAGTGGAATTTCTGCCTTTGTGCACCAAAATCAGTGGAATTTCTGAATTTTGCCCCAAAATTAGAAGCATTACTGCATTTTTGCCTCAAAATATGGAAAATTTTTTCAATTTTGTTCCAAAATAATGGGAATTTCTGCGTTTTTACTGCAAAATAATTGGAATTTCTTCATTTTTGCCACAAAATAAGGGAAAATTCTGCAATATTATCCTAAAATAAGTTAAATTTCTATACTTTTGCACCAAAATAAGGGAAATTTCTGCCTTTTGGCCCCAAATAAGGGGAAAAATCTGCATTTTTGCCCCAAAATAAGGGAAATTTCTGCATTTTTGCTCAAAAAAGGGGAATTTCAGGCTTTTTCCCTATAATTAGGGTAATTTCTGGAATTTGCCCCCAAATTAGCGGAATTTCTGCCTTTTTGACCTGAAATAAGGGAAATTTCTTGATTTTTGTCCCATGATAAGGGAAATTTCTGCAATTTTGCCCAAAAATAAGGGAAATTTCTGCCTTTTGCCCCAAAATAAGAATTGTTGCCTTTTTTCCCCAAAATAAGAGGAGTTTCTGCAATTTTGCTCCAAATTAATGTTGATTTTCTGCATTTTTGCTCCAAAATAAAGGCATTTTCTGCAATTTTGACACAAAATTAGGGGAATTTCTGCAATTTTGCCTGAAAATAAAGGAAATTTCTGCAATTTTGCCCCAAAATTAGGGGAATTTCTGCATTTTTGCCTCAAAATAAGGCAAATTTCTGCAATTTTGCCCTGCAATTAGAGGAATTTCTACCTTTTTACCCTATAATAAGGAAAATTTATGCAATTTTGCACCAAAATAAGAAAATTTTCTGCATTTTTGCTCCAAAATAAAAGGAATTTCTGCCTTTTTGAAAAAAAAAAGGAATTTCTACAATTTTGTTCCAAAATAAGGGGAATTTCAGCATTTTTGCCCCTAAATAAAAGGAATTTCTGCCTCTTTGGTGCAAAAAAGAGGGAATTTCAGTCTTTTTGCCCTAAAATAAGGGTAATTTCTACATTTTGACAACAAGTATGAGGTATTTCTGCATTTTTGACCCGAAATAAGGGTGAATTCTGCAATTTTGCCCCAAAATAAGAAAAATTTCTGCAATTTTGTCCCAAAAAAAGGAAATTTCAGCAATTTTGCTCAACAATAAGGGGAATTTCTGCCTTTTGCCCCAAAATTAGGGGAATTTCTGCATTTTTGCCGCAAAATTAGGGGCATTACTGGGTTTTTGCCCCAAAATACGTTAAATTTCTGCATTTTTCCCCAAAATTAATTGGAATTTCTACCTTTTTGCACTAAAATAAAAAGAATTTCTGGCTTTTTGGCACAAAATAAGGGGAATTTCAGTCTTCTTCCTTTAAGTAAGTTTAATATCTGCAATTGGCGATCAAATTAGCAGAATTTCTGCCTTTTTGACCTAAAATGAGGGGAATTTCTGGATTTTTGACCAAAATTATGTGGAATTTCTGCCTTTTTGCTCTAAAATAAGAAGAATTTCTGCTTTTTTGGCACAAAATAAGAGGAATTTCAGGCTTTTTCTCTAAAATAAGGGTAATTTCTAAAATTTGCCCTCAAGAAAGCATAATTTCTGCCTTTTTGACCTGAAATAAAAGGAATTTCTGTATTTTGGCAACAAGATAAAGGAAATTTCTGCAATTTTGCCCAAAAATAAGGGAAATTTCTGCCATTTTGTCCCAAAAAAGGGAAATTTCTGCAATTTTGCCCACAATAAGGGGAATTTCTTCCTTTTTGCCCCAAAATTAATGGAATTCCTCATTTTTGCCCCAAAATTAGAAGCATTACAGAATTTTTGCCCCAAAATAAGGGAAATTTCTGCAATTTGCCTCAAAATAAAAAAAAATTTCTGCTTTTTTGACCCAAAGAAGGGAAATTTCTGAATTTTTGCCGCAAAATAAGTGGAATTTCTGCCTTTGTGCACCAAAATCAGTGGAATTTCTGAATTTTGCCCCAAAATTAGAAGCATTACTGCATTTTTGCCTCAAAATATGGAAAATTTTTTCAATTTTGTTCCAAAATAATGGGAATTTCTGCGTTTTTACTGCAAAATAATTGGAATTTCTTCATTTTTGCCACAAAATAAGGGAAAATTCTGCAATATTATCCTAAAATAAGTTAAATTTCTATACTTTTGCACCAAAATAAGGGAAATTTCTGCCTTTTGGCCCCAAATAAGGGGAAAAATCTGCATTTTTGCCCCAAAATAAGGGAAATTTCTGCATTTTTGCTCAAAAAAGGGGAATTTCAGGCTTTTTCCCTATAATTAGGGTAATTTCTGGAATTTGCCCCCAAATTAGCGGAATTTCTGCCTTTTTGACCTGAAATAAGGGAAATTTCTTGATTTTTGTCCCATGATAAGGGAAATTTCTGCAATTTTGCCCAAAAATAAGGGAAATTTCTGCCTTTTGCCCCAAAATAAGAATTGTTGCCTTTTTTCCCCAAAATAAGAGGAGTTTCTGCAATTTTGCTCCAAATTAATGTTGATTTTCTGCATTTTTGCTCCAAAATAAAGGCATTTTCTGCAATTTTGACACAAAATTAGGGGAATTTCTGCAATTTTGCCTGAAAATAAAGGAAATTTCTGCAATTTTGCCCCAAAATTAGGGGAATTTCTGCATTTTTGCCTCAAAATAAGGCAAATTTCTGCAATTTTGCCCTGCAATTAGAGGAATTTCTACCTTTTTACCCTATAATAAGGAAAATTTATGCAATTTTGCACCAAAATAAGAAAATTTTCTGCATTTTTGCTCCAAAATAAAAGGAATTTCTGCCTTTTTGAAAAAAAAAAGGAATTTCTACAATTTTGTTCCAAAATAAGGGGAATTTCAGCATTTTTGCCCCTAAATAAGAGGAATTTCTGCCTCTTTGGTGCAAAAAAGAGGGAATTTCAGTCTTTTTGCCCTAAAATAAGGGTAATTTCTACATTTTGACAACAAGTATGAGGTATTTCTGCATTTTTGACCCGAAATAAGGGTGAATTCTGCAATTTTGCCCCAAAATAAGAAAAATTTCTGCAATTTTGTCCCAAAAAAAGGAAATTTCAGCAATTTTGCTCAACAATAAGGGGAATTTCTGCCTTTTGCCCCAAAATTAGGGGAATTTCTGCATTTTTGCTGCAAAATTAGGGGCATTACTGGGTTTTTGCCCCAAAATACGTTAAATTTCTGCATTTTTCCCCAAAATTAATTGGAATTTCTACCTTTTTGCACTAAAATAAAAAGAATTTCTGGCTTTTTGGCACAAAATAAGGGGAATTTCAGTCTTCTTCCCTTAAGTAAGTTTAATATCTGCAATTGGCGATCAAATTAGCAGAATTTCTGCCTTTTTGACCTAAAATGAGGGGAATTTCTGGATTTTTGACCAAAATTATGTGGAATTTCTGCCTTTTTGCTCTAAAATAAGAAGAATTTCTGCTTTTTTGGCACAAAATAAGAGGAATTTCAGGCTTTTTCTCTAAAATAAGGGTAATTTCTAAAATTTGCCCTCAAGAAAGCATAATTTCTGCCTTTTTGACCTGAAATAAAAGGAATTTCTGTATTTTGGCAACAAGATAAAGGAAATTTCTGCAATTTTGCCCAAAAATAAGGGAAATTTCTGCCATTTTGTCCCAAAAAAGGGAAATTTCTGCAATTTTGCCCACAATAAGGGGAATTTCTTCCTTTTTGCCCCAAAATTAATGGAATTCCTCATTTTTGCCCCAAAATTAGAAGCATTACAGAATTTTTGCCCCAAAATAAGGGAAATTTCTGCAATTTGCCTCAAAATAAAAAAAAATTTCTGCTTTTTTGACCCAAAGAAGGGAAATTTATGAATTTTTGCCGCAAAATAAGTGGAATTTCTGCCTTTGTGCACCAAAATCAGTGGAATTTCTGAATTTTGCCCCAAAATTAGAAGCATTACTGCATTTTTGCCTCAAAATATGGAAAATTTTTTCAATTTTGTTCCAAAATAATGGGAATTTCTGCGTTTTTACCGCAAAATAATTGGAATTTCTTCATTTTTGCCACAAAATAAGGGAAAATTCTGCAATATTATCCTAAAATAAGTTAAATTTCTATACTTTTGCACCAAAATAAGGAAAATTTCTGCCTTTTGGCCTCAAATAAGGGGAAAAATCTGCATTTTTGCCCCATAATAAGGGAAATTTCTGCATTTTTGCTCAAAAAAGGGGAATTTCAGGCTTTTTCCCTATAATTAGGGTAATTTCTGAAATTTGCCCCCAAATTAGCGGAATTTCTGCCTTTTTGACCTGAAATAAGGGAAATTTCTTGATTTTTGTCCCATGATAAGGGAAATTTCTGCAATTTTGCCCAAAAATAAGGGAAATTTCTGCCTTTTGCCCCAAAATAAGAATTGTTGCCTTTTTTCCCCAAAATAAGAGGGGTTTCTGCAATTTTGCTCCAAATTAATGTTGATTTTCTGCATTTTTGCTCCAAAATAAAGGCATTTTCTGCAATTTTGACACAAAATTAGGGGAATTTCTGCAATTTTGCCTGAAAATAAAGGAAATTTCTGCAATTTTGCCCCAAAATTAGGGGAATTTCTGCATTTTTGCCTCAAAATAAGGCAAATTTCTGCAATTTTGCCCTATAATTAGAGGAATTTCTGCCTTTTTACCCTATAATAAGGAAAATTTATGCAATTTTGCACCAAAATAAGAAAATTATCTGCATTTTTGCTCCAAAATAAAAGGAATTTCTGCCTTTTTGAAAAAAAAAAAAGGAATTTCTACAATTTTGTTCCAAAATAAGGGGAATTTCAGCATTTTTGCCCCTAAATAAGAGGAATTTCTGCCTCTTTGGCGCAAAAAAGAGGGAATTTCAGTCTTTTTGCCCTAAAATAAGGGTAATTTCTACATTTTGACACCAAGTATGAGGTATTTCTGCATTTTTGACCCGAAATAAGGGTGAATTCTGCAATTTTGCCCCAAAATAAGAGAAATTTCTGCAATTTTGTCCCAAAAAAAGGAAATTTCAGCAATTTTGCCCCACAATAAGGGGAATTTCTGCCTTTTGCCCCAAAATTAGGGGAATTTCTGCATTTTTGCCGCAAAATTAGGGGCATTACTGGGTTTTTGCCCCAAAATACGTTAAATTTCTGCATTTTTCCCCAAAATTAATTGGAATTTCTGCCTTTTTGCCCTAAAATAAGAAGAATTTCTCTCTTTTTGGCACAAAATAAGAGGAATTTCAGTCTTCTTCCCTTAAATAAGTTTAATATCTGCAATTGGCGATCAAATTAGCGGAATTTCTGCCTTTTTGACCTAAAATGAGGGGAATTTCTGGATTTTTGACCAAAATTATGTGGAATTTCTGCCTTTTTGCTCTAAAATAAGAAGAATTTCTGCTTTTTTGGCACAAAATAAGAGGAATTTCAGGCTTTTTCTCTAAAATAAGGGTAATTTCTAAAATTTGCCCTCAAGAAAGCATAATTTCTGCCTTTTTGACCTGAAATAAAAGGAATTTCTGTATTTTGGCAACAAGATAAGGGAAATTTCTGCAATTTTGCCCAAAAATAAGGGAAATTTCTGCAATTTTGTCCCAAAAAAAGGAAATTTCTGCAATTTTGCCCACAATAAGTGGAATTTCTTTTTTTTTGCCCCAAAATTAATGGAATTCCTCATTTTTGCCCCAAAATTATAAGCATTACAGAATTTTTGCCCCAAAATAAGGGAAATTTCTGCAATTTGCCTCAAAATAAAAAAAAATTTCTGCTTTTTTGACCCAAAAAAGGGAAATTTCTGAATTTTTGCCGCAAAATAAGTGGAATTTCTGCCTTTTTGCACCAAAATCAGTGGAATTTCTGAATTTTGCCCCAAAATTAGAAGCATTACTGCATTTTTGCCTCAAAATATGGAAAATTTTTTCAATTTTGTTCCAAAATAATGGGAATTTCTGCGTTTTTACCGCAAAATAATTGGAATTTCTTCATTTTTGCCACAAAATAATGGAAAATTCTGCAATATTATCCTAAAATAAGTTAAATTTCTATACTTTTGCACCAAAATAAGGGAAATTTCTGCCTTTTGGCCCCAAATAAGGGGAAAAATCTGCATTTTTGCCCCAAAATAAGGGAAATTTCTGCATTTTTGCTCAAAAAAGGGGAATTTCAGGCTTTTTCCCTATAATTAGGGTAATTTCTGAAATTTGCCCCCAAATTAGAGGAATTTCTGCCTTTTTGACCTGAAATAAGGGAAATTTCTTGATTTTTGTCCCATGATAAGGGAAATTTCTGCAATTTTGCCCAAAAATAAGGGAAATTTCTGCCTTTTGCCTCAAAATAAGAATTGTTGCCTTTTTCCCCAAAATAAAAGGGGTTTCTGCAATTTTGCTCCAAATTAATGTTGATTTTCTGCATTTTTGCTCCAAAATAAAGGCATTTTCTGCAATTTTGACACAAAATTAGGGGAATTTCTGCAATTTTGCCTGAAAATAAAGGAAATTTCTGCAATTTTGCCCCAAAATTAGGGGAATTTCTGCATTTTTGCCTCAAAATAAGGCAAATTTCTGCAATTTTGCCCTATAATTAGAGGAATTTCTGCCTTTTTACCCTATAATAAGGAAAATTTATGCAATTTTGCACCAAAATAAGAAAATTTTCTGCATTTTTGCTCCAAAATAAAAGGAATTTCTGCCTTTTTGAAAAAAAAAGGAATTTCTACAATTTTGTTCCAAAATAAGGGGAATTTCAGCATTTTTGCCCCTAAATAAGAGGAATTTCTGCCTTTTTGGCACAAAAAAGAGGGAATTTCAGTCTTTTTGCCCTAAAATAAGGGTAATTTCTACATTTTGACACCAAGTATGAGGTATTTCTGCATTTTTGACCCGAAATAAGGGTGAATTCTGCAATTTTGCCCCAAAATAAGAGAAATTTCTGCAATTTTGTCCCAAAAAAAGGAAATTTCAGCAATTTTGCCCCACAATAAGGGGAATTTCTGCCTTTTGCCCCAAAATTAGGGGAATTTCTGCATTTTTGCCGCAAAATTAGGGGCATTACTGGGTTTTTGCCCCAAAATACGTTAAATTTCTGCATTTTTCCCCAAAATTAATTGGAATTTCTGCCTTTTTGCCCTAAAATAAGAAGAATTTCTCTCTTTTTGGCACAAAATAAGAGGAATTTCAGTCTTCTTCCCTTAAATAAGTTTAATATCTGCAATTGGCGATCAAATTAGCGGAATTTCTGCCTTTTTGACCTAAAATGAGGGGAATTTCTGGATTTTTGACCAAAATTATGTGGAATTTCTGCCTTTTTGCTCTAAAATAAGAAGAATTTCTGCTTTCTTGGCACAAAATAAGAGGAATTTCAGGCTTTTTCTCTAAAATAAGGGTAATTTCTAAAATATGCCCTCAAGAAAGCATAATTTCTGCCTTTTTGACCTGAAATAAAAGGAATTTCTGTATTTTGGCAACAAGATAAGGGAAATTTCTGCAATTTTGCCCACAAATAAGGGAAATTTCTGCAATTTTGTCCCAAAAAAGGGAAATTTCTGCAATTTTGCCCACAATAAGGGGAATTTCTTCCTTTTTGCCCCAAAATTAATAGAATTCCTCATTTTTGCCCCAAAATTAGAAGCATTACAGAATTTTTGCCCCAAAATAAGGGAAATTTCTGCAATTTGCCTCAAAAAAAAAATTTCTTCTTTTTTGACCCAAAAAAGGGAAATTTCTGAATTTTTGCCGCAAAATAAGTGGAATTTCTGCCTTTTTGCACCAAAATCATTTGAATTTCTGAATTTTGCCCCAAAATTAGAAGCATTACGGCATTTTTGCCTCAAAATATGGACAATTTTTTCAATTTTGTTCCAAAATAATGGTAATTTCTGCGTTTTTACGGCAAAATAATTGGAATTTCTTCATTTTTGCCACAAAATAAGGGAAAATTCTGCAATATTATCCTAAAATAAGTTAAATTTCTATACTTTTGCACCAAAATAAGGGAAATTTCTGCCTTTTGGCCCCAAATAAGGGGAAAAATCTGCATTTTTGCCCCAAAATAAGGGAAATTTCTGCATTTTTGCTCAAAAAAGGGGAATTTCAGGCTTTTTCCCTATAATTAGGGTAATTTCTGAAATTTGCCCCCAAATTAGAGGAATTTCTGCCTTTTTGACCTGAAATAAGGGAAATTTCTTGATTTTTGTCCCATGATAAGGGAAATTTCTGCAATTTTGCCCAAAAATAAGGGAAATTTCTGCCTTTTGCCCCAAAATAAGAATTGTTGCCTTTTTTCCCCAAAATAAGAGGGGTTTCTGCAATTTTGCTCCAAATTAATGTTGATTTTCTGCATTTTTGCTCCAAAATAAAGGCATTTTCTGCAATTTTGACACAAAATTAGGGGAATTTCTGCAATTTTGCCTGAAAATAAAGGAAATTTCTGCAATTTTGCCCCAAAATTAGGGGAATTTCTGCATTTTTGCCTCAAAATAAGGCAAATTTCTGCAATTTTGCCCTATAATTAGAGGAATTTCTGCCTTTTTACCCTATAATAAGGAAAATTTATGCAATTTTGCACCAAAATAAGAAAATTTTCTGCATTTTTGCTCCAAAATAAAAGGAATTTCTGCCTTTTTGAAAAAAAAAGGAATTTCTACAATTTTGTTCCAAAATAAGGGGAATTTCAGCATTTTTGCCCCTAAATAAGAGGAATTTCTGCCTTTTTGGCACAAAAAAGAGGGAATTTCAGTCTTTTTGCCCTAAAATAAGGGTAATTTCTACATTTTGACACCAAGTATGAGGTATTTCTGCATTTTTGACCCGAAATAAGGGTGAATTCTGCAATTTTGCCCCAAAATAAGAGAAATTTCTGCAATTTTTTCCCAAAAAAAAGAAATTTCAGCAATTTTGCACCACAATAAGGGGAATTTCTGCCTTTTGCCCCAAAATTAGGGGAATTTCTGCATTTTTGCCGCAAAATTAGGGGCATTACTGTGTTTTTGCCCGAAAATACGTTAAATTTCTGCATTTTTCCCCAAAATTAATTGGAATTTCTGCCTTTTTGCCCTAAAATAAGAAGAATTTCTCTCTTTTTGGCACAAAATAAGAGGAATTTCAGTCTTCTTCCCTTAAATAAGTTTAATATCTGCAATTGGCGATCAAATTAGCGGAATTTCTGCCTTTTTGACCTAAAATGAGGGGAATTTCTGGATTTTTGACCAAAATTATGTGGAATTTCTGCCTTTTTGCTCTAAAATAAGAAGAATTTCTGCTTTTTTGGCACAAAATAAGAGGAATTTCAGGCTTTTTCTCTAAAATAAGGGAAATTTCTAAAATTTGCCCTCAAGAAAGCGTAATTTCTGCCTTTTTGATCTGAAATAAAAGGAATTTTTATATTTTGGCAACAGGATAAAGGAAATTTCTGCAATTTTGCCCAAAAATAAAAGAAATTTCTGCAATTTTGTCCCAAAAAAGGGAAATTTCTGCAATTTTGCCCACAATAATGGGAATTTCTTCCTTTTTGCCCCAAAATTAATGGAATTCCTCATTTTTGCCCCAAAATTAGAAGCATTACAGAATTTTTGCCCCAAAATAAGGGAAATTTCTGCAATTTGCCTCAAAATAAAGGAAATTTCTGCTTTTTTGACCCAAAAAAGGGAAATTTCTGAATTTTTGCCGCAAAATAAGTGGAATTTCTGCCTTTTTGCACCAAAATTAGTGGAATTTCTGAATTTTGCCCCAAAATTAGAAGCATTACTGCATTTTTGCCTCAAATATGGAAAGTTATTTCAATTTTGTTCCAAAATAATGGGAATTTCTGCGTTTTTACCGCAAAATAATGGGAATTTCTTCATTTTTGCCACAAAATAAGGGAAAATTCTGCAATATTATCCTAAAATAAGTTAAATTTCTATACTTTTGCACCAAAATAAGGGAAATTTCTGCCTTTTTGGCCCCAAATAAGGGGAAAAATCTGCATTTTTGCCCCAAATTAAGGGAAATTTCGGCATTTTTGCCCAAAAAAAGGGGAATTTCAGGCTTTTTCCCTATAATTAGGGTTATTTCTGGAATTTCCCCTAAATTAGCGGAATTTCTGCCTTTTTGACCTGAAATAAAGGAAATTTCTGGATTTTTGTCCCATGATAAGGGAAATTTCTGCAATTTTGCTCAAAAATAAGGAAAATTTTTGTCTTTTGCCCCAAAATAAGGAGAATTATTGCCTTTTTGCCCCAAAATAAGAGGAGTTTCTGCAATTTTGCTCCAAATTAATGTTGATTTTCTGCATTTTTGCTCCAAAATAAAGGCATTTTCTGCAATTTTGACACAAAATTAGGGGAATTTCTGCAATTTTGCCTGAAAATAAAGGAAATTTCTGCAATTTTGCCCCAAAATTAGGGGAATTTCTGCATTTTTGCCACAAAATAAGGCAAATTTCTGCAATTTTGCACTATAATTAGAGGAATTTCTGCCTTTTTACCCTATAATAAGGAAAATTTATGCAATTTTGTACCAAAATAAGAAAATTTTCTGCATTTTTGCTCCAAAATAAAAGGAATTTCTGCCTTTTTGAAAAAAAAAAAGGAATTTCTACAATTTTGTTCCAAAATAAGGGGAATTTCAACATTTTTGCCCCTAAATAAGAGGAATTTCTGCCTCTTTGGCGCAAAAAAGAGGGAATTTCAGTCTTTTTGCCCTAAAATAAGGGTAATTTCTACATTTTGACACCAAGTATGAGGTATTATTGCATTTTTGACCCGAAATAAGGGTGAATTCTGCAGTTTTGCCCCAAAATAAGAGAAATTTCTGCAATTTTGTCCCAAAAAAGGGAAATTTCAGCAATTTTGCCCCACAATAAGGGGAATTTCTGCCTTTTGCCCCAAAATTAGGGGAATTTCTGCATTTTTGCCGCAAAATTAGGGGCATTACTGTGTTTTTGCCCAAAAATACGTTAAATTTCTGCATTTTTCTTCAAAATTAATTGGAATTACTGCCTTTTTGCCCTAAAATAAGAAGAATTTCTGCTTTTTTGTCACAAAATAAAAAGAATTTCAGTCTTCTTATCTTAAATAAGTTTAATATCTGCAATTGCCGATCAAATTAGCGGAATTTCTGCATTTTTTACCTAAAATGAGGGGAATTTCTGGATTTTTGTCCCATGATAAGGGAAATTTCTGCAATTTTGCCCAAAAATAAGGGAAATTTCTGCTTTTTTGCCCCAAAATGAGAAGAATTTCTGCCTTTTTGCCCCCAAATAGAAGGAATTTCTGTATTTTTGCCCCAAAATAATAAGAATTTCTGCCTTTTTCCCCAAAATTAGTGAAATTTCTGAATTTTGCCCCAAAATTAGTGAAATTTCTGATATTTGCCCTAAAATTAGAAGCATTACTGCATTTCTGCCCCAAAATATAGGAAATTTCTGCAATTTTGTTCAAAAATATGGGAAATTTCTTCCTTTTTACCCCAAAATAATGGGAATTTCTGCATTTTTGCTAAAAATAAGGGAAGTTTCTGCAATTTTATACTAAAATAAATTAAATTTCTATTCTTTTGCCTCAAAATATAAGAAATTTCTGCCTATTTGGCCAAAAATAAGAGAAATTTTTGCAATTTTGCCCCAAATTAAGGAAAATTTCTGCATTTTTGCCCAAAATTAACGGGAATTTCTGCCTTTTTTCCCTAAAATAAGGGGAATTTCTGCCTTTTTGCCCCAAAATAAGGGGAATTTAGTATTTTTGGCCTAATATAAGGGTAATTTCTGTATTTTTGGCCTAAAATAAGGAGAAATTCTGTCTTTTTGCCCTAAAAAAAAAAAATTTCTGCATTTTTGCTCCAAAATAAGGGGAATTTCAGCATTTTTGCTCCAAAATTAGGGGCATTACTGTGTTTTACCTCAAAATAAGGGAAATTTCGGCATTTTTGCCCAAAATTATGTGGAATTTCTGTTTTTTTGCTCTAAAATAATAAGAATTTCTGCCTTTTTGTCACAAAATAAGAGGAATTTAAGGCTTTTTCTCTAAAATAAGGGTAATTTTTAAATTTGCCCCCAAGAAAGCGTAATTTCTGCCTTTTTGACCAGAAAAAAAAAGAATTTCTGTATTTTGGCCACAAGATAAGGGAAATTTCTGCAATTTTGTTCCAAAAAAGGGAAATTTCAGCAACTTTGCTCCACAATAAGGGGAATTTCTGCCCTTTGCCCCAAAATTAATGGAATTTCTGATTTTTGCCCAGAAATTAAAAGCATTACAGAATTTTTGCGCCAAATTAAGGGAAATTTCTGCAATTTGCCTCAAAATAAAGAAAATTTGTGCCTTTTTGATCCAAAAAATGGAAATTTCTGAAATTTTACCGCAAAATAAGTGGAATTTTTGCCTTTTTGCCACATAATTTGTGGAATTTCCTAATTTTCCCCCGAAATTAGAAGCATTACTGCATTTTTGACCCAAAATATAGGAAATTTCTGCAATTTTGTTTCAAAATAAAGGGAATTTCTGCCTTTTTATTGCAAAATAATGGGAATTTCTTCATTTTTGCCACAAATAATAGAAATTTCTGCAATATTATTTTAAAATAAGTTGAATTTCTATACTTTTGCACAAAAATAAGGGAATTTTTTGACTTTTTAGCCCCAAATAAGGGGAAAATCTGCATTTTTGCCACAAATTAAGGGAAATTTCTGCATTTTTGCCACCAAAAAGAGAGAATTTCTTACTTTTTGCCCTAAAATAAGGGAAATTTCTGTTTTTTTGCCCTATAATAGAAGAAATTTATGCAATTTTGCACCAAAATAAGGGAATCTTCTGCATTTTTCCTCCAAAATAAAGGGAATTTCTGCCTTTTTGAAACAAAAAAAGGGGAATTTCTGCAATTTTGCCCACAATAAGGGGAATTTCTTCCTTTTTGCCCCAAAATTAATGGAATTTCTCATTTTTGCCCCAAAATTAGAAGCATTACAGAATTTTTGCCCCAAAATAAGGGAAATTTCTGCAATTTGCCTCAAAATAAAGGAAATTTCTGCTTTTTTGACCCAAAAAAGGAAATTTCTGAATTTTTGCCGCAAAATAAGTGGAATTTCTGCCTTTTTGCACCAAAATTAGTGGAATTTCTGAATTTTGCCCCAAAATTAGAAGCATTACTGCATTTTTGCCTCAAATATGGAAAGTTATTTCAATTTTGTTCCAAAATAATGGGAATTTCTGCGTTTTTACCACAAAATAATGGGAATTTCTTCATTTTTGTCACAAAATAAGGGAAAATTCTGCAATATTATCCTAAAATAAGTTAAATTTCTATACTTTTGCACCAAAATAAGGGAAATTTCTGCCTTTTTTGCCCCAAATAAGGGGAAAAATCTGCATTTTTGCCCCAAATTAAGGGAAATTTCTGCATTTTTGCCCAAAAAAGGGGAATTTCAGGCTTTTTCCCTATAATTAGGGTAATTTCTGGAATTTGCCCCCAAATTAGCGGAATTTCTGCCTTTTTGACCTGAAATAAGGGAAATTTCTGGATTTTTGTTCCATGATAAGGGAAATTTCTGCAATTTTGCCCAAAAATAAGAGAAATTTCTGCCTTTTGTCCCAAAATAAGGAGAATTTTTGCCTTTTTGCCCCAAAATAAGAGGAGTTTCTGCAATTTTGCTCCAAATTAATGTTGATTTTCTGCATTTTTGCTCCAAAATAAAGGCATTTTCTGCAATTTTGACACAAAATTAGGGGAATTTCTGCAATTTTGACAGCAATTTGGTGAATTTCTGCAATTTTGCCTGAAAATAAAGGAAATTTCTGCAATTTTGCCCCAAAATTAGGGGAATTTCTGCATTTTTGCCCCAAAATAAGGCAATTTTCTGCAATTTTGCCCTATAATTAGAGGAATTTCTGCCTTTTTACCCTATAATAAGGAAAATTTATGCAATTTTACACAAAAATAAGAAAATTTTCTGCATTTTTGCTCCAAAATAAAAGGAATTTCTGCCTTTTTGAAACAAAAAAAAAAAAGAATTTCTACAATTTTGTTCGAAAATAAGGGGAATTTCAGCATTTTTGCCCCTAAATAAGAGGAATTTCTGCCTCTTTGGCGCAAAAAAGAGGGAATTTCAGTCTTTTTGCCCTAAAATAAGGGTAATTTCTACATTTTGACACCAAGTATGAGGTATTTCTGCATTTTTGACCCGAAATAAGGGTGAATTCTGCAATTTTGCCCCAAAATAAGAGAAATTTCTGCAATTTTGTCCCAAAAAAGGGAAATTTTATCAATTTTGCCCCACAATAAGGGGAATTTCTGCCTTTTGCCCCAAAATTAGGGGAATTTCTGCATTTTTGCCGCAAAATTAGGGGCATTACTGTGTTTTTGCCCCAAAATACGTTAAATTTCTGCATTTTTCCCCAAAATTAATTGGAATTTCTGCCTTTTTGCCCTAAAATAAGAAGAATTTCTGCTTTTTTGTCACAAAATAAGGGGAATTTCAGTCTTCTTCCATTAAATAAGTTTAATATCTGCAATTGGCGATCAAATTAGCGAAATTTCTGCCTTTTTGACCTAAAATGAGGAGAATTTCTGGATTTTTGTCCCATGATAAGGGAAATTTCTGCAATTTTGCCCAAAAATAAGGGAAATTTCTGCCTTTTTGCCCCAAAATGAAGAGAATTTCTGCCTTTTTGCCCCCAAATACAAGGAATTTCTGCATTTTTGCCCCTAAATAATAAGAATTTCTGCCTTTTTTCCCCAAAATTAGTGAAATTTCTTAATTTTGCCCCAAAATTAGTGAAATTTCTGATATTTGCCCTAAAATTAGAAGCATTACTGCATTTTTGCCCCAAAATATAGGAAATTTCTGCAATTTTGTTCCAAAATATGGGAAATTTCATCCTTTTTACCCCAAAATAATGGGAATTTCTGCATTTTTGCTACAAAATAAGGGAAGTTTCTGCAATTTTATACTAAAATAAATTAAATTTCTAACCTTTTGCCTCAAAATATAAGAAATTTCTGCCTATTTGGCCAAAAATAAGAGAAATTTTTGCATTTTTGCCACAAATTAAGGAAAAGTTCTGCATTTTTGCCCAAAATTAACAGGAATTTCTGCCTTTTTTCCCTAAAATAAGGGGAATTTCTGCCTTTTTGCCCCAAAATAAGGGGAATTTAGTATTTTTGGCCTAATATAAGGGTAATTTCTGTATTTTTGGCCTAAAATAAAGAGAAATTCTGTCTTTTTGCACTAAAATAAGAAAAATTTCTGCATTTTTGCTCCAAAATAAGGGGAATTTCAGCATTTTTGCTCCAAAATTAGGGGCATTACTGTGTTTTACCTCAAAATAAGGGAAATTTCGGCATTTTTGCCCAAAATTATGTGGAATTTCTGTTTTTTTGCCCTAAAATAATAAGAATTTCTGCCTTTTTGTCACAAAATAAGAGGAATTTAAGGCTTTTTCTCTAAAATAAGGGTAATTTCTAAAATTTGCCCCCAAGAAAGCGTAATTTCTGCCTTTTTGACCTGAAAAAAAAGAAATTTCTGTATTTTGGCCACAAGATAAGGGAAATTTCTGCAATTTTGCCCAAAAATAAGGGAAATTTCTGCAATTTTGTTTCAAAAAAGGGAAATTTCAGCAATTTTGCTCTACAATAAGGGGAATTTCTGATTTTTTCCTCAAAATTAATGGAATTTCTGATTTTTGCCCAGAAATTAGAAGCATTACAGAATTTTTGCCACAAAATAAGGGAAATTTCTGCAATTTGCCTCAAAATAAAGAAAATTTGTGCCTTTTTGACCAAAAAAATGGAAATTTCTGAATTTTTGCCGCAAAATAAGTGGAATTTTTGCCTTTTTGCCCCAAAATTTGTGGAATTTCCTAATTTTTCCCCCAAATTAGAAGCATTACTGCATTTTTGCCCCAAAATATAGGAAATTTCTGCAATTTTGTTCCAAAATAAAAGGAATTTCTGCCTTTTTTTTTGCAAAATAATGGGAATTTCTTCATTTTTGCCACAAAATAAGGGAAATTTCTGCAATATTATTTTAAAATAAGTTAAATTTCTATACTTTTGCACAAAAATAAGGGAAATTTTTGATTTTTGTCCCCAAATAAAGGGAAAATCTGCATTTTTGCCACAAATTAAGGGAAATTTCTGCATTTTTGCCCCCCAAAAAGGGAGAATTTCTTACTTTTTGCCCTAAAATAAGGGGAATGTTTGTTTTTTTGCCCTTAAATAAGGGGAATTTAGTCTTTTTGCCTTAAATAAGGGTAATTTCTATATTTTTGCCCTAAAATAAGAGAAATTTCTGCATTTTTGCCCCAAAATAAGGGGAATTTCTGTATTTTTGCCCTAAATTAAGGAAAATTTCTGCATTTTTGCTCCAAAATAAGGGGAATTTCTGCAATTTTTTTTCCAAAATTAGGGGAATTTCTGCAATTTTGCCCCAAAATAAGGGAAATTTCTGCAATTTTGCCCAAAAATTATGAAAATTTCTGCAATTTTGCCCCAAATAAGGGAAATTTCTGAAATTTTGCCCTATAATTAGGGGAATTTCTGCCTTTTTGCCCTATAATAAGGGAAATTTATGCAATTTTGCACCAAAATAAGGGAATCTTCTGCATTTTTCCTGCAAAATAAAGGGAATTTCTGCCTTTTTGAAACAAAAAAAGGGGAATTTCTGCAATTTTGTTCCAAAATAAGGAGAATTTCTGCATTTTTGCCCCAAAATAAGGGGAATTTCTGCCTTTTTGGTGCAAATAAGGGGGAATTTCAGTCATTTTGCCCTAAAATAAAGGTAATTTCTACATTTTTGTCACCAAGTATGCGGTATTTCTGCCATTTTGACCCGAAATAAGGGGAATTTCTGCAATTTTGTCCCAAAAAAGGGAAATTTCAGCAGTTTTGCCCCACAATAAAAGGAATTTCTGCCTTTTTCCCCAAAATTAGGGGAATTTCTGCATTTTTGCCTCAAAATGAGAGGCATTACTGTGTTTTTGCCCCATAATAACAGAAATTTCTGCATTTTTCCCCAAAATTAGTTAGAATTTCTGCCTTTTGCCCTAAAATAAGAAGAATTTCTGCTTTTTTGGCACAAAATAAGGGGAATTTCAGTCTTCTTCCCTTAAATAAGTTTAATATCTGCAATTTGCCCCCAAATTAGAGGAATTTCTTCCTTTTCGACCTAAAATGTGGGGAATTTCTGGATTTTTGTCCCATGATAAGGGAAATTTCTGCAATTTTGCCCAAAAATAAGGGAAATTTCTGCCTTTTTGCCCCAAAATGAGGAGAATTTCTGCCTTTTTGCCCCCAAATAAAAGGAATTTCTGCATTTTGGCCCAAAATAATAGGAATTACTGCCTTTTTGCACCAAAATTAGTGAAATTTCTGAATTTTGCCCCAAAATTAGTGAAATTTCTGAATTTTGCCCCAAAATTAGAAGCATTACTGGAATTTTGTCCCAAAATATGGGAAATTTCTGCAATTTTGTTACAAAATAATGGAAATTAGTTTCTTTTTACCCCAAAATAATGGGAATTTCTGCATTTTTGCTACAAAATAAGGGAAGTTTCTACAATTTTATCCTAAAATAAGTTAAATTTCTAAGCTTTTGCCTCAAAATATAAGAAATTTCTGCCTATTTTGCCAAAAATAAGGGAAATTTCCTCATTTTTCCACAAATTAAGGAAAATTTCTGCATTTTTGCTCAAAATTAAGTGGAATTTATGTATTTTTGCCCTAAAATAATAATTTCTGCCTTTAAGGCACAAAATAAGGGGAATTTCAGTCTTTTTACCTAAATTAAGTTTAATTTCTGCAATTTGCCCCCAAATTAGTGGAATTTCTGACTTTTTGACCTGAAATAAGGGGAATTTCTGCATTTTTGCTCCAAAATTAGAGGAATTTCAGCATTTTTGCCCAAAAATAAGGGGAATTTCTGCATTTTTACCCCCAAATTAGGGGAATTTCTGCCTTTTTGCTCCAAAATTAGGGGCATTACTGTGTTTTTGCCCCAAAATAAGGGAAATTTCTGCATTTTTGCCAAAATTATGTGGAATTTCTGCCTTTTTGCTTTAAAACAAGAAGAATTTCTGATTTTTGGCACAAAATAAGAGGAATTTCAGGCTTTTTCTCTAAAATAAGTGTAATTTCTAAAATTTGCCCTCAAGAAAGAGTAATTTCTGCCTTTTTGAACTGAAATAAAAGGAATTTCTGTATTTTGGCAACAAGATAAAGGAAATTTCTGCAATTTTGCCCAAAAATAAGGGAAACTTCTGCAATTTTGTCCCAAAAAACGGAAATTTCAGCAATTTTGCTCCACAATAAAAGGAATTTCTGTTTTTTTGCCCCAAAATTAATGGAATTTCTTATTTTTGCCCCAAAATTAAAAGCATTACAGAATTTTTGCCCCACAATAAGGGTAATTTCTGCTATTTGCCTCAAAATAAAGGAAATTTCTGCCTTTTTGACCCAAAAAAGGGAAATTTCTGAATTTTTTCCACAAAATTAGTGGAATTTCTGCCTTTTTGCCCAAAAAATTAGTGGAATTTCCTAATTTTGCCCCCAAATTAGAAGCATTACTGCATTTTTGCCCCAAAATATAGGAAATTTTTTTAATTTTGTTCCAAAATAAAGGGAATTTCTGCCTTTTTATTGAAAAATAATGGGAATTTCTTCATTTTTGCCACAAAATAAGGAAAATTTCTGCAATATTATTTTAAAATAACTTAAATTTCTATACTTTTGCACCAAAATAAGGGAAATTTCTGAATTTTTGGCCCTAAATAAGGGGAAAATCTGCATTTATGCCCCAAATTAAGGGAAATTTCGGCATTTTTGCCTCCCCAAAAAAGGAATTTCTAACTTTTTGCCCTAAAATAATGGGAATTTCTGCCTTTTGCCCCAAAATAGGTGGAATTTATTCTTTTTGCCTTATATAAGGGTAATTTCTGTATTTTTGCCCTAAAATAAGAGAAATTTCTGCATTTTTGCCCCAAAATAAGGAGAATGTCTGTATTTTTGCCCTGAGTTAAGGAAAATTTTTGCATTTTTGCTCCAAAATAAGGGGAATTTCTGCAATTTTTTTCCAAATTTAGGGGAATTTCTGCATTTTTGCAACAACATAAGGAAAATTGCTGCAATCTTGCCCTAAAATTATGGAAATTTCTGCAATTTTGCCCCAAAATAGGGAAATTTCTGCAATTTTGCCCTATAATTAGGGGAATTTCTGCCTTTTTGCCCTATAATAAGGGAAATTTATGCAATTTTGCACCAAAATAAGGGAATCTTTTGCATTTTTGCTCTAAAATAAAGGGAATTTCTGCCTTTTTGAAACAAAAAAAGGGGAATTTATGCAATTTTGTTCCAAAATAAGGGTAATTTCCTCCTTTTTGGCACAAAAAAGGGGGAATTTCAGTGTTTTTGCTCTAAAATAAGGGTAATTTCTGCATTTTTGACACCAAGTATGCGGTATTTATGCCATTTTGACCCGAAATAAGGGGAATTTCTGCAATTTTGTCCCAAAAAAGGGAAATTTCAGCAATTTTGCCCCACAATAAAGGGAATTTCTGCCTTTTGCCCCAAAATTAGGGGAATTTCTGCGTTTTTGCCGCAAAATTAGGGGCATTACTGTGTTTTTGCCCCAAAATATGAAAAATTTCTGCATTTTTCCCCAAAATTAATTAGAATTTCTGCCTTTTTGCCCTAAAATAAGAAGAATTTCTTTTTTTTTGGCACAAAATAAGGGGAATTTCAGTCTTCTTCCCTTAAATAAGTTTAATATCTGCAATTGGTCCTCAAATTAGCGGAATTTCTGCCTTTTTGACCTAAAATGAAAGGAATTTCTGGATTTTTGTCCCATGATAAGGGAAATTTCTGCAATTTTGCAAAAAAATAAGGGAAATTTCTGCCTTTTTGCCCCAAAATGAGGAGAATTTCTGCCTTTTTGCCTCCAAAAAAAGGAATTTCTGCATTTTTGCCCCAAAATAATAGGAATCTGCCTTTTGCCCCAAAATTAGTGAAATTTCTGAATTTTGCCCCAAAATTAGTGAAATTTCTGAATTTTGCCCTAAAATTAGAAGCATTACTGCATTTTTGCCTCAAAATTTGGGAAATTTCTGCAATATTGTTCCAAAATAAGGGAAATTTCTTCCTTTTTACCCCAAAATAATGGGAATTTCTGCATTTTTTCTACAAAATAAGGGAAGTTTCTGCAATTTTATACTAAAATAAGTTAAATTTCTATCCTTTTGCCTCAAAATATAAGAAATTTCTGCCTATTTGGCCAAAAATAAAAGAAATTTCTGCATTTTTGCCACAAATTAAGGAAAATTTCTGTATTTTTGCCCAAAATTAAAGGGGATTTCTGCCTTTTTTCCCTAAAATAAGAAGAATTTCTGCCTTTTTGCTCCAAAATAAGGGGAATTTAGTCTTTTTGGCCTAATATAAGGGTAATTTCTGTATTTTTGGCCTAAAATAAGGAGAAATTCTGTCTTTTTGCCCTAAAATAAAACAAAATTTCTGCATTATTGTTCCAAAATAAGGGGAATTTCAGCATTTTTGTCCCAAAATAAGGGGAATTTCTGCCTTTTTACCCCAAAATTCGGGGAATTTCCACATTTTTGCTACAAAATTAGGGGCATTACTGTGTTTTACCTCAAAATAAGGGAAATTTCTGCATTTTTCCCCAAAATTATGTGGAATTTCTGCCTTTTTGCTCTAAAATAAGAAGAATTTCTGCCTTTTTGTCAAAAAATAAGAGGAATTTCAGGCTTTTTCTCTAATATAAGGGTAATTTCTAAAATTTGCCCCCAAGAAAGGGTAATATCTGCCTTTTTGACCTGAAAAAAAAAGGAATTTCTGTATTTTGGCCACAAGATAAGGGAAATTTCTGCAATTTTGCCCAAAAATAAGGGAAATTTCTGCAATTTTGTTCCAAAAAAGGGAAATTTCAGCAATTTTGCTCCACAATAAAAGGAATTTCTGCCTTTTGCCTCAAAATTAATGGAATTTTTGATTTTTGCCCAGAAATTAGAAGCATTACAGAATTTTTGCCACAAAATAAGGGAAATTTCTGAAATTTGCCTCAAAATAAAGAAAATTTGTGCCTTTTTGACCCAAAAAATGGAAATTTCTGAATTTTTGCCGCAAAATAAGTAGAATTTTTGCCTTTTTGCCCCAAAATTTGTGGAATTTCCTAATTTTTCCCCCAAATTAGAAGCATTACTGCATTTTTGCCCCAAAATATAGGAAATTTCTGCAATTTTGTTCCAAAATAAAGGGAATTTCTGCCTTTTTTTGCAAAATAATGGGAATTTCTTCATTTTTGCCACAAAATAAGGGAAATTTCTGCAATATTATTTTAAAATAAGTTAAATTTCTATACTTTTGCACAAAAATAAGGGAAATTTTTGACTTTTTGGCCCCAAATAAGGAAAAAATCTGCATTTTTGCCACAAATTAAGGGAAATTTCTGCATTTTTGCCTCTCAAAAAGGGAGAATTTCTTACTTTTTGCCCTAAAATAAGGGGAATTTCTGTTTTTTTGCCCTTAAATAAGGGGAATTTAGTCTTTTTGCCTTAAATAAGGGTAATTTCTGTATTTTTGCCCTAAAATAAGAGAAATTTCTGCATTTTTGCCCCAAAATAAAGGGAATTTCTGTATTTTTGCCCTAAATTAAGGAAAATTTCTGCATTTTTGCTCCAAAATAAGGGGAATTTCTGCAATTTTTTCCAAAATTAGGGGAATTTCTGAAATTTTGCCCCAAAATAAGGGAAATTTCTGCAATTTTGCCCAAAAATTATGAAAATTTCTGCAATTTTGCCCCAAATAAGGGAAATTTCTGCAATTTTGCCCTATAATTAGGGGAATTTCTGCCTTTTTGCCCTATAGTAAGGGAAATTTATGCAATTTTGCACCAAAATAAGGGAATCTTCTGCATTTTTCCTCCAAAATAAAGGGAATTTCTGCCTTTTTGAAACAAAAAAAGGGGAATTTCTGCAATTTTGTTCCAAAATAAGGAGAATTTCTGCATTTTTGCCCCAAAATAAGGGGAATTTCTGCCTTTTTAGTGCAAATAAGGGGGAATTTCAGTCATTTTGCCCTAAAATAAAGGTAATTTCTACATTTTTGACACCAAGTATGCGGTATTTCTGCCATTTTGACCCGAAATAAAGGGAATTTCTGCAATTTTGTCCCAAAAAAGAGAAATTTTAGCAATTTTGCCCCAAAATAAAAGGAATTTCTGCCGTTTTCCCCAAAATTAGGGGAATTTCTGCATTTTTGCCACAAAATGAGAGGCATTACTGTGTTTTTGCCCCATAATAACAGAAATTTCTGCATTTTTCCCCAAAATTAATTGGAATTTCTGCCTTTTTGCCCTAAAATAAGAAGAATTTCTGCTTTTTTGGCACAAAATAAGGGGAATTTCAGTCTTCTTCCCTTAAATAAGTTTAATATCTGCAATTTGCCCCCAAATTAGAGGAATTTCTTCCTTTTCGACCTAAAATGTGGGGAATTTCTGGATTTTTGTCCCATGATAAGGGAAATTTCTGCAATTTTACCAAAAACTAAGGAAAATTTCTGCCTTTTTGCCCCAAAATTAGGAGAATTTCTGCATTTTTGCCCCCGAATAAAAGGAATTTCTGCATTTTTGCCCCAAAATAATAGGAATTTCTGCCTTTTTGCCCCAAAATTAGTGAAATTTCTGAATTTTGCCCCAAAATTAGTGAAATTTCTGATATTTGCCCCAAAATTAGAAGCATTACTGCATTTTTGCCCCAAAATTTGGGAAATTTCTGAAATTTTGTTCCAAAATAAAGGAAATTTCATCCTTTTTACCCCAAAATAATGGTATTTCTGCATTTTTACTACAATATAAGTGAAGTTTCTGCAATTTTATCCTAAAATAAGTTAAATTTCTAAGCTTTTTCCTCAAAATAAAAGAAATTTCTGCCTATTTGGCCAAAAATAAGGGAAATTTCTGCATTTTTCCACAAATTAAGGAAAATTTCTGCATTTTTGCTCAAAATTAAGTGGAATTTCTGTATTTTTGCCCTAAAATAAGAATTTCTGCCTTTAGGGCACAAAATAAGGGGAATTTAAGTCTTTTTCCCTAAATTAAGTTTAATTTCTGCAATTTGCCTCCAAATTAGCAGAATTTATGCCTTTTTGACCTGAAATAAGGGGAATTTCTGCATTTTTGCTCCAAAATTAGAGGAATTTCAGCATTTTTGCCCAAAAATAAGGGGAATTTCAGCATTTTTACCCCCAAATTAGGGGAATTTCCGCCATTTTGCTCCAAAATTAGGGGCATTACTGTGTTTTTGCCCCAAAATAAGGGAAATTTCTGCATTTTTGCCCAAAATTATGTGGAATTTCTGCCTTTTTGCTTTCAATAAGAAGAATTTCTGCTTTTTTGGCACAAAATATAATGAATTTCAGGCTTTTTCTCTAAAATAAGGGTAATTTCTAAAATTTGCCCTCAAGAAAGCGTAATTTCTGCCTTTTTGACCTGAAATAAAAGGAATTTCTGTATTTTGGAAACAAGATAAGGGAAATTTCTGCAATTTTGCCCATAAATAAGGAAAATTTCTGCAATTCTGTCCCAAAAAAGGGAAATTTCTGCAATTTTGCCCAAAAATAAAGGAAATTTCTGCAATTGGGCTCAAAATAAAGGAAATTTCTGCCTTTTTGACCCAAAAAAGGGAAATTCTGAATTTTTGCCACAAAATAAGTGGAATTTCTGCCTTTCTGCCCCAAAATTATTGGAATTTCTGAATTTTGCCCCAAAATTAGAAGCATTACTGCATTTTTGCCCCAAAATATGGAAAATTTCTTTAATTTTGTTCCAAAATAATGGGAATTTCTGCATTTTTACCGCACAATAATGGGATTTTCTTCATTTTTGCCACAAAATAAGAAAAAATTCTGCAATATTATCCTAAAATAAGTTAAATTTCTATACTTTTGCACCAAAATAAGGGAAATTTCTGCCTTTTTGGCCCCAAGTAAGGAGAAAATTCTGCATTTTTGCTCAAAATAAGGGGAATTTCTGCATTTTTACCCCCAAATTAGGGGAATTTCCGCCATTTTGCTCCAAAATTAGGTGCATTACTGTGTTTTTGCCCCAAAATAAGGGAAATTTCTGCATTTTTGCCCAAAATTATGTGTAATTTCTGCCTTTTTGCTCTAAATAAGAAAAATTTCTGCTTTTTGGCAAAAAATAAGAGGAATTTCAGGCTTTTTCTCTAAAATAAGGGTAATTTCTAAAATTTGCCCTATAGAAAGTGTAATTTCTGCCTTTTTGACCTGAAATAAAAGGAATTTCTGTATTTTGGCAACAAGATAAGGGAAATTTCTGAAATTTTTCCCAAAAGTAAGGAAAATTTCTGCAATTCTGTCCCAAAAAAGGGAAATTTCTCCAATTTTGCCCCAAAATAAAGGAAATTTCTGCAATTGGGCTCAAAATAAAGGAAATTTCTGCCGTTTTGACTCAAAAAAGGGAAATTCTGAATTTTTGCCACAAAATAAGTGGAATTTCTGCCTTTCTGCCCCAAAATTAGTGGAATTTCTGAATTTTGCCCCAAAATTAGAAGCATTACTGCATTTTTGCCCCAAAATATGGAAAATTTCTTTAATTTTGTTCCAAAATAATGGGAATTTCTGCATTTTTACCGCACAATAATGGGATTTTCTTCATTTTTGCCACAAAATAAGAAAAAATTCTGCAATATTATCCTAAAATAAGTTAAATTTCTATACTTTTGCACCAAAATAAGGGAAATTTCTGCCTTTTTGGCCCAAAGTAAGGAGAAAATTCTGCATTTTTGCTCAAAATAAGGGAAATTTCTGCATTTTTGCCCAAAAAAGGGGAATTTCAGGCTTTTTCCCTAAAATTAGGGTAATTTTTGGAATTTGCCCCCAAATTAGCGGAATTTCTGCATTTTGACCTGAAATAAGGTAAATTTCTGGATATTTGTCCCATGATAAGGGAAATTTCTGCAATTTTGCCCAAAAATAAGGGAAATTTCTGCCTTTTGCCCCATAATAAGGAGAATTTTTGCCTTTTTGCCCCAAAATAAGAGGAGTTTCTGCAATTTTGCTCCAAATTAATGTTGATTTTCTGCATTTTTCCTCCAAAATAAAGGCATTTTCTGCAATTTTGACACAAAATTAGGGGAATTTCTGCAATTTTGCCTGAAAATAAGGGAAATTTCTGCAATTTTGCCCCCAAAATAGGGGAATTTCTGCATTTTTGCCCCAAAATAAGGCAAATTTCTGCAATTTTGACCTATAATTAGAGGAATTTCTGCTTTTTACGTTATAATAAGGGAAATTTATGCAATTTTGCACCAAAATAAGGAAATTTTCTGCATTTTTGCTCAAAAATAAAGAGAATTTCTGCCTTTTTCAAAGAAAAAAGGGGAATTTCTACAATTTTGTTCCAAAATAAGGGGAATTTCAGCATTTTTGCCCCCAAAAAAGGGGAATTTCTGCATTTTTGGTGCAAAAAAGGGGGAATTTCAGTCTTTCTGCTTTAAAATAAGGGTTATTTCTGCATTTTGACACCAAGTATGTGGTATTTCTGCATTTTTGACACGAAATAAGGGTGAATTCTTCAATTTTGCCCCAAAATAAGAGAAATTTTTGCAATTTTGTCCCAAAAAAGGGAAATTTCAGCAATTTTGCCCCACAATAAGGGGAATTTCTGCTTTTTGCCCCAAAATTAGGGGAATTTCTGCATTTTTGCCGCAAAATTAGGGGCATTACTGTGTTTTTGCCCCAAAATACGGGAAATTTCTGCATTTTTCCCCAAAATTAATTGGAATTTCTGCCTTTTTGCCCTAAAATAAAAAGAATTTCTGCTTTTTTGGATCAAAATAAGGGAAATTTCAGTATTCTTCCTTTAAATAAGTTTAATATCTGCAATTTCTACCCATATTAGCGGAATTTCTGCCTTTTTGACCTAAAATGAGGGCAATTTCTGGATTTTTGTCCCATGATCAGGGAAATTTCTGCAATTTTACCTAAAACTAGGGAAAATTTCTGCCTTTTTGCCCCAAAATGAGGACAATTTCTGCCTTTTTGCCCCAAAATTAGTGAAATTTCTGAATTTTCCCCCAAAATTAGTGAAATTTCTGATTTTGCCCCAAAATTAGAAGCATTACTACATTTTTGCCCTATATTATGGGAAATTTCTGCAATTTTGTCACAAAATCAGGGAAATTAGTGCCATTTTCCCCCAAAATAATGGGAATTTCTGCATTTTTGCTACAAAATAAGGGAAGTATCTGCAATTTTATCCTAAAATAAGTTAAATTTCTAAGCTTTTGCCTCAAAATAAAAGAAATTTCTGCCTATTTGGCCAAAAATAAGGGAAATTTCTGCATTTTTCCACAAATTAAGGAAAATTTCTGCATTTTTGCTCAAAATTAAGTGGAATTTCTGTATTTTTGCCCTAAAATAAGAATTTCTGCCTTAAAGGCACAAAATAAGAAGAATTTCAGTCTTTTTCCCTAAATTAAGTTTAATTTCTGCAATTTGTCCCCAAATTAGCAGAATTTCTGCCTTTTTTACCTGAAATAACGGGAATTTCTGCATTTTTGCTCCAAAATAAAGGGAATTTCAGCATTTTTGCCCAAAAATAAGGGGAATTTCAGCATTTTTACCCCCAAATTAGGGGAATTTCCGCCATTTTGCTCCAAAATTCGGGGCATTACTATGTTTTTGCCCCAAAATAAGGGAAATTTCTGCATTTTTGCCCAAAATTATGTGGAATTTCTGCCTTTTTGCTTTAAATAAGAAGAATTTCTGCTTTTTTGGCACATAATATAATGAATTTTAGGCTTTTTCTCTAAAATAAGGGTAATTTCTAAAATTTGCCCTCTAGAAAGCGTAATTTCTGCCTTTTTGACCTGAAATAAAAGGAATTTCTGTATTTTGGCAACAAGATAAGGGAAATTTCTGCAATTTTGCCCAAAAATAAGGGAAATTTCTGCAATTCTGTCCCAAAAAAGGGAAATTTCTGCAATTTTACCCCACAATAAGGGGAATTTCTGCCTTTTTGCCCCAAAATTAATGGAATTTCTTATTTTTGCCCCGAAATTAGAAGCATTACAGAATTTTTGCCCCAAAATAAGGGAAATTTCTGCAATTTGCCTCAAAATAAAGGAAATTTCTCCCTTTTTCACCCAAAAAAGGAAAATTTCGGAATTCTTGCCGCAAAATAATTGGAATTTCAGCCTTTTTGCACCAAAATCAGTAGAATTTCTGAATTTTGCCCCAAAATTAGAAGCATTACTGCATTTTTGCCCCAAAATATGGAAAATTTCTTCAATTTTGTTCCAAAATAATGGGAATTTCTGCGTTTTTACCGCACAATAATGGGATTTTCTTAATTTTTGCCACAAAATAAGGGAAAATTCTGCAATATTATCCTAAAATAAGTTAAATTTCTATAATTTTGCACCAATATAATGGAAATTTCTGCCTTTTTGGCCCCAAGTAAGGGGAAATTCTGCGTTTTTGCCCCAAATTAACGGAAACTTCTGCATTTTTGCCAAAAAAAGGGGAATTTCAGCCTTTTTCCCTAAAATTAGGGTAATTTCTGGAATTTGCCCCCACATTAGCGGAATTTCTGCCTTTTTGACCTATAATAAGGGAAATTTCTGGATTTTTGTCCCAAGATAAGGGAAATTTCTGCAATTTTGCCCAAATATGAGGGAAATTTCTGCCTTTGCCCCAAAATAATTAGAATTTTTGCCTTTTTGCCCAAAAATAAGAGGAGTTTCTGCAATTTTGCTCCAA
The DNA here is from genome assembly GCF_963924665.1 of Micromys minutus. Taxonomy (NCBI): domain Eukaryota; kingdom Metazoa; phylum Chordata; class Mammalia; order Rodentia; family Muridae; genus Micromys; species Micromys minutus. Next base: position 81,652 of record NW_027667208.1, read on the forward strand.
ATTAATGTTGATTTTCTGCATTTTTGCCCCAAAATAAAGGCATTTTCTGCAATTTTGACACAAAATTAGGGGAATTTCTGCAATTTTGCCCGAAAATAAGGGAAATTTCTGCAATTTTGCCCCAAAAATAGGGGAATTTCTGCATTTTTGCCCCAAAATAAGGCAAATTTCTGCAATTTTGACCTATAATTAGAGGAATTTCTGCTTTTTACGTTATAATAAGGGAAATTTATGCAATTTTGCACCAAAATAAGGAAATTTTCTGCATTTTTGCTCAAAAATAAAGAGAATTTCTGCCTTTTTCAAAGAAAAAAGGGGAATTTCTACAATTTTGTTCCAAAATAAGGGGAATTTCAGTATTTTTGCCCCAAAATAGGGGAATTTCTGCATTTTTGGTGCAAAAAAGGGGGAATTTCAGTCTTTTTGCTTTAAAATAAGGGTTATTTCTGGATTTTGACACCAAGTATGTGGTATTTCTGCATTTTTGATCCGAAATAAGGGTGAATTCTGCAATTTTGCCCCAAAATAAGAGAAATTTTTGCAATTTTGTCCCAAAAAAGGGAAATTTCAGCAATTTTGCCCCACAATAAGGGGAATTTCTGCCTTTTGCCCCAAAATTAGGGGAATTTCTGCATTTTGGCCGCAAAATTAGGGGCATTACTGTGTTTTTGCCCCAAAATACGGGAAATTTCTGCATTTTTCCCCAAAATTAATTGGAATTTCTGCCTTTTTGCCCTAAAATAAGAAGAATTGCTGCTTTTTTGGATCAAAATAAGGGAAATTTCAGTATTCTTCCTTTAAACAAGTTTAATATCTGCAATTTCCCCCCATATTAGCAGAATTTCTGCCTTTTTGACCTAAAATGAGGGCAATTTCTGGATTTTTGTCCCATGATAAGGGAAATTTCTGCAATTTTACCTAAAACTAAGGAAAATTTCTGCCTTTTTGCCCCAAAATGAGGAGAATTTCTGCCTTTTTGCCCCCAAATAAGAGGAATTTCTTCATTTTGCCCCAAAATATTAGGAATTTCTTCCTTTTTGCCCCAAAATTAGTGAAATTTCGGAATTTTCCCCCAAAATTAGTGAAATTTCTGATTTTGCCCCAAAATTAGAAGCATTACTGCATTTTTGCCCCAAAATATGGGAAATTTCTGCAATTCTGTTACAAAATCAGGGAAATTAGTGCCTTTTTCCCCCAAAATAATGGGAATTTCTGCATTTTTGCTACAAAATAAGGGAAGTATCTGCAATTTTATCCTAAAATAAGTTAAATTTCTAAGCTTTTGCCTCAAAATAAAAGAAATTTCTGCCTATTTGGCCAAAAATAAGGGAAATTTCTGCATTTTTCCACAAATTAAGGAAAATTTCTGCATTTTTGCTCAAAATTAAGTGGAATTTCTGTATTTTTGCCCTAAAATAAGAATTTCTGCCTTTAAGGCACAAAATAAGAAGAATTTCAGTCTTTTTCCCTAAATTAAGTTTAATTTCTGCAATTTGTCCCCAAATTAGCAGAATTTCTGCCTTTTTTACCTGAAATAACGGGAATTTCTGCATTTTTGCTCCAAAATAAAGGGAATTTCAGCATTTTTGCCCAAAAATAAGGGGAATTTCAGCATTTTTACCCCCAAATTAGGGGAATTTCCGCCATTTTGCTCCAAAATTAGGGGCATTACTGTGTTTTTGCCCCAAAATAAGGGAAATTTCTGCATTTTTGCCCAAAATTATGTGGAATTTCTGCCTTTTTGCTTTAAATAAGAAGAATTTCTGCTTTTTTGGCACAAAATAAGAGGAATTTCAGGCTTTTCCTCTAAAATAAGGGTAATTTCTGAAATTTGCCCTCAAGAAAGCGTAATTTCTGCCTTTTTGACCTGAAAAAAAAATTTCTGTATTTTGGCAACAAGATAAGGGAAATTTTTGCAATTTTGCCCAAAAATAAGGGAAATTTCTGAAATTTTGTCCCAAAAAAGAGAAATTTCTGCAATTTTGCCCCACAATAAGGGTAATTTCTGCCTTTTTGCCCCAAAATTAATGGAATTTCTTATTTTTGCCCAAAAATTAGAAGCATTACAGAATTTTACCCCAAAATAAGGGAAATTTCTGCAATTTGCCTCAAAATAAAAGAAATTTCTGCCTTTTTGACCCAAAAAAGGGAAATTTCTGAATTTTTGCCGTGAAATAAGTGGAATTTCTGCCTTTTTGCCCCAAAATTAGTGGAATTTCTGAATTTTGCCCCAAAATTACAAGTATTACTGCATTTTTGCCCCAAAATATGGAAAATTTCTTCAATTTTGTTCAAAAATAATGGGAATTTCTGCATTTTTACCGCAAAATAATGGGAATTTCTTCATTTTTGCCACAAAATAAGGGAAAATTCTGCAATATTATTGTAAAATAAGTTAAATTTCTATACTTTTGCACCAAAATAAGGGAAATTTCTGCCTTTTTGGCCCTAAATAAGGGGAAAATTCTGCATTTTTGCCCCAAATTAAGGGAAATTTCTGCATTTTTGCCCAAAAAAATGGGAATTTCAGGCTTTGTCCCTAAAATTAGGGTAATTTCTTGAATTTGCCCCCAAATTAGCGGAATTTCTGCCTTTTTCACCTAAAATAAGGGAAATTTCTGGATTTTTGTCCCATGATAAGGGAAATTTCTGCAATTTTGCCCAAAAATAAGAGAAATTTCTGCCTTTTGCCCCAAAATAAGAATTGTTGCCTTTTTTCCCCAAAATAAGAGGAATTTCTGCAATTTTGTTCCAAATTAATGTTGATTTTCTGCATTTTTGCCCCAAAATGAAGGCATTTTCTGCAATTTTGACACAAAATTAGGAAAATTTCTGCATTTTTGCCCCAAAATAAGGCAAATTTCTGCAATTTTGACCTATAATTAGAGGAATTTCTGCCTTTTTACGCTATAATAAGGGAAATTTATGCAATTTTGCACCAAAATAAAAAAATTTTCTGCATTTTTGCTCTAAAATAAAGAGAATTTCTGCCTTTTTTAAAGAAAAAAAGGGGAATTTCTACAATTTTGTTTCAAAATAAGGGGAATTTCAGCATTTTTGCCCCAAAATAAGGGGAATTTCTGCATTTTTGGTGCAAAAAAGGGGAATATCAGTCTTTTTGCCCTAAAATAAGGGTAATTTCTGCATTTTCGAACCAAGTATGCGGTATTTCTGCATTTTTGACCCGAAATAAGGGTGAATTCTGCAATTTTGCCCCAAAATAAGAGAAATTTCTGCAATTTTGTCTTAAAAAGGGGAAATTTCAGCAATTTTGCCTAACAATAAGGGGAATTTCTGCCTTTTGCCCAAAAATTAGGGGAATTTCTGCATTTTTGCCTCAAAATTAGGGGCATTACTGTGTTTTTGCCCCAAAATACAGGAAATTTCTGCATTTTTCCCCAAAATTAATTGGAATTTCTGCCTTTTTGCCCTAAAATAAGAAGAATTTCTTCTTTTTTGGCACAAAATAAGGGGAATTTCAGTCTTCTTCCCTTAAATAAGTTTAATATCTGCAATTTGCCCCCAAATTAGGGGAATTTCTGCATTTTTGACCTAAAATGAGGGGAATTTCAGGATTTTGTCCCATGATAAGGGAAATTTCTGCAATTTTGCCCAAAAATAAGGGAAATTTCTGCCTTTTTGCCACAAAATGAGGAGAATTTCTGCCTTTTTGCCCCCAAATAAAAGGAATTTCTTCATTTTGCCACAAAATATTAGGAATTTCTTCCTTTTTGCCCCAAAATTAGTGAAATTTCTGAATTTTCCCTCAAAATTAGTTAAATTTCTGATTTTGCCCCAAAATTAGAAGCATTACTGCATTTTTGCCCCAAAATATGGGAAATTTCTGCAATTTTGTTACAAAAAAAGTGAAATTAGTTCCTATTTCCCTCAAAATAATGGGAATTTCTGCATTTTTGCTACAAAATAAGGGAAGTTTCTGCAATTTTATCCTAAAATAAGTTAAATTTCTAAGCTTTTGCCTCAAAATAAAAGAAATTTCTGACTATTTGGCCAAAAATAAGGGAAATTTCTGCATTTTTCCACAAATTAAAGAAAATTTCTGCATTTTTGCTCAAAATTAAGTGGAATTTCTGTATTTGTGCCCTAAAATAAGAATTTCTGCTATTAGGGCACAAAATAACAGGAATTTAAGTCTTTTTCCCTAAATTAAGTTTAATTTCTGCAATTTGCCTCCAAATTAGCAGAATTTCTGCCTTTTTGACCTGAAATAAGGGGAATTTCTGCATTTTTGCTCCAAAATTAGAGGATTTTCAGCATTTTTGCCCAAAAATAAGGGGAATTTCTGCTTTTTTACCCCCAAATTAGGGGAATTTCCGCCATTTTGTTCCAAAATTAGGTGCATTACTGTGTTTTTGCCCCAAAATAAGGGAAATTTCTGCATTTTTGCCCAAAATTATGTGGAATTTCTGCCTTTTTGCTCTAAAATAAGAAGAATTTCTGCTTTTTTGGCAAAAAATAAGAGAAATTTCAGGCTTTTTCTCTAAAATAAGGGTAATTTCTAAAATTTGCCCTCAAGAAAGCATAATTTCTGCCTTTTTGACCTGAAATAAAAGGAATTTCTGTATTTTGGCAACAAGATAAAGGAAATTTCTGCAATTTTGCCCAAAAATAAGGGAAATTTCTGCATTTCTGTCCCAAAAAAGGGAAATTTCTGCAATTTTGTTCCAAAATAAGGGAAATTTCTGCAATTTGCCTCAAAATAAAGGAAATTTCTGCTTTTTTGACACAAAAAAGGGAAATTTCTGAATTTTTGCCACAAAATAAGTGGAATTTCTGCCTTTTTGCACCAAAATTAGTGGAATTTCTGAATTTTGCCCCAAAATTAGAAGCATTACTGCATTTTTGCCCCAAAATATGAAAAATTTCTTCAATTTTGTTCCAAAATAATAGGAATTTCTGCGTTTTTACCGCACAATAATGGAATTTTCTTCATTTTTCCCAGAAAATATGAAAAAATTCTGCAATATTATCATAAAATAAGTTAAATTTCTATACTTTTGCACCAAAATAAGGGAAATTTCTGCCTTTTTGGCCCCAAGTAAGGAGAAAATTCTGCATTTTTGCCCAAAATTAAGGGAAATTTCTGCATTTTTGCTCTAAAAAAAAGGAATTTCAGGCTTTTTCCCTAAAATTAGGGTAATTTTTGGAATTTGCCCCCAAATTAGCGGAATTTCTGCATTTTTGCCCCAAAATTAGTGGAATTTCTGAATTTTGCCCCAAAATTACAAGCATTACTGCATTTTTGCCCCAAAATATAGAAAAATTCTTCAATTTTGTTTCAAAATAATGGGAATTTCTGCATTTTTACCGCACAATAATGTTATTTTCTTCATTTTTGCCACAAAATAAGGGAAATTCTGCAATATTATCCTAAAATAAGTTAAATTTCTATAATTTTGCACCAATATAAGGGAAATTTCTGCCTTTTTGGCCCCAAGTAAGGGGAAATTATGCGTTTTTGCCCAAATTAACGGAAATTTCTTCATTTTTGCCCAAAAAAGGGGGAATTTCAGCCTTTTTCCCTAAAATTAGGGTAATTTCTGGAATTTGCCCCCACATTAGCGGAATTTCTGCCTTTTTGACCTATAATAAGGGAAATATCTGGATTTTTGTCCCATGATAAGGAAAATTTCTGCAATTTTGCCCAAATATAAGGGAAATTTCTGCCTTTGCCCCAAAATAATTAGAAGTTTTGCCTTTTTGCCCCAAAATAAGAGGAGTTTCTGCAATTTTTCTCCAAATTAATGTTGATTTTCTGCATTTTTTTCCCAAAATAAAGGCATTTTCTGCAATTTTGACACAAAATTAGGGGAATTTCTGCAATTTTGCCTGAAAATAAATGAAATATCTGCAATTTTGCACCAAAATTAGGGGAATTTCTGCATTTTTCCCCCAAAATAAGGCAAATTTCTGCAATTTTGACCTATAATTAGAGGAATTTCTTCCTTTTTACGCTATAATAAGGGAAATATATGCAATTTTGCACCAAAATAAGGAACTTTTCTGCATTTTTGCTCCAAAATAAAGGGAATTTCTGCATTTTTCAAACAAAAAAAAGGAATTTCTACAATTTTGTTCCAAAATAAAAGGAATTTCAGCATTTTCGCCCCAAAAAAAGGGGAATTTCTGCATTTTTGGCGCAAAAAAGGGGGAATTTCAGTCTTTTTGCCCTAAAATAATGGTAATTTCTGCATTTTGACACCAAGTATGCGGTATTTCTGCATTTTTTCACCCGAAATAAGGGTGAATTCTGCAATTTTGCCCCAAAATAAGAGAAATTTCTGCAATTTTGTCCCAAAAAAAGGAAATTTCAGCAATTTTGCCCCACAATAAGGGGAATTTTTGACTTTTGCCCCAAAATTAGGGGAATTTCTGCATTTTTGCCGCAAAATTAGGGGCATTACTGTGTTTTTGCCCAAAAAATGGGAAATTTCTGCATTTTTCCCCAAAATTAATTGGAATTTCTGCCTTTTTGCCCTAAAATAAGAAGAATTTCTGCTTTTTTGGCACAAAATAAGGGGAATTTCAGTCTTCTTCCCTTAAATAAGTTTAATATCTGCAATTTGCCCCCAAATTAGAGGAATTCCTGCCTTTTTGACCTAAATAGAGGGGACTTTTAGGGTTTTTGTCCCATGATAAGGGAAATTTCTGCAATTTTGCCCAAAAATAAGGGAAATTTCTGCCTTTTTGCCCCATAATGAGGAGAATTTCTGCCTTTTTGCCCCCAAATCAAAGGAATTTCTGCATTTTGCCCCAAAATAATAGGAATTTCTGCCTTTTTGCCCAAAAATTAGTGAAATTTCTGAATTTTGCCCCAAAATTAGTGAAATTTCTGAATTTTGCCCCAAAATTAGAAGCATTACTGCATTTTTGCCCCAAAATATAGGAAATTTCTGCAATTTTGTTACAATATAAAGGAAATTAGTTCCTTTTTACCCCAAAATTATGGGAATTTCTGCATTTTTGCTACAAAATAAGGAAAGTTTCTGCAATTTTATCCTAAAATAAGTTAAATTTCTAAGCTTTTGCCTCAAAATAAAAGAAATTTCTGCCTATTTGGCCAAAAATAAGGGAAATTTCTGCATTTTTCCACAAATTAAGGAAAATTTCTGCATTTTTGCTCAAAAATAATTGGAATGTCTGTATTTTTGCCCTAAAATAAGAATTTCTGCCTTTAAGGCACAAAATAAGGGGAATTTCAGTCTTTTTCCCTAAATTAAGTTTAATTTCTTCTATTTTTCCCCAAATTAGCGGAATTTCTGCCTTTTGACCTGAAATAAGGAGAATTTCTGCATTTTTGCTTCAAAATAAGGGGAATTTCAGCATTTGTGCCCAAAATAAGGGGAATTTCTTCATTTTTACCCCCCAATTAGGGGAATTTCCGCCTTTTTGCTCCAAAATTAGGGGCATTACTGTGTTTTTGCCCCAAAATAGAGGAAATTTCTGCATTTTTGCCCAAAATTATGTGGAATTTCTGCCTTTTTGCTCTAAAATAAGAAGAATTTCTGCTTTTTTGGCACAAAATAAGAGGAATTTCAAGCTTTTTCTCTAAAATAAGGGTAGTTTCTAAAATTTGCCCTCAAGAAAGCATAATTTCTGCCTTTTTGACTGAAATAAAAGGAATTTCTGTATTTTGGCAACAAGATAAGGGAAATTTCTGCAATTTTGCCAAAAAATAAGGGAAATTTCTGCAATTTTGTCCCAAAAAAAGAAAATTTCTGCAATTTTGCCCACAATAAGGGGAATTTCTTCCATTTTGCCCCAAAATTAATGGAATTTCTCATTTTTGCCCCAAAATTAGAAGCATTACAGAATTTTTGCCCCAAAATAAGGGAAATTTCTGCAATTTGCCTCAAAATAAAGGAAATTTCTGCTTTTTTGACCCAAAAAAAGGAAATTTCTGAATTTTTGCCGCAAAATAAGTGGAATTTCTTCTTTTTTGCACCAAAATTAGTGGAATTTCTGAATTTTGCCCCAAAATTCGAAGCATTACTGCATTTTTGCCTCAAAATATGGAAAATTTTTTCAATTTTGTTCCAAAATAATGGGAATTTCTGCGTTTTTACAGCAAAATAATGGTAATTTTTTCATTTTTGCCACAAAATTATGGAAAATTCTGCAATATTATTCTAAAATAAGTTAAATTTCTATACTTTTGCACCAAAATAAGGGAAATTTCTGCCTTTTTGGCCCCAAATCTGGGGAAAAATCTGCATTTTTGCCCCAAATTAAGGGAAATTTCTACATTTTTGCCCAAAAAAGGGGAATTTCAGGCTTTTTCCCTATAATTAGGGTAATTTCTGGAATTTGCCCCCAAATTAGCGGAATTTCTGCCTTTTTGACCTGAAATAAAAGAAATTTCTGTATTTTTGTCCCATGAAAAGGGAAATTTCTGCAATTTTGTCTAAAAATAAGGGAAATTTCTGCCTTTTGCCCCAAAATAATTAGAATTTTTGCCTTTTTGCCCCAAAATAAGAGGAGTTTCTGCAATTTTGTTCCAAATTAATGTTGATTTTCTGCATTTTTTTCCCAAAATAAAGGCATTTTTTGCAATTTTGACACAAAATTAGGGGAATTTCTGCAATTTTGCCTGAAAATAAAGGAAATTTCTGCAATTTTGCCCCAAAATTAGGGGAATTTCTGCCTTTTTTCCTCAAAATAAGGCAAATTTCTGCAATTTTGCCCTATAATTAGAGGAATTTCTTCCTTTTTACCCTATAGTAAGGGAAATTTATGCAATTTTGCACCAAAATAAGAAAATTTTCTGCATTTTTGCTCCAAAATAAAAGAAATTTCTGCATTTTTGAAACAAAAAAAGGAATTTCTACAATTTTGTTCCAAAATAAGGGGAATTTCAGCATTTTTGCCCCAAAATAAGAGGAATTTCTGCCTCTTTGGCGCAAAAAAGAGGGAATTTCAGTCTTTTTGCCCTAAAATAAGGGTAATTTCTACATTTTGACACCAAGTATGCGGTATTTCTGCATTTTTGACCCGAAATAAAGGTGAATTCTGCAATTTGGCCCCAAAATAAAAGAATTTCTGCAATTTTGTCCCAAAAAAGGGAAATTTCAGCAATTTTGCCCCACAATAAGGGGAATTTCTGCCTTTTGCCCCAAAATTAGGAAAATTTCTGCGTTTTTGCCGCAGAATTAGGGGCATTACTGTGTTTTTGCCCCAAAATATGGAAAATTTCTGCATTTTTTCTTAAAATTAATTGGAATTTCTGCCTTTTTGACCTAAAATAAGAAGAATTTCTTCTTTATTGGCACAAAATAAGAGGAATTTCAGTCTTCTTCCCTTAAATAAGTTTAATATCTGCAATTAGCTCTCAAATTAGCGGAATTTCTGCCTTTTTGACCTAAAATGAAAGGAATTTCTGTATTTTTGTCCCATGATAAGGGAAATTTCTGCAATTTTGCCCAAAAATAAGGGATATTTCTGCCTTATTGCCCCAAAATGAGGAGAATTTTTGCCTTTTTGCCCCCAAAAAAAAAATTTCTGCATTTGTGCCCCAAAATAATAGGAATCTGCCTTTTGCCCCAAAATTAGTGAAATTTCTGAATTTTGCCTCCAAATTAGTGAAATATCTGAATTTTGCCCTAAAATTAGAAGCATTACTGCATTTTTGCCCCAAAATATGGGAAATTTCTGCAATTTTGTTCCAAAATAAGGAAAATTTCTTTTTTTTTAACCCCAAAATAATGGGAATTTCTGCATTTTTCTACAAAATAAGGGAAGTTTTTGCAATTTTATACTAAAATATGTTAAATTTCTACCCTTTTGCCTCAAAATATAAGAAATTTCTTCCTATTTGGCCAAAAATAAGAGAAATTTCTGCATTTTTGCCACAAATTAAGGAAAATTTCTGCATTTTTGCCCAAAATTAACGAGAATTTCTGCCTTTTTTCCCTAAAATAAGGGGAATTTCTGCCTTTTTGCTCCAAAATAAGGGGAATTTAGTCTTTTTGGCCTAATATAAGGGTAATTTCTGTATTTTTGGCCTAAATTAAGGAGAAATTCTGTCTTTTTGCCCTAAAATAAAAGAAAATTTCTGCATTATTATTCCAAAATAAGGGGAATTTCAGCATTTTTGTCCCAAAATAAGAGGAATTTCTGCCTTTTTACCCCAAAATTAGGGGAATTTCCGCATTTTTGCTACAAAATTAGGGGCATTACTGTGTTTTACCTCAAAATAAGGGAAATTTCTGCATTTTTGCCCAAAATTATGTGGAATTTCTGCCTTTTTGCTCTAAAATAAGAAGAATTTCTGCCTTTTTGTCAAAAAATAAGAGGAATTTCAGGCTTTTTCTCTAAAATAAGGGTAATTTCTAAAATTTGCCCCCAAGAAAGCATAATTTCTGCCTTTTTGACCTGAAAAAAAAGGAATTTCTGTATTTTGGCCACAAGAAAAGGGAAATTTCTGCAATTTTGCCCAAAAATAAGGGAAATTTCTGCAATTTTTTTCCAAAAAAGGGAAATTTCAGCAATTTTGCTCCACAATAAGGGGAATTTCTTCCTTTTGCCTCAAAATTAATGGAATTTCTGATTTTTGCCCAGAAATTAGAAGCATTACAGAATTTTTGCCACAAAATAAGGGAAATTTCTGAAATTTGCCTCAAAATAAAGAAAATTTGTGCCTTTTTGACCCAAAAAATGGAAATTTCTGAATTTTTGCCGCAAAATAAGTGGAATTTTTGCCTTTTTGCCCCAAAATTTGTGGAATTTCCTAATTTTTCCCCCAAATTAGAAGCATTACTGCATTTTTGCCCCAAAATATAGAAAATTTCTGCAATTTTGTTCCAAAATAAAGGGAATTTCTGCCTTTTTTTTTTGCAAAATGATGGGAATTTCTTCATTTTTTCCACAAAATAAATGAAATTTCTGCAATATTATTTTAAAATAAGTTAAATTTCTATACTTTTCCACAAAAATAAGTGAAATTTTTGACTTTTTGGCCCCAAATAAGGGGAAATTCTGCATTTTTGCCACAAATTAAAAGAAATTTCTGCATTTTTGCCCCCAAAAAGGGAGAATTTCTTACTTTTTGCCCTAAAATAAGGGGAATTTCTGTTTTTTTGCCCTTAAATAAGGGGAATTTAGTCTTTTTGCCTTAAATAAGGGTAATTTCTGTATTTTTGCCCTAAAATAAGAGAAATTTCTGCATTTTTGCCCCAAAATAAGGGGAATTTCTGTATTTTTGCCCTGAATTAATGAAAATTTCTGCATTTTTGCTCCAAAATAAGGGGAATTTCTGCAATTTTTTTTCCAAAATTAGGGGAATTTCTGCAATTTTGCCCCAAAATAAGGGAAATTTCTGCAATTTTGCCCAAAAATTATGAAAATTTCTGCAATTTTGCCCCAAAATAAGGGAAATTTCTGCAATTTTGCCCTATAATTAGGGGAATTTCTGCCTTTTTGCCCTATAATAAGGGAAATTTATGCAATTTTGCACCAAAATAAGGGAATCTTCTGCATTTTTCCTATAAAATAAAGGGAATTTCTGCCTTTTTGAAACAAAAAAGGGGAATTTCTGCAATTTTTTTCCAAAATAAGGAGAATTCCTGCATTTTTGCCCCAAAATAAAAGGAATTTCTGCCTTTTTTTGTGCAAATAAGGGGGAATTTCAATCATTTTGACCTCTAATAAGGGTAATTTCTGCATTTTTGACACCAAGTATGCGGTATTTCTGCCATTTTGACCCGAAATAAGGGGAATTTCTGCAATTTTGTCCCAAAAAAGGGAAATTTCAGCAATTTTGCCCCACAATAAAAGGAATGTCTACCTTTTTCATCAAAATTAGGGGAATTTCTGCATTTTTGCCGCAAAATGAGAGGCATTACTGTGTTTTTGCCCCATAATAAGGGAAATTTCTGAATTTTTCCCCAAAATTAATTGGAATTTCTGCCTTTTTGCCCTAAAATAAGAAGAATTTCTGCATTTTTGGCACAAAATAAGGGGAATTTCAGTCTTCTTCCCTTAAATAAGTTTAATATCTGCTATTTGCCCCCAAACTTGCGGAATTTCTTCCTTTTCGACCTAAAATGTGGGGAATTTCTGGATTTTTGTCCCATGATAAGGGAAATTTCTACAATTTTGCCCAAAAATAAGGGATATTTCTGCCTTTTTGCCCCAAAATGAGGAGAATTTCTGCCTTTTTGCCCCCAAATAAAAGGAATTTCTGCATTTTGCCACAAAATAATAGAAATTTCTGCCTTTTTGCACCAAAATTAGTGAAATTTCTGAATTTTGCCCCAAAATTAGTGAAATTTCTGAATTTTGCCCCAAAATTAGAAACAGTACTGCATTTTTGCCCCAAAATATGGGAAATTTCTGCAATTTTGTTACAAAATAAGGGAAAGTATTTTCTTTTTACCCCAAAATAATGGGAATTTCTGCATTTTTGCTACAAAATAAGTGAAGTTTCTGCAATTTTATCCTAAAATAAGTTAAATTTCTAAGCTTTTGCCTCAAAATATAAGAAATTTCTGCCTATTTGGCCAAAAATAAGGAAAATTTCCTCATTTTTCCACAAATTAAGGAAAATTTCTGCATTTTTGCTCAAAATTAAGTGGAATTTCTGTATTTTTGCCCTAAAATAATAATTTCTGCCTTTAAGGCACAAAATAAGGGGAATTTCAGTCTTTTTCCCTAAATTAAGTTTAATTTCTGCAATTTGCCCCCAAATTAGCGGAATTTCTGCCTTTTTGACCTGAAATAAGGGGAATTTCTGCATTTTTGCTCCAAAATAAGGGGAATTTCAGCATTTTTGCCCAAAAATAAGGGGAATTTCTGCATTTTTACCCCCAAATTAGGGGAATTTCTGCCTTTTTGCTCCATAGTTAGGGGCATTACTGTGTTTTTGCCCCAAAATAAGGGAAATTTCTGCATTTTTGCCAAAATTATGTGGAATTTTTGCCTTTTTGCTTTAAAACAAGAAGAATTTCTGATTTTTGGCACAAAATAAGAGGAATTTCAGGCTTTTTCTCTAAAATAAGGGTAATTTCTAAAATTTGCCCTCAAGAAACAGTAATTTCTGCCTTTTTGAACTGAAATAAAAGGAATTTCTGTATTTTGGCAACAAGATAAGGGAAATTTCTGCAATTTTGCCCAAAAATAAGGGAAATTTCTGCAATTTTGTCCCAAAAGAGGGAAATTTCAGCAATTTTGATCCACAATAAGGGGAATTTCTGCCTTTTTGAACCAAAATTAATGGAATTTCTGATTTTTGCCCCAAAATTAAAAGCATTACAGAATTTTTGCCCCACAATAAGGGAAATTTCTGATTTTTTTCCACAAAATAAGTGGAATTTCTGCATTTTTGCCCAAAAAATTAGGGGAATTTCCTTATTTTGCCCCCAAATTAGAAGCATTACTGCATTTTTGCCCCAAAATATAGGAAATTTTTTCAATTTTGTTCCAAAATAAAGGGAATTTCTGCATTTTTATTGCAAAATAATGAGAATTTCTTCATTTTTGCCATAAAATAAGGAAAATTTCTGCAATATTATTTTAAAATAACTTAAATTTCTCTACTTTTGCACCAAAATAAAGGAAATTGCTGACTTTTTGGCCCTAAATAAGGGGAAAATCTGAATTTTTGCCCCAAATTAAGGGAAATTTCTGCATTTTTGCCCCCCAAAAAAAGGAATTTCTAACTTTTTGCCCTAAAATAATGGGAATTTCTGCCTTTTGCCCCAAAATAAAGGGAATTTATTTTTTTTGCCTTATATAAGGGTAATTTCTGTATTTTTGCCCTAAAATAAAAGAAATTTCTGCATTTTTGCCCCAAAATAAGGGGAATGTCTGTATTTTTGCCCTGAATTAAGGAAAATATTTGCATTTTTGCTCCAAAATAAAGGGAATTTCTGCAATTTTTTTCCAAATTTAGGGGAATTTCTGCATTTTTGCAACAACATAAGGGAAATTAATGCAATTTTGCCCTAAAATTATGGAAATTTCTGCAATTTTGCCCCAAAATAAGGGAAATTTCTGCAATTTTGCCCTATAATTAAAGGAATTTCTGCCTTTTTGCCCTATAATAAGGAAATTTATGCAATTTTGCACCAAAATAAGGGAATCTTTTGCAATTCTGCTCTAAAATAAAGGGAATTTCTGCCTTTTTGAAACAAAAAAAGGGGAATTTCTGCAATTTTGTTCCAAAATAAGGGGAATTTCCTTCTTTTTGGCGCAAAAAAGGGGGAATTACAGTGTTTTTGCCCTAAAATAAGGGTAATTTCTGCATTTTTGACACCAAGTATGCGGTATTTCTCCCATTTTGACCCGAAATAAGGGGAATTTCTGCAATTTTGTCCCAAAAAAGGGAAATTTCAGCAATTTTGCCCCACAATAAAGAGAATTTCTGCCTTATGCCCCAAAATTAGAGGAATTTCTGCATTTTTGCCGCAAAATGAGAGGCATTACTGTGTTTTTGCCCCATAATAAGGGAAATTTCTGAATTTTTCCCCAAAATTAATTGGAATTTCTGACTTCTTGCCCTAAAATAAGAAGAATTTCTGCTTTATTGGCACAAAATAAGGGGAATTTCAGTCTTCTTCCCTTAAATAAGTTTAATATCTGCAATTTGCCCCCAAATTAGCGGAATTTCTGCCTTTTTGACCTAAAATGAGGGAAATTTCTGGATTTTTGTCCCATGATAAGGAAAATTTCTGCAATTTTGCCCAAAAATAAGGGAAATTTCTGCCTTTTTGCCCCAAAATGAGGAGAATTTCTGCCTTTTTGCCCCCAAATAAAAGGAATTTCTGCATTTTGCACAAAAATAATAGGAATTTCTGCCTTTTTGCCCCAAAATTAGTGAAATTTCTGAATTTTGCCCCAAAATTAGTGAAATTTCTGAATTTTCCCCCAAAATTAGAAGCATTACTTCATTTTTGCCCCAAAATATGAGAAATTTCTGCAATTTTGTTACAATATAAGGGAAATTAGTTCCTTTTTACCCCCAAATTATGGGAATTTCTGCATTTTTGCTACAAAATAAGGAAAGTTTCTGCAATTTTATCTTAAAATAAGTTAAATTTCTAAGCTTTGCCTCAAAATAAAAGAAATTTCTGCCTATTTGACCAAAAATAAGGGAAATTTCTGCATTTTTCCACAAATTAAAGAAAATTTCTGCATTTTTGCTCAAAATTAAGTGGAATTTCTGGATTTTTGCCCTAAAATAAGAATTTCTGCCTTTAAGGCACAAAATAAGGGGAATTTCAGTCTTTTTCCCTAAATTAAGTTTAATTTCTGCAATTTGTTCCCAAATTAGCAGAATTTCTGCCTTTTTGTCCTGAAATAAGCGGAATTTATGCATTTTTGCTCCAAAATAAGGGGAATTTCAGCATTTTTGCCCAAAAATAAGGGGAATTTCTGCATTTTTACCCGCAAATTAGGGGAATTTCCGCCTTTTTGCTCCAAAATTAGGGGCATTATTGTGTTTTAGCCCCAAAATAAGGGAAATTTCTGCATTTTTGCCCTAAATTATGTGGAATTTCTGCCTTTTTGCTCTAAAATAAGAAGAATTTCTGCTTTTTTGGCACAAAATAAGAGGAATTTCAGGCTTTTTCTCTAAAATAAGGGTAATTTCTAAAATTTGCCCTCAAGAAAGCATAATTTCTGCCTTTTTGACCTGAAATAAAAGGAATTTCTGTATTTTGGCAACAAGATAAGGGAAATTTCTGCAAGTTTGCCAAAAATAAGGGAAATTTCTGCAATTTTGTCCCAAAAAAGGGAAATTTCAGCAATTGTGCCCCACAATAAGGGGAATTTCTGCCTTTTTGCCCCAAAATTAATGGAATTTCTGATTTTTGCCACAAAATTAGGAGCATTACAGGATTTTTGCCCCTAAATAAGGGAAATTTCTGCAATTTGCCTCAAAATAAAGGAAATTTCTGCCCTTTTGACCAAAAAATGGAAATTTCTGAATTTTTGCTGCAAAATAAGTGGAATTTCTGCATTTTTGCACCAAAATTAGTGGAATTTCTGAATTTTGCCTCAAAATTAAAAGCATTACTGCATTTTTGCCTCAAAATATGGAAAATGTTTTCAATTTTGTTCCAAAATAATATGAATTTCTGCATTTTAACCGCAAAATAATGGGAATTTCTTCATTTTTGCCACAAAATTATGGAAAATTCTACAATATTATTTTAAAATAAGTTAAATTTCTATACTTTTGCACCAAAATAAGGGAAATTTCTGCATTTTTGGCCCCAAATAAAAGGTAAAATCTGAATTTTGCCCCAAATTAAGAGAAATTTCTGCATGTTTGCCCAAAAAAGGGGAATTTCAGGCTTTTTCCGTATAATTAGGGTAATTTCTGGAATTTGCCCCCAAATTAGCGGAATTTCTGCCTTTTTGACCTGAAATAAGGGAAATTTCTGGAATTTTGTCCCATGATAAGGGAAATTTCTGCAATTTTGCCCAAAAATAAGGGAAATTTCTGCATTTTGCCCCAAAATAAGGAGAATTTTTGCCTTTTTGCCCCAAAATAAGAGGAGTTTCTGCAATTTCGCTCCAAATTCATGTTGATTTTCTGAATTTTTGCCCCAAAATAAAGGCATTTTCTGCAATTTTGACACAAAATTAGGGGAATTTCTGCAATTTTGTCTGAAAATAATTATATTTCTGCAATTTTGCTCCAAAATTAGGGAAATTTCTGCATTTTTGCCCCAAAATAAGGCAAATTTCTGCAATTTTGCCCTATAATTAGAGGAATTGCTGACTTTTACCCTATAATAATGGAATTTATGCAATTTTGCACCAAAATAAGGAAATTTTCTGCATTTTTGCTGCAAAATAAAGGGAATTTCTGCCTTTTTGAAAAAAAAAAAGAGGAATTTCTACAATTTTGTTCCAAAATAAGGGGAATTTCTGGATTTTTGCCCCAAAATAAGGGGAATTTCTGCATTTTTGGCGCAAAAAAGGGGGAATTTCAGTCTTTCTTCCCTAAAATAAGGGTAATTTTTGCATTTTGACATCAAGTATGTGGTATTTCTGCATTTTTGACCCGCAATAAGGGTGAATTCTTCAATTTTGCCCCAAAAAGAAAATTTCAGCAATTTTGCCCCACAATAATGGGAATTTCTGCTTTTTGCCCCAAAATTAGGGGAATTTCTGTATTTTTGCCGCAAAATTAGGGGCATTACTGTGTTTTTGCCCCAAAATACGGGTAATTTCTGCATTTTTCCCCAAAATTAATTGGAATTTCTGCCTTTTTGCCCTAAAATAAGAAGAATTTCTGCTTTTTTGGATCAAAATAAGGGAAATTTCAGTATTCTTCCCTTAAATAAGTTTAATTTCTGCAATTTGCCCCCAAATTAGCGGAATTTCTGCCTTTTTGACCTAAAATTAGGGGAATTTCTGGATTTAGTCCAATAATAAGGGAAATTTCTGCAATTTTACCTAAAACTAAGGTAAATTTCTGCCTTTTTGCAGAAATTTTTTTTTTTTTTTTTTTTGACCTAAAATTAGGGGAATTTCTGGATTTAGTCCAATAATAAGGGAAATTTCTGCAATTTTACCTAAAACTAAGGTAAATTTCTGCCTTTTTGCCCCAAAATGAGGCGAATTTCTGCATTTTTGCCCCCAAATAAAAGGAATTTCTGCATTTTTGCTCCAAAATAATAGGAATTTCTGCCTTTTGCCCCAAAATTAGTTAAATTTCTGAATTTTGCCCCAAAATTAGTGAAATTTCTGATATTTGCTCCAAAATAAGAAGCATTACTGCATTTTTGCCCCAAAATTTGAGAAATTTCTACTATTTTGTTCCAAAATAAAGTAAATTTCTTCCTTTTTACCCCAAAATAATGGTATTTCTGCATTTTTGCTACAATATAAGTGAAGTTTCTGCAATTTTATCCTAAAATAAGTTAAATTTCTAAGCTTTTGCCTCAAAATAAAAGAAATTTCTGCCTATTTGGCCAAAAATAAAGGAAATTTCTGCATTTTTCCACAAATCAAGGAAAATTTCTGCATTTTTGCTCAAAATTAAGTGGAATTTCTGTATTTTTGCCCTAAAATAATAATTTCTGCTATAGGGCACAAAATAAAAGGAATTTAAGTCTTTTTCCCTAAATTAAGTTTAATTTCTGCAATTTGCCTCCAAATTAGCAGAATTTCTGCCTTTTTGACCTGAAATAAGGGGAATTTCTGCATTTTTGCTCCAAAATAGGGGAATTTCAGCATTTTTGCCCAAAAATAAGGGGAATTTCTGCATTTTTACCGCCAAATTAGGGGAATTTCCGCCATTATGCTCCAAAATTAGGGGTATTACTGTGTTTTTGCCCCAAAATAAGGGAAATTTCTGCATTTTTGCCCAAAATTATGTGGAATTTCTGCCTTTTTGCTCTAAAATAAGAAAAATTTCTGCTTTTTTGGCAAAAAATAAGAGGAATTTCAGGCTTTTTCTATAAAATAAGGGTAATTTCTAAAATTTGCCCTCAAGAAAGCATAATTTCTGCCTTTTTGACCTGAAATAAAAGGAATTTCTGTATTTTGGAAACAAGATAAGGGAAATTTCTGCAATTTTGCCCAAAAATAAGGGAAATTTCTGCAATTCTGTCCCAAAAAAGGAAAATTTCTGCAATTTTTGCCCCAAAATAAGGGAAATTTCTGCAATTGGGCTCAAAATAAAGGAACTTTCTGCCTTTTTGACCCAAAAAAGGGAAATTCTGAATTTTTGCCACAAAATAAGTGGAATTTCTGCCTTTTTGCCCCAAAATTAGTGGAATTTCTGAATTTTGCCCCAAAATTTAAAGCATTACTGCATTTTTGCCCCAAAATATGGAAAATTTCTTTAATTTTGTTCCAAAATAATGGGAATTTCTGCGTTTTTACCGCACAATAATGGGATTTTCTTCATTTTTGCCACAAAATAAGAAAAAATTCTGCAATATTATCCTAAAATAAGTTAAATTTCTATACTTTTGCACCAAAATAAGGGAAATTTCTGCCTTTTTGGCCCCAAGTAAGGAGAAAATTCTGCATTTGTGCCCAAAATTAAGGGAAATTTCTGCTTTTTTGCCCAAAAAACGGGGAATTTCAGGCTTTTTCCCTAAAATTAGGGTAATTTTTGGAATTTGCTTCCAAATTAGCGGAATTTCTGCATTTTGACCTGAAATAAGGGAAATTTCTGGATTTTTGTCCCATGATAAGGGAAATTTCTGCAATTTTGCCCAAAAATAAGGGAAATTTCTGCTTTTTGCCCCAAAATAATGAGAATTTTTGCCTTTTTGCCACAAAATAAGAGGAGTTTCTGCAATTTTGCTCCAAATTAATGTTGATTTTCTTCATTTTTGCCCAAAAATAAAGGCATTTTCTGCCATTTTGACACAAAATTAGGGGAATTTCTGCAATTTTGCCCAAAAATAAGGAAAATTTCTGCAATTTTGCCCCAAAATAGGGGAATTTCTGCATTTTTGCCCCAAAATAAAGATAATTTCTGCAATTTTGACCTATAATTAGAAGAATTTCTGCCTTTTTATGCTATAATAAAGGAAATTTATGCAATTTTGCACCAAAATAACGAAATTTTCTGCATTTTTGCTCAAAAATAAAGAGAATTTCTGCCTTTTTCAAAGATAAAAGGGGAATTTCTACAATTTTGTTCCAAAATAAGGGGAATTTCAGCATTTTTGCCCCAAAATAAGGGGAATTTCTGCATTTTTCGTGCAAAAAAGGGAATTTCAGTCTTTTTGCCCTAAAATATGGGTAATTTCTGCATTTTGACACCAAGTATGTGGTATTTCTGCATTTTTGACCCGAAATAAGGGTGAATTCTGCAATTTTGCCCCAAAATAAGAGAAATTTCTGTAATTTTGTCCCAAAAAAGGGAAATTTCACCAATTTTGCCCCACAATAAGGGGAATTTCTGCTTTTTGCCCCAAAATTAGGGGAATTTCTGCATTTTTGCCTCAAAATTAGGGGCATTACTGTGTTTTTGCCCCAAAATACGGGAAATTTCTGCATTTTTCCCCAAAATTAATTGGAATTTCTGCCTTTTTGCCCTAAAATAAGAAGAATTTCTGATTTTTTGGATCAAAATAAGTGAAATTTCAGTATTCTTCCTTTAAATAAGTTTAATATCTGCAATTTCCCCCCATATTAGCGGAATTTCTGCCTTTTTGACCTAAAATGAGGGCAATTTCTGGATTTTTGTCCCATGATAAGGGAAATTTCTGCAATTTTATCTAAAACTAAGGAAAATTTCTGCCTTTTTGCCCCAAAATGAGGAGAATTTCTGCCTTTTTGCCCCCAAATAAAAGGAATTTCTTCATTTTGCCCCAAAATATTAGGAATTTCTGCCTTTTTGCCCCAAAATTAGTGAAATTTCTGAATTTTCCCCCAAAATTAGTGAAATTTCTGATTTTGCCCCAAAATTAGAAGCATTACTGCATTTTTGCCCTAAAATATGGGAAATTTCTGCAATTTTGTTACAAAATAAGGGAAATTAGTTCCTTTTCCCCCCAAAATAATGGGAATTTCTGCATTTTTGCTACAAAATAAGGAAAGTTTCTGCAATTTTATCCTAAAACAAGTTCAATTTCTAAGCTTTTGCCTCAAAATAAAAGAAATTTCTGCCTATTTGGCCAAAAATAAGGGAAATTTCTGCATTTTTCCACAAATTAATGAAAAATTCTGCATTTTTGCTCAAAATTAAGTGGAATTTCTGTATTTTTGCCCTAAAATAAGAATTTCTGCCTTTAAGGCACAAAATAAGAAGAATTTCAGTCTTTTTCCCTAAATTAAGTTTCATTTCTGCAATTTGTCCCCAAATTTGCAGAATTTCTGCCTTTTTTACCTAAAATAACGGGAATTTCTGCATTTTTGCTTCAAAATAAGGGGAATTTCAGCATTTTTGCCCAAGAATAAGGGGAGTTTCAGCATTTTTACCCCCAAATTAGGGGAATTTCTGCCATTTTGCTCCAAAATTAGGGGCATTACTGTGTTTTTGCCCCAAAATAAGGGTAATTTTTGTATTTTTGGCCTAAAATAAAGAGAATTTCTGCATTTTTGCCCCAAGATCAGGGGAATTTCTGTAATTTGCCCTGAATTAAAGACAATTTCTGCATTTTTGTTCCAAAATAAGGGGAATTTCTGCAATTTTTCCCCAAAATTAGGTTAATTTCTGTAATTTTGCCCCAATATAAGAAAAATTTCTGAAATTTTGCCCAAAAATTAGAAGAATTTCTGCAATTTTGCCTCAAAATAAGGGAAATTTCTGCAATTTTTACCCAAAATTATGGGAATTTCTGCAATTTTGCACCAAAATAATGGTATTTCCTACATTTTTCCTCCAAAATAAAGAGAATTTCTGCCTTTTTGAAACAAAAAACAGGGGAATTTCTGCAATTTTATTCCAAAATAAGGGGCATTTTGCATTTTTGCCCCAAAATAAGGGGAATTTCTGCCTTTTTGAAACAAAAAAGAGGGAATTTCTGTCTTTTTGCCCTAAAATAAGGGTAATTTCTGCATTTTTGACACCAAGTATGCGGTATTTCTGCCTTTTTGACCCGATATAAGGGGAATTTTCACAATTTTGCACCAAAATAAGAGAAATTTCTGCAATTTTGTCCCAAAAAAGGGAAATTTCAGCAATTTTGCCTCACAATAAAGGGAATTTCTGCCTTTTGCCCCAAAATTAGGGGAATTTCAGCATTTTTGCCACAAAATTAGGGGCATTACTGTGGTTTTGCCCCAAAATAAGGTAAATTTCTGCATTTTGACCAAAATTAATTGGATTTTCTGCCTTTTTGCCCTAAAATAATAAGAATTTCTGCCTTTTTGACCCAAAATAAGGGGAATTTCTGGATTTTTGTTCCATGATAAGGAAAATTTCTTGAATTTTGCCCAAAAATAAAAGAAATTTCTGCCTTTTTGCCCCAAAGTAAGGGGAATTTCTGCAATTTTGCACCAAAATAAAGTGGAATTTCTGCATTTTTGCCTCAAAATAAAGGGAATTTCTTCAATTTTGACACAAAATTAGGGGAATTTCTGCAATTTTGCCACAAATTAAGGTAAATTTCTGCAATTTTGCCCAAAGATTGTGGGAATTTCTGCATTTTTTCCCAAAATGAGAGGAATTTCTGCAATTTTGCCCCAAAAAAGGGGAATTTCTGAAATTTTGACAAAAAATTAGGGAAATTTCTGCCTTTTTGCTCCAAAATTAGGGGCATTACTGTCTTTTTGCCCAAAATAAGGGAAATTTCTGCAGTTTTGCTCCAAAATTAGGGGCATTACTGTCTTTTTGCCCAAAATTAGGGAATTTTCTGCATTTTTGCCCAAAATTAAGTGGAATTTCTGATTTTTGCCCTAAAATAAAAAGAATTTCTGCCTTTACGACAAAAAATAATGGGAATTTCAGTCTTTTTGCCCTAAAATAAGGGTAATTTCTGCAATTTGCCCCCTAATAAGTGGAATTTCTGCCTTTAACACCTGAAAGAAGGGGAATTTCTAACATTTTTGCACAAGATAAGAGAAATTTCTGCAATTTTACCCCAAAATAAAAGAAATTTTTGCAATTTTGTCCAAAAATGGGAAATCTCAGCAATTTTTTCCCATAATAAGGGGAATTTTTGCCTTTTTGCCCCAAAATTAGGGGAATTTCTGAATTTTTGCTCCAAAATTAAAAGCATTACTGCATTTTTACCCCAAAATAAGGGAAATTTCTGCAATTTGCCTCAAAATAAAGAAAATTTCTGCAATTTTGTCCCAAAAAAGGGATATTTCTGCATTTTTGCCCCAAAGTAATAGGGATTTTTGCCTTTTTGCCCCAAAATTAGTGAAATTTCTGAATTTTGCCCCAAAATTAGCAGCATTACTGCATTTTTGCCCCAAAATATGGGAAATTTCTGCAATTTTGTTCCAAAATAAGGGAAATTTCTGCCTTTTTGGCCCCAAATAAGGGGAAAATCTGCTTTTTTGCTTCAAATTAAGGGAAATTTCTGTATTTTTGCCCACAAATAAGGAAAATTTCTGCCTTTTTGCCCTAAAATAAGAGGAATTTCTGCCTTTTTGCCCCAAAATAATAGGAATTTAATCTTTTTGCCTTAAATAAGGGTAATATCTGTATTTTTGCCCTATAATAAGAAAATTTAGGTAATTAAGGAAAATTTCTGCATTTTTGCTCCAAAATAAAGGGAATTTCTGCAATTTTTTTTCAAAATTACGGAATTTCTGCAATTTTGCCCCAAAATAAGATTAATTTCTGCAATTTTGCCCTAAAATTAGGGGAATTTCTGCAATTTTTCCCCAAAATAAGGGAAATTTCTGCAGTTTTGCCCTATAATTAGGGGAATTTCTGCCTTTTTGCCCTATAATAAGGGAAATTTATGCAATTTTGCACCAAAATAAGGGAATTTCTGCATTTTTGCTCCAAAATAAAAAGAATTTCTGTCTTTTTGAAACAAAATAAAAAGAATTTCTGCAATTTTGCTCCAAAATAAGGGAAATATCTGCAATTTTGCCATAAAATATGGGGAATTTCTGCATTTTTGTCCCAAAATAAAGGAATTTTCTGCAATTTTGCCACAAAATAAGGGAAATATTTGCATTTTTGCCCCAAAATAAGGGAAATTTCTGCCCTTTTGGCACAAAATAAGGGAATTTCAGTCTTTTTGGCCTAAAATAAGGGTAATTTCTGCATTTTTCAAACCAAGTATGCGGTATTTCTGCATTTTGACCCAAAGTAAGGGGAATTTCTGCAATTTTGCCCCAAAATAAGGGAAATTTCTGCAATTTTGTCCCAAAAAAGGGAAATTTCAGGAATTTTGCCCCACAATAAGAGGAATTTCTGCCTTTTGCCCCAAAATTAGGGGAATTTCTGCATTTTTGCCCAAAATTAATTGGAATTTCTGCCTTTTTGCTCTAATAAAGAAGAATTTCTTCCTTTTTGGCACAAAATAAGGGAAATTTCAGTCTTTTTCCCTTAAATAAGTTTAATTTCTGCAATTTGCCCCCAAATTACCAGAATTTCTGCCTTTTTGATCTGAAATAAGGGGAATTTCTGGATTTTTGTCCCATGATAAATGGAATTTCTGCAATTTTGCCCCAAATAATGGAAATTTCAGCAATTTTGTCCTAACAAATTGAAATTTCAGCAATTTTGCCCCACAATAAGAAGAAATTCTGCCTTTTTGCCCCAAAATTAGGGTAATTTCTGCCTTTTTGCCCTAAAATAAGAAGAATTTTTGCCTTTTTGACCCGAAATAAAAAGAATTTCTGGATTTTTGTCCCATGATAAGAAAAATTTCTTCTATTTTGATCAAAAATAAGAGAAATTTCTGCCTGTTTGCCCCAAAATAAAGAGAATTTCTGCCTTTTTGCCCCAAATAAGAGAAATTCTGCAATTTTGCACCAAAATAAAGTGGAATTTCTGCCATTTTGCCTCAAAATGAAGGGAATTTCTGCAATTTTGACACAAAATTATAGGAATTTCTGCTATTTTGCCTTAAATTAAGGTAAATTTCTGCAATTTTGCCCAAAAATTGCGGGAATTTCTGCATTTTTGCGCCAAAATAAGAAGAATTTCTGAAATTTTGCTCCAAAATAATGGGGAATTTCTGCAATTTTGCCCCAAAATAAAAGAAATTTCTGCAAATTTGCCACAAAATTAGGGAAATTTCTGCATTTTTGCCCCAAAATTTGGGAAATTTCTGCAATTTTGCTCCAAAATTAGGGGAATTTCAGCCATTTTGCTCCAAAATTAGGAGAATTTCTGTATTTTTGCCCAAAATTATGTGGAATTTCTGCCTTTTTGCTCTAAAATAAGAAGAATTTCTGCCTTTTTGGCACAAAATAAGAGGAATTTCAGTCTTTTTCCCTTAAATATGGATAATTTCTGGAATTTGCCCCCAAATAAGCTGAATTTCTGCCCTTCTGCCCTGAAATAAAAGGAATTTCTGTATTTTTGCCACAAGATAAGGGAAATTTCTGCAATTTTGCTTAAAAATAAGGAAAATTTCTGCAATTTTGTCCCAAAAAAAGGAAATTTCATCAATTTTGCCCCACAATAAAAGGAATTTCTGATTTTTTCCCCAAAATTAGAAGCATTACAGAATTTTTGCCACAAAATAAGGGAAATTTCTGCAATTTGCCGCAAAATAAAGGAATTTTCTGCTTTTTTGAGCCCAAAATAGGAAATTTCTGAATTTTTGCCCCAAAATAAGTGGAATTTCTGCCTTTTTGCCGCAAAATTAGTGGAATTTCTGAATTTTGCCTCAAAATTAGAAGCATTACTGCATTTTTGCCCCAAAATATGGAAAATTAATGCAATTTTGTTCCAAAATAATGGGAATTTTTTCATTTTTGCCACAAAATAAGGAAAATTTCTGCAATATTATCCTAAAATAAGTTAAATTTCTATACTTTTGCCCCAAAATACGGGAAATTCCTGACTTTTTGGCCCCAAATAAAGGGAATTTCTGCATTTTTGCTCCAAATTAAAGGAAATTTCTGCATTTTTCCCCCAAAATAAGGGTAATTTTTGTATTTTTGGCCTAAAATAAGGGGAATTTCTGAATTTTTGCCCCAATATCAGGGGAATTTTTGTATTTTTGCCCTATATTAAGGAAATTTTCTGCATTTTTGCTCCAAAATAAGAGGAATTTCTGCAATTTTTGCCCAAAATTAGGGAAATTTCTGTAATTTTGCACCAAAATAATGGTATTTTCTAGATTTTTCCTTCAAAATATAGGGAATTTCTGCCTTTTTGAAACAAAAGAAGGGGAATTTCTGCAATTTTGTTCCAAAATAAAGTAAATTTCTGCCTTTTTGGCGCAAAAAAGTGGGAATTTCAGTCTTTTTGCACTAAAATAAGGGTAATTTCTGCATTTTTGACACCAAGTATGCGGTATTTCTGCCTTTTTGACGCGAAATAAGGGGAATTTCTGCAATTTTGCCTCAAAATAAGAGAAATTGCTGCAATTTTGTCCCAAAAAGGGAAATTTCAGCAATTTTGCCCCACAATAAGGGGAATTTCTGCCTTTTGCCCCAAAATTAGGGGAATTTCTGCATTTTTGCCGCAAAATTAGGGGCATTACTGTGTTTTTGCCCCAAAATAAGGTAAATTTCTGCATTTTTGCCCAAAATTAATTGGATTTTCTGCCTTTTTGCCCTAAAATAAGAAGAATTTCTGCCTTTTTGACCCAAAATAAGGGGAATTACTGGATTTTTGTCCAATGATAAAGGAAATTTCTTCAATTTTGCCCAAAAATAAAAGTAATTTCTTCCTTTTTGCCCCAAAATAAAGGAAATTTCTGAAATTTTGCACCAAAATATAGTGGAATTTCTGCATTTTTGCCTCAAAAAAAGGGAATTTCTACAATTTTGATACAAAATTAGGGGAATTTTTGCAATTTTGCCCCAAATTAAGGAAAGTTTCTGCAATTCTGCCCAAAAATTGCAAGAATTTCTGCATTTTTGCCCCAAAATAAGGGGAATTTCTGCAATTTTGCCCAAAAATAAAGGGAATTTCTGAAATTTTGAAACAAAATTAGGGAAATTTCTGCACTTTTGCCCCAAAATTAGGGAAATATCTGCAATTTTGCTCCAAAATTAGGAGAATTTCTTCCTTTTTGCCCCAAAACTAGGGGCATTACTGTCTTTTTGTCCAAAATAATGGAAATTTCTGCATTTTTGCCCAAAATTAAAAGGAATTTCTGATTTTTGCCCTAAAATAAAAAGAATTTCTGCCTTTAAGGCAAAAAATACGTTGAATTTCAGTCTTTTTGCTCTAAAATAAGGGTAAGTTCTGCATTTTTGCCCAAAATTAAGAGGAATTTCTGATTTTTTTGCGTAAAATAAAAAGAATTTCTGCCTTTAAGGCAAAAAATAAGGGGAATTTCAGTCTTTTTGCTCTAAAATAAGGGTAAGTTCTGCATTTTTGACCGCAAATAAGCAGAATTTCTGCCTTTATGACCTGAAAGAAGAGGAATTTCTAACATTTTTGCCCAAGATAAGAGAAAATTCTGCAATTTTACGCCAAAATAAGAAAAATTTTTGCAATTTTGTCCAAAAAAAGGGAAATCTCAGCAATTTTGCCCCACTATAAGGGGAATTTCTGCCTTTTTGCCCCAAAATTAGGGGAATTTCTGATTTTTTGCTCCTAATTCAGAAGCATTACTACATTTTTACCCCAAAATAAAGGAAATTTCGGCAATTTGCCTCAAAATAAAGGAAATTTCTGAATTTTGTCCCAAAAAAGAAATATTTCTGCATTTTTGCCCCAAAATAATAGGGATTTTTGCCTTTTTGCCCCAAAATTAGTGAAATTTCTTAATTTTGCCCCAAAATTAGCAGCATTACTGCATTTTTGCCCCAAAATATGGAAAATTTCTGCAATTTTGTTCCAGAATAAGGGGAATTTCTGCCTTTTTACCCCAAAATAATGGGAATTTCTGCGTTTTTGCCACAAAATGAGGGAAGTTTCTGCAATTTTTTCCTAAAATAAGTTAAATTTCTAACCTTTTGCCTCAAAATAAGGAAAATTTCTGCCTATTTGGCCCAAAATAAGGGGAATTTCTGAATTTTTGCCCAAAATTAAGGGAAATTTCTGCATTTTTGCCCAAAATTTAGGGGAATTTCTGCCTTTTTGCCCCAAATTAAGGGAAATTTCTGCATTTTTGCTCAAAAATAAGGGTAATTTTTGTATTTTTGGCCTAAAATAAAGGGAATTTCTGCATTTTTGCCCCAAAATCAGGGGAATTTCTGTATTTTTGCCCTGAATTAAAGACAATTTCTGCATTTTTGTTCCAAAATAAGGGGAATTTCTGCAATTTTTCCCCAAAATTAGGTTAATTTATGTAATTTTGCCCCAATATAAGGAAAATTTCTGCAATTTTGCCCAAAAATTAGAAGAATTTCTGCAATTTTGCCTCAAAATAAGGGAAATTTCTGCAATTTTTCCTCAAAATTAGAGGCATTACTGTCTTTTTGCCCAAAATAAGGGAAATTTCTGCATTTTTGCCCAAAATTAAGTGGAATTTCTTATTTTTGCCCTAAAATAAAAAGAATTTCTGCCTTTAAGGCAAAAAATAAGGGGAATTTCAGTCTTTTTGCCCTAAAATAAGGGTAATTTCTGCAATTTGCCCCCTAATAAGTGGAATTTCTGCCTTTATAACCTGAAAGAATGGGAATTTCTAACATTTTTGCTCAAGATAAGAGAAATTTCTGCAATTTTACCCCAAAATAAGAGAAATTTTTGAAATTTTGTCCAAAAAAAGGGAAATCTCAGTAATTTTGCCCCACAATAAAGGGCATTTCTGCCTTTTTGCCCCAAAATTAGGGGAATTTCTGAATTTTTGCTCCAAAATTAGAAGCATTACTGCATTTTTACCCCAAAATAAGAGAAATTTCTTCAATTTGCCTCAAAACAAAGCAAATTTCTGCAATTTTGTCCCAAAAAAGGGATATTTCTGCCTTTTTTTCCAAAAATTAGTGAAATTTCTGAATTTTGCCCCAAAATTAGTAGCATTACTGCATTTTTGCCCCAAAATATGGGAAATTTCTGCAATTTTTTTCCAAAATAATGGAAATTTCTGCCTTTTTGGCCCCAAATAAGGGGAAAATCTGAATTTTTGCCCCAAATTAAGGAAAATTTCTGTATTTTTGCCCATAAATAAGAAAAATTTCTGCCTTTTTGCCCTAAAATAAGAAAAATTTCTGCCTTCTTGCCCCAAAATAATAGGAATTTAATCTTTTTGCCTTAAATAAGTGTAATATCTGTATTTTTGCCCTATAATAAGGGAAATTTATGGAATTAAAGAAAATTTCTGCCTTTTTGCCCTAAAATAAGAGGAATTTCTGCCTTCTTGCCCCAAAATATTAGGAATTTAATCTTTTTGCCTTAAATAAGTGTAATATCTGTATTTTTGCCCTATAATAAGGGAAATTTATGGAATTAAAGAAAATTTCTGCATTTTTGCTCCAAAATAAAGGGAATTTCTGCAATTTTTTTTCAAAATTACGGAATTTCTGCAATTTTGCCCCAAAATATAATTAATTTCTGCAATTTTGCCCTAAAATTAGGGGAATTTCTGCAATTTTGCCCCAAAATAAGGGAAATTTCTGCAATTTTGCCTTAAAATTAGGGGAATTTCTGCCTTTTTGCCCTATTATAAGGGAAATTTATGCAATTTTGCACCAAAATAAGGGAATTTTCTGCATTTTTGCTCCAAAATAAAAAGAATTTCTGTCTTTTTGAAACAAAATAAAAAGAATTTCTGCAATTTTGCTCCAAAATAAGGGAAATATCTGCAACTTTGCCATAAAATATGGGGAATTTCTGCATTTTTGTCCCAAAATAAGGGAATTTTCTGCAATTTTGCCACAAAATAAGGGAAATATTTGCATTTTTGCCCCAAAATAAGGGAAATTTCTCCCTTTTTGGCACAAAATAAGGGGAATTTCAGTCTTTTTTTCCTAAAATAAGGGTAATTTCTGCATTTTTCACACCAAGTATGCGGTATTTCTGCATTTTGACCCAAAGTAAGGGGAATTTCTGCAATTTTGCCCCAAAATAAGGGAAATTTCTGCAATTTTGTCCCAAAAAAGGGAAATTTCAGGAATTTTGCCCCACAATAAGGGGAATTTCTGCCTTTTGCCCCAAAATTAGGGGAATTTCTGCATTTTTGCCCAAAATTAATTGGAATTTCTGCCTTTTTGCTCTAAAATAAAAAGAATTTCTCCCTTTTTGGCACAAAATAAGGGGAATTTCAGTCTTTTTCCCTTAAATAAGTTTAATTTCTGCAATTTGCCCCCGAATTAGCAGAATTTCTGCCTTTTGGATCTGAAATAAGGGGAATTTCTGGATTTTTGTCCCATGATTAGAGGAATTTCTGCAATTTTGCCCCAAATAATGGAAATTTCAGCAATTTTGTCCTAAAAAATTGAAATTTCAGCAATTTTGCCCCACAATAAGGGGAAATTCTGCCTTTTTGCCCCAAAATTAGGGTAATTTCTGCAATTTTGTTCCAGGATAAGGGGAATTTCTGCCTTGTCCCAAACAAGGGATATTTCTGCATTTTTGCTCCAAAATAATAGGGATTTTTGCCTTTTTGCCCCAAAATTAGTGAAATTTTTGAATTTTGCCCCAAAATTAGCAGGATTACTGCATTTTTGCCCCAAAATATGGGAAATTTCTGCAATTTTGTTCCAAAATAAGGGAAATATCTGCCTTTTTACCCCAAAATAATAGGAATTTCTGCATTTTTCTACAAAATAAGGGAAGTTTCTGAAATTTTATCCTAAAATAAGTTAAATTTCTATCCTTTTGTCTCAAAATAAAAAAAATTTCTGCCTATTTGGCCGAAAATAAGGGGAATTTCTGCATTTTTGCCCAAAATTAAGAGAAATTTCTGCATTTTTGCCCAAAATTAAGGGGAATTTCTGCCTTTTTGCCCTCAAATAAGGGGAATTTCTGCCTTTTTGCCCCAAAATAAGGAGAATTTAGTCATTTTGGCATAAAATAAGGGTAATTTCTATTTTTGGCCTAAAATAATGAGATTTTCTGTCTTTTTGCCCTAAATAAGGAAAATTTCTGCATTTTTGCTCAAAAATAAGGGGAATTTCAGCATTTTTGCCCAAAATAAGGGGAATTTCTGCCTTTTGCCCCAAAATTAGGGGAATTTCTGCCTTTTTGTTCCCAAATTAGGTGCATTACTGTCTTTTTTCCCAAAATAAGGGAAATTTCTGCATTTTTGCCCAAAATTAAGTGGAATTTCTTATTTTTGCCCTAAAATAAAAAGAATTTCTGCCTTTAAAGCACAAAAAATAAAGGGGAATTTCAGTCTTTCTCCCTAAATTAAGTTTAATTTCTGCAATTAGCCCCCAAATTAGCGGAATTTCTGCCTTTTTGACCTGAAATAAGGGGAATTTCTGCATTTTTGCTTCACAATAAGGGGAATTTCTGCTTTTTTACCCCCAAATTAGGGGAATTTCCGCCTTTTTGCTCCAAAATTAGGGGCATTACTGTGTTTTTGTCCCAAAATAAGGGAAATTTCTGCATTTTTGCCAAAAATTATGTGGAATATCTGCCATTTTGCTCTAAAATAAAAAGAATTTCTGCCTTTTTGGCACAAAATAAGAGGAATTTTGGCTTTTTCCCTAAAATTAGGGTAGTTTCTGGAATTTGTCCCCAAGAAAGCTTAATTTCTGCATTTTTGACCTCAAATAAAAGAAATTTCTGTATTTTTGCCACAAGATAAGGGAAATTTGCAATTTTGCCCAAAAATAAGGGAAATTTCTGCAATTTTGCCCCACAATAAGGGGAATTTGTGCCTTTTTGCCCCAAAATTAATGGAATTTCTCATTTTTGCCCAAAAATTAGAAGCATTACAGAATTTATGCCCCACAATAAGGGAAATTTCTGCAATTTGCCTCAAAATAAAGGAAATTTCTGCCTTTTTACCCCCAAAAAAAAGAAATTTCTGAATTTTTGCCGCAAAATAAGCGGTATTTCTGCTTTTTTGCCCCAAAATTAGTGGAATTTCTATATTTTGCCCCAAAATTAGAAGCATTACTGCATTTTTGCCCCAAAATATGGGAAATTTCTGCAATTTTGTTCCAAAATAAGGGGAATTTCTACCTTTTCACCGCAAAATAATGGGAATTTCTTCATTTTTGCCACAAAATAAAGAAAATTTCTGCAATATTATCCTAAAATAAGTTAAATTTCTATACTTTTGCACCAAAATATGGGAAATTTCTGCATTTTTACCCCAAAATAATGGGAATTTCTGCATTTTTGCCACAAAATAAGGGAAGTTTCTGAAATTTTATCTTAAAATAAGTTAAATTTTTATCTTTTGTCTCAAAATAAAAAAAACTTCTGCCTATTTGGCCCAAAATAAGGGGAATTTCTGCATTTTTGCCCAAAATTAAGGGAAATTTCTGCATTTTTGCCCAAAATTAAGGGGAATTTCTGCCTTTTTGAACTCAAATAAGGGGAATTTCTGCCTTTTTGCCCCAAAATAAAGAGAATTTAGTCATTTTGGCATAAAATAAGGGTAATTTCTATTTTTGGCCTAAAATAATGAGATTTTCTGTCTTTTTGCTCTAAAAGAAGTAAAATTTCTGCATTTTTGCTCCAAAATAAGTGGAATTTCTGACTTTTTGACACAACATTAGGGGCATTACTGTCTTTCTGCCCCATATAAGGGAAATTTCTGCATTTTTGCCCAAAATTAAGTGGAATTTCTGCCTTTTTGCCCTAAAATAAGAATTTCTGCCTTTAAAGCACAAAATAAGGGGAATTTGAGTCTTTCTCCCTAAATTAAGTTTAATTTCTGCAATTTGCCCCAAATTAGCGGAATTTCTGCCTTTTTTACCTGAAATAAAGGGAATTTCTGCATTTTTGCTTCACAATAAGGGGAATTTCTGCCTTTTTACCCCAAAATTAGGGGAATTTCCGCCTTTTTGCTCTAAAATTAGGGGCATTACTGTGTTTTTGCCAGAAAATAAGGGAAATTTCTGCATTTTTGCCCAAAATTATGTGGAATTTCTGCCTTTTTGCTCTAAAATAAGAAAAATTTCTTCCTTTTTGTCACAAAATAAGAGGAATTTCAGGCTTTTTCCCTAAAATTAGGGTAATTTCTGGAATTTGCCCCCAAGAAAGCTTAATTTCTGAATTTTTTACCTCTAATAAAAGGAATTTCTGTATTTTTGCCAAAAGATAAGGGGAATTTGCAATTTTGCCCCAAAATAAGGGAAATTTCTGCAATTTGCCTCAAAATAAAGGAAATTTCTGCCTTTTTGACCCAAACAAAAGAAATTTTTGAATTTTTGCCGCAAAATAAGTGGTATTTCTGCTTTTTGCCCCAATATTAGTGGAATTTCTAAATTTTGCCCAAAAATTAGAAGCATTACTGCATTTTTGCCCCAAAATATGGGAAATTTCTGTAATTTTGTTCC
Source organism: Micromys minutus (assembly GCF_963924665.1). Classification (NCBI taxonomy): domain Eukaryota; kingdom Metazoa; phylum Chordata; class Mammalia; order Rodentia; family Muridae; genus Micromys; species Micromys minutus. Next base: position 114,580 of record NW_027667208.1, read on the forward strand.
AAAATAAGGGGAATTTCTACCTTTTTACCGCAAAATAATGGGAATTTCTTCATTTTTGCCACAAAATAAGGAAAATTTCTGCAATATTATCCTAAAATAAGTTAAATTTCTATACTTTTGCACCAAAATAAGGGAAATTTCTGCCTTTTTACCCAAAAATAATGGGAATTTCTGCATTTTTGCCACAAAATAAGAGAAGTTTCTGAAATTTTATCCTAAAATAAGTTAAATTTCTATTCTTTTGTCTCAAAATATAAAAAATTTTCTGCTTATTTGGCCCAAAATAAAAGGAATTTCTGCATTTTTGCCCAAAATTAAGGGAAATTTCTGCATTTTGGCCAAAAATTAAGGGGAATTTCTGCCTTTTTGCCCTCAAATAAGGGGAATTTCAGCCTTTTTGCCCCAAAATATGGAGAATTTAGTCATTTTGGCATAAAATGAAGGTAATTTCTATTTTTGGCCTAAAATAATGAGATTTTCTGTCTTTTTGCCCTAAATAAGGAAAATTTCTGCATTTTTGCTCCAAAATAAGGGGAATTTCAGCATTTTTGCCCAAAAATAAGGGGAATTTCTGCCTTTTGCCCCAAAATTAGGGGAATTTCTGCCTTTGTGCACCCAAATTAGGAGCATTACTGTCTTTTTGCCCAAAAAAGGGAAATTACTGCATTTTTGCCCCAATATAATAGGGATTTTTGACTTTTTGCCCCAAAATTAGTGAAATTTCTGAATTTTGCCCCAAAATTAGCAGCATTACTGCATTTTTGCCCCCAAATATGGGAAATTTCTGCAATTTTTTTCCAAAATAAGAAAAATTTCTGCCTTTTTACCCCAAAATAATGGGAATTTCTGCATTTTTGCTACAAAATAAGGGAAGTTTCTGCAATTTTATCCTAAAATAAGTTAAATTTCTATCCTTTTGCCTCAAAATAAGGGAAATTTCTGCCTATTTGGCCCAAAATAAAAGGAATTTCTGCATTTTTGCCAAAAATTAAGGGAAATTTCTGTATTTTTGCCAAAATTAAAGGGAATTCCTGTGTTTTTGCCCAAAAATTAGGGGAATTTCTGAATTTTTGCCCAAAATTAAGGGAAATTTCTGCATTTTTGCCGAAAATTAAGTGGAATTTCTGATTTTTGCCCTAAGATAAAAAGAATTACTGCCTTTAAGGCAATAAATAAGGGGAATTTCAGTCATTTTGCCGTAAAATAAGGGTAATTTCTGCAATTTGCCCCCTAATAAGTGGAATTTCTGCCATTATGACCTGAAAGAAGGGCAATTTCTAACATTTTGCCCAAGATAAGAGAAATTTCTGCAATTTTACCCCAAAATAAGAGAAATTTTTTCAATTTTGTCCAAAAAAAGGGAAATCTCAGCAATTTTGCCCCACAATAAGGGGAATTTCTGCCTTTTTGCCCCAAAATTAGTGAAATTTCTGAATTTTGCCCTAAAATTAGCAGCATTAGGGCATTTTTGCCCCAAAATATGGGAAATTTCTGCAATTTTGTTCCAAAATAGGGAAATTTCTGCCTTTTTACCCCAAAATAATGGGAGTTTCTGAATTTTTGCCACAAAATAAAAGAAGTTTCTGCAATTTTATCCTAAAATAAGTTAAATTTCTATCCTTTTGCCTCAAAATAAGGGAAATTTCTGCCTATTTGGCCCAAATAAGGGAAATTTCTGCATTTTTGACCAAAATTAAGGGGAATTTCTGCATTTTTGCTCTAAAATTAGGGGAATTTCTGAATTTTTGCCCAAAATTAAGAGAAATTTCTGCATTTTTGCCCAAAATAAGGGAAATTTCTGCCTATTTGGCCCAAAATAAAAGGAATTTTTGCATTTTTGCCAAAATTAAGGGAAATTTCTGCATTTTTGCCCAAAATTAAGGGGAGTTTCTGCTTTTTTGCCCTCAAATATGGGGAATTTCTGCCTTTTTGCCCAAAAATAAGGGGAATTTAGTCTTTTTGGCCTTAAATAAGGGTAATTTCTATTTTTGGCCTAAAATAATGAGAATTTCTGTCCTTTTGCCCTAAAATAAGTAAAATTTCTGCATTTTTCTCCAAAATATGTGGAATTTCTGCCTTTTTGACACAAAATTAGGGGCATTACTGTCTTTTAGCCCCAAATTAGGGAAATTTCTGCATTTTTGCCCAAAATTAAGTGGAATTTCTGCCTTTTTGCCCTAAAATAAGAATTTCTGCTTTTAAAGCCAAAATAAGGGGAATTTCAGTCTTTCTCCCTAAATTAAGTTTAATTTCTGCAATTTGCCCCCAAATTAGCGGAATTTCTGCCTTTTTGACCTGAAATAAGGGGAATTTCTGCATTTTTGCTTCACAATAAGGGGAATTTCTGCCTTTTTGCCCCCAAATTAATGGAATTTCTAATTTTTGCCCAAAAATTAGAAGCATTACAGAATTTATGCCCCACAATAAGGGCAATTTCTGCAATTTGCCTCAAAATAAAGGAAATTTCTGCCTTTTTGACCCCAAAAAAAAAAAGAAATTTCTAAATTTTTGCCGCAAAATAAGTGGTATTTCTGCTTTTTGCCCCAAAATTAGTGGAATTTCTAAATTTTGCCCCAAAATTAGAAGCATTACTGCATTTTTGCCCCAAAATATGGGAAATTTCTGCAATTTTGTTCCAACATAAGGGGATTTTCTACCTTTTTACCGCAAAATAATGGGAATTTCTTCATTTTTGCCACAAAATAAAGAAAATTTCTGCAATATTATCCTAAAATAGGTTAAATTTCTATACTTTTGCACCAAAATAAGGGAAATTTCTGCCTTTTTGGACTCAAATAAGCAGAAAATCTGCATTTTTGCCCCAAATTACGGGAAATTTCTGCATTTTTGCCCACCAATAAAAGGAATTTCTGTTTTTTTGCCCTAAAATAAAGGGAATTTCTGCCTTTTTGCCACAAAATAATAGGAATTTAGTCTTTTTGCCTTAAATAAGAGTAATATTTGTATTTTTGCCCTGAATTAAAGAAAATTTCTTCATTTTTGCTCCAAAATAAAGGGAATTTCTGCAATTTTTTTTCAAAATTACGGAATTTCTGCAATTTTGCCCCAAAACAAAATTAATTTCTGCAATTTTGCCCTAAAATTAGGGGAATTTCTGCCTTTTTGCCCTATAATAAGGGAAATTTATGCAATTTTGCACCAAAATAAGGGAATTTTCTGCATTTTTTCTTCAAAATAAAAAGAATTTCTGTCTTTTTGAAACAAAATAAAAAGAATTTCTGCAATTTTGCTCCAAAATAAGGGAAATATCTGCAATTTTGCCATAAAATTTGGGGAATTTCTGCATTTTTGTCCCAAAATAATGGAATTTTCTGCAATTTTGACACAAAATAAGAGGAATATTAGCATTTTTGCCCCAAAATAAAGGAAATTTCTGCCTTTTTGCACAAAATAAGGAGAATTTCAGTTTTTTTGGCCTAAAATAAGGGTAATTTCTGCATTTTTCACACCAAGTATGCGGTATTTCTGCATTTTGACCCAAAATTAGGGGAATTTCTGCAATTTTGTCCCAAAATAAGGGAAATTTCTGCAATTTTGTCCCAAAAAAGGGAAATTTCAGGAATTTTGCCCAACAATAAGGGGAATTTCTGCCTTTTGCCCCAAAATTAGGGGAATTTCTGTATTTTTGCACAAAATTAATTGGAATTATTGCCTTTTTGCTCTAAAATAAGAAGAATTTCTTCCTTTTTGGCAGAAAATAAGGGTAGTTTCCGTCTTTTTCCCTTACATAAGTTTAATTTCTGCAATTTGCCCCCAAATTAGCGGAATTTCTGCCTTTTTGTTCTGAAATAAGGGGAATTTCTGGATTTTTGTCCCATGATAGGAGAATTTCTGCAATTTTGCCCCAAAATAATCGAAATTTCAGCAATTTTGTCTCAAAAAATTGAAATTTCAGCAATTTTGCCCCACAATAAGGGGAAATTCTGCCTTTTTGCCATAAAATTAGGGTAATTTCTGCCTTTTTGCCGCAAAATTAAGGGCATTACTGTGTTTTTGCACCAAAATAATGTAAATTTCTGAATTTTTGCCCAAAATTAATTGGATTTTTTGCCTTTTTGCCCTAAAATAAGAAGAATTTCTGCCTTTTTGACCTGAAATAAAAAGAATTTCTGGATTTTTGTCCCATGATAAGAAAAATTTCTTCAATTTTGCCCAAAAATAAGAGAAATTTCTGCCTGTTTGCCCCAAAATAAAGAGAATTTCTGCCTTTTTTCCCCTAATAAGGGAAATTCTGCAATTTTGCACCAAAATAAAGTGGAATTTCTGCATTTTTGCCTCAAAATGAAGGGAATTTCTGCAATTTTGCCCCAAAATAAGGGAAATTTCTGCAATTTTTTCCCAAAAAAAGGAATTTTCAGATATTTTGCCCCACAATAAGGGGAATTCCTTCCTTTTGCCCCAAAATTAGGGGAATTTCTGCATTTTTGCCCAAAATTAATTGGAATTTCTGGCTTTTTGCTCTAAAATAAGAAGAATTTCTGCCTTTTTGGCACAAAATAAGGCGAATTTCAGTCTTTTTTCCTTAAATAAGTTTAATTTCTGCAATTTGCCCCCAAATTAGCGGAATTTCTGCCTTTTTGATCTGAAATAAGGGGAATTTCTGGATTTTTGTCCCATGATAAGGGGAATTTCTGCAATTTTGCCCCAAAATAATGGAAATTTCAGCAATTTTGTCTCAAAAAATTGAAATTTCAGCAATTTTGCCCCACAATAAGGAGAAATTCTGCCTTTTTGCCCCAAAATTAGGGTAATTTCTGCCTTTTTGCCGCAAAATTAGGGGCATTACTGTGTTTTTGCCCCAAAATAAGGTAAATTTCTGCATTTTTGCCCAAAATTATTTGGATTTTCTGCCTTTTTGCCCTAAAATAATAATTTCTGCCTTTTTGACCCGAAATAAGAAGAATTTCTGGATTTTTGTCCCATGATAAGAAAAATTTCTTCAATTTTGCCCAAAAATAAGAGAAATTTCTGCCTGTTTGCCCCAAAATAAAGAGAATTTCTGCCTTTTTGCCCCAAATAAGGGAAATTCTGCAATTTTGCACCAAAATAATGGGGAATTTCTGCAATTTTGCCACAAAATAAAGGGAATTTCTGCAATTTTGCCACAAAATTAGGGAAATTTCTGCATTTTTGCCCCAAAATTTGGGAATTTTCTGCAATTTTGCTCCAAAATTAGGGAAATTTCTGCAATTTTACTCCAAAATTAGGAGAATTTCTGTATTTTTGCCCAAAATTATGTGGAATTTCTTCCTTTTTGCTCTAAAATAAGAAGAATTTCTGCCTTTTTGGATCAAAATGAGAGGAATTTCAGGCTTTTTCCCTAAAATAAAGATAATTTCTGGAATTTGCCCCCAAATAAACATAATTTCTGATTTTTGCCCTGAAATAAAAGGAATTTCTGTATTTTTGCCACAAGATAAGGGAAATTTCTGCAATTTTGTCCGAAAAAAAGGAAATTTCATCAATTTTGCGCCACAATAAAAGGAATTTCTGATTTTTGCCCCCAAATTAAAAGCATTACAGAATTTTTGCCACAAAATAAGGGAAATTTCTGCAATTTGCCGCAAAATAAAGGAATTTTCTGCCTTTTTGACCCACAAAAGGGAAATTTCTGAATTTTTGCCCCAAAGTAAGTGGAATTTCTGCCTTTTTGCCTCAAAATTAGTGGAATTTCTGAATTTTGCCCCAAAATTAGAAGCATTACTTCATTTTTGCCCCAAAATATGGAAAATTTCTGCAATTTTGTTCCAAAATAATGGGAATCTCTTCATTTTTGCCACAAAATAAGGGAAATTTCTGCAATATTATCCTAAAATAAGTTAAATTTCTATACTTTTGCCCCAAAATACAGGAAATTCCTGCCTTTTTGGCCCCAAATAAAAGGAATTTCTGCATCTTTGACCCAAATTAAGGGAAATTTCTGCATTTTTCCCCAAAAATAAGGGTAATTTTTGTATTTTTGGCCTAAAATAAGGGGAATTTCTAAATTTTGCCCCAAAATCAGAGGAATTTCTGTATTTTTGCCCTGTATTAAAGAAAATTTCTGCATTTTTGCTCCAAAATAGGAGGAATTTCTGCAATTTTTTCCCAAAATTAGGGGAATTTCTGTAATTTTGCCCCAAAATAGGGAAATTTTTGCAATTTTGACCAAAAATTTTGAAAATTTCTGCAATTTTTCCTCAAAATAAGGGAAATTTCTGCAATTTTTCCCCAAAATTAGGGGAATTCCAGCAATTTTGCACCAAAATAATGGTATTTTTGCATTTTTCCTCCAAAATATAGGGAATTTCTGTGTTTTTGAAACAAAAAAGGAGAATTTTTGCAATTTTGTTCAAAATAAGGGAAATTCTGCCTTTTTGGCACAAAAAAGGGGGAATTTCAGTCTTTTTGCACTAAAATATGGGTAATTTCTGCATTTTTGACACCAAGTATGCGGTATTTCTGCTTTTTTGATCCGAAATAAAGGGAATTTCTACAATTTTGCCTCAAAATAAAAGAAATTTCTTTAATTTTGTCCCAAATAAAAGAAATTTCAGCAATTTTGCCCTAAAATAAGGGGAATTTCTGCCCTTTGCTCCAAAATTAGGGGAATTTCTGCATTTTTGCCGCAAAATTATGGGCATTACTGTTTTTTTGCCCCAAAATAAGGTAAATTTCTGCATTTTTGCCCAAAATTAATTGGATTTTCTGCCTTTTTGCCCTAAAATAAGAAGAATTTCTGCCTTTTTGACACAAAATAAGGGAAATTACTGGATTTTTGTCCCATGATAAGGGAAATTTCTTCAATTTAGCCCAAAAATACAAGTAATTTCTGCCTTTTTGACCCAAAATAAAGGAAATTTCTGCAATTTTGCACCAAAATAAAGTGGAATTTCTGCATTTTTGCTTCAAAATAAAGGGAATTTCTGCAATTTTGACACAAAATTAGGGGAATTTCTGCAATTTTGCCCCAAATTAAGGTAAATTTCTGCAATTTTGCCCAAAAATTGCGGGAATTTCTGCATTTTTGCCCCAAAATAAAGGGAATTTATGCAATTTTGCCCCAAAATAAAGGGAATTTCTGAAATTTTGACACAAAATTAGAGAAATTTCTGCATTTTTGCCACAAAATTAGGGAATTTTCTGCAATTTTCCTCCAAAATTAGGAGAATTTCTGCCTTTTTGCCCCAAAACTAGGGGCATTACTGTCTTTTTGCCCAAAATAAAGGAAATTTCTGCATTTTTGCCCAAAATTAAGTAGAATTTCTGATTTTTGCCCTAAAAAAGAAAGAATTTCTGCTTTTAAGGCAAAATATAAGGGGAATTTCAGTCTTTTGCCCTAAAATAAGGGTAATTTCTACAATTTGCCTCTTAATAAGTGGAATTTCTGCCTTTCTGACCTAAAAGAAGGGGAATTTCTAACATTTTTGCCCAAGATAAGGGAAATATCTGAAATTTTACCCCAAAATAAGGGAAATTTTTGCAATTTTGTCCAAAAAAGGGAAATCTCAGCAATTTTGCCCCACAATAAGGGGAATTTCTTCCTTTTTGCCCCAAAATTATGGGAATTTCTGAATTTTTGCTCCAAAATTAGAAGCATTACTGCATTTTTATTCCAAAATAAGGTAAATTTATGCAATTTGCCTAAAAATAAAGGAAATTTCTGCAATTTTGTCCCAAAAAAGTATATTTCTGCATTTTCGCCAAAAATAATAGGAATTTTTGCCTTTATGCCCCAAAATTAGTGAAATTTCTGAATTTTGCCCCAAAATTAGCAGCATTACTGCATTTTTGCCCCAAAATATGAGAAATGTCTTAAATTTTGTTCCAAAACAATGAAAATTTCTGCCTTGTTACCCCAAAATAATGGGAATTTCTGCATTTTTGCCACAAAATAAGGAAAGTTTCTGCAATTTTATCCTAAAATAAGTTAAATTTCTATCATTTTGACTCAAAATAAGGGATATTTCTGCCTATTTGGCCCAAAATAAGGGGAATTTCTGCATTTTTGCACAAAATTAAGGGAAATTTTAGCATTTTTGCCCAAAATTAAGGGGAATTTCTGCCTTTTTGCCCCAAAATAAGGGTAATTTACTCTTTTTGGCCTAAAATAAGGGTAATTTCTATTTTAGGCCTAAACTAATGAGAATTTCTGTCTTTTTGCCCTAAAATAAGAAAAATTTCTGCATTTTTGCTCCAAAATAAGGGAAATTTTAGCATTTTTGCCCCAAAATAAGAAGAATTTCTGCCTTTTTGCCCCAAAATTAGGGGAATTTCTGCGTTTTTGCCCGCAAATTAGGTGCATTACTGTGTTTTTGCCCCAAAATATTGGAAATTTCTGCATTTTTGGCCAAAATTATGTGGAATTTCTGCCTTTTTGCTCTAAAATAACAAGAATGTCTGCATTTTTGGCACAAAATAAGAGAAATTTCAGGCTTTTTCCCTAAAATAAAGGTAATTTCTGGAATTTGCCCCCAAAAAAACCGTAATTTCTGCCCTTTTGCCCTGAAATAAAAGGAATTTCTGTATTTTTGCCACAAGATAAAGGAAATTTCTGCAATTTTGCTTAAAAGTAGGAAATTTCTGCAATTTTGTCCCAAAAAAAGAATTTTCATTAATTTTGCCCCACAATAAGGGGAATTTCTGACTTTTTGCCCCAAAATTAACGGAATTTCTGATTTTTGCCCCAAAATTAGAAGCATTACAGAATTTTTGCCACAAAATATGGGAAATTTCCGCAATTTTGTTCCAAAATAATGGGAATTTCTTCATTTTTGCCACAAAATAATGTAAATTTCTGCAATATTACCCTAAAATAAGTTAAATTTCTATACTTTTGCCCGAAAGTAAAGGAAATTCCTGCCATTTTGGCCCTAAATAAGGGGAATTTCTGCATTTTTGCCCCAAATTAAGGGAAATTTTTGCATTTTTGCCCAAAAATAAGGGTAATTTTTGTATTTTTGGCCTAAAATAAGGGGAATTTCTGCATTTTTGCCCCAAAATCAGGGTAATTTCTGTATTTTTGTCCTGATTTAAAAAAAATTTCTGCATTTTTGTTCTAAAATAAAGGGAATTTCTGCAATTTTTTTCCAAAATTAGGTTAATTTCTGTAATTTAGCCCCAACATAAGGGAAATTTCTGCAATTTTGCCCAAAAATTAGAAGAATTTCTGCAATTTTGCCTCAAAATAAGGGAAATTTCTGCAATTTTCCCCAAAATTAGGGGAATTTCTGAAATTTTGCACAAAAATAATGGTATTTCTTACATTTTTCCTCCAAAATAAAGAAAATTTCTGCCTTTTTGAAACAAAAAAAGGGGAATTTCTGAAATTTTGTTCCAAAATAAGGGAAATATTGGATTTTTGCCCCAAAATAAGGGGAATTTCTGCCTTTTTGAAACCAAAAAAAGGGAATTTCAGTCTTTTTGCCCTAAAATAAGGGTAATTTCTGCCTTTTTGACCTGATATAAGGGGAATTTCCACAATTTTGCACCAAAATAAGAGAAATTTCTGCAATTTTGTCCCAAAAAAAGGAAATTTCAGCAATTTTGCCTCACAATAAAGGGAATTTCTGCCTTTTGGCCCAAAATTAGGGGAATTTCTGCATTTTTGCCGCAAAATTAGGGGCATTACTGTGCTTTTGCCCCAAAATAAGGTAAATTTCTGCATTTTTGCCCAAAATTAATTGGATTTTCTGCCTTTTTGCCCTAAAATAATAAGAATTTCTGCCTTTTTGACTAAAAATAAGGGGAATTTCTGGATTTTTGTCCCATGATAAGGAAAATTTCTTCAATTTTGCCCAAAAATAAAAGAAATTTCTGCCTTTTTGCCCGAAAATGGGAATTTCTGCAATTTTGCACCAAAATAAACTGGAATTTCTGCATTTTTGCCACAAAATAAAGGGAATTTCTGCAATTTTGACACAAAATTAGGGGAATTTCTGCAATTTTGCCCCAAATTAAGGTAAATTTCTGCAATTTTGCCCAAAAATTGCGGAAATTTCTGCATTTTTGCTCCAAATAAGGGAAATTTCTGCAATTTTGCCCCCCCAAAAAAAAGAATTTCTGAAATTTTGACACAAAATTAGGAAAATTTCTGCCTTTTTGCTCCAAAATTAGAAGCATTACTGTCTTTTTGCCCAAAATAAAGGAAATTTCTGCAAATTTGCTCCAAAATTAGGGGCATTACTGTCTTTTTGCCCAAAATAAGGGAAATTTCTGCATTTTTGACCAAAATTAAGTGGAATATCTGATTTTAGCTCTAAAATAAAAAGAATTTCTGCCTATAAGGCAAAAAATAAGGATAATTTCAGTCTTTTTGCCCCAAAATAAGAGTAATTTCTGCAATTTGCCCCCTAATAGGTGGAATTTCTGCATTTATGACCTGAAAGAAAGGAAATTTTTAACATTTTTGCACAAGATAAGTAAAATTTCTGCAATTTTACCCCAAAATAAGGGAAATTTCTGCAATTTTGTCCAAAAAAATGGAAATCCCAGCAATTTTGCCCCACAATAAGGTGAATTTCTGCTTTTATGCCCAAAAATTAAGGGAATTTCTGAATTTTTGCTCCAAAATTAGAATCATTACTGCATTTTTACCCCAAAATAAGGGAAATTTCTGCAATTTGCCTCAAAATAAAAAAAATTTCTGCAATTTTGTCCCAAAAATAAGATATTTCTGCATTTTTGCCCCAAAATAATAGGGATTTTTGCCTTTTTGCCCCCAAATTAGTGAAATTTCAGAATTTTGCCCCAAAATTAGCAGCATTACTGCATTTTTGCCCCAAAATATGGGAAATTTCTGCAATTTTGTTCCAAAATAGGGAAATTTCTGCCTTTTTACCCCAAAATAATGGGAATTTCTGTATTTTTTCCACTAAATAAGGAAAGTTTCTGCAATTTTATCCTAAAATAGGTTAAATTTCTATCCTTTTGCCTCAAAATAAGGGAAATTCCTGCCTATTTGCCCAAAAAATGGAAATTTCTGCATTTTTGCCCAAAATTAAGGGAAATTTCTGCATTTTTGCCCAAAATTAAGGGAAATTTCTGCATTTTTGCCCAAAATAAGGCAAATTTCTGTCTTTTGCCCCAAAATTAGGGGAATTTCTGCCTTTTTGCCCTCAAATTATGTGCATTACTGACTTTTTGCCCAAAATAAGGGAAATTTCTGCATTTTTGCCCAAAATTAAGTGGAATTTTTGATTTTTGCATTAAAATAAAAAAATTTTTGCTTTTAAGGCAAAATATAAGGGGAATTTCAGTCTTTTTGCCCTAAAATAACTGTAATTTCTGCAATTTGCCCCATAATAAGTGGAATTTCTGCCTTTATGACCTGAAAGAAGAGTAATTTCTAATATTTTTGCCCAAGATAATGGAAATTTCTGCAATTTTACCCCAAAATAAGGGAAATTTTTGCAATTTTGTCCAAAAAAAGGGAAATCTCAGCAATTTTGCCCCACAATAAGGGAAATTTCTTCCTATTTGGCCCAAAATATAGGGAATTTCAGCATTTTTGCCCAAAATTAAGGGAAATTTCTGCAGTTTTGCCCAAAATTAAGAGGAATTTCTGCCTTTTTGCCCCAAAATAAGGGTAATTTACTCTTTTTGGCCTAAAATAAGGGTAATTTCTATTTTAGGCCTAAAATAATGAGAATTTCTGTCTTTTTGCCCTAAAATAAGGAAAATTTCTTCATTTTTGCTCCAAAATAAGGGAAATTTCAACATTTTGCCCCAAAATAAGAAGAATTTCTGCCTTTTTGCCCCAAAATTAGGGGAATTTCTGCGTTTTTGCCCGCAAATTAGGTGCATTACTGTGTTTTGCCCTAAAATAATGGAAATCTCTGCATTTTTGGCCAAAATTATGTGCAATTTCTGCCTTTTTGCTCTAAAATAACAAGAATTTCTGCCTTTTTGGCACAAAATAAGAGAAATTTCAGGCTTTTTCCCTAAAATAACGGTAATTTCTGGAATTTGCCCCCAAAAAACCGTAATTTCTGCCCTTTTGCCCTGAAATAAAAGGAATTTCTGTATTTTTGCCACAAGATAAAGGAAATTAGTGCAATTTTGCTTAAAAATAAGAAATTTCTGCAATTTTGTACCAAAAAAAAAATTTCATTAATTTTGCCCCACAATAAGGGGAATTTCTGTCTTTTTGCCCCAAAATTAACGGAATTTCTGATTTTTTCCCCAAAATTAGAAGTATTAAAGAATTTTTGCCACAAAATATTGGAAATTTTCGCAATTTTGTTCCAAAATAATGGGAATTTCTTCATTTTTGCCACAAAATAAAGTAAATTTTTGCAATATTACCCTAAAATAAGTTAAATTTCTATACTTTTGCCCCAAAGTAAGGGAAATTCCTGCCACTTTGGCCCTAAATAAGGGGAATTTCTGCATTATTGCCCCAAATTAAGGAAAATTTCTGCATTTTTGCCCAAAAATAAGGGTAATTTTTGTATTTTTGGCCTAAAATAATGGGAATTTCTGCATTTTTGCCCCAAAATTAGGGTAATTTCTGTATTTTTGCCCTGATTTAAAAAAATTTCTGCATTTTTGTTCTAAAATAAGGGGAATTTCTGCAATTTTTCCTCAAAATTAGGTTAATTTCTTTAATTTAGCCCCAACATAATAGAAATTTCTGCAATTTTGCCCAAAAATTATAAGAATTTCTGCAATTTTGCCTCAAAATAAGGGAAATTTCTGCAATTTTTTCCCAAAATTAGGGGAATTTGTGCAATTTTGCATCAAAATAATGGTATTTCCTAAATTTTTCCTCCAAAGTAAAGAGAATTTTTGCTTTTTTGAAACAAAAAAGGGGGAATTTCTGTAATTTTGTTCCAAAATAAGGGGAATTTTGGATTTTTGCCCCAAAATAAGGGGAATTTCTGCCTTTTTGAAACAAAAAAAAGGGAATTTCAGTCTTTTTGCCCTAAAAAAGGGTAATTTCTGCATTTTTGACACCAAGTATGCGGTATTTCTGCATTTTTGACCCTATATAAGAGAAATTTTCACAATTTTGCACCAAAATAAGAGAAATTTCTGAAATTTTGTCCCAAAAAAGTGAAATTTCAGCAATTTTGCCCCACAATACGGGGAATTTCTGCTTTTTGCCCCAAAATAAGGGGAATTTCTGCATTTTTCCGCAAAATTAGGGGCATTACTGTGATTTTTCCCCAAAATAAGGTAAATTTCTGCATTTTTGCCCAAAATTAATTGGATTTTCTGCATTTTTGCCCTAAAATAATAAGAATTTCTGCCTTTTTGACCCAAAATAAGGGGAATTTCTGGATTTTTGTCCCATGATAAGAAAAATTTCTTCAATTTTGCCCAAAAATAAAAGAAATTTCTGCCTTTTTGCACAAAAATAAGGGGAATTTCTGCAATTTTGCACCAAAATAAAGTGGAATTTCTGGATTTTTGCCACAAAATAAAGGGAATTTCTGCAATTTTGACACAAAATTAGGGGAATTTCTGCAATTTTGCCCCAAATTAAGGTAAATTTCTGCAATTTTGCCCAAAAATTGCGGGGATTTCTGCATTTTTGCTCCAAAATAAGGGGAATTTCTGCAATTTTGCCCCCCAAATTATGGAATTTCTGAAATTTTTACACAAAATTAGGAAAATTTCTGCCTTTTTGCTCCAAAATTAGGGGCATTACTGTCTTTTAGCCCAAAATAAGGGAAATTTCTGCAATTTTGCTCCAAAATTAGGGGCATTACTGTCTTTTTGCCCAAAATAAGGGAAATTTCTGCATTTTTGCCCAAAATTAAGTGGAATTTCTGATTTTAGCTATAAAATAAAAAGAATTTCTGCCTTTAAGGCAAAAAATAAGGGGAATTTCAGTATTTTTGCCCCAAAATAAGGGTAATTTCTGCAATTTGCCCCCTAATAAGTGAAATTTTTGCCTTTATGACCTGAAAGAAGGGGAATTTTTAACATTTTTGCACAAGATAAGGGAAATTTCTGCAATTTTACCCCAAAATAAGGGAAATTTTTGCAATTTTGTCCAAAAAAAAGGAAATCTCAGCAATTTTGCCCCACAATATGGGGAATTTCTGCTTTTTTGCCCCAAAATTAAGGGAATTTTGGAATTTTTGCTCCAAAATTAGAATCATTACTGCATTTTTACCCCAAAATAAGGGAAATTTCTGCAATTTGCATCAAAATAAATAAAATTTCGGCAATTTTGTCCCAAAAATAGGATATTTCTGCATTTTTGCCCCAAAATAATAGGGATTTTTGCCTGTTTGCACCAAAATTAGTGAAATTTCTGAATTTTGCCCCAAAAGTACCAGCATTACTGCATTTTTGCCCCAAAATATGGGAAATTTCTGCAATTTTTTTCCAAAATAGGGAAATTTCTGCCTTTTTACCCCAAAATAATGGGAATTTCTGCATTTTTGCCACAAAATAAAGGAAGTTTCTGCAATTTTATCCTAAAATAGGTTAAATTTCTATCCTTTTGCCTCAAAATAAGGGAAATTCCTGCCTATTTGGCACAAAATAAGGGAAATTTCTGCATTTTTGCCCAAAATTAAGGAAAATTTCTGCATTTTTGCCCAAAATTAAGTGGAATTTCTGCATTTTTGCCCTAAAATTAGAAGAATTTCTCAATTTTTGCCCAAAATTAAGGGAAATTTCTGCATTTTTGCCCAAAATAAGGGAAATTTCTGCCTTTTGCCCCAAAATTAGGGGAATTTCTGCCTTTTTGCCCTCAAATTATGTGCATTACTTACTTTTTGCCCAAAATAAGGGAAATTTCTGCATTTTTGCCCAAAATTAAGTGGAATTTTTGTATTTTGCCCTAAAATAAAAAGAATTTCTGCCTTTAAGGCAAAAAATGAGGGGAATTTCAGACTTTTTGCCCTAAAATAAGTGTAATTTCTGCAATTTGGACCCTAATAAGTGGAATTTCTGCCTTTATGACCTGAAAGAAGGGTTATTTCTAATATTTTTGCCCAAGATAATGGAAATTTCTGCAATTTTACCCCAAAATAAAGGAAAATTTTGCAATTTTGTCCAAAAAAAGGGAAATCTCAGCAATTTTGCCCCACAATAAAGAAAATTTCTACCTATTTGGCCCAAAATAAGGAGAATTTCTGCATTTTTGCCCAAAATTAAGGGAAATTTTGCATTTTTGCCCAAAATTAAGGGGAATTTCTGCCTTTTTGCCCCGAAATAAGGGGAATTTAGTCTTTTTGGCCTAAAATAAGGGTAATTTCTATTTTTAGCCTAAAATAATGAGAATTTCTGTCTTTTTGCCCTAAAATAAGGAAAATTTCTGCATTTTTGCTCCAAAATAAGGGGGATTTCAGCATTTTTGCCCCAAAATAAGGGGAATTTCTGCTTTATTGCCCCAAAATTAGGGGAATTTCTGTATTTTTGCCCCCAAATTAGGTGCATTACTGTGTTTTTGCCCCAAAATAATGGAAATTTCTGCATTTTTGGCCAAAATTATGTGGAATTTCTGCCTTTTTCTCTAAAATAACAAGAATTTTTGCCTTTTGGCACAAAATAATAGGAATTTCAGGCTTTTTCCCTAAAATAAGGGTAATTTCTGGAATTTGCCCCCCAAAAAGCATAATTTCTGCCCTTTTGCCCTGAAATAAAAGGAATTTCTGTATTTTTGCCAAAAGATAAAAGAAATTTCTGCAATTTTGCTTTAAATAAGAAAAATTTCTGCAATTTTGTCCCAAAAAAAGAAATTTCATTAATTTGGCCCCACAATAAGGGGAATTTCTGTCTTTTTGGCCAAAAATTAACGGAATTTCTGATTTTTGCCCCAAAAATAGAAGCATTACAGAATTTTTGCCACAAAATATGGGAAATCCATGCAATTTTGTTCCAAAATAATCGGAATTTCTTCATTTTTGTCAAAAAATTAGGTAAATTTCTGCAATATTATCCTAAAATAAGTTAAATTTCTATACTTTTGCCCTAAAATAAGGGAAATTCCTGCTTTTTTGGCCCAAAATAAGGGGAATTTCTGCATTTTTGCCCCAAATTAAAGGAAATTTCTACATTTTTGCCCAAAATTATTGGATTTTCTTCATTTTTGCCCTAAATTAATAAGAATTTCTGCCTTTTTGACCCAAAATAAGGGGAATTTCTGGATTTTTGTTCCATGGTAAAGAAAATTTCTTCAATTTTGCCCAAAAATAAAAGAAATTTCTGCCTTTTTGACCCAAAATAAGGGGAATTTCTGGATTTTTGTTCCATGGTAAAAAAAATTTCTTCAATTTTGCCCAAAAATAAAAGAAATTTCTGCCTTTTTGCCCTAAAATAAGGAGAATTTCTGCAATTTTGCACCAAAATAAAGTGGAATTTCTGCATTTTTGCCTCAAAATAAAGGGAATCTCTGAAATTTTGACACAAAATTAGGGGAATTTATGCAATTTTGCCCCAAATTAAGTTAAATTTCTGCAATTTTGACCAAAAATTGCGGGAATTTCTGCATTTTTGCCTCAAAATAAGAGGAATTTCTGCAATTTTGCCCCAAAAAGGGAATTTCTGCAATTTTGACACAAAATTAGGGAAATTTCTGCATTTTTGCCCCAATATTAAGGAAATTTCTGCAATTTTGACACAAAATTAGGGGCATTACTGTCTTTTTGCCCAAAATAAGGGAAATTTCTGCATTTTTGCCCAAAATTAAGTGGAATTTCTGATTTTTGCCCTAAAATAAAAGAATTTCTGCCTTTAAGGCAAAACATAAGGGGAATTTTTGTCTATTTGCCCTAAAATAAGAGTAATTTCTGCAATTTGCCCCCTAATAAGTGGAATTTCTTCCTTTATGACCTGAATGAAGGGGAATTTCTAACATTTTTGCCCAAAATAAGGGAAATTTCTGCAATTTTACCCCAAAATAAGGGAAATTTCAGATTTTTTACCCCAAAATAATGGGAATTTCTGCATTTTTGCCACAAAATAAGGGAAGTTTCTGCAATTTTATCCTAAAATAAGTTAGATTTCTATACTTTTGCCTCAAAATAAGTTAAATTTCTGCCTATTTGTCCCAAAATAAGGGGAATTTCTGCATTTTTGCCCAAAATTAAGGGAAATTTCTGCATTTTTGCCCAAAATTAAGGGGAATTTCTGCCTTTTTGCCCCAAAATTTGGGGAATTTCTGCATTTTGCCCCCAAATTAGGTGCATTACTGTGTTTTTGCCCAAAAATAATGGAATTTTCTGCATTTTTGGCCAAAATTATGTGGAATTTCTGCCTTTTTGCTCTAAAATATCAAGAATTTCTGCCTTTTTGGCACAAAATAAGAGGAATTTCAGGCTTTTTCCCTAAAATAAGGGTAATTTCTGGAATTTGCCCCCAAAAAAGCGTAATTTCTGCCCCTTTGCCCTGAAAAAAAAAGGAATTTCTCTATTTTTGCCAAAAGATAAAGGAAATTTCTGCAATTTTGCTTAAAAATAAGGGAAATTTCTGCAATTTTGTCCCAAATAAGGGAAATTGCATTAATTTCCCCCACAATAAGAGGAATTTCTGTCTTTTTGCCCCAAACTTAATGAAATTTCTAATTTTTGCCCCAAAATTAGAAGCATTACAGAATTTTTGCCACAAAATAAGGGAAATTTCGGCAATTTTCCTCAAAAAAGAAGAATTTTCTGCCTTTCTGACCCAAAAAAAAGAATTTCTGAATTTTTTCCCCCAAATAAGTGGAATTTCTGCCTTTTTGCCCCAAAATTAACGGAATTTCTGATTTTTTTGCCCCAAATTTAGAAGCATTACAGATTTTTGCCACAAAATATGGAAAATTTCTGCAATTTTGTTCCAAAATAATGGGAATTTCTTTATTTTTGCCACAAAATAAGGTAAATTTCTGCAATATTGTCCTAAAATAAGTTAAATTTCTATACTTTTGCCCCAAAATAAGGGAAATAACTGCCTTTTTGGCTCAAAAAAAGGGGAATTTCTGCATTTTTGCCTTAAATTAAGGGAAATTTCTGTATGTTTGCTTAAAAATAAGGGTAGTTTCTTTATTTTTGGCCTAAAATAAGGGGAATTTCTGCATTTATGCCCCAAAATAAGGGCAATTTCTGTATTTTTGCACTGAATTAAAGAAAATATCTGCATTTTTGCTCAGAAATAAGGGAAATTTCTGCAATTTTGCCTAAAAATTAGGGGAATTTCTGCAATTTTGCCTAAAAATAAGGGAAATTTCTGCAATTTTTCCCCAAATTTAGGGGAATTTCTGCAATTTTGCACCAAAATAAGGGAATTTTCTTCATTTTTGCTCAGAAATAAAGAGAATTTTTGCCTTTTTGAAAAAAAGGGGAATTTCTGCAATTTTGTTCCAAAATAAGGAGAAATCTGCATTTTTGCCCCAAAATAAGGGGAATTTCTGCCTTTTTGAAACCAAGTATGCGGTATTTCTGCCTTTTTGACCCGATATAAGGGGAATTTCTGCAATTTTGCTCCAAAATAAGAGAAATTTCGGCAATTTTGTACCAAAAAAGTGAAATTTCAGCAATTTTGCCCCACAATAAAGGGAATTTGTGCCTTTTGCCCCAAAATTAGGGGAATTTCTGCATTTTTGCTGCTAAATTAGGGGCATTACTGTGTTTTTGCCCCAAAATAAGGTAAATTTCTGCATTTTTGCCCAAAATTATTTGGATTTTCTGCCTTTGTGCCTTAAAATAATAAGAATTTCTGCCTTTTTGACCCAAAATTAGAGGATTTTCTAGATTTTTGTCCCATGATAAGGAAAATTTCTTCAATTTTGCCCAAAAATAAAAAAATTTCTGCCATTTTGCCCCAAAATAAGGGGAATTTCTGCAATTTTGCACCAAAATAAAGTGAAATTTCTGCATTTTTGCCTCAAAATAAAGGGAATTTCTGCAATTTTGACACAAAATTAGGGGAATTTCTGCAATTTGCCCCAAATTAAGGTAAATTTCTGCAATTTTGCCCAAAAATTGCGGGAATTTCTGCATTTTTGCCCCAAAATAAGGGGAATTTCTACAATTTTGCCCCCAAAATAAAAGAATTTCTGCAATTTTGACACAAAATTAGGAAAATTTCTGCATTTTTGCCTCAAAATTAGGGGAATTTCTGCAATTTTGCACCAAAATAAGGGAATTTTCTTCATTTTTGCTCCAAAATAAAGGGAATATCTGCCTTTTTGCCCCAAAATTAGGGGAATTTCTGCAATTTTGTTCCAAAATAAGAGGAATTTCTGCATTTTTGCCCCAAAATAAGGGGAATTTCTATCTTTTTGACACCAAGTATGCGGTATATCTGCCTTTTTGCCCCGATATAAGGAAATTTTCCGCAATTCTGCCCCAAAATAAGAGAAATTTCTGCAATTTTGTCCCAAAAAAGGGAAATTTCAGCAATTTTGCCCCACAATAAGGGGAATTTCTGCCTATTGCCACAAAATGAGGGGAATTTCTGCATTTTTGCCACAAAATTAGGGGCATTACTGTGTTTTTGCCCCAAAATAAGGTAAATTTCTGAATTTTTGCCCAAGATTATTTGGATTTTCTACCTTTTCGCCCTAAAATAAGAAGAATTTCTGCCTTTTTGACCCAAAATAAGGGGAATTTCTGGATTTTTGTCCCATGGTAAATAAAATTTCTTCAATTTTGCCCAAAAATAAAAGAAATTTCTGCCTTTTTGCCCCAAAATAAGGGGAATTTCTGCAATTTTGCACCAAAATAAAGTGGAATTTCTGCATTTTTTCCTCAAAATAAAGCAAATTTCTGCAATTTTGACACAAAATTAGGAGAATTTCTGCAATTTTGCCCGAAATTAAGGTAAATTTCTGCAATTTTGCCCAATACTTGCGGGAATTTCTGCATTTTTGCCCAAAATAAGGGAAATTTCTGCATTTTTGCCCAAAATTAAGGGAAATTTCTGCATTTTTGCCCAAAATTAAGGGGAATTTCTGCCTTTTTGCCCCAAAATTTGGGGAATTTCTGCATTTTGCCCCCAAATTAGGTGCATTACTGTGTTTTTGCCCAAAAATAATGGAATTTTCTGCATTTTTGGCCAAAATTATGTGGAATTTCTGCCTTTTTGCTCTAAAATATCAAGAATTTCTGCCTTTTTGGCACAAAATAAGAGGAATTTCAGGCTTTTTCCCTAAAATAAGGGTAATTTCTGGAATTTGCCCCCAAAAAAGCGTAATTTCTGCCCCTTTGCCCTGAAAAAAAAAAGGAATTTCTGTATTTTTGCCAAAAGATAAAGGAAATTTCTGCAATTTTGCTTAAAAATAAGGGAAATTTCTGCAATTTTGTCCCAAATAAGGGAAATTGCATTAATTTCCCCCACAATAAGAGGAATTTCTGTCTTTTTGCCCCAAACTTAACGAAATTTCTAATTTTTGCCCCAAAATTAGAAGCATTACAGAATTTTTGCCACAAAATAAGGGAAATTTCGGCAATTTTCCTCAAAAAAGAAGAATTTTCTGCCTTTCTGACCCAAAAAAAAAAAAGAATTTCTGAATTTTTTCCCCCAAATAAGTGGAATTTCTGCCTTTTTGCCCCAAAATTAACGGAATTTCTGATTTTTTTGCCCCAAATTTAGAAGCATTACAGATTTTTGCCACAAAATATGGAAAATTTCTGCAATTTTGTTCCAAAATAATGGGAATTTCTTTATTTTTGCCACAAAATAAGGTAAATTTCTGCAATATTGTCCTAAAATAAGTTAAATTTCTATACTTTTGCCCCAAAATAAGGGAAATAACTGCCTTTTTGGCTCAAAAAAGGGGAATTTCTACATTTTTGCCTTAAATTAAGGGAAATTTCTGTATGTTTGCTTAAAAATAAGGGTAGTTTCTTTATTTTTGGCCTAAAATAAGGGGAATTTCTGCATTTATGCCCCAAAATAAGGGCAATTTCTGTATTTTTGCACTGAATTAAAGAAAATTTCTGCATTTTTGCTCAGAAATAAGGGAAATTTCTGCAATTTTGCCTAAAAATTAGGGGAATTTCTGCAATTTTGCCTAAAAATAAGGGAAATTTCTGCAATTTTTCCCCAAATTTAGGGGAATTTCTGCAATTTTGCACCAAAATAAGGGAATTTTCTTCATTTTTGCTCAGAAATAAAGGGAATTTTTGCCTTTTTGAAAAAAAGGGGAATTTCTGCAATTTTGTTCCAAAATAAGGAGAAATCTGCATTTTTGCCCCAAAATAAGGGGAATTTCTGCCTTTTTGAAACCAAGTATGCGGTATTTCTGCCTTTTTGACCCGATATAAGGGGAATTTCTGCAATTTTGCTCCAAAATAAGAGAAATTTCGGCAATTTTGTACCAAAAAAGTGAAATTTCAGCAATTTTGCCCCACAATAAAGGGAATTTGTGCCTTTTGCCCCGAAATTAGGGGAATTTCTGCATTTTTGCTGCTAAATTAGGGGCATTACTGTGTTTTTGCCCCAAAATAAGGTAAATTTCTGCATTTTTGCCCAAAATTAATTGGATTTTCTGCCTTTGTGCCTTAAAATAATAAGAATTTCTGCCTTTTTGACCCAAAATTAGAGGATTTTCTAGATTTTTGTCCCATGATAAGGAAAATTTCTTCAATTTTGCCCAAAAATAAAAAAATTTCTGCCATTTTGCCCCAAAATAAGGGGAATTTCTGCAATTTTGCACCAAAATAAAGTGAAATTTCTGCATTTTTGCCTCAAAATAAAGGGAATTTCTGCAATTTTGACACAAAATTAGGGGAATTTCTGCAATTTGCCCCAAATTAAGGTAAATTTCTGCAATTTTGCCCAAAAATTGCGGGAATTTCTGCATTTTTGCCCCAAAATAAGGGGAATTTCTACAATTTTGCCCCCAAAATAAAAGAATTTCTGCAATTTTGACACAAAATTAGGAAAATTTCTGCATTTTTGCCTCAAAATTAGGGGAATTTCTGCAATTTTGCACCAAAATAAGGGAATTTTCTTCATTTTTGCTCCAAAATAAAGGGAATATCTGCATTTTTGCCCCAAAATTAGGGGAATTTCTGCAATTTTGTTCCAAAATAAGAGGAATTTCTGCATTTTTGCCCCAAAATAAGGGGAATTTCTATCTTTTTGACACCAAGTATGCGGTATATCTGCCTTTTTGCCCCGATATAAGGAAATTTTCCGCAATTCTGCCCCAAAATAAGAGAAATTTCTGCAATTTTGTCCCAAAAAAGGGAAATTTCAGCAATTTTGCCCCACAATAAGGGGAATTTCTGCCTATTGCCACAAAATGAGGGGAATTTCTGCATTTTTGCCACAAAATTAGGGGCATTACTGTGTTTTTGCCCCAAAATAAGGTAAATTTCTGAATTTTTGCCCAAGATTATTTGGATTTTCTACCTTTTCGCCCTAAAATAAGAAGAATTTCTGCCTTTTTGACCCAAAATAAGGGGAATTTCTGGATTTTTGTCCCATGGTAAATAAAATTTCTTCAATTTTGCCCAAAAATAAAAGAAATTTCTGCCTTTTTGCCCAAAAATAAGGGGAATTTCTGCAATTTTGCACCAAAATAAAGTGGAATTTCTGCATTTTTTCCTCAAAATAAAGCGAATTTCTGCAATTTTGACACAAAATTAGGAGAATTTCTGCAATTTTGCCCGAAATTAAGGTAAATTTCTGCAATTTTGCCCAATACTTGCGGGAATTTCTGCATTTTTGCCCCAAAATTAGGGAAATTTCTGCAATTTTGCTCCAAAATTAGGGGCATTACTGTCTTTTTGCCCAAAATAAGGGAAATTTCTGCATTTTTGCCCAAAATTAAGTGGAATTTCTGATTTTTGCCATAAAATAAAAAGAATTTCTGCCTTTAAGGCAAAAAATAAGGGAAATTTCAGTCTTTTTGCCCTAAAATAAGGGAAATTTCTGCAATTTGCCCTCTAATAAGTGGAATTTCTGCCATTATGACCTGAAAGAAAAATGAATTTCTAACATTTTTGCCCAAGATAAGGGAAATTTCTGCAATTTTACCCCAAAATAAGGGAAATTTTTGCAATTTTGTCCAAAAAAAGGGAAATCTCAGCAATTTTGCCCCACAATAAGGGAAATTTCTGCCTTTTTGCCCCAAAATTAGGGGAATTTCTGAATTTTTGCTCCAAAATTAGAAGCATTACTGCATTTTTACCCCAAAATTAGGAAAATTTATGCAATTTGCCCCAAAATAAAGGAAATTTCTGCAATTATGTCCCAAAAAAGGGATATTTCTGCATTTTTCCCCAAAATAATAGGGATTTTTGCATTTTTGCCCCAAAATTAGTGAAATTTCTGAATTTTGCCCCAAAATTAGCAGCATTACTGCATTTTTGGCCCAAAATATGGGAAATTTCTGCAATTTTGTTCCAAAATAAGGGAAATTTCTGCCTTTTTACCCCA
Organism: Micromys minutus; assembly: GCF_963924665.1. Lineage (NCBI taxonomy): Eukaryota > Metazoa > Chordata > Mammalia > Rodentia > Muridae > Micromys > Micromys minutus. Next base: position 137,911 of record NW_027667208.1, read on the forward strand.
AAATAATGGGAATTTCTGCGTTTTTGCTACAAAATAAGGGAAGTTTCTGCAATTTTATCCTAAAATAAGTTAAATTTCTATACTTTTGCCTCAAAATAAGGAAAATTCCTGCCTATTTGGCCCAAAATAAGGGGAATTTCTGCATTTGTGCCCAAAATTAAGGAAAATTTCTGCATTTTTGCCAAAAATTAAGGGGAACTTCTGCCTTTTTTCCCTAAAATAAGTGGAATTTCTGCCTTTTGCCCCAAAATAAGAGGATTTATTCTTTTTGGCCTAAAATAAGGGTAATTTCTATTTTTGGCCTAAAAAATGAGAATTTCTGTCCTTTGCCCTAAAATAAGGAAAATTTCTGCATTTTTGCTCCAAAATAAGGGGGAATTTCAGCATTTTTGCCCCAAAATAAGGGGAATTTCTGCCTTTTTGCCACAAAATTAGGGGAATTTCTGCCTTTTTGCCCCCAAATTAGGTGCATTACTGTCTTTTTGCCCAAAATAAGGGAAATTTCTGCATTTTTGCCCAAAATCAAGTGGAATTTCTGATTTTTGCCCTAAAATAAAAAGAATTTCTGCCTTTAAGTCAAAAAATAAGGGGAATTTCAGTCTTTTTGCCCTAAAATAAGGGTAATTTCTGCAATTTGCCCCCTAATAAGTGGAATTTCTGCTTTTATGACCTGAAAGAAGGGGAAAATCTAACATTTTTGCCCAAGATAAAGAAATTTCTGCAATTTTGCCCCAAAATAAGAGAAATTTCTGCAATTTTGTCCCAAATAAGGGAAATTTCAGCATTTTTGCCCCACAATAATAGGAATTTCTGCCTTTAGCCCCAAAATTAGGGGAATTTCTGCATTTTTGCCGCAAAATTAGAGGCATTACTGTGTTTTTGCCGCAAAATAAGGTAAATTTCTGCAATTTTGAGACAAATTATGGTAAATTTCTGCAATTCTGCCCATAAATTGCGCGAATTTCTGCATTTTTGCCACAAAATAAGGGGAATTTCTGCAATTTTGCCCCCAAAATAATAGAATTTCTGCAATTTTGACACAAATTTAGGGAAATTTCTGCAATTTTACACTAAAATAAGGGAATTTTCATCATTTTTGCTCCAAAATAACGGGAATTTCTGCCTTTTTGAAACAAAAAGAGGGGAATTTCTGAAATTTTGTTCCAAAATAAGGGGAATTTCTGCATTTTTGCACCAAAATAAGAGGAATTTCTGCATTTTGACACCAAGTATGCGGTATTTCTGCCTTTTTGACTTGATATAAGGGGAATTTCCGCAATTTTGCCCCAAAATAAGAGAAATTTCTGCAATTTTGTCCTAAAAAAGGGAAATTTCAGCAATTTTGCCCCACAATAGGGGAAATTTCTGCCATTTGCCCCCAAATAAGGGGAATTTCTGAATTTTGCCCCAAAATTAGCAGCATTACTGCATTTTTGTCCCAAAATATGGGAAATTTCTGCAATTTTGTTCCAAAATAAGAAAAATTTCTGCCTTTTTACCCCAAAATAATGGGAATTTCTGCATTTTTGCTACAAAATAAGGGAAGTTTCTGCAATTTTATCCTAAAATAAGTTAAATTTCTATACTTTTGCCTCAAAATAAGGGAAATTTCTGCCTATTTGGCCCAAAATAAGGGGAATTTCTGCATTTTTGCCCAAAATTAAGGGAAATTTCTGCATTTTTGCCAAAAATTAAGGGGAATTTCTGCGTTTTTGCCCTAAAATTAGGAGAATTTCTGAATTTTTGCCCAAAATTAAGGGAAATTTCTACATTTTTGCCCAAAATTGAGTGGAATTTTTGACTTTTGCCCTCAAATAAAAAGAATTTCTGCCTTTAAGGCAAAAAATAAGGGGAATTTCAGTATTTTTTCGCTAAAATAAGGGTAATTTCTGCAATTTGCCCCCTAATAAGTGGAATTTCTGCCTTTATGACCTGAAAGAAGGGGAATTTCTAACATTTTGTCCAAGATTATGGAAATTTCTGCAATTTTGCCCCAAAAGAAGGGAAATTTCTGCAATTTTGTCCAAAAAAAGGGAAATCTCAGCAATTTTGCCCCACAATAAAGGGAATTTCTGCTTTTTTGCCCCAAAATTAGGAAAATTTTTGAATTTTTGCTCCAAAATTAAAAGCATTACTGCATTTTTACCCCAAAATAAGGGAAATTTCTGCAATTTTCCTCAAAATAAAGGAAATTTCTGCAATTTTGTCCCAAAAGAGAGATATTTCTGCATTTTTGCCCCAAAATAATAGGGATATTGGCCTTTTTGCCCCAAAATTAGTGAAATTTCTGAATTTTGCCCCAAAATTAGCCGGATTACTGCATTTTTTGCCCCAAAACATGGGAAATTTCTGCAATTTTGTATCAAAATAAAAGAAATTTCTGCATTTTTACCCCAAAATAATGGGAATTTCTGCATTTTTGCCACAAAATAAGGGAATTTTCTGCAATTTTATTTTAAAATAATTTAAATTTTTATTCTTTTGCCTCAAAATAAGGCAAATTTCTGCCTATTTGGCACAAAATAAGGGGAATTTCTGCATTTTTGCCCAAAATTAAGGGAAATATCTGCCTTTTTGTCCCAAAATAAGGGGAATTTGGTCTTTTTGGCCTAAAATAAGGGTAATTTCTATTTTTGGCCTAAAATAATGAGAATTTCTGTCTTTTTTCTCTAAAATAAGGAAAATTTCTACATTTTTGCTTTAAAATAAGGGGAATTTCAGCATTTTTGCCCCAAAATAAGGGGAATTTCTGCTTTTTTGCCCCAAAATTAGGGGAATTTCTGACTTTTTGCCCCAAAATTAGGGGAATTTCTGCCTTTTGCCTCAAAATTAGGGGAATTTCTACACTTTTGCTGCAATATTAGGGGCATTACTGTGTTTTTGCCCCAAAATAAGGTAAATTTCTGCATTTTTGCCCAAAATTATTGTATTTTCTGCATTTTGCCCTAAATTAATAAGAATTTCTGCCTTTTTGACCCAAAATAAGGGGAATTTCTGGATTTTTGTCCCATGGTAAAAAAAATTTCTTCAATTTTGCCCAAAAATAAAAGAAATTTCGGCCTTTTTGCCCCAAAATAAGGGGAATTTCTGCAATTTTGCACCAAAATAAAGTGGAATTTCTGCATTTTTGCCTCAAAATAAAGGGAATCTCTGCAATTTTGCCCCAAAAAAAGGGAATTTCTGCAATTTTGACACAAAATTAGGGAAATTTCTGCATTTTTGCCCCAATATTAAGGAAATTTCTGCAATTTTACTCCAAAATTAGGGGCATTACTGTCTTTTTCCCCAAAATAAAGGAGATTTCTGCATTTTTGCCCAAAATTAAGTGGAATTTCAGATTTTTGCCCTAAAATAAAAAGAATTTCTGCCTTTAAGGCAAAAAATAAGGGGAATTTACGTCTTTTTGCCCTAAATTAAGGGTAATTTCTGCAATTTGCCTTCTAATAAGTGGAATTTCTGCCTTTATGACCTGCAAGAAGGGGAATTTCTAACATTTTTGCCCAAGATAAGGGAAATTTCTGCAATTTTACCCCAAAATAAGGGAAATTTTGCATTTTTACCCCAAAATAATGGGAATTTCTGCATTTTTGCCACAAAATAAGGGAAGTTTCTGCAATTTTATCCTAAAATAAGTTAAATTTCTATAATTTTGCCTCAAAATAAGGAAAATTTCTGCCTCTTTGTCCCAAAATAAGGGGAATTTCTGCATTTTTGCCCAAATTTAAGGGAAATTTCTGCATTTTTGCCCAAAATTAAGGGGAATTTCTGCCTTTTTGTTCTAAAATAAGGGGAATTTCTGTTTTTTTGCCCCAAAATAAGGGGAATTTAGTCTTTTTGGCCTAAAATAAGTGTAATTTCAATTTTTGGCCTAAAATAATGAGAATTTTTGTCTTTTTGCCTTAAAATATGGAAAATTTCTGCATTTTTGCTCCAAAATAAGGAGAATTTCAGCATTTTTGCCCCAAAATAAGGGGAATTTCTGCCTTTTTGCCCAGTAATTAGGGGGATTTCTGCCTTTTTGCCTTCAAATTAGGTGCATTACTGTGTTTTTGCCCCAAAATAATGGAAATTTCTGCATTTTTTGCCTAAATTATGTGGACTTTCTGCCTTTTTGCTCTAAAATAACAAGAATTTCTGCCCTTTTGGCACAAAATAAGAGGAATTTCAGGCTTTTTCCCTAAAATAAGGGTAATTTCTAAATTTGCCCCGCAAAAAGCGTAATTTCTGCCCTTTTGCCCTGAAATAAAAGGAATTTCTGTATTTTTGCCACAAGATAAAGGAAATTTCTGCAATTTTGCTTAAAAATAAGGGAAATTACTGCAATTTTGTCCCAAATAAAGGAAATTTCATTAATTTCCCCCACAATAAGGGGAATTTCTGTCTTTTTGCCCCAAAATTAACGGATTTTCTGATTTTTTTGCCAAAATTAGAAGCATTACAGATTTTTTGCCACAAAATATGGGAGATTTTTGCAATTTTGTTCCAAAATAATGGGAATTTCTTCATTTTTGCCACAAAATAAGGTAAATTTCTGCAATATTATCCTAAAATAAGTTAAATTTCTATACTTTTGCCCTAAAATAAAGGAAATTCCTGCCTTTTTGGCCCAAAATAAGAAGAATTTCTGCATTTTTGCCCCAAATTAAGGGAAATTTCTGCATTTGTGCCCAAAAATAAGGGTAATTTTTGTATTTTTGGCCTAAAATAAGGAGGATTTCTGCATTTTTACCCAAAATAAGTAGAAATTCTGTATTTTTGCCCTGAATTAAAGAAAGTTTCTGCATTTTTGCTCCAAAATAAGGAAAATTTCTGCAATTTTGCCCAAAAATTAGAGGAATTTCTGCAATTTTGCCTAAAAATAAGGGCAATTTCTGCAATTTTTCCCCAAAATTAGGGGAATTTCTGCAATTTTGCACCAAAATAAGGGAATTTTCTTCATTTTTGCTCAGAAATAAAGGGAATTTCTACCTTTTTGAAACCAAAAAAGGGGAGTTTCTGAAATTTTGTTCCAAAATAAGAAAAAATCTGCATTTTTGCCACAAAATAAGGGGAATTTCTGCCTTTTTGACACCAAGTATGCGGTATTTCTGCCTTTTTGACCCGATATAAGGAGAATTTCTGTAATGTTGCTCCAAAATAAGAGAAATTTCTGCAATTTTGTCCCAAAAAAGGGAAATTTTAGCAATTTTGCCCCACAATAAAGGAAATATCTGCCTTTTGCCCCAAAATTAGGGGAATTTCTGCATTTTTGCTGCAAAATTAGGGGCATTACTGTGTTTTTGTCCCAAAATAAGGTAAATTTCTGAATTTTTGCCCAAAATTAATTGGATTTTCTGCATTTTTGCCCTAAAATAATAAGAATTTCTGCCTTTTTGACCCAAAATAAGGGGAATTTCTGGATTTTTGTCCCATGATAAAGAAAATTTCTTCAATTTTGCCCAAAAATAAAAGAAATTTCTGCCTTTTTGCCCCAATATAAGGGGAATTTCTGCAATTTTGCACCAAAATAAAGTGGAATTTCTGCATTTTTGCCACAAAATAAAGGGAATTTCTGCAATTTTGTCACAAAATTAGGAGAATTTCTGCAATTTTGCCCCAAATTAAGGTAAATTTCTGCAATTTTGCCCAAAAATTGCGGGAATTTCTGAATTTTTGCCCCAAAATAAAAAGAATTTCTGCAATTTTGCCTCAAAATAAGGGAAATTTCTGCAATTTTTCCCCAAAATTAGGCAAATTTCTGCAATTTTGCACCAAAATAAGGGAATTTTCTTCATTTTTGCTCCAAAATAAAGGGAATTTTTGCCTTTTTGCCCCAAAATTAGGGGAATTTCTGCAATTTTGTTCCAAAATAAGGGGAATTTCTGCATATTTGCCCCAAAATAAGGGGAATTTCTGCCTTTTTTACACAAATTATGCGGTATTTCTGCCTTTATGACCCGATATAAAGGAAATTTCCGCAATTTTGCCCCAAAATAAGAGAAATTTCTGCAATTTTGTCCAAAAAAAAGGGAAATTTCAGCAATTTTGCCCTACAATAAGGGGAATTTCTGCCTTTTGCCTCAAAATTAGGGGAATTTCTGCATTTTTGCCGCAAAATTAGGGGCATTACTGTGTTTTTGCCCAAAAATAAGGTAAATTTCTCCATTTTTTCCCAAAATTATTTGGATTTTCTGCCTTTTTTCCCTAAAATAAGAAGAATTTCTGCCTTTTTGACCCAAAAAAAAGGGGAATTTCTGGATTTTTGTCCCATGATAAGGAAAATTTCTTCAATTTTGCCCAAAAATAAAAAAAAATTCTGCTTTTTTGCCCCAAAATATGGGGAATTTCGGTTTTTTTTTGCCCCAAAATTAGAGGAATTTCTGAATTTTTGCTCCAAAACTAGAAGCATTATTGCATTTTTACCCCAAAATTAGGGAAATTTCTGCAATTTGCCTCAAAATAAAGGAAATTTCTACAATTATGTCCCAAAAAAGGTGTATTTCTGCATTTTTGCCCCAAAATGATAGGGATTTTTGCCTTTTTGCCCCAAAATTAGTGAAATTTCTGAATTTTGCCCCAAAATTAGCATCATTACTGCATTTTTGCCCCAAAATATGGGAAATTTCTGCAATTTTGTTCCAAAATAAGGGAAATTTCTGCCTTTTTACCCCAAATGATGGGAATTTCTGCATTTTTGCTACAAAATAAGGGAAGTTTCTGCAATTTTATCCTAAAATAAGTTAAATTTCTATACTTTTGCCTCAAAATAAGGAAAATTCCTGCAAATTTGGCCCAAAATAAGGGGAATTTCTGCATTTGTGCCCAAAATTAAGGAAAATTTCTGCATTTTTGCCAAAAATTAAGGGGAATTTCTGCCTTTTTGCCCTAAAATAAGTGGAATTTCTGCCTTTTGCCCCAAAATAAGGGGAATTTAGTTTTTTTGGCCTAAAATTAAGGTAATTTCAATTTTTGGCCTAAAATAATGAGAATTTCTGTCTTTTTGCCCTAAAATAAAGAAAATTTCTGCATTTTTGCTCCAAAATAAGGGGAATTTCAGCATTTTTGCCCCAAAATAAGGGGAATTTCTGCCTTTTTGCCCCCAAAATAGGTGAATTACTTTCTTTTTGTCTAAATTAAGGGAAATTTCTGCATTTTTGCCCAAAATCAACTGGAATTTCTGATTTTTGCCCTAAAATAAAAAGAATTTCTGCCTTTAAGTCAAAAAATAAGGGGAATTTCAGTCTTTTTGCCCTAAAATAAGGGTAATTTCTGCAATTTGCCCTCTAATAAGTGGAATTTCTGCTTTTATGACCTGAAAGAAGGAGAAAATCTAACATTTTTGCCCAAGATAAGGGAAATTTCTGCAATTTTGCCCAAAAATAAAAAAAATTCTGCTTTTTTGCCCCAAAATATGGGGAATTTCTGTTTTTTTGCCCCAAAATTAGGGGAATTTCTGAATTTTTTCTCCAAAATTAGAAGCATTATTTCATTTTTACCCCAAAATTAGGGAAATTTCTGCAATTTGCCTCAAAATAAAGGAAATTTCTACAATTATGTCCCAAAAAAGGTGTATTTCTGCATTTTTGCCCCAAAATAATAGGGATTTTTGACTTTTTGCCCCAAAATTAGTGAAATTTCTGAATTTTGCCCCAAAATTAGCGTCATGACTTCATTTTTGCCCCAAAATATGGGAAATTTCTGCAATTTTGTTCCAAAATAAGGGAAATTTCTGTCTTTTTACCCCAAAATAATGGGAATTTCTGCATTTTTGCTACAAAATAAGGGAAGTTTCTGCAATTTTATCCTAAAATAAGTTAAATTTCTATCCTTTTGCCACAAAATAAGGGAAATTTCTGCCTATTTGGCACAAAATATAGGGAATTTCTGCATTTTTGCCCAAAATTAAGGAAAATTTCTGCATTTTTGCCAAAAATTAAGGGGAATTTCTGCCTTTTTGCCCTAAAATAAGGGGAATTTCTGCCTTTTTCCCCAAAATAAGGGGAATTTAGTCTTTTTGGCATAAAATAAGGGTAATTTCTATTTTTGGCCTAAAATAATGAGAATTTCTGTCTTTTTGCCCTAAAATAAAGAAAATTTCTGCATTTTTGCTCCAAAATAAGGGGAATTTCAGCATTTTTGCCCCAAAATAAGGGGAATTTCTGCCCTTTTGCCCCAAAATTAGGGGAATTTCTGCCTTTTTGCCCCCAAATTAGGTGCATTACTGTCTTTTTGTCTAAATTAAGGGAAATTTCTGCATTTTTGCCCAAAATCAAGTGGAATTTCTGATTTTTGCCCTAAAATAAAAAGAATTTCTGCCTTTAAGTCAAAAAATAAGGGGAATTTCAGTCTTTTTGCCCTAAAATAAGGGTAATTTCTGCAATTTGCCCCCTAATAAGTGGAATTTCTGCTTTTATGACCTGAAAGAAGGAGAAAATCTAACATTTTTGCCCAAGATAAGGGAAATTTCTGCAATTTTGCTCCAAAATAAGAGAAATTTCTGCAATTTTGTCCCAAAAAAAGGAAATTTCAGCATTTTTGCCCCACAATAAGGGGAATTTCTGTCATTTGCCCCAAAATTAGGGGAATTTCTGCCTTTTTGCCGCAAAATAAGGGGCATTACTGTGTTTTTGCCCCAAAATAAGGTAAATTTCTGCAATTTTGCCCCAAATTAAGGTAAATTTCTGCAATTTTGCCCATAAATTGCGGGAATTTCTGCATTTTTGCCACAAAATAAGGGGAATATCTGCAATTTTGCCCCCAAAATAAAAGAATTTCTGCAATTTTAACACAAAATTAGTCAAATTTCTGCAATTTTGCACCAAGATAAGAGAATTTTCTTAATTTTTGCTCCAAAATAACGGGAATTTCTGCATTTTTGAAACGAAAAGGGGAATTTCTGCAATTTTGTTCCAAAATAAGGGGAATTTCTGCATTTTTGCCCCAAAATTAGGGGAATTTTTGAATTTTTGCTCCAAAACTAGAAGCATTACTGCATTTTTACCCCAAAATAAGAGAAATTTCTGCAATTTACCTCAAAATAAAGGAAATTTCTGCAATTTTGTCCCAAAAGAGAGATATTTCTGCATTTTTTCGTCAAAATAATAGGGATATTGGCCTTTTTGTCCCAAAATTAGTGAAATTTCTGAATTTTGCCCCAAAATTAGCAGCATTACTGCATTTTTTGCCCCAAAATATGGGAAATTTCTGCAATTTTGTTTCAAAATAAGGGAAATTTCTGCATTTTTACCCCAAAATAATGGGAATTTCTATATTTTTGTCACAAAATAAGGGAATTTTCTTCAATTTTATTTTAAAATAGGTTAAATTTTTATTCTTTTGCCTCAAAATTAGGGAAATTTCTGCCTATTTGGCCAAAAATAAGGGGAATTTCTGCATTTTTGCCAAAAATTAAGGGAAATTTCTGCATTTTTGCCCAAAATTAAGGGGAATTTCTGCCTTTAGCCCCAAAATAAAGGGAATTTAGTCTTTTTGGCCTAAAATAAGGGTAATTTCTATTTTTGGCCTAAAATAATGAGAATTTCTGTCTTTTTGCCCTAAAATAAGGAAAATTTCTGCATTTTTGCTCCAAAATAAGGGGAATTTCTGCTTTTTTGCCCTAAAATTAGGGGAATTTCTGCCTTTTTGCCCCCAAATTAGGTGCATTACTGTGTTTTTGCCCCAAAATAATGGAAATCTCTGAATTTTTGGCCAAAATTATGTGCAATTTCTGCCTTTTTGCTTCAAAATAACAAGAATTTCTGCCTTTTTGGCACAAAATAAGAGAAATTTCAGGCTTTTTCCCTAAAATAACGGTAATTTCTGGAATTTGCCCCAAAAAAAGCGTAATTTCTGCCCTTTTGCCCTTAAATAAAAGGAATTTCTGTATTTTTGCCAAAAGATAAAAGAAATTTCTGCAATTTTGCTTAAAAATAAGTAAAATTTCTGCAATTTTGTCCCTAAAAAAGAAATTTCATTAATTTTGTCCCACAATAAGGGGAATTTCTCTCTATTTGACCCAAAATTAACGGAATTTCTGATTTTTGCCCCAATATTAGAAGCATTACAGAATTTTTACCACAAAATATGGGAAATTTCTGCAATTTTGTTCCAAAATAATGGAAATTTCTTCATTTTTGCCACAAAATTAGGTAAATTTCTGCAATATTATCCTAAAATATGTTAAATTTCTATACTTTTGACCCAAAATAAGGGAAATTCCGGCCTTTTTGGCCCAAAATAAGGGGAATTTCTGCATTTTTGCCCCAAATTAAGGGAAATTTCTGCATTTTTGCCCAAAAATAAGGTTAATTTCTGTATTTTTGGCCTAAAATAAGGGTAATATCAGCATTTTTGCCCCAAAATAAGGGGAATTTCTGTATTTTTGCCCTGAATTAAAGAAAATTTCTGCATTTTTGCTCCAAAATAAGAAGAATTTCTCAAATTTTGCCCAAAAATTAGGGGAATTTCTGCAATTTTGCCTCAAAATAAGGGAAATTTCTGCAATTTTTCCCCAAAATTAGGGGAATTTCTTCAATTTTGCACCAAAATAAGGGAATTTTCTTCTTTTTGCTCCAAAATAAAGGGAATTTCTGCCTTTTTTAAACAAAAAAGGGGAATTTCTGCAATTTTGTTCCAAAATAATGGGAATTTCTGCATTTTTGCCCCAAAATAAGGGGAATTTCTGCCTTTTTGACACCAAGTATGCGGTATTTCTGCCTTTTTGACCCGATATAAGGGGAATTTCCGCAATTTTACCCCAAAATAAGAGAAATTTCTCCAATTTTGTCCCAAAAAAGGGAAATTTCAGCAATTTTGCCCCACAATAAAGGGAATTTCTGCTTTTTGCCCCAAAATTAGGGGAATTTCTGCATTTTTGTCGCAAAATTAAAGGCATTACTGTGTTTTTGCCCCAAAATAAGGTAAATTTCTGCATTTTTGCCCAAAATTATTGGATTCCCTGCCTTTTTGCCATAAAATAATAAGAATTTCTGACTTTTTGAACCAAAAGAAGGGGAATTTCTGATTTTTGTCCCATGATAAAGAAAATTTCTTCAATTTTGCCCAAAAATAAAAGAAATTTCTGCCTTTTTGCCCTAAAATAAGGGAAATTTCTGCAATTTTGCACCAAAATAAAGTGGAATTTCTGCATTTTTGCCTCAAAATAAAGGTAATTTCTGCAATTTTGACACAAAATTAAGAGAATGTCTGCAATTTTGCCCCAAATTAAGGCAAATTTCTGCAATTTTGCAAAAAACTTTTGGGAATTTCTGCATTTTTGCCCCAAAATAAGGGGCATTTCTGCAATTTTGCCCCCAAAAAAAGAGAATTTCTGCAATTTTGACACAAAATTAGAAAAATTTATGCATTTCTGCTTCAAAATTAGGGGAATTTCTGCAATTTTGCACCAAATAAGGGAATTTTCTTCATTTTTGCTCCAAAATGAAGGGAATTTCTGCCTTTTTGAAACAATAAAAGGGGAATTTCTGCAATTTTGTTCCAAAATAATAGGAATTTCTGCATTTTTGCCCCAAAACAAGGGGAATTTCTGATTTTTGACACCAAGTATGCGGTATTTCTGCCTTTTTGACCCGATATAAGGGGAATTTCCGCAATTTTGCCCCAAAATAATAGAAATATCTGCAATTTTGTCCCAAAAAAGGGAAATTTCAGCAATTTTGCTCCACAATAAAGGGAATTTCTGCTTTTTGCCCCAAAATTAGGGGAATTTCTGCATTTTTGTTGCAAAATTAGGGGCATTACTGTGTTTTTGCCCCAAAATAAGGCAAATTTCTGCATTTTTGCCCAAAATTAATTAGATTTTCTGCCTTTTTGCCCTAAAATAATAAGAATTTCTGCCTTTTTGACCCAAAATAAGGGGAATTTCTGGATTTTTGTCCCATGATAAAGAAAATTTCTTCAATTTTGCCCAAAAATAAAAGAAATTTCTGCCTTTTTGTCCCAAAATAAGGGGAATTTCTGCAATTTTGCACCAAAATAAAGTGGAATTTCTGCATTTTTGCCACAAAATAAAGGGAATTTCTGCAATTTTGTCACTAAATTAGGGGAATTTCTGCAATTTTGCCCCAAATTAAGGTAAAATTCTGCTATTTTGACCAAAAATTGCGGGAATTTCTGCATTTTTGCCTCAAAATAAGAGGAATTTCTGCAATTTTGCCTCAAAATAAAAAAAATTTTTGCAATTTTTCCCCAAAATTAGGGGTATTTCTGCAATTTTGCACCAAACTAAGAGAATTTTCTTCATTTTTGCTCCAAAATAAAGGGAATTTCTGCCTTTTTGCCCTAAAATTAGGGGAATTTCTGCAATTTTGTTCCAAAATAAGGGAAATTTCTGCATTTTTGCCCCAAAATAAGGGGAATTTCTGCCTTTTTTACACCAATTATGCGGTATTTCTGACTTTTTGACCCGATATAAAGGGAATTTCCGCAATTTTGCCCCAAAATAAGAGAAATTTCTGCAATTTTGTCCCAAAAATGGAAAATTTCAGCAATTTTGCCCCACAATAAGGGGAATTTCTGCCTTTTGCCCCAAAATTAAAGGAATTTCTTCATTTTTGCCGCAAAATTAAGGACATTACTGTGTTTTTGTCCCAAAATAAGGTAAATTTCTGCATTTTTTCTCAAAATTATTTGGATTTTCTGCCTTTTTTCCTTAAAATAAGAAGAATTTCTGCTTTTTTGACCCAAAAAAAGGGAAATTTCTGGATTTTTGTCCCATGATAAGGAAAATTTCTTCAATTTTGCCCAAAAATAAAAAAAAATTTCTGCTTTTTTGCCCCAAAATAAGGGGAATTTCTGCAAATTTGCACCAAAATAAAGTGGAATTTCTGCATTTTTGCCTCAAAATAAAGGGAATTTCTGCAATTTTGACACAAAATTAGGGGAATATCTGCAATTTTGCCCCAAATTAAGGTAAATTTCTGCAATTTTGTCCAATAAATGCGGGAATTTCTGCATTTTTGCCACAAAATAAGGGGAATTTCTGCAATTTTGTCCCAAAAAAAGGGAATTTCTGCAATTTTGACACAAAATTAGGGGAATTTCTGCAATTTTGCCCCAAATTAAGGTAAATTTCTGCAATTTTGCCCAAAAATTGCAGAAATTTCTGAATTTTTGCTACAAAATAAAGGGAATTTCTGCAATTTTGCCCCAAAAAAGGGAATTTCTGCAATTTTGACAAAAAATTAGGGAAATTTCTGAATTTTTGCCCCATAATAAGGGAAATTTATGCAATATTGCTCCAAAATTAGGGGCATTAATGTCTTTTTGCCCAAAATAAGGGAAATTTCTTCATTTTTGCCCAAAATTAAGTGGAATTTCTGATTTTTGCCCTAAAATAAAAAGAATTTCTGCCTTTAAGGCAAAACATTAGGGGAATTTCAGTCTTTTTGCCTTAAAATAAGGGTAATTTCTGCAATTTGCCCCCTAATAAGTGGAATTTCTGCCTTATGACCTGAAAGAAGAGGAATTTCTAACATTTTTGCCCAAGATAAGGGAAATTTCTGCAATTTTACCCCAAAATAAAGGAAATTTTTGCAATTTTGTCCAAAAAAAGGGAAATCACAGCAATTTTGCCGCACAATAAGGGGAATTTCTGCCTTTTTGCCCCAAAATTAGTGAAATTTCTGAATTTTGCCCCAAAATTAGCAGCATTACTGCATTTTTGCCCCAAAATATGGGAAATTTCTGCAATTTTGTTCCAAAATAAGGGAAATTTCTGCCTTTTTACCCCAAAATAATGGGAATTTCTGCATTTTTGCTACAAAATAAGGGAAGTTTCTTCAATTTTATCCTAAAATAAGTTAAATTTTTATACTTTTGCCTCAAAATAAGGAAAATTCCTGCCTATTTGGCCCAAAATAAAAGGAATTTTTGCATTTTTGCCCAAAATTAAGGGAAATTTCTGCATTTTTGCCCAAAATTAAGGGGAATTTCTGCTTTATTGCCCTAAAATAAGAAGAATTTCTGCCTTTTTGCCCCAAAAAAGGGGATTTAGTCTTTTTGTCCTAAAATAAGGGTAATTTTTATTTTTGGCCTAAAATAATGAGAATTTCTGTCTTTTTGCCCTAAAATAAAGAAAATTTCTGCATTTTTGCTCAAAAATAAGGGGAATTTTAGCATTTTTGCCCCAAAATAAGGGGAATTTCTGCCTTTTTGCCCCAAAATTAGGGGAATTTCTTCATTTTTGCCCCCAAATAAGGTGCATTACTGTCTTTTTGCCCAAAATAAGGGATATTTCTGCATTTTTCCCAAAATCAAGTGGAATTTCTGATTTTTGCCCTAAAATAAAAAGAATTTCTTCCTTTAAGGCAAAATATAAGGGGAATTTCAGTCTTTTGGCCCTAAAATAAGGGTAATTTCTGCAATTTGCCCCCTAATAAGTGGAATTTCTGCTTTTATGACATGAAAGAAGCTGAAAATCTGACATTTTTGCCCAAGATAAAGAAAATTTCTGCAATTTTGCCCAAAAATAAGAGAAATTTCTGTAATTTTGTCCCAAAAAAAAGAAATTTCAGCAATTTTGCCCCACAATAAGGGGAATTTATGCCTTTTGCCCCAAAATTAGGGGAATTTCTGCATTTTTGTCACAAAATTGGGGGCATTACTGTGTTTTTGCTCCAAAATAAGGTAAATTTCTTCATTTTTGCCCAAAAATTGCAGAAATTTCTGCATTTTTGCCACAAAATAAAGAGAATTTTTGCAATTTTGCCCCAAAGAGCGGAATTTCTTCAATTTTGACACAAAATTAGAGAAATTTCTGCATTTTTGCCCCTAAATTAGGGAAATTTCTGCAATTTTGCTCCAAAATTAGGGGCATTAAAGTCTTTTTGCCCAAAATAAGGGAAATTTCTGCATTTTTGCCCAAAATTAGGTGGAATTTCTGATTCTTGCCCTAAAATAAAAAGAATTTCTGCCTTTAAGGCAAAACATTAGGGGAATTTCAGTCTTTTTGCCTTAAAATAAGGGTAATTTCTGCAATTTGCCACCTAATAAATGGAATTTCTGCCTTTATGACTTGAAAGAAGGGGAATTTCTAACATTTTTGCCCAAAATAAGGGAAATTTCTGCAATTTTACCCCAAAATAAAGGAAATTTTTGCAATTTTGTCCAAAAAAAGGAAAATCACAGCAATTTTGCCCCACAATAAAGGGAATTTCTGCCTTTTTGACACCAAGTATGCGGTATATCTGCCTTTTTGACCCGATATAAGGGGAATTTCCGAAATTTTGCCCCAAAATAAGAGCAATTTCTGCAATTTTGTCCCAAAAAAGAAAAAATTTCAGCAAGTTTTCCCCACAATAAAGGGAATTTCTGCCTTTTGCACCAAAATTAGGGGAATTTCTGCATTTTTGCCGCAAAATTAGGGGCATAACTGAGTTTTTGCCCCAAAAAAAGGTAAATTTCTGCATTTTTGCCCAAAATTAATTGGATTTTCTGCCTTTTTGCCCTAAAATAATAAGAATTTCTGACTTTTTGACCCAAAATAAGGGGAATTTCTTGATTTTTGTCCAATGATAAGGAAAATTTCTTCAATTTTGCCCAAAAATAAAAGTAATTTCTGCCTTTTTGCCCCAAAATAGGGGGAATTCCTGCAATTTTGCACAAAAATAAAGTGGAATTTCTGCATTTTTCCCCAAAATAAAGGGAATTTCTGCAATTTTGACACAAAATTAGGGGAATTTCTGCAATTTTGCCTCAAATTAAGGTAAATTTCTGCAATTTTGCCCAAAAATTGCGGAAATTTCTGCATTTTTGCCACAAAATCAAGGGAATTTCTGCAATTTTGCCCCAAAAAAGGGAATTTCTGCAATTTTGACACAAAATTAGGGAAATTTCTGCATTTTTGCCCCAAAATTAGGGAAATTTCTGCAATTTTGCTCCAAAATTAGGGGCATTACTGTCTTTTTGCCCAAAATAAGGGAAATTTCTGCATTTTTGCCCAAAATTAAGTGGAATTTCTGATTTTTGCCCTAAAATAAAAAGAATTTCTGCCTTTAAGCAAAACATAATGGGAATTTTTGTCTTTTTGCCCTAAAATAAGGGTAATTTCTGCAATTTGCCCCCTAATAAGTGGAATTTCTTCCTTTATGACCTGAATGAAGGGGAATTTCTAACATTTTTGCCCAAGATATAGGAAATTTCTGCAATTTTACCCAAAATAAAGGAAATTTTTGCACTTTTGTCCAAAAAAAGGGAAATCTCAGAAATTTTGCCCCACAATAAGGGGAATTTCTGCCTTTTTGCCCCAAAATTAGGGGAATTATTGATTTTTTGCTCCAAAATTAGAAGCATTACTGCATTTTTACCTCAAAATAAGGGAAATTTCTGAAATTTGCCTCAAAATAGAGGAAATATCTGCAATTATGTCTCAAAAAAAGAGTATTTCTGCCTTTTTGCCCCAAAATAATAGGGATTTTTGCCTTTTTGCCCCAAAATTAGTGAAATTTCTGAATTTTGCCCCAAAATTAGCAGCATTACTGCATTTTTGCCCCAAAATATGGGAAATTTCTGCAATTTTGTTTCAAAATAAGGGAAATTTCTGCTTTTTTACCCCAAAATAATGGGAATATTTGCATTTTTGCTACAAAATAAGGGAAGTTTCTGCAATTTTATCCTAAAAGAAGTTAAATTTCTATACTTTTGCCTGAAAATAAAAGAAATTTCTGCCTATTTGGCCCAAAATAAGGGGAATTTCTGCATTTTTGCCCAAAATTAAGGGAAATTTCTGCATTTTTGCCAAAAATTAAGGGGAATTTCTGCCTTTTTGCCCTAAAATAAGGGGAATTTCTGCCTTTTTGACCCAAAATAAGGGGATTTAGTCTTTTTGGCCTAAAATAAGGGTAATTTCTATTTTTGGCATAAAATAATGAGAATTTCTGTTTTTTTGCCCTAAAATAAGGAAAATTTCTGCATTTTTGCTCCAAAATAAGGGGAATTTCAGCATTTTTGCCCCAAAATAAGGGAAATTTCTGACTTTTTGCCCCAAAATTAGGGGAATTTCTGCCTTTTTGCCCCCAAATTAAGTGCATCACTGTATTTTTGCCCAAAATAAGGGAAATTTCTGCATTTTTGCCCAAAATCAAGTGGAATTTCTGATTTTTGCCCTAAAATAAAAAGAATTTCTGCCTTTAAGGCAAAATATAAGGGGAATTTCAGTCTTTTTGCCCTAAAGTAAGGGTAATTTCTGCAATTTGCCCCCTAATATGTGGAATTTCTGCTTTTATGACCTGAAAGAAGGTGAAAATCTAACATTTTTGCACAAGATAAGGGAAATTTCTGCAATTTTGCCCCAAAATAAGAGAAATTTTTGCAATTTTGTCCCAAAAAAAGGGAAATTTCTGCAACTTTGCCCTACAATAAGGGGAGTTTCTGCCTTTTGCCCCAAAATTAGGTGAATTTCTGTATTTTTACTGCAAAATTAGGGGCATTACTGTGTTTTTGCCCCAAAATAAGGTAAATTACTGCATTTCTGCCCAAAATTAATTGGATTTTCTTCCTTTTTGCCCTAAAATAAGAAGAATTTCTGCCTTTTTGACCCAAAATAAGGGGAATGTCTTCAATTTTGCACCAAAATAAAGTGGAATTTCTGCATTTTTGCCTCAAAATAAAGGGAATTTCTGCAATTTTGACACAAAATTAGGGGAATTTCTGCAATTTTGCCCCAAATTAAGGTAAATTCTGCAATTTTGCCCAAAAATTGTGGGAATTTCTGCATTTTGGCTCCAAAATAAGGGGAATTTCTGCAATTTTGCCCCCACAAAAAACGAATTTCTGCAATTTTGTCACAAAATTAGGGAAATTTCTGCATTTTTGCCTCAAAATTAGGGGAATTTCTGCAATTTTGCACCAAAATAAGGGAATTTTCTTCATTTTTGCTCCAAAATAAAGGGAATTTCTGCTTTTTTAAAACAAAAAGAGGGGAATTTCTGCAATTTTGCCCCAAAATAAGAGGAATTTCTGCTTTTTGACACCAAGTATGCGGTATTTCTGCCTTTTTGACCCGATATAAGGGGAATTTCCGCAATTTTGCCCCAAAATAAGAGAAATTTCTGCAATTTTGTCCCAAAAAAGGGAAATTTCAGCAATTTTGCCCCACAATAAGGGGAATTTCTGCCTTTTGCCATAAAATTAGGGAATTTTCTGCATTTTGCCGCAAAATTAGGGGCATTACTGTGTTTTTGCCCCAAAATAAGGTAAATTTCTGCATTTTTGCCTAAAATTAATTGGATTTGCTGCCTTTTGGCCCTAAAATAATAAGAATTTCTGCCTTTTTGACCCAAAATAAAAAGAATTTCTGGATTTTTGTCCCATGATAAGAAAAATTTCTTCAATTTTGCCCAAAAATAAAAGAAATTTTGCCTTTTTGCCCCAAATAAGGGGAATTTCTGCAATTTTGCACCAAAATAAAGTGGAATTTCTGCATTATTGCCTCAAAATAAATGGAATTTCTGCAATTTTGACACAAAATTAGGGGAATTTCTGCAATTATGCCCCAAATTAAGGTAAATTTCTGCAATTTTGCCAAAAAATTGTGGAAATTTCTGCATTTTTGCCACAAAATAAGGGGAATTTCTGCAATTTTGCCCCCAAAAAAGGGAATTTCTGCAATTTTGACATAAAATCAGGGAAATTTCTGCCTTTTTCCCTCAAAATTAGGGAAATTTCTGCAATTTTGCTCCAAAATTAGGGGCATTACTGTCTTTTTGCCCAAAATAAGGGAAATTTCTGCATTTTTGCCCTAAAATAAAAAGAATTTCTGCCTTTAAGGCAAAAAATAAGGGGAATTTCAGTCTTTTTGCCCTAAAATAAGGGTAATTTCTGCAATTTGCCCCCTAATAAGTGGAATTTCTGCCTTTATGACATGAAAGAAGGGGAATTTCTGACATTTTCGCCCAAGATAAAGGAAATTTCTGCAATTTTACCCAAAATAAAGGAAATTTTTGCACTTTTGTCCAAAAAAAGGGAAATCTCAGCAATTTTGCCCCACAATAAGGGGAATTACTGCCTTTTTGCCCCAAAATTAGGGGAATTATTGATTTTTTGCTTCAAAAGTAGAAGCATTACTGCATTTTTACCACAAAATAAGGGAAATTTCTGCAATTTGCCTCAAAATAGAGGAAATTTCTGCAATTATGTTCCAAAAAAGGGATATATCTGCCTTTTTGCCCCAAAATAATAAGGATTTTTGCCTTTTTGCCTCAAAATTAGTGAAATTTCTGAATTTTGCCCCAAAATTAGCAGCATTACTGCATTTTTGCCCCAAAATATGGGAAATTTCTGCAATTTTGTTCCAAAATAAGGGAAATTTCTGTTTTTTTACCCCAAAATAATGGGAATTTTTGCGTTTTTGCTACAAAATAAGGGAAATTTCTGCAATTTTATCCTAAAAGAAGTTAAATTTCTATACTTTTGCCTAAAAATAAGAGAAATTTCTGCCTATTTGGAACAAAATAAAGGGAATTTCTGCATTTTTGCCCAAAATTAAGGGAAATTTCTGCATTTTTGCCAAAAATTAAGGGGAATTTCTGCCTTTTTGCCCTAAAATAAGGGGAATTTCTGCCTTTTTGACCCAAAATAAGGGGATTTAGTCTTTTTGGCCTAAAATAAGGGTAATTTCTATTTTTGGCATAAAATAATGAAAATTTCTGTCTTTTTGCCCTAAAATAAGGAAAATTTCTGCATTTTTGCTCCAAAATAAGGGGAATTTCAGCATTTTTGCCCCAAAATAAGGGAAATTTCTTACTTTTTGCCCCAAAATTAGGGGAATTTCTGCATTTTTGCCCCCAAATTAGGTGTAATACTGTATCTTTGCCCAAAATTAAGGGAAATTTCTGCATTTTTGCCAAAAATTAAGGGGAATTTCTGCCTTTTTGCCCTAAAATAAGGGGAATTTCTGCCTTTTTGACCCAAAATAAGGGGATTTAGTCTTTTTGGCCTAAAATAAGGGTAATTTCTATTTTTGGCATAAAATAATGAAAATTTCTGTCTTTTTGCCCTAAAATAAGGAAAATTTCTGCATTTTTGCTCCAAAATAAGGGGAATTTCAGCATTTTGCCCCAAAATAAGGGAAATTTCTTACTTTTTGCCCCAAAATTAGGGGAATTTCTGCATTTTTGCCCAAAATCAAGTGGAATTTCTGATTTTTGCCCTAAAATAAAAAGAATTTCTGCCTTTAAGGCAAAATATAAGGGGAATTTCAGTCTTTTGGCCCTAAAATAAGGGTAATTTCTGCAATTTGCCCCCTAATAAGTGGAATTTCTGCTTTTATGACCTGAAAGAAGGTGAAAATCTAATATTTTTGCCCAAGATAAGGGAAATTTCTGCAATTTTGCCCCAAAATAAAAGAAATTTTTGCAATTTTGTCCCAAAAAAGGGAAATATCTCTAATTTTGCCCCACAATAAGGGGAATTTCTGCCTTTAGCCCCAAAATTATGTGAATTTCTTCATTTTAACCGCAAAATTAGGGGCATTACTGTGTTTTGGCCCCAAAATAAGGTAAATTTCTGCACTTTTGCCAAAAATTAGTTTGATTTTCTGCCTTTTTGCCCTAAAATAAGAAGAATTTCTGCCTTTTTGACCCAAAATAATGGGAATGTCTGGATTTTTGTCCCATGATAAAGAAAATTTCTTCAACTTTGCCCAAAAATAAAAGAAATTTCTGCCTTTTTGCCCCAAAATAAGGGGAATGTCTTCAATTTTGCACCAAAATAAAGTGGAATTTCTGCATTTTTGCCTCAAAATAAAGGGAATTTCTGCAATTTTGACACAAAATTAGGGGAATTTCTGCAATTTTGCCCCAAATTCAGGTAAATTCTGCAATTTTGCCCAAAAATTGTGTGAATTTCTACATTTTGGCTCCAAAATAAGGGGAATTTCTGCAATTTTGCCCCCACAAAAAACGAATTTCTGCAATTTTGACACAAAATTAGGGAAATTTCTGCATTTTTGCCTCAAAATTATAGGAATTTCTGCAATTTTGCAACAAAATAAGGGAATTTTCTTCATTTTTGCTCCAAAATAAAGGGAATTTCTGCTTTTTTGAAACAAAAAGAGGGGAATTTCTGCAATTTTGCCCCATAATAAGGGGAATTTCTGCTTTTTGACACTAAGTATGCGGTATTTCTGCCTTTTTGACCCGATATAAGGGGAATTTCCGCAATTTTGCCCCAAAATAAGAGAAATTTCTGCAATTTTGTCCCAAAAAAGGGAAATTTCAGCAATTTTGCCCCACAATAAGGGGAATTTCTGCCTTTTGCCCCAAAATTAGGTGAATTTCTGCATTTTTACCGCAAATTTAGGGGCATTACTGTGTTTTTGCCCCAAAATAAGGTAAATTTCTGCATTTTTGCCTAAAATTAATTGGATTTTCTGCCTTTTGGCCCTAAAATAATAAGAATTTCTGCCTTTTTGACCCAAAATAAGGGGAATTTCTGGATTTTTGTCCCATGATAAAAAAAATTTCTTCAATTTTGCCCAAAAATAAAAGAAATTTCTGCCTTTTTGCCCCAAAATAAGGGGAATTTCGGCAATTTTGCATTAAAATAAAGTGGAATTTCTGCATTATTGCCTCAAAATAAAGGGAATTTCTGCAATTTTGACACAAAATTAGGGGAATTTCTGCAATTTTGCCCCAAATTAAGGTAAATTTCTGCAATTTTGCCAAAAAATTGTGGAAATTTCTGCATTATTGCCACAAAATAAGGGGAATTTCTGCAATTTTGCCCCCAAAAAAGGGAATTTCTGCAATTTTGACACAAAATTAGAGAAATTTCTGCCTTTTTCCCCCAAAATTAGAGAAATTTCTGCAATTTTGCTCCAAAATTAGGGGTATTACTGTCTTTTTGCCCAAAATAAGGGAAATTTCTGCATTTTTGCCCAAAATTAAGTGGAATTTCTGATTTTTGCCATAAAATAAAAAGAATTTCTGCCTTTAAGGCAAAACATAAGGGGAATTTCAGTCTTTTTGCCCTAAAATAAGGGTAATTTCTGCAATCTGCCCCCTAATAAGTGGAATTTCAGCCTTTCTGACCTGAAAGAAGGGGAATTTCTAACATTATTGCCCAAGATAAGGGAAAATTTTGCAATTTTACCCCAAAATAAGTGAAATTTTTGCAATTTTGTTCAAAAAAAGGGAAATCTCAGCAATTTTGCAGCACAATAAGGAGAATTTCTGCCTGTTTGCCCCAAAATTATGGGAATTTCTGAATTTTTGCTCCAAAATTAGAAGCATTACTGCATTTTTACCCCAAAATAAGGGAAATTTCTGCAATTTGCCTCAAAATATAGGAAATTTCTGCAATTTTGTTTCAAAAAAGGGATATTTCTGCATTTTTGCCCCAAAATAATAGGTATTTTTGCCCTTTTGCCCCAAAATTAGTGAAATTTCTGAATTTTGCCCCAAAATTTGCACCATTACTGCATTTTGGCCCCAAAATATGGGAAATTTCTGCAATTTTGTTCCAAAATAAGGGAACTTTCTGCCTTTTTACCCCAAAATAATAGTAATTTCTGCATTTTTGCCACAAAATAAAAGAAATTTCTTCAATTTTATCCTAAAATAAGATAAATTTCTATCCTATTCACTCAAAATAAGGGAAATTTCTGCCTTTTTGCACCAAAATTAGAAGCATTACTGCATTTTTGCCCCAAAATATGGGAACTTTCTGCAATATTGTTCCAAAAGAAGGAAAATTTCTGCCTTCTTACCACAAAATAATGGGAATTTCTGCATTTTTGCCACAAAATAAGGGAAGTTACTGCCATTTTATCCTAAAATAAGTTAAATTTCTATTCTTTTGCCTCAAAATAAAGGAAATTTCTGCCTATTTGGCCCAAAATAAGGGGAATTTCTGTATTTTTGCCACAAAATAAAGGGAATTTCTGCAATTTTGCACCAAAATAAGGGAATTTTCTTCGGTTTTCCTTCAATATAAAGGGAATTTCTGCCTTTTTGAAACAAAAAGAGGGGAATTTCTGCAATTTTGTTCCAAAATAAGGGGAATTTCTGCATTTTTGTTCCAAAATAAGGGGAATTTCTGCCTTTTTGACACCAAGTATGCGGTATTTCTGCCTTTTTGACCCGATATAAGGGGAATTTCCGCAATTTTGCCCAAAAATAAGAGAAATTTCTGCAATTTTGTCCCAAAAAATGGAAATTTCAGCAATTTGGCCCCACAATAAGGGGAATTTCTGCCTTTTGCCACAAAATTAGGGGAATTTTTGCATTTTTGCCGCAAAATTATGTGCATTACTGTGTTTTTGCCCCAAAATAAAATAAATTTCTGCATTTTTGCCCAAAATTAATTGGATTTTCTGCCTTTTTGCCCTAAAATAATAAGAATTTCTGCCTTTTTGACCCAAAATAAGGGGAATTTCTGGATTTTTGTTCCATGATAAGGAAAATTTCTTAAATTTTGCCCAAAAATAAAAGAAATTTCTGCCTTTTTGCCCCAAAATAAGGGAAATTTCTGCAATTTTGCACCAAAATAAAGTGGAATTTCTGCATTTTTTTACTCAAAATAAAGGGAATTGCTGCTATTTTGACACAAAATTAGGGGAATTTCTGCAATTTTGCCCCAAATTAAGGTAAATTTCTGAAATTTTGCCCAAAAATTGCAGAAATTTCTGCATTTTTGCCACAAAATAAGGGGAATTTCTGCAATTTTGCCCCCAAAAAGGAAATTTCTGCAATTTTGACAGAAAATTAGGGAAATTCCTGCATTTTTGCCTCAAAATTAGGGAAATTTCTGCAATTTTTTCTCTAAAAGTAGGGGCATTACTGTCTTTTTGCCCAAAATAAGGGAAATTTCTGCATTTTTGCCCAAAATTAAGTGGAATTTCTGATTTTTGCCCTAAAATAAAAAGAATTTCTGCCTTTAAAGCAAAACATAAGGGGAATTTTAGTCCTTTTGCCCTAAAATAAGAGTAATTTCTGCAATTTGCCCCCTAATAAGTGGAATTTCTGCCTTTATGACCTGAAAGAAGAGGAATTTATAACATTTTTGCCCAAGATAAGGGAAATTTCTGCAATTTTACCCCAAAATAAAGGAAATTTTTGCACTTTTGTCCAAAAAAAGGGAAATCTCAGCAATTTTGCCCCACAATAAGGGGAATTTCTGCCTTTTTGCCCCAAAATTAGGGGAATTTCTGAAATTTTGCTTCAAAATTAGAAGCATTACTGCATTATTACCTCAAAATAAGGGAAATTTCTGCAATTTGCCTCAAAATAGAGGAAATTTCTGCAATTATGTCCCAAAAAAGGATATTTCTGCATTTTTGCTCCAAAATAATAGGGATTTTTGCCTTTTTGCCACAAAATTAGTGAAATTTCTGAATTTTGCCCCAAAATTAACAGCATTACTGCATTTTTGCCCTAAAATATGGGAAATTTCTGCAATTTTGTTCCAAAATAAGGGAAATTTCTGCCTTTTTACCCCAAAATAAGAGAAATTTCTGCAATTTTGTCCCAAAAAAGGGAAAATTCAGCAATTTTGCCCCACAATAAGGGGAATTTCTGCCTTTTGCCCCAAAATTAGGTGAATTTCTGCATTTTTGCCCACAATTAATGGAAATTTCTCCATTTTTGCCCAAAATTACAGGGAATTTCTGCCTTTTTGCCCTAAAATAAGGGGAATTTCTGCCTTTTTGTCCCAAAATAAGGGGAATTTAGTCTTTTTGGCCTAAAATAAGGGTAATTTCTATTTTTGGCCTAAAATAATGAGAATTTCTGTCTTTTTTCCCAAAATAAGGAAAATTTCTGCATTTTTGCTCCAAAATAAGGGGAATTTCAGCATTTTTGCCCCAAAATAAAAAGAATTTCTGCCTTTTTGCCCCAAAATTGGGGTAATTTCTGACTTTTTGCGCCCAAATTAGGTGCATTACTTTGTTTTTGGCCCAAACTAATGGAAATTTCTGCATTTTTGGCCAAAATTATGTGGAATTTCTGCCTTTTTGCTCTAAAATAAGAAGAATTTCTGCCTTTTTGGCACAAAATAAGAGGAATTTCAGGCTTTTTCACTAAAATAGGGGTAATTTCTGAAATTTGCCCCCTAAAAAGCGTAATTTCTGCCCTTAATCCCTGAAATAAAAGGAATTTCTGTATTTTTGCCACAAGATAAAGGAAATTTCTGCAATTTTGCATAAAAATAAGAGAAATTTCTGCAATTTTGCCCCAAAACAAAGAAATTTCATTAATTTCCTCCACAATAAGGGGAATTTCTGTCTTTTTGCCCCAAAATTAACAGAATTTCTGATTTTTGCTCAAAAATTAGAAGCATTACAGAAATTTTGCCACAAAATTAGGGAAATTTCTGCAATTAGCCTCAAAAATGAAGAATTTTCTGCCTTTTTGACCCAAAAAAGGGAAATTTCTGAATTTTTGACCCCAAATAAGTGGAATTTTTGCCTTTTTGCCCCAAAATTAGTGGAATTTCTAAATTTTGCCCCAAAATTAGAATCATTAGTGCATTTTTGCCCAAAAATATGGAAAATTTCTGCAATTTTTTTCCAAATAAAGGGAATTTCTGCCTTTCTACCCCAAAATAATGGGAATTTCTTCATTTTTGCCAAAAAATAAGGGAAATTTCTGCAATATTATCCTAAAATAAGTTAAATTTCTATACTTTTGCTTCAAAATAATGGAAATTCCTGCTTTTTTGGCCCCAAATAAGGGGAATTTCTGCATTTTTGCCACAAATTAAGGGAAATTTCTGCATTTTTGCCCAAAAATAAAGGTAATTTTTGTATTTTTGGCCTAAAATAAGGGGAATTTCTGCATTTTTGCCCCAAAATAAGGAGAATTTCTGTATTTTTGCCCTGTATTAGGGAAAATTTCTGCATTTTTGCAAAAAAATAAGAGGAATTTTTGCAATTTTTCCCCCAAATTAAGAGAATTTCTGTAATTTTGCCCCAAATAAGGGAAATTTCTGCAATTTTGCACCAAAATAAGGGAATTTTCTTCATTTTTGCTCCAAAATAAAAAGAATTTCTGTTTTTTTGAAACAAAAAAGGGGAATTTCTGCAATTTTGTTCCAAAATAAGGGGAATTTCTGCAATTTTGCCCCAAAATAAAGGAAATTTCTGCCTTTTTTGTGCAAAAAAAGGAGGAATTTCAGTCTTTTTGCCCTAAAATAAGGGTAATTTCTGCATATTTGACACCAAGTATGCGGTATTTCTGTATTTTTGACACGAAATAAAGGAAATTTCTGCAATTTTGCCCCAAAATAAGAGAAATTTCTGCATTTTTCCCCAAAATTAATTGAAATTTCTGCCCTTTTGCACTAAAATAAAAAAAATTTCTGCTTTTTTGGCACAAAATAAGGGGAATTTCCGTCTTCTTCCCTTAAATAAGTTTAATTTCTGCAATTTGCCCCCAAATTAGCGGAATTTCTGCCTTTTTGACCTAAACTGAAAGGAATTTCTATATTTTTGTCCATGATAAAGAAAATTTCTGCAATTTTGCCAAAAATAAGGGAAATTTCTGCCTTTTTGCCCCAAAATGAGGAGAATTTCTGCATTTTTGCCCCCAAATATAAGGTATTTCTGCATTTTTGCTCCAAAATAATAGGAATTTCTGCCTTTTTGCCCCAAAATTAGTGAAATTTCTGTATTTTTTCCCAAAATTAGTGAACTCTCTGAATTTTTCTCCAATTTATAAGCATTACTGCTTTTTTTGCCCCAAAATATGGAAAATTTCTGCAATTTGTTACAAAATAAGGGAAATTTTTTTCTTTTTACCCCAAAATAATGGGAATTTCTGCATTTTTGCCACAAAATAAGGAAAGTTTCTGCAATTTTATCCTAAAATAAGTTAAATTTCTAAACTTTTGCCTCAAAATAAGGGAAATTTCTACCTATTTGGCCAAAAAAAAGGGAAATTTCTGCATTTTTGCCACAAATTAAGGAAAATTTCTGCATTTTTGCCCAAAATTAACGGGAAATTCTGCCTTTTTGCCATAAAATAAGGGGAATTTCTGCCTTTTTGTCCCCAAATAAAGGGAATTTAGTCTTTTTGGCCTAAAATAAGGGTAATTTCTATTTTTGGCCTAAAATAATGAGAATTTCAGTATTTTGTCCTAAAATAAAAAAAATTTCTGCATTTTTGCTCCAAAATAAGGGGAATTTCAGTATTTTTGCCCCAAAATAAGAGGAATTTCTGCCTTTTTGCCCCAAAATTAGGGGAATTTCTGCCTTTTTGCTCCCAAATTTGGTGCATTACTGTTTTTTTGCCCAAAATAAGGGAAATTTCTGCATTTTTACCCAAAATTAAGTGGAATTTCTAATTTTTGCCCTAAAATAAAAAGAATTTCTGCCTATAAGGCTAAAATAAGGGGAATTTCAGTCTTTTTGCCCTAAAATAAGGGTAATTTCTGCAATTTGCCCCCTAATAAGTGAAATTTCTGCCTTTATGACCTGAAAGAAGGGGAATTTCTAACATTTTTGCCCAAGATAAGGGAAATTTCTGAAATTTTACCCCAAAATAAGGGAAATTTTTGCAATTTTGTCCAAAAAAAAGGGTAATCTCAGCAATTTTGCTCCACAATAAGGGGAATTTCTGCTTTTTTGCCCAAAAAATTAGGGGAATTTCTGAATTTTTGCTACAAAATTAGAAGCATTACTGCATTTTTCAACCAAAAATAAGGGAAATATCTGAAATTTGCCTCAAAATAAAGGAAATTTCTGCAATTTTGTCCCAAAAAATGATATTTCTTCATTTTTGCCCCAAAATAATAGGGATTTTTACCTTTTGGCCCCAAAAATTAGTGAAATTTCTGAATTTTGCCCCAATTAGCAGCATTACTGCCTTTTTGCCCCAAAATATGGTAAATTTCTGCAATTTTGTTCCAAAATAAGGGAAATTTCTGCTTTTTCACCCCAAAATAATGAAAATTTCTGCATTTTTGCCACAAATTAAGGGATGTTACTGCAATTTTATCCTAAAATAAGTTAAATTTCTATCCTTTTGCCTCAAAATAAGGGAAATTTCTGCCTATTTGGCCCAAAATAAGGGGAATTTCTGCATTTTTGCCCCAAATTAAAGGAAATTTCTGCATTTTTGCCCAAAATTAAGGGGAATTTCTGCCTTTTTGCCCTAAAATAAGGGGAATTACTGCCTTTTGGCCCTAAAATAAGGGGAATTTAGTCTATTTTGCCTAAAATAAAGGTTATTTCTATTTTTGTTCTAAAATAATAAGAATTTCTGTCTTTTTGCCCTAAAATAAGGAAAATTTCTGCATTTTTGCTCCAAAATAAAGAGAATTTCAGCATTTTTGCCCCAAAATAATGGGAATTTCTGACTTTTTGCCCTAAAATTAGGGGAATTTCTGACTTTTTTCCCCCAAATTAGTTGCATTACTGTGTTTTTGCCCCAAAATAATGGAAATTTCTGCATTTTTGGCCAAAATTATTTGGAATTTCTGCCTTTTTGCTCTAAAATATCAAGAATTTCTGCCTTTTTGGCACAAAATACGAGGAATTTCATTCTTTTTCCCTAAAATAAGGGTAATTTCAGGAATTTGCCCCCAAAAAAGCGTAATTTCTGCCCTTTTGCCCTGAAATAAAAGGAATTTCTGTATTTTTGCCACAAGATAAAGGAAATTTATGCAATTTTGCTTAAAAATAAGGGAAATTTCTGCAATTTTTTCTCAAAAAAAGAGAATTTCATTAATTTCCCCCACAATAAGGGGAATTTCTGTCTTTTTGCCCCAAAATTAACGGAATTTCTGATTTTTGCCCCAAAATTAGAAGCATTACAGAATTTTTGCCACAAAATAAGGGAAATTTCTGCAATTTGCCTCAAAAAAGTAGAATTTTCTGCCTTTTTGAACCAAAAAAGGGAAATTTCTTAATTTTTGCCCCCAAATAAGTGGAATTTCTTCCTTTTTGCCCCAAAATTGGTGGAATTTCTAAATTTTGCCCCAAAATTAGAAGCATTAGTGCATTTTTGTCCAAAAATATGGGAAATTACTGCAACTTTGTTCCAAAATAAAGGCAATTTCTGCCTTTCTACCCCAAAATAATGGTAATTTCTTCATTTTTGCCACAAAATAAGGTAAATTTCTGCAATATTATCCTAAAATAAGTTAAATTTCTATATTTTTGCCCCAAAATAAGGGAAATTCCTGCCTTTTTGGCCCCAAATAAGAAAAATTTCTGCATTTTTGCCTCAAATTAAGAAATATTTTTGCATTGTTGCCCATAAATAAGGGTAATTTTTGTATTTTTGGCCTAAAATAAGGGGAATTTCTGCATTATTGCCCCCAAATAAGGGGAATTTCTGTATTTTTGCCCTGTATTAAGAGAAATTTTTGCATTTTTGCTCCAGAATAAGGGGAATTTCTGAAATTTTTCCCCCAAATTAGGGGAATTTCTGTAATTTTGCCCCAAATAAGGGAAATTTCTGCAATTTTTCCCCAAAATTAGGGGAATTTCTGCCTTTTTGCCCCATAATAAGGGAAATTTATGCAATTTTGCACCAAAATAAGGGAATTTTCTTAATTTTTGCTCCAAAATAAAGGGAATTTCTGCCTTTTTGAAACAATAAAAATGGAATTTCTGCAATTTTGTTCCAAAATAAGGAGAATTTCTGCATTCTTGCCCCAAAATAAGGGAAATTTCTGCCTTTTTGGCCCAAAAAAAGGGGAATTTCAGTCTTTTTGCCCTAAAATAAAGGTAATTTCTGCATATTTGACACCAAGTATGCGGTATTTCTGCATTTTTGACCCGAAATAGGGGAATTTCTGCAATTTTGCCCCAAATTAAGAGAAATTTTTGCAACTTTGTCCCAAAAAAAGGGAAATTTCAGCAAATTTGCCCCACAATAAGGGGAATTTCTGCCTTTTGCCCCAAAATTAGGGGAATTTCTGCATTTTTGCCGCAAAATTAGGGGCATTACTGTGTTTTTGCCCCAAAATAAGGGAAATTTCTGCATTTTTCAAGATTAATTGGAATTTCTGCCTTTTTGCCCTAAAATAAGAAGAATTTCTGCTTTTTGGCACAAAATAAGGGGAATTTCAATCTTCTTTCTTTAAATAAGTTTAATTTCTGCAATTTGCCCCCAAATTAGCGGAATTTCTGCCTTTTTGACCAAAAATGAGGGGGATTTCTGGATTTTTGTACCATGATAAGGAAAATTTCTGCAATTTTGCCCAAAAATAATGAAAATTTCTTCCTCTTTGCCCAAAAATGAGGAAAATTTCTGCCTTTTTGCCCCCAAATAAAAGGAATTTCTGCATTTTTGCATCAAAATAATAGGAATTTCTGCCTTTTTGCCCCAAAATTAGTGAAATTTCTGAATTTTGTCCCCAAATTAGTGAAATTTCTGAATTTTGCCCCAAAATTAGAAGCATTACTGCTTTTTTGCCACAAAAAATGGGAAATTTCTGCAATTTTGTTCCAAAATAAGGGAAATTTCTGCATTTTTAACCCAAAATAATGGGAATTTCTGCATTTTTGCCACAAAATAAGGGAAGTTTCTGCAATTTTATCTTAAAATAAGTTAAATTTTTATCCTTTTGCCTCAAAATAAAGGAAATTTCTGCCTATTTGGCCCAAAATAAAAAGAATTTCTGCATTGTTGCCCAAAATTAAGGGAAATTTCTGCATTTTTGCCCAAAATTAAAGGGAATTTCTGCCTTTTTGCCCTAAAATAAGGGGAATTTCTGCCTTTTGCCCCAAAATAAGGGGAATTTAGTCTTTGTGGCCTAAAATAAGGGTAATTTCTATTTTTGGACTAAAATAATGAGAATTTCTGTCTTTTTGCCCTAAAACAAGGAAAATTTCATCATTTTTGCTCCAAAATAAGGGGGATTTCAGCATTTTTGCCCCAAAATAGAGGAAATTTCTGCCTTTCTGCCCCAAAATTAGGGGAATTTCTGCCTTTTTGCCCACAAATTAGGTGCATTACTGTGTTTTTTCCCAAAATTAATGGAAATTTCTGCATTTTTGGCCAAAATTTCGTGGAATTTCTGCCTTTTTGCTCTAAAATAAGAAGAATTTCTGCCTTTTTGGCACAAAATAAGAGGAATTTCAGGCTTTTTTTCTAAAATAAGGGTAATTTCTGGAATTTGTCCCCAAAAAAGCGTAATTTCTGCGCTTTTGCCCTGAAATAAATAGAATTTCTGTATTTTTGCCACAAGATAAAGGTAATTTGTGCAATTTTGCTTAAAAATAAGGGAAATTTCTGCAATTTTGTCCCAAAAAAAGGAAATTTCATTAATTTCACCCACAATAAGGGGAATTTCTGTCTTTTTGCCCCAAAATTAACGGAATTTCTGATTTTTGCCCCATAATTAGAAGCATTACAGAATTATTGCCACAAAATAAGGGAAATTTCTGCAATTTGCCTCAAAAAAAAAGAATTTTCTGCCTTTTTGACCCAAAAAAGAGAAATTTCTGAATTTTTGCCCCCAAATAAGTGGAATTTCTGCCTTTTTGCCCCAAAATTAGTGGAATTTCTAAATTTTGCCCCAAAATTAGAAGCATTAGTGCATTTTTGCCCAAATATATGGGAAATTTCTGCAATTTTGTTCCAAAATAAAGGCAATTTCTGCCTTTCTACCCCAAAATAATGGGAATTTCTTCATTTTTGCCTAAAATAAGGTAAATTTCTGCAATATTATCCTAAAATAAGTTAAATTTCTATATTTTTGCCCCAAAATAAGGGAAATTCCTGCCTTTTTAGCCCCAAATAAGGGGAATTTCTGCACTTTTGCCCCAAATTAAGAGAAATTTCTGCATTTTTGCCCAAAAATAAGGGTAATTTCTGTATTTTTGGCTTAAATAAGGAAAATTTCTACATTTTTGCCCAAAACTAAGGGGAATTTCTGTATTTTTGCCCTGTATTAAGGAAAATTTCTGCATTTTAGCTCCAAAATAAGGGGAATTTCTGCAATTTTTCCCCTAAATTAGGAGAATTTCTGTAATTTTGCCCCAAATAAAGAAAATTTCTGCAATTTTGCCCTAAAATTAGGGGAATTTCTGCAATTTTGCCCCAAAATAAGGGAAATTTCTGCAATTTTTCCTCAAAATAAGGGAATTTCTGCCTTTTTGCCACATAAGGGAAATTTATGCAATTTTGCACCAAAATAAGGAAATTTTTTTCATTTTTGCTCCAAAATATAGGGAATTTCTGCATTTTTGAAACAAAAGGGGAATTTCTGCATTTTTTCCAAAATAAGGGGAATTTCTGCATTTTTGCTCCAAAATAAAGGAAATTTCTGCCTTTTTGGCGCAAAAATGGGGGAATTTCAGTCTTTTTGCCCTAAAATAAGGGTAATTTCTGCATATTTGACACCAAGTATGCGGTATTTCTGCATTTTTGACCCGAAATAAGGGGAATTTCTGCAATTTTGCCCCAAATTAAGAGAAATATTTGCAACTTTGTCCCAAAAAAAGGGAAATTTCAGCAATTTTGTCCCACAATAAGGGGAATTTCTGCCTTTTGCCCAAAAATTAGGGGAATTTCTGCATTTTTGCCGCAAAATTAGGGGTATTACTGTGTTTTTGCCCCAAAATAAGAGAAATTTCTGCATTTTTCCCCAAAATTAATTGGATTTTCTGCCTTTTTGCCCTAAAATAAGAAGAATTTCTGCTTTTTTGGCACAAAATAAAGGGAATTTCAGTCTTCTTCCCTTAAATAAGTTTAATTTCTGCAATTTTCCCCCAAATTAGCGGAATTTCTGCCTTTTTGACCTAAAATGAGGGGAATTTCTGGATTTTTGTCTCATGATAAGAAAAATTTCTGCAATTTTGCCCAAAAATAAGGGAAATTTCTTCCTTTTTGCCCCAAAATAAGGAGAATTTCTGCATTTTTGCCCCCAAATAAAAGGAATATCTGCATTTTTGCACCAAAATAATAGGAATTTCTGCCTTTTTGCACCAAAATGAGGAGAATTTCTGCCTTTTTGCCCCCAAATAAAAGGAATTTCTGCATTTTTGCCCCAAAATTAGTAAAATTTCTGAATTATGTCCCAAAATTAGTGAAATTTCTGAATTTTGCCCCAAAATTAGAAGCATTACTGCATTTTTGTCCCAAAATATGGGAAATTTCTGCAATTTTGTTCCAAAATAAGGGAAATTTCTGCATTTAACCCAAAATAATGGGAATTTCTGCATTTTTGCCACAAAATAAGGGAAGTTTCTGCAATTTTATCTTAAAATAAGTTAAATTTCTATCCTTTTGCCTCAAAATAAGGGAAATTCCTGCCTTTTTGCCCCAAAATGAGGAGAATTTCTGCATTTTTGCCCCCAAATTAAAGGAATTTCTGCATTTTTGCACCAAAATAATAGGAATTTCTTCTTTTTTGCCCTAAAATGAGGAGAATTTCTGCCTTTTTGCCCCCAAATAAAAGGAATTTCTTCATTTTTGCCCCAAAATTAGTGAAATTTCTGAATTATGTCCCAAAATTAGTGAAATTTCTGAATTTTGCCCCAAAATTAGAAGCATTACTGCAATTTTGTCCCAAAATATGGGAAATTTTTGCATTTTTGCCCAAAATTAAGGGAAATTTCTGCATTTTTGCCCAAAAATAAGAAAAATTTCTGCCTTTTTGCCGCAAAATGTGGAGAATTTCTGCCTTTTTGCCCCCAAATAAAAGGAATTTTTGCATTTTTGCTCCAAAATAATAGGAATTTCTTCTTTTTTGCCCCAAAATTAGCGAAATTTCTGAATTTTGTCCTAAAATTAGTGAAATTTCTGAATTTTTCCCCAAAATTAAAAGCATTACTGCTTTTCTGAACCAAAATATGGGAAATTTCTGCAATTTTGTTACAAAATAAGAAAAATTTCTTCCTTTTTACCCCAAAATAATGGGAATTTCTACATTTTTGCCACAAAATAAGGGAAGTTTCTGCAATTTTATCCTAAAATATGTTAAATTTCTAAACTTTTGCCTCAAAATAAGGGAAATTTCCACCTATTTGGCCAAAAATAAGGGGAATTTCCGCATTTTTGCAACAAATTAAAGAAAATTTCTGAATTTTTGCCCAAAATTAATGGGAATTTCTGCCTTTTTGCCCTAAAATAAGGGGAATTTCTGCCTTTTTTGCCCCAAAATAAAGGAAA
The DNA here is from genome assembly GCF_963924665.1 of Micromys minutus. Lineage (NCBI taxonomy): Eukaryota > Metazoa > Chordata > Mammalia > Rodentia > Muridae > Micromys > Micromys minutus. Next base: position 171,972 of record NW_027667208.1, read on the forward strand.
TTTTGACTTTTTTGGCCTAAAATAAGGGCAATTTCTATCTTTGGCCTAAAATAATGAGAATTTCTGTGTTTTGCCCTAAAATAAGAAAAATTTCTGCATTTTTGCTCCAAAATAAGGGGAATTTCAGCATTTTTACCCCAAAATGAGGGGAATTTTTGCCTTTTTGCCTCAAAATTAAGGGAATTTCTGCCTTTTTGCCCCCAAATTAGGTGCATTACTGTATTTTTGCCCAAATTAAGGGAAATTTCTGCATTTTTGCCCAAAATTAAGTGGAATTTCTGATTTTTGCCCTAAAATAAAAAGAATTTCTGCCTTTAAGGCAAAAATAAGGCGAATTTCAGTCTTTTTGCCCTAAAATAAGGGTAATTTCTGCCATTTGCCCCCTAATAAGTGGAATTTCTACATTTATGACCTGAAAAAACGGGAATTTCTAACATTTTTGCCCAAAATAATGGAAATTTCTGCAATTTACCCCAAAATAAGGGAAATTTTTGCAATTTTGTCCAAAAAATGGTAATCTCAGCAATTTTGCCACACAATAAGCGGAATTTCTGCCTTTTTGCCTCAAAATTAGGGTAATTTCTTAATTTTTGCTCCAAAATTAGAAGCATTACTGAATTTTTACCCCAAAATAAGGGAAATTTCTGCAATTTGCCTCAAAATTAAGGAAATTTCTGCAATTTTGTCCCAAAAAATGATATTTCTGCATTTTTGCCCCCAAATAATAGGGATTTTTGCCTTTTTGCCCCAAAATTAGTGAAATTTCTGAATTTTGCCCCAAAATTAGAAGCATTACTGCAATTTTGTTCCAAAATAAGGGAAATTTCTGCCTTTTTACCCCAAAATAATGGGAATTTCTGCATTTTTACCACAAAATAAGGGAAGTTTCTGCAATTTTATTGTAAAATAAGTTAAATTTCTATCCTTTTGCCTCAAAATAAGGGAAATTTCTGCCTATTTGGCCCAAAATAAGGGGAATTTCTGCATTTTTGCCCAAAATTAAGGGAAATTTTGCATTTTTGTCCAAAATTTAGGGGAATTTCTGCCTTTTTGCCCTAAAATAAGGGGAATTACTGCCTTTTTGCCCCAAAATAAGGGGAATTTATTCTTTTTGGCCTAAAATAAGGGTAATTTCTATTTTTGGCCTAAAATAATGAGAATTTCTGTCTATTTGCCCTAAAATAAGGAAAATTTCTGCATTTTTGCTCCAAAATAAGGGGAATTTCTGCATTTTTGCCTCAAAATAAGCAGAATTTCTGCCTTTTTGCCCCAAAATTAGGGAAATTTCTGCCTTTTTGCCCCCAAATTATGTGCTTTACTGTGTTTTTGCCCCAAAATAAGGGAAATTTCTGCCTTTTTTGCACAAAAAAGGGGGAATTTCAGTCTATTTGCCCTAAAATAAGGGTAATTTCTGAATATTTGACACCAAGTATGCGGTATTTCTGCATTTTTGACCCGAAATAAGGGGAATTTCTGCCTTTTGCCCCAAAATTAGGAAAATTTCTTCATTTTTGCCGCAAAATTAGGGGCATTACTGTGTTTTTGCCCCAAAATAAAGAAAATTTCTGCATTTTTTCCAAAATTAATTGGAATTTTTGCATTTTTGCTCTAAAATAAGAAGAATTTCTGCTTTTTTGGCACAAAATAAAGGGAATTTCAGTCTTCTTCCCTTAAATAAGTTTAATTTCTGCAATTTGCCCCCAAATTAGCGGAATTTCTGCCTTTTTGACCTAAAATGAGGGGAATTTCTGGATTTTTGTCCCATGATAAGGGAAATTTCTGCAATTTTGCCCAAAAATAAGGGAAATTTCTGCCTTTTTGTCCCAAAATGAGGATAATTTCTGCCTTTTTGCCCCCAAATAAAAGGAATTTCTGCATTTTTGCCCCAAAATAATAGGAATTTCTGCCTTTTTGCCCCCAAATTACTGAAATTTCTGAATTTTGTCCCAAAATTAGTGAAATTTCAGAATTTTCCCCCAAAATTAAAAGCATTCCTGCTTTTTTGCCCCAAAATATGGGAAATTTCTGCAATTTTGTTCCAAAATAAGGGAAATTTCTGCCTTTTTATTCCAAAATAATGGGAATTTTTGCATTTTTGCCACAAAATAAGGAAAGTTTCAGCAATTTTATCTTAAAATAAGTTAAATTTCTATCCTTTTGCCTCAAAATAATGGAAATTTCTGCCTATTTTCCCAAAATATGGGGAATTTCTGCATTTTTGCCCAAAATTAAGGTAAATTTCTGCATTTTTGCCCAAAATCAAGGGGAATTTTTACCTTTTTGTCCTAAAATAAATGGAATTTCTGCCTTTTTGCCCCAAAATAAGTGGAATTTAGTCTTTTTGGCCAAAATAAGGGTAATTTCTATTTTTGGCCTAAAATAATGAGAATTTCTGTCTTTTTCCCTTAAAATAAGGAAAATTTCTGCATTTTTGCTTCAAAATAAAAGGAATTTCAGCATTTTTGCCCCAAAATAAAGAGAATTTCTGCCTTTTTGCCCCAGAATTAGGGGAATTTCTGCCTTTTTACCCACAAATTAGTTGCATTACTGTGTTTTTGCCCCAAAATTATGGAAATTTCTGCATTTTTGGCCAAAATTATGTGGAATTTCTGCCTTTTTGCTTTAAAATAAGAATTTCTGCCTTTTTGGCACAAAATAAGAGGAATTTCAGGCTTTTTCCCTAAAATAAGGGTAATTTCTGGAATTTGCCCCCAAAAAAGTGTAATTTCTGCCCTTTTGCCCTGAAATAAAAGGAATTTCTGTATTTTTGCCACAAGATAAAGGAAATTTCTGCAATTTTGCTTAAAAATAAGGGAAATTTCTGCAATTTTTTCCAAACAAAAGAAATTTCAGTAATTTCCCCCACAATAAGGGGAATTTCTGTCTTTTTGCCCCAAAATTAACGGAATTTTTGATTTTTGCCCCAAAATTAGAAGCATTACAGATTTTTGCCCCAAAAAAGGGAAATTTCTGAATTTTTGCCCCAAATAAGTGGAATTTCTGCTTTTTGCCCCAAAATTAGTGTAATTTCTGCATTTTTGCTCCAAAATAAGAGGAATTTCAGCTTTTTTGCCCCAAAATTAGGGGAATTTCTGCGTTTTTCCCCAAAATTAGTGTAATTTCTGCATTTCTGCTCCAAAATAAGGGGAATTTCAGCTTTTTTGCCCCAAAATAAGGGGAATTTCTGCGTTTTGCCCCAAAATTAGTGTAATTTCTGCATTTTTGCTCCAAAATAAGGGGAATTTCAGCTTTTTTGCCCCAAATTTAGGGGAATTTCTGCGTTTCTCCCCAAAATTAGTGGAATTTCTGCATTTTTGCTCCAAAATAAGGGGAATTCCAGCTTTTTTGCCCCAAAATAAGGGGAATTTCTGCCATTTTCCCCCAAAATTAGGGGAATTTCTGCAATTTTGCCCCAAAATAAAAGAAATTTTTTCCATTTTGTCCCAAAAAAGGAAAATTTCAGCAATTTTTCCTCACAATAAGGGGAATTTCTGCCTTTTGCTTCAAAATTAGGGGAATTTCTGCATTTTTGCCCCCAAATTAGGTGCATTACTGTGTTTTTGCCCAAAATAAGAAAAATTTCTGCATTTTTGCCCAAAATTAAGGGGAATTTCTGCCTTTTTGCCCTAAAATAAGAGGAATTTCTGCCTTTTTGCCCCAAAATAAGGGGAATTTAGTCTTTTTGGCCTAAAATAATGGTAATTTCTATTTTTGGCCTAAAATAATGAGAATTTCTGTCTTTTTGCCCTAAAATAAGGAAAATTTCTGCATTTTTGCTCCAAAATAAGGGGAATTTCAGCATTTTTGCCCCAAAATAAGTGGAATTTCTGCCTTTTTGCCCCCAAAAATTAGGGTAATTTCTGCCTTTTTGCCCCCAAATTAGGTGCATTAGTGTCTTTTTATTCAAAATAAAAGAAATTTCTGCATTTTTGCCCAAAATTAAGTGGAATTTCTCATTTTTGCCCTAAAATAAAAAGAATTTCTGCCTTTTTGGCACAAAATAAGAGGAATTTCAGGCTTTTTGCCCTAAAATAAGGGTAATTTCTGCAATTTGCCCCCTAATAAGTGGAATTTCTGCCTTTATGACCTGAAAGAAGAGGAATTTCTGTATTTTTGCCAAAGATAAAGGAAATTTCTGCAATTTTACCCCAAAATAAAGGAAGATTTTGCAATTTTGTCCAAAGAAAAATAAAATCTCAGCAATTTTCCCCCACAATAAGGGGAAGTTCTGCCTTTTCCCCCCAAAATTAGAGGAATTTCTTAATTTTTGCTCAAAAATTAGAAGCATTACTGCATTTTTACCCCAAAATAAGGGAAATTTCTGAAATTTTACCCCAAAATAAGGGAAATTTTTGCAATTTGGTCCAAAGAAAGGGAAATCTCAGCAATTTTGCCCCTCAATAAGGGGAATTTCTGCATTTTTGCCTCAAAATTAGGGGAATTTCTGAATTTTTGCTCCAAAATTAGAAGCATTACTGCATTTTTACCACAAAATATGGGAAATTTCTGCAATTTTACCCCAAAATAAGGGAAATTTTTGCAATTTTGTCCAGAAAAAGGGATATCTCAGCAATTTTGCCCCACAATAAGGGAAATTTCTGCCTTTTTGCCCCAAAATTAGGGGAATTTCTGCCTTTTTGCCTTCAAATTATGTGCATTACTGTCTTTTTGCCCAAAATAAGAAAAATTTCTGCATTTTTGCCCAAAATTAAGTGGAATTTCTGATTTATGCCCTAAAATAAAAAGAATTTCTGCCTTTAAGGCAAAAAATAAGGGGATTTTCAGTCTTTTTGCCCTAAAATAAGGGTAATTTCTGCAATTTGCTCCCTAATAAGTGGAATTTCTGCCTTTATGAACTGAAAGAACGGTAATTTCTAAAATTTTTACCAAGATAAGGGAAATTTCTGCAATTTTACCCCAAAATAAGGGAAATTTTTGCAATTTTGTCCAAAAAAAAGGGAAATCTCAGCAATTTTGCCCCACAATAATGGGAATTTCTGCATTTTTGCCCCCAAATTAGGGGAATTTCTGAATTTTTCCTCCAAAATTAGAAGCATTATTGCATTTTTACCCCAAAATAGAGGAAATTTCTGTAATTTGCCTCAAAATAAAGGAAATTTCTGCAATTTTGTCCCAAAAAAGGGATATTTCTGCATTTTTGCCCCAAATAATAGGGATTTTTGCCTTTTTGCCCCAAAATTAGTGAAATTTCTGAATTTTGCTCAAAAATTAGAAGCATTACTGCATTTATGCCCCAAAATATGGGAAATTTCTGCAATTTTGTTCCAAAATAAGGGAAATTTCTGCCTTTTTACGCAAAAATAATGGGAATTTCTGCATTTTTGCCACAAAATAAGTGAAGATTCTGCAATTTTATCCTAAAATAAGTAAAATTTCTATTCTTTTGCCTCAAAATAAGGGAAATTTCTGCCTATTTGGCCCAAAATAAGGGGGATTTCTGCATTTTTGCTCAAAATTAAATGGAATTTCTCATTTTTGCCCTAAAATAAGAAGAATATCTGCCTTTTTGGAACAAAATAGAAGGAATTTCAGGCTTTTTGCCATAATAAAGGGTAATTTCTGCAACTTCGCCTTTAATAAGTGGAATTTCTGCCTTTATGACCTGAAAGAAGAGGAATTTCTGTATTTTTGCCAAAGATAAAGGAAATTTCTGCAATTTTACACCAAAATAAAGGAAGATTTTGCAATTTTGTCCAAAGAAAGAAAAATCTCAGCAATTTTCCCCCACAATAAGGGGAAGTTCTGCCTTTTTCCCCCAAACTTAGAGGAATTTCTTAATTTTTGCTACAAAATTAGAAGCATTACTGCATTTTTACCCCAAAATAAGGGAAATTTCTGCAATTTTACCCCAAAATAAGGGAAATTTTTGCAATTTGGTCCAAAAAATGGAAATCTCAGCAATTTTGCCCCACAATAAGGGGAATTTCTGCATTTTTGCCTCAAAATTAGGGGAATTTCTGAATTTTTGCTCCAAAATTAGAAGCATTACTGCATTTTTACCCCAAAATATGGGAAATTTCTGCAATTTTACCCCAAAATAAAGGAAATTTTTGCAATTTTGTCCAAAAAAAGGGAGATCTCAGCAATTTTGCCCCACAATAAGGGAAATTTCTGCCTTTTTGCCCCAAAATTAGGAGAATTTCTGCCTTTTCGCCTTCAAATTATGTGCATTACTGTCTTTTTGCCCAAAATAAGGGAAATTTCTGCATTTTTGCCCAAAATTAAGTGGAATTTCTGATTTAGGCCCTAAAATAAAAAGAATTTCTGCCTTTAAGGTAAAAAATAAGGGGATTTTCAGTCTTTTTGCCCTAAAATAAGGGTAATTTCTGCAATTTGCCCCCTAATAAGTGGAATTTCTGCCTTTATGAACTGAAAGAACGGTAATTTCTAAAATTTTTAGCAAGATAAGGGAAATTTCTGCAATTTTACCCCAAAATAAGGGAAATTTTTGCAATTTTGTCCAAAAAAAGAGAAATCTCAGCAATTTTGCCCCACAATAAGGGGAATTTCTGCATTTTTGCCTCAAAATTTGGGGAATTTCTGAATTTTTGCTCCAAAATTAGAAGCATTACTGCATTTTTACCCCAAAAATAGAGGAAATTTCTGCAATTTGCCTCAAAAAAAGGAAATTTCTGCAATTTTGTCCCAAAAAAAGGATATTTCTGCATTTTTGCCCAAAATAATAGGGATTTTTGCCTTTTTGCCCCAAAATTAGTGAAACTTCTGAAATTTGCTCAAAAATTAGAAGCATTACTGCATTTTTGCCCCAAAATATCGGAAATTTCTGCATTTTTGTTCCAAAATAAGGGAAATTTCTGCCATTTTACCCCAAAATAATGGGAATTTCTCCATTTTTGCCACAAAATAAGGGAAGTTTCTGCAATTTTATCCTAAAATAAGTTAAATTTCTATTCTTTTGCCTCAAAATAAGGGAAATTTCTGCTTATTTGGCCCAAAATAAGGGGGATTTCTGCATTTTTGCCCACAATTAAAAGAAAGTTCTGCATTTTCGTCCAAATTAAGGGGAATTTCTGCCTTTTTGCCCTAAAATAAGGGGAATTTCTGCCCTTTTGCCCGAAAATAAGGGGAATTTAGTTTTTTTGGCCTAAAATAAGGGTAATTTCTATTTTTGGCCTAAAATAATGAGAATTTCTGTCTTTTTGCCTTAAAATAAGGAAAATTTCTGCATTTTTGCTCGAAAATAAAGGGAATTTCAGCATTTTTGACCCAAAATAAGAGAAATTTCTGCCTTTTTGCCCCAAAATTTAGGGTAATGTCTGCCTTTTTGCCCCCAAAATAGGTGCATTACTGTCTTTATGTTCAAAATAAGGGAAATTTCTGCATTTTTGCCCAAAATTAAGTAGAATTTCTCATTATTGCCCTAAAATAAGAAGAATTTCTGCCTTTTTGGCACAAAATAAGAGGAATTTCAGACTTTTTGCCCTAAAATAAGGGTAATTTCTGCAATTTGCCCCCTAATAAGTGGAATTTCTGCCTTTATGACCTGAAAGAAGAGGAATTTCAGTATTTTTGCCAAAGATAAAGGAAATTTCTGCAATTTTACCCCAAAATAATGGAAGATTTTGCAATTTTGTCCAAAGAAAGAAAAATCTCAGCAATTTTCCCCCACAGTAAGGGGAAGTTCTGCCTTTTCCCCCCAAAATTAGAGGAATTTCTTAATTTTTGCTCCAAAATTAGAAGCATTACTGCATTTATACCCCAAAATAAGGGAAATTTCTGCAATTTTTCCCCAAAATAAGGGAAATTTTTGCAATTTGGTCCAAAGAAAGGAAAATCTCAGCAATTTTGCCCCTCAATAATTGGAATTTCTGCATTTTTGCCTCAAAATTAGGGGAATTTCTGAATTTTTGCTCCAAAATTAGAAGCATTACTGCATTTTTACCCCAAAATATGGGAAATTTCTGCAATTTTACCCCAAAATAAGGGAAATTTTTGCAATTTTGTCCAAAAAAAGGGAGATCTCAGCAATTTTGCCCCACAATAAGAGAAATTTCTGCCTTTTGGCCCCAAAATTAGGGGAATTTCTGCCTTTTTGCCTTCAAATTATGTGCATTACTGTCTTTTTGCCCAAAATAAGGGAAATTTCTGCATTTTTGCCCAAAATTAAGTGGAATTTCTGATTTATGCCCTAAAATAAAAAGAATTTCTGCCTTTAAGGCAAAAAATAAGGGGATTTTCAGTCTTTTTGCCCTAAAATAAGGGTAATTTCTGCAATTTGCTCCCTAATAAGTGGAATTTCTGCCTTTATGAACTGAAAGAACGGTAATTTCTAAAATTTTTACCAAGATAAGGGAAATTTCTGCAATTTTACCCCAAAATAAGGGAAATTTTTGCAATTTTGTCCAAAAAAGGGAAATCTCAGCAATTTTGCCCCACAATAAGGGGAATTTCTGCATTTTTGCCTCAAAATTAGGGGAATTTCTGAATTTTTGCTCCAAAATTAGAAGCATTACTGCATTTTTACCCCAAAATAGAGGAAATTTCTGCAATTTGCCTCAAAATAAAGGAAATTTCTGCATTTTTGCCCAAAATTAAGTAGAATTTCTCATTATTGCCCTAAAATAAGAATTTCTGCCTTTTTGGCACAAAATATGAGGAATTTCAGGCTTTTTGCCCTAAAATAAGGGTAATTTCTGCAATTTGCCCCCTAATAAGTGGAATTTCTGCGTTTATGACCTGAAAGAAGAGGAATTTCAGTATTTTTGCCCAAAATAAACGAAATTTCTACAATTTTACGCCAAAATAAAGGAAGATTTTGCAATTTTGTCCAAAGAAAGAAAAATCTCAGCAATTTTCCCCCACAAAAAAGGGAAGTTCTGCCTTTTTGCCCCAAAATTAGGGGAATTTCTAAATTTTTGCTCCAAAATTAGAAACATTACTGCATTTTTACCCCAAAATAAGGGAAATTTATGCAATTTTACCCCAAAATAAGGGAAATTTTTGCTATTTTGTACAAAGAAAGGGAAATCTCAGCAATTTTGCCCAACAATAAGGGGATATTCTGCCTTTTTGCCTAAAAATTAGGGGAATTTCTGAATTTTTGCTCCAAAATTAGAAGCATTACTGCATTTTTACCCCAAAATATGGGAAATTTCTGCAATTTTACCCCAAAATATGGGAAATTTTTGAAATTTTGTCCAAAAAAAGGGAGATCTCAGCAATTTTGCCCCACAATAAAGGAAATTTCTGCCTTTTTGCCCCAAAATTAGGGGAATTTCTGCCTTTTTGCCTTCAAATTAGGTGCATTACTGTCTTTTTGCCCAAAATAAGCGAAATTTCTGCATTTTTGCCCAAAATTAAGTAGAATTTCTGATTTTTGCCCAAAAATAAAAAGAATTTCTGCCTTTAAGGCAAAAAATAAGGGGAATTTCAGCCTTTTGGCCCTAAAATAAGGGTATTTTCTGCAAATTGCCCCCTAATAAGTGGAATTTCTGCATTTATGACCTGAAAGAAGGGGAATTTCTAATATTTTTGCCCTAGGTAAGGGAAATTTCTGCAATTTTACCCCAAAATAAGGAAAATTTTTGCAATTTTGTCCAAAAAAAGGGAAATCTCAGCAATTTTGCCCCACAATAAGGGGAATTTCTGCCTTTTTGCCCCAAAATTAGTGAAATTTCTGAATTTTGCTCAAAAATTTGAAGCATTACTGCATTTTTGCCCCAAAATATGGGAAATTTCTGCAATTTTGTTCCAAAATAAGGGAAATTTCTGCCTTTTTATGCAAAAATAATGGGAATTTCTGCATTTTTGCCACAAAATAAGGGAAGTTTCTGCAATTATATCCTAAAATAAGTAAAATTTCTATTCTTTTGCCTCAAAATAAGGGAAATTTCTGCCTATTTGGCCCAAAATAAGGGGGATTTCTTCATTTTTGCCCACAATTAAAAGAAAATTCTGCATTTTCTTCCAAAATTAAGGGGAATTTCTTCCTTTTTGCCCTAAAATAAGGGGAATTTCTGCTCTTTTGCCTTAAAATAAGGGGAATTTAGTCTTTTTGGCCTAAAATAAGGGTAATTTCTATTTTTGGCCTAAAATAATGAGAATTTCTGTCTTTTTGCCATAAAATAAAGAAAATTTCTGGATTTTTGCTCCAAAATAAGGGGAATTTCAGCATTTTTGCCCCAAAATAAGTGGAATTTCTGCCTTTTTGCCCCAAAAAATTAGGGTAATTTCTGCCTTTTTGCCCCCAAATTAGGTGCATTAGTGTCTTTTTGTTCAATATAAGGGAAATTTCTGCATTTTTGCCCAAAATTAAGTGGAATTTCTCATTTTTGCCATAAAATAAAAAGAATTTCTGCCTTTTTGGCACAAAATAAGAGGAATTTCAGGCTTTTTGCCTTAAAATAAGGGTAATTTCTGCAATTTGCCCCCTAATAAGTGGAATTTCTGCCTTTATGACCTGAAAGAATAGGAATTTCTGTATTTTTGCCCAAGATAAAGGAAATTTCTGCAATTTTACCCCAAAATAAAGGAAGATTTTGCAATTTTGTCCAAAGAAAGAAAAATCTCAGCAATTTTCCCCCACAATAAGGGGAAGTTCTGCCTTTTCCCCCCAAAATTAGAGGAATTTCTTAATTTTTGCTACAAAATTAGAAGCATTACTGCATTTTTACCCCAAAATAAGGGAAATTTCTGCAATTTTACCCCAAAATAAGGGAAATTTTTGCAATTTGGTCCAAAGAAAGGGAAATCTCAGCAATTTTGCCCCACAATAAGGGGAATTTCTGCATTTTTGCCTCAAAATTAGGGGAATTTCTGAATTTTTGCTCCAAAATTAGAAGCATTACTGCATTTTTACCCCAAAATATGGGAAATTTCTTCAATTTTACCACAAAATAAGGGAAATTTTTGCAATTTTGTCCAAAAAAAGGGAGATCTCAGCAATTTTGCCCCACAATAAGGGAAATTTCTGCTTTTTTGCCCCCAAATTAGGGGAATTTCTGCCTTTTTGCCTTCAAATTATGTGCATTACTGTCTTTTTGCCCAAAATAAGGGAAATTTCTGCATTTTTTTCCAAAATTAAGTGGAATTTCTGATTAATGCCCTAAAATAAAAAGAATTTCTGCCTTTAAGTCAAAAAATAAGGGGATTTTCAGTCTTTTTGCCCTAAAATAAGGGTAATTTCTGCAATTTGCCCCTTATAAGTTTAATTTCTGCCTTTATGACCTGAAAGAACAGTAATTTCTACAATTTTTACCAAGATAAGGGAAATTTCTGCAATTTTACCCCAAAATAAGGGAAATTTTTGCAATTTTGTCCAAAAAAAGGGAAATCTCAGCAATTTTGCCCCACAATAAGGGGAATTTCTGCATTTTTGCCCCAAAATTAGGGGAATTTCTGAATTTTTGCTCCAAAATTAGAAGCATTACTGCATTTTTACCCCAGAATAGATGAAATTTCTGCAATTTGCCTCAAAATAAAGGAAATTTCTGCAATTTTGTCCCAAAAACAGATATTTCTGCATTTTTGCCCCAAATAATAGGGATTTTTGCCTTTTTGCCCCAAAATTAGTGAAATTTCTGAATTTTACTCAAAAATTAGAAGCATTACTGCATTTTTGCCCCAAAATATGTGAAATTTCTGCATTTTTGTTTCAAAATAAGGGAAATTTCTGCCTTTTTACCCCAAAATAATGGGAATTTTTGCATTTTTGCCACAAAATAAGGGAAGTTTCTGCAATTTTATCCTAAAATAAGTTAAATTTCTATTCTTTTGCCTCAAAATAAGGGAAATTTCTGCCTATTTGGCCCAAAATAATGGGGATTTCTGTATTTTTGCCCACAATTAAAAGAAAGTTCTGCATTTTCGTCCAAAATTAAGGGGAATTTCTGCCTTTTTGCCCTAAAATAAGGGGAATTTCTGCCCTTTATCCCCAAAATTAGGGGAATTTAGTCTTTTTGGCCAAAAATAAGGGTAATTTCTATTTTTGGCCTAAAATAATGAGGATTTCTGTCTTTTTGCCTTAAAATAAGGAAAATTTCTGCATTTTTGCTCGAAAATAACAGGAATTTCAGCATTTTTGCCCCTAAATAAGGGGAATTTCTGCCTTTTTGCCCCAAAATTAGGGGAATTTCTGCCTTTTTGCCTTCAAATTAGGTGCATTACTGTCTTTTTGCCCAAAATAAGGGAAATTTCTGCATTTTTGCCCAAAATTAAGTAAAATTTCTGATTTTTGCCCTAAAATAAAAAGAATTTCTGCCTTTAGGGCAAAAAATAAGGGAAATTTCAGCTTTTTGGCCCTAAAATAAGGGTATTTTCTGCAAATTGCCCCCTAATAAGTGGAATTTCTGCCTTTATGACCTGAAAGAAGGGGAATTTCTAATATTTTTTCCCTAGATAAAGGAAATTTCTGCAATTTTACCCCAAAATAAGGGAAATTTTTGCAATTTTGTCCAAAAAAAGGGAAGTCTCAGCAATTTTTCCCCACAATAAGGGGAATTTCTGCTTTTTTGCCCCAAAATTAGGGGAATTTCTGAATTTTTCCTCCATAATTAGAAGCATTACTGCATTTTTACCCCAAAATAAGGGAAATTTCTGCAATTTGCCTCAAAATAAAGGAAATTTCTGCAATTTTGTCCCAAAAAAGAAATATATCTGCATTTTTGCCCCAAAATAATAGGGATTTTTGCCTTTTTGCCTCAAAATTAGTGAAATTTCTGAATTTTGCCCCAAAATTAGCAGTATTACTGCATTTTTGCCCCAAAATATGGGAAATTTCTGCAATTTTGTTCAAAATAAGGGAAATTTCTGCCTTTATACCCCAAAATAATGAGAATTTCTGCATTTTTGCCACAAAATAAGGGAACTTTCTGCAATTTTTTCTTAAAGTAAGTTAAATTTCTATCCTTTTGCAACAAAATAAGGGAAATTTCTGCCTATTTGGCCCAAAATAAGGGGAATTTCTGCATTTTTGCCCAAAATTAAGGGAAATTTCTGCATTTTTGCCCAAAATTAAGGGGAATTTTTGCCTTTTTGCTCTAAAATAAGAAGAATTTCTGCCTTTTTGGCACAAAATAAGAGGAAATTCAGGCTTTTTTCCTAAAATAGGGTAAGTTCTGGAATTTGCCACCAAAAAAGCGTAATTTCTGCCCTTTTGCCATGAAATAAAAGAATTTCTGCATTTTTGCCACAAGATAAAGGAAATTTCTGCAATTTTGCTTAAAAATAAGGGAAATTTCTGCAATTTTGTCCCAAAAAAAGGAAATTTCATTAATTTCCCCCACAATAAGGGGAATTTCTCTCTTTTTGCCCCAAAATTAACGGAATTTCTGATTTTTACCCTAAAATTAGAGGCATTACAGAATTTTTGCCACAAAATAAGGGAAATTTCAGCAATTTGCCTCAAAAAAAAAAGAATTTTCTGCCTTTTTGACCCAAAAAAGGAAATTTCTATATTTTTGCCCCCAAATAAATGGAATTTCTGCCTTTTTGCTCCAAAATTAGTGGAATTTCTAAATTTTGCCACAAAATTAGAAGCATTAGTGCATTTTTGCCCAAAAATATGGGAAATTTCTGCAATTTTGTTCCAAAATAAAGGGAATTTCTGCCTTTCTACCCCAAAATAATGGGAATTTCTTCATTTTTGCCACAAAATAAGGTAAATTTCTGCAATATTATCCTAAAATAAGTTAAACTTCTATACTTTTGCCCCAAAGTAAGGGAAATTCCTGCCTTTTTGGCCCCAAATAAAGGGAATTTCTGCATTTTTGCCCCAAATTAAGAAAAATTTCTGCATTTTTGCACAAATATAAGGTTAATTTCTGTATTTTTGGCCTAAAATAAGAGCAATTTCTGCATTTTTGCCCCAAAATAAGGGGAATTTCTGTATTTTTGCCCTGTATTAAAAAAAATTTTTGCATTTTTGCTCCAAAATAATAGGAATTTATGCAATTTTTCCGAAAAATTAGGGAAATTTCTGTAATTATGCCCCAAATAAGGGAAATTTCTGCAATTTTGCCCTAAAATTAGGGGAATTTCTGCCTTTTTGCCCCATAATAAGGGAAATTTATGCAATTTTGCACCAAAATAAGGGAATTTTCTTCATTTTTGCTCCAAAATAAAGGGAATTTCTGCCTTTTTGCCCCAAAATGAGGAGAATTTCTGCCGTTTTGCCCCCAAATAAAAGGAATTTCTGCATTTTTGCCACAAAATAATAGGAATTTCTGCCTTTTGCAACAAAATTAGTGAAATTTTTTAATTTTGTCCCAAAATTAGTGAAATTTCTGAATTTTGCTCCAAAATTAGAAGCATTACTGCTTTTTTGCCCAAAAATATGGGAAATTTCAGCAATTTTGTTACAAAATAAGGGAAATTTCTTCCTTTTTACAACAAAATAACGGGAATTTCTGCATTTTTTCAACAAAATAAGGGAAGTTTCTGCAATTTTATCCTAAAATAAGTTAAATTTCTAAACTTTTGCCACAAAATAAGGGAAATTTCTGCCTATTTGGCTAAAAATAAAGGGAATTTCTGCATTTTTGCCACAAAGTAAGTGGAAATTCTGATTTTTGCCCTAAAATAAAAAGAATTTCTGCCTTTAAGGCAAAAAATAAGGGGATTTTCAGTCTTTTTGCCCTAAAATAAGAGTAATTTCTGCAATTTGCCCCCTAATAAGTGGAATTTTTGCCTTTATGACCTGAAAGAACGGTAATTTCTAAAATTTTTACCAAGATAAGGGAAATTTCTGCAATTTTACCACAAAATAAGGGAAATTTTTGCAATTTTGTCCAAAAAAAGGGAAATCTCAGCAATTTTGCCCCACAATAAGAGGAATTTCTGCATTTTTCCCCAAAATTAGGGGAATTTCTGAATTTTTGCTCCAAAATTGAAAGCATTACTGCATTTTTACCCCAAAATAGAGGAAATTTCTGCAATTTGCCTCAAAATATAGGAAATTTCTGCAATTTAGTCCCAAAAAAGAGATATTTCTGAATTTTTGCCCCAAATAATAGGGATTTTTGCCTTTTTGCCCCAAAATTAGTGAAATTTCTGAATTTTGTTCCAAAATTAGAAGCATTACTGTATTTTTGCCCCAAAATATGGGAAATTTCTGCAATTTTGTTCCAAAATAAAGGAAATTTCTGCATTTTTACCCCAAAATAATGGGAATTTCTGCATTTTTGCCACAAAATAATGGAAGTTTCTGCAATTTTATCCTAAAATAAATTAAATCTCTATCCTTTTGCCTCAAAATAAGGGAAATTTCTGCCTATTTGGCCCAAAATAAGGGGGATTTCTGCATTTTTGCCCACAATTAAAAGAAAGTTCTGCATTTTCGTCCAAAATTAAGGGGAATTTCTGCCTTTTTGCCCTAAAATAAGGGGAATTTCTGCCCTTTTGCCCCAAAATAAGGGGAATTTAGGCTTTTTGGCCTAAAATAAGGGTAATTTCTATTTTTGGCCTAAAATAATGAGAATTTCTGTCTTTTTGCCCTAAAATAAAGAAAATTTCTGCATTTTTGCTCCAAAATAAGGGGAATTTCAGCATTTTTGCCCCAAAAATAATGGGAATTTCTGCCTTTATGACCTGAAAGAAGAGGAATTTCTGTATTTTTCCCAAGATAAAGGAAATTTCTGCAATTTTACCTCAAAATATAGGAAGATTTTGCAATTTTGTCCAAAGTAAGAAAAATCTCAGCAATTTTCTCCCACAATAAGGGGAAGTTCTGCCTTTTTGCCCCTAAATTAAGGGAATTTCTTAATTTTTGCTCCAAAATTAGAAGCATTACTGCATTTTTACCCCAAAATAAAGGAAATTTCTGCAATTTTACCCCAAAATGAGGGAAATTTTTGCAATTTTGTCCAAAGAAAGGGAAATCTCAGCAATTTTGCCCCACAATAAAAGAAATTTCTTCCTTTTTGCCTCAAAATTAGGGGAATTTCTGAATTTTTGCTCCAAAATTGGAAGCATTACTGCATTTTTACCCCAAAATATGGGAAATTTCTGCAATTTTACCACAAAATAAGGGAAATTTTTGCAATTTTGTCCAAAAAAAGAGAGATCTCAGCAATTTTGCCCCACAATAAGGGAAATTTTTGCCTTTTTGCCCCAAAATTAGGGGAATTTCTGCCTTTTTGCCTTCAAATTATGTGCATTACTTTCTTTTTGCACAAAATAAAGAAAATTTCTGCATTTTTGCCCAAAATTAAGTGGAATTTCTGATTTATGCCCTAAAATAAAAAGAATTTCTGCCTTCAAAGCCAAAAATAAGGGGATTTTCAGTCTTTCTGCCCTAAAATAAGGGTAATTTCTGCAATTTGCCCTCTAATAAGTGGAATTTCTGCCTTTATGACCTGAAAGAATGGTAATTTCTAAAATTTTTACCAAGATAAGGAAAATTTCTGCAATTTTACCCCAAAATGAGGGAAATTTTTGCAATTTTGTCCAAAAAAAGGGAAATCTCAGCAATTTTGCCCCACAATAAGGGGAATTTCTGCATTTTTGCCCCAAAATTAGGGGAATTTCTGAATTTTTGCTCCAAAATTGGAAGCATTACTGCATTTTTACCCCAAAATATGGGAAATTTCTGCAATTTTACCACAAAATAAGGGGAATTTTTGCAATTTTGTCCAAAAAAAGAGAGATCTCAGCAATTTTGCCCCACAATAAGGGAAATTTCTGACTTTTTGCCCCAAAATTAGGGGAATTTCTGCCTTTTTGCCTTCAAATTATGTGCATTACTGTCTTTTTGCCCAAAATAAAGAAAATTTCTGCATTTTTGCCCAAAATTAAGTGGAATTTCTGATTTATGCCCTAAAATAAAAAGAATTTCTGCCTTTAAAGCCAAAAATAAAGGGATTTTCAGTCTTTTTGCCCTAAAATAAGGGTAATTTCTGCAATTTGCCCTCTAATAAGTGGAATTTCTGCCTTTATGACCTGAAAGAACGGTAATTTCTAAAATTTTTACCAAGATAAGGGAAATTTCTGCAATTTTACCCCAAAATAAGGGAAATTTTTGCAATTTTGTCCAAAAAAAGGGAAATCTCAGCAATTTTGCCCCACAATAAGGGGAATTTCTGCATTTTTGCCCCAAAATTAGGGGAATTTCTGAATTTTTGCTCCAAAATTAGAAGCATTACTGCATTTTTACCCCAGAATAGATGAAATTTCTGCAATTTGCCTCAAAATAAAGGAAATTTCTGCAATTTTGTCCCAAAAACAGATATTTCTGCATTTTTGCCCCAAATAATAGGGATTTTTGCCTTTTTGCCCCAAAATTAGTGAAATTTCTGAATTTTACTCAAAAATTAGAAGCATTACTGCATTTTTGCCCCAAAATATGGGAAATTTCTGCATTTTTGTTTCAAAATAAGGGAAATTTCTGCCTTTTTACCCCAAAATAATGGGAATTTTTGCATTTTTGCCACAAAATAAGGGAAGTTTCTGCAATTTTATCCTAAAATAAGTTAAATTTCTATTCTTTTGCCTCAAAATAAGGGAAATTTCTGCCTATTTGGCCCAAAATAATGGGGATTTCTGTATTTTTGCCCACAATTAAAAGAAAGTTCTGCATTTTCGTCCAAAATTAAGGGGAATTTCTGCCTTTTTGCCCTAAAATAAGGGGAATTTCTGCCCTTTATCCCCAAAATTAGGGGAATTTAGTCTTTTTGGCCAAAAATAAGGGTAATTTCTATTTTTGGCCTAAAATAATGAGGATTTCTGTCTTTTTGCCTTAAAATAAGGAAAATTTCTGCATTTTTGCTCGAATATAACAGGAATTTCAGCATTTTTGCCCCTAAATAAGGGGAATTTCTGCCTTTTTGCCCCAAAATTAGGGGAATTTCTGCCTTTTTGCCTTCAAATTAGGTGCATTACTGTCTTTTTGCCCAAAATAAGGGAAATTTCTGCATTTTTGCCCAAAATTAAGTAAAATTTCTGATTTTTGCCCTAAAATAAAAAGAATTTCTGCCTTTAGGGCAAAAAATAAGGGAAATTTCAGCTTTTTGGCCCTAAAATAAGGGTATTTTCTGCAAATTGCCCCCTAATAAGTGGAATTTCTGCCTTTATGACCTGAAAGAAGGGGAATTTCTAATATTTTTTCCCTAGATAAAGGAAATTTCTGCAATTTTACCCCAAAATAAGGGAAATTTTTGCAATTTTGTCCAAAAAAAGGGAAGTCTCAGCAATTTTTCCCCACAATAAGGGGAATTTCTGCTTTTTTGCCCCAAAATTAGGGGAATTTCTGAATTTTTCCTCCATAATTAGAAGCATTACTGCATTTTTACCCCAAAATAAGGGAAATTTCTGCAATTTGCCTCAAAATAAAGGAAATTTCTGCAATTTTGTCCCAAAAAAGAAATATATCTGCATTTTTGCCCCAAAATAATAGGGATTTTTGCCTGTTTGCCTCAAAATTAGTGAAATTTCTGAATTTTGCCCCAAAATTAGCAGTATTACTGCATTTTTGCCCCAAAATATGGGAAATTTCTGCAATTTTGTTCAAAATAAGGGAAATTTCTGCCTTTATACCCCAAAATAATGAGAATTTCTGCATTTTTGCCACAAAATAAGGGAAGTTTCTGCAATTTTTTCTTAAAGTAAGTTAAATTTCTATCCTTTTGCAACAAAATAAGGGAAATTTCTGCCTATTTGGCCCAAAATAAGGGGAATTTCTGCATTTTTGCCCAAAATTAAGGGAAATTTCTGCATTTTTGCCCAAAATTAAGGGGAATTTTTGCCTTTTTGCTCTAAAATAAGAAGAATTTCTGCCTTTTTGGCACAAAATAAGAGGAAATTCAGGCTTTTTTCCTAAAATAGGGTAAGTTCTGGAATTTGCCACCAAAAAAGCGTAATTTCTGCCCTTTTGCCATGAAATAAAAGAATTTCTGCATTTTTGCCACAAGATAAAGGAAATTTCTGCAATTTTGCTTAAAAATAAGGGAAATTTCTGCAATTTTGTCCCAAAAAAAGGAAATTTCATTAATTTCCCCCACAATAAGGGGAATTTCTCTCTTTTTGCCCCAAAATTAACGGAATTTCTGATTTTTACCCTAAAATTAGAGGCATTACAGAATTTTTGCCACAAAATAAGGGAAATTTCAGCAATTTGCCTCAAAAAAAAAGAATTTTCTGCCTTTTTGACCCAAAAAAGGAAATTTCTATATTTTTGCCCCCAAATAAATGGAATTTCTGCCTTTTTGCTCCAAAATTAGTGGAATTTCTAAATTTTGCCACAAAATTAGAAGCATTAGTGCATTTTTGCCCAAAAATATGGGAAATTTCTGCAATTTTGTTCCAAAATAAAGGGAATTTCTGCCTTTCTACCCCAAAATAATGGGAATTTCTTCATTTTTGCCACAAAATAAGGTAAATTTCTGCAATATTATCCTAAAATAAGTTAAAGTTCTATACTTTTGCCCCAAAGTAAGGGAAATTCCTGCCTTTTTGGCCCCAAATAAAGGGAATTTCTGCATTTTTGCCCCAAATTAAGAAAAATTTCTGCATTTTTGCACAAATATAAGGTTAATTTCTGTATTTTTGGCCTAAAATAAGAGCAATTTCTGCATTTTTGCCCCAAAATAAGGGGAATTTCTGTATTTTTGCCCTGTATTAAAAAAAATTTTTGCATTTTTGCTCCAAAATAATAGGAATTTATGCAATTTTTCCGAAAAATTAGGGAAATTTCTGTAATTATGCCCCAAATAAGGGAAATTTCTGCAATTTTGCCCTAAAATTAGGGGAATTTCTGCCTTTTTGCCCCATAATAAGGGAAATTTATGCAATTTTGCACCAAAATAAGGGAATTTTCTTCATTTTTGCTCCAAAATAAAGGGAATTTCTGCCTTTTTGCCCCAAAATGAGGAGAATTTCTGCCGTTTTGCCCCCAAATAAAAGGAATTTCTGCATTTTTGCCACAAAATAATAGGAATTTCTGCCTTTTGCAACAAAATTAGTGAAATTTTTTAATTTTGTCCCAAAATTAGTGAAATTTCTGAATTTTGCTCCAAAATTAGAAGCATTACTGCTTTTTTGCCCAAAAATATGGGAAATTTCAGCAATTTTGTTACAAAATAAGGGAAATTTCTTCCTTTTTACAACAAAATAACGGGAATTTCTGCATTTTTTCAACAAAATAAGGGAAGTTTCTGCAATTTTATCCTAAAATAAGTTAAATTTCTAAACTTTTGCCACAAAATAAGGGAAATTTCTGCCTATTTGGCTAAAAATAAAGGGAATTTCTGCATTTTTGCCACAAAGTAAGTGGAAATTCTGATTTTTGCCCTAAAATAAAAAGAATTTCTGCCTTTAAGGCAAAAAATAAGGGGATTTTCAGTCTTTTTGCCCTAAAATAAGAGTAATTTCTGCAATTTGCCCCCTAATAAGTGGAATTTTTGCCTTTATGACCTGAAAGAACGGTAATTTCTAAAATTTTTACCAAGATAAGGGAAATTTCTGCAATTTTACCACAAAATAAGGGAAATTTTTGCAATTTTGTCCAAAAAAAGGGAAATCTCAGCAATTTTGCCCCACAATAAGAGGAATTTCTGCATTTTTCCCCAAAATTAGGGGAATTTCTGAATTTTTGCTCCAAAATTGAAAGCATTACTGCATTTTTACCCCAAAATAGAGGAAATTTCTGCAATTTGCCTCAAAATATAGGAAATTTCTGCAATTTAGTCCCAAAAAAGAGATATTTCTGAATTTTTGCCCCAAATAATAGGGATTTTTGCCTTTTTGCCCCAAAATTAGTGAAATTTCTGAATTTTGTTCCAAAATTAGAAGCATTACTGTATTTTTGCCCCAAAATATGGGAAATTTCTGCAATTTTGTTCCAAAATAAAGGAAATTTCTGCATTTTTACCCCAAAATAATGGGAATTTCTGCATTTTTGCCACAAAATAATGGAAGTTTCTGCAATTTTATCCTAAAATAAATTAAATCTCTATCCTTTTGCCTCAAAATAAGGGAAATTTCTGCCTATTTGGCCCAAAATAAGGGGGATTTCTGCATTTTTGCCCACAATTAAAAGAAAGTTCTGCATTTTCGTCCAAAATTAAGGGGAATTTCTGCCTTTTTGCCCTAAAATAAGGGGAATTTCTGCCCTTTTGCCCCAAAATAAGGGGAATTTAGGCTTTTTGGCCTAAAATAAGGGTAATTTCTATTTTTGGCCTAAAATAATGAGAATTTCTGTCTTTTTGCCCTAAAATAAAGAAAATTTCTGCATTTTTGCTCCAAAATAAGGGGAATTTCAGCATTTTTGCCCCAAAAATAATGGGAATTTCTGCCTTTATGACCTGAAAGAAGAGGAATTTCTGTATTTTTCCCAAGATAAAGGAAATTTCTGCAATTTTACCTCAAAATATAGGAAGATTTTGCAATTTTGTCCAAAGTAAGAAAAATCTCAGCAATTTTCTCCCACAATAAGGGGAAGTTCTGCCTTTTTGCCCCTAAATTAAGGGAATTTCTTAATTTTTGCTCCAAAATTAGAAGCATTACTGCATTTTTACCCCAAAATAAAGGAAATTTCTGCAATTTTACCCCAAAATGAGGGAAATTTTTGCAATTTTGTCCAAAGAAAGGGAAATCTCAGCAATTTTGCCCCACAATAAAAGAAATTTCTTCCTTTTTGCCTCAAAATTAGGAGAATTTCTGAATTTTTGCTCCAAAATTGGAAGCATTACTGCATTTTTACCCCAAAATATGGGAAATTTCTGCAATTTTACCACAAAATAAGGGAAATTTTTGCAATTTTGTCCAAAAAAAGAGAGATCTCAGCAATTTTGCCCCACAATAAGGGAAATTTTTGCCTTTTTGCCCCAAAATTAGGGGAATTTCTGCCTTTTTGCCTTCAAATTATGTGCATTACTTTCTTTTTGCACAAAATAAAGAAAATTTCTGCATTTTTGCCCAAAATTAAGTGGAATTTCTGATTTATGCCCTAAAATAAAAAGAATTTCTGCCTTCAAAGCCAAAAATAAGGGGATTTTCAGTCTTTCTGCCCTAAAATAAGGGTAATTTCTGCAATTTGCCCTCTAATAAGTGGAATTTCTGCCTTTATGACCTGAAAGAATGGTAATTTCTAAAATTTTTACCAAGATAAGGAAAATTTCTGCAATTTTACCCCAAAATGAGGGAAATTTTTGCAATTTTGTCCAAAAAAAGGGAAATCTCAGCAATTTTGCCCCACAATAAGGGGAATTTCTGCATTTTTGCCCCAAAATTAGGGGAATTTCTGAATTTTTGCTCCAAAATTGGAAGCATTACTGCATTTTTACCCCAAAATATGGGAAATTTCTGCAATTTTACCACAAAATAAGGGGAATTTTTGCAATTTTGTCCAAAAAAAGAGAGATCTCAGCAATTTTGCCCCACAATAAGGGAAATTTCTGACTTTTTGCCCCAAAATTAGGGGAATTTCTGCCTTTTTGCCTTCAAATTATGTGCATTACTGTCTTTTTGCCCAAAATAAAGAAAATTTCTGCATTTTTGCCCAAAATTAAGTGGAATTTCTGATTTATGCCCTAAAATAAAAAGAATTTCTGCCTTTAAAGCCAAAAATAAAGGGATTTTCAGTCTTTTTGCCCTAAAATAAGGGTAATTTCTGCAATTTGCCCTCTAATAAGTGGAATTTCTGCCTTTATGACCTGAAAGAACGGTAATTTCTAAAATTTTTACCAAGATAAGGGAAATTTCTGCAATTTTACCCCAAAATAAGGGAAATTTTTGCAATTTTGTCCAAAAAAAGGGAAATCTCAGCAATTTTGCCCCACAATAAGGGGAATTTCTGCCTTTTTGCCCCAAAATTAGGGGAATTTCTGAATTTTTGCTCCAAAATTAGAAGCATTACTGCATTTTTACCCCAAAATAAGGAAAATTTCGGCAATTTGCCCCAAATAAAGGAAATTTCTGCAATTTTGTCCCAAAAAAGGGATATTTCTGAATTTTTGCCCCAAAATAATAGGGATTTTTGCCTTTTTGCCTCAAAATTAGTGAAATTTCTGAATTTTGCCCCAAAATTAGCAGCATTACTGCATTTTTGCCCCAAAATATGGGAAATTTCTGCAATTTTGTTCCTAAATAAGGGAAATTTCTGCCTTTTTACCCCAAAATAATGGGAATTTCTGCATTTTTGCCACAAAATAATGGAAGTTTCTGCAATTTTATCCTAAAATAAATTAAATCTCTATCCTTTTGCCTCAAAATAAGGGAAATTTCTGCCTATTTGGCCCAAAATAAGGGGGATTTCTGCATTTTTGCCCACAATTAAAAGAAAGTTCTGCATTTTCGTCCAAAATTAAGGGGAATTTCTGCCTTTTTGCCCTAAAATAAGGGGAATTTCTGCCCTTTTGCCCCAAAATAAGGGGAATTTAGGCTTTTTGGCCTAAAATAAGGGTAATTTCTATTTTTGGCCTAAAATAATGAGAATTTCTGTCTTTTTGCCCTAAAATAAAGAAAATTTCTGCATTTTTGCTCCAAAATAAGGGGAATTTCAGCATTTTTGCCCCAAAAATAATGGGAATTTCTGCCTTTATGACCTGAAAGAAGAGGAATTTCTGTATTTTTCCCAAGATAAAGGAAATTTCTGCAATTTTACCTCAAAATATAGGAAGATTTTGCAATTTTGTCCAAAGTAAGAAAAATCTCAGCAATTTTCTCCCACAATAAGGGGAAGTTCTGCCTTTTTGCCCCTAAATTAAGGGAATTTCTTAATTTTTGCTCCAAAATTAGAAGCATTACTGCATTTTTACCCCAAAATAAAGGAAATTTCTGCAATTTTACCCCAAAATGAGGGAAATTTTTGCAATTTTGTCCAAAGAAAGGGAAATCTCAGCAATTTTGCCCCACAATAAAAGAAATTTCTTCCTTTTTGCCTCAAAATTAGGGGAATTTCTGAATTTTTGCTCCAAAATTGGAAGCATTACTGCATTTTTACCCCAAAATATGGGAAATTTCTGCAATTTTACCACAAAATAAGGGAAATTTTTGCAATTTTGTCCAAAAAAAGAGAGATCTCAGCAATTTTGCCCCACAATAAGGGAAATTTTTGCCTTTTTGCCCCAAAATTAGGGGAATTTCTGCCTTTTTGCCTTCAAATTATGTGCATTACTTTCTTTTTGCACAAAATAAAGAAAATTTCTGCATTTTTGCCCAAAATTAAGTGGAATTTCTGATTTATGCCCTAAAATAAAAAGAATTTCTGCCTTCAAAGCCAAAAATAAGGGGATTTTCAGTCTTTCTGCCCTAAAATAAGGGTAATTTCTGCAATTTGCCCTCTAATAAGTGGAATTTCTGCCTTTATGACCTGAAAGAATGGTAATTTCTAAAATTTTTACCAAGATAAGGAAAATTTCTGCAATTTTACCCCAAAATGAGGGAAATTTTTGCAATTTTGTCCAAAAAAAGGGAAATCTCAGCAATTTTGCCCCACAATAAGGGGAATTTCTGCATTTTTGCCCCAAAATTAGGGGAATTTCTGAATTTTTGCTCCAAAATTGGAAGCATTACTGCATTTTTACCCCAAAATATGGGAAATTTCTGCAATTTTACCACAAAATAAGGGGAATTTTTGCAATTTTGTCCAAAAAAAGAGAGATCTCAGCAATTTTGCCCCACAATAAGGGAAATTTCTGACTTTTTGCCCCAAAATTAGGGGAATTTCTGCCTTTTTGCCTTCAAATTATGTGCATTACTGTCTTTTTGCCCAAAATAAAGAAAATTTCTGCATTTTTGCCCAAAATTAAGTGGAATTTCTGATTTATGCCCTAAAATAAAAAGAATTTCTGCCTTTAAAGCCAAAAATAAAGGGATTTTCAGTCTTTTTGCCCTAAAATAAGGGTAATTTCTGCAATTTGCCCTCTAATAAGTGGAATTTCTGCCTTTATGACCTGAAAGAACGGTAATTTCTAAAATTTTTACCAAGATAAGGGAAATTTCTGCAATTTTACCCCAAAATAAGGGAAATTTTTGCAATTTTGTCCAAAAAAAGGGAAATCTCAGCAATTTTGCCCCACAATAAGGGGAATTTCTGCCTTTTTGCCCCAAAATTAGGGGAATTTCTGAATTTTTGCTCCAAAATTAGAAGCATTACTGCATTTTTACCCCAAAATAAGGAAAATTTCGGCAATTTGCCCCAAATAAAGGAAATTTCTGCAATTTTGTCCCAAAAAAGGGATATTTCTGAATTTTTGCCCCAAAATAATAGGGATTTTTGCCTTTTTGCCTCAAAATTAGTGAAATTTCTGAATTTTGCCCCAAAATTAGCAGCATTACTGCATTTTTGCCCCAAAATATGGGAAATTTCTGCAATTTTGTTCCTAAATAAGGGAAATTTCTGCCTTTTTACCCCAAAATAATGGGAATTTCTGCATTTTTGCCACAAAATAAGGGAAGTTTCTGCAATTTTATCCTAAAATAAGTTAAATTTCTATCCTTTTGCCTCAAAATAAGGGAAATTTCTGCCTATTTGGCCCAAAATAAGGGGGATTTCTGCATTTTTGCCCACAATTAAAAGAAAGTTCTGCATTTTCGTCCAAAATTAAGGGGAATTTCTGCCTTTTTGCCCTAAAATAAGGGGAATTTCTGCCCTTTTGCCCCAAAATAGGGTGAATTTAGTCTTTTTGGCCTAAAATAAGGGTAATTTCTATTTTTGTCCTAAAATAATGTGAATTTCTGTCTTTTTGCCTTAAAATAAGGAAGATTTCTGCATTTTTGCACGAAAATAAGGGGAATTTCAGCATTTTTGACCCAAAATAAGAGGAATTTCTGCCATTTTGCCCCAAAAATTTGGGTAATTTCTGCCTTTTTGCCCCCAAATTAGGTGCATTACTGTCTTTTTGTTCAAAATAAGGGAAATTTCTGCATTTTTGCCCAAAATTAAGTGGAATTTCTCATTTTTGCCCTAAAATAAGAAGAATTTCTGCCTTTTGGCACAAAATAAGAGGAATTTCAGGCTTTTCGCCCTAAAATAAGGGTAATTTCTGCAATTTGCCCCCTAATAATTAGAATTCAGCCTTTATGACCTGAAAAAAGAGGAATTTCTGTATTTTTGCCCAAGATAAAGGAAATTTCTAAAATTTTACCCCAAAATAAAGGAAGATTTTGCAATTTTGTCCAAAGAAAAAAAAATCTCAGCAATTTTCCCCCACAATAAGGGGAAGTTCTGCCTTTTTGCCCCAAACTTAGGGGAATTTCTAAATTTTTGCTCCAAAATTAGAAGCATTACTGCATTTTTACCCCAAAATAAGGGAAATTTCTGCAATTTTACCCCAAAATAAGGGAAATTTTTGCAATTTTGTCCAAAGAAAGGGAAATCTCAGCAATTTTGCCCCACAATAAGGGGAATTTCTGCCTTTTTGCCTCAAAATTAGGGGAATTTCTGAATTTTTGCTACAAAATTAGAAGCATTACTGCATTTTTACCCCAAAATATGGGAAATTTCTGCAATTTTACCCCAAAATAAGGGAAATTTTTGCAATTTTGTCCAAAAAAAGGGAGATCTCAGCAATTTTGCCCCACAATAAAGGAAATTTCTGTCTTTTTGCCCCAAAATTAGGGGAATTTCTGCCTTTTTGCCTTCAAATTAGGTGCATTACTGTCTTTTTGCCCAAAATAAGGGAAATTTCTGCATTTTTGCCCAAAATTAAGTGGAATTTCTGATTTATGCCCTAAAATAAAAAGAATTTCTGCCTTTAAGGCAAAAAATAAGGGGAATTTCAGAATTTTGCCCTAAAATAGGGGTATTTTCTGCAAATTGCCCCCTAATAAGTGGAATTTCTGCCTTTATGACCTGAAAGAAGGGGAATTTCTAACATATTTGCCCAAGATAAGGGAAATTTCTGCAATTTTACATCAAAATAAGGGAAATTTTTGCAATTTTGTCCAAAAAAGGGAAATCTCAGCAATTTTTCCCCAAAATAAGGGGAATTTCTGCTTTTTCCCCAAAATTAGGGAAATTTCTGAATTTTTCCTCCATAATTAGAATTATTACTGCATTTTTACCCTAAAATAAGGAAAATTTCGGCAATTTGCCTCAAAATAAAGGAAATTTCTGTAATTTTGTCCCAAAAAAGGGATATTTCTGAATTTTTGTCCCAAAATAATAGGGATTTTTGCCTTTTGCCTCAAAATTAGTGAAATTTCTGAATTTTGCCCCAAAATTAGCAGCATTACTGCATTTTTGCCCCAAAATATGGGAAATTTCTGCAATTTTGTTCCTAAATAAGGAAAATTTCTGCCTTTTTACCCCAAAATAATGGGAATTTCTGCATTTTTGCCACAAAATAAGGGAAGTTTCTGCAATTTTATCTTAAAATAATTTAAATTTCTATCCTTTTGCCACAAAATAAGGGATATTTCTGCCTATTTGGCCCAAAATAAGAAGAATTTCTGCATTTTTGCCCAAAATTAAGGGAAATTTCTGCATTTTTGCCTAAAATTAAGAGGAATTTCTGCCTTTTTGCCCTAAAATAAGAGGAATTTCTGCCTTTTGCCCCAAAACAAGGGGAATTTAGTCTTTTTGGCCTAAAATAAGGGTAATTTCTATTTTTGGCCTAAAATAATGAGGATTTCTGTCTTTTTGCCCTAACATAAGGAAAATTTCTGCATTTTTGCTTCAAAATAAGGGGAATTTCAGCATTTTTGCCCCAAAATAAGGGGAATTTCTGCCTTTTTGCCCCCAAATTAGGGAAATTTCTGCCTTTTTGCCCCCAAATTATGTGCATTACTGTGTTTTTGCCCCAAAATAATGGAAATTTCTGCATTTTTGGCCAAAATTATGTGGAATTTCTGCCTTTTTGCTCTAAAATAAGAAGAATTTCTTATTTTTTGGCACAAAATAATAGGAAATTCAGGCTTTTTTCCTAAAATAAGGGTAAGTTCTGGAATTTGCCACCATAAAAGCGTAATTTCTGCCCTTTTGCCATGAAATAAAAGGAATTTCTGCATTTTTGCCACAAGATAAAGGAAATTTCTGCAATTTTGCTTAAAAATACGGGAAATTTCTGCAATTTTGTCCCAAAAAAAGGAAATTTCATTAATTTCCCCCACAATAAGGGGAATTTCTGTCTTTTTGCCCCAAAATTAACGGAATTTCTGATTTTTACCCCTAAATTAGAAGCATTACAGAATTTTTGCCACAAAATAAGGGAAATTTCAGCAATTTGCCTCAAAAAAGAAGAATTTTCTGCCGTTTTGACCCAAAAAAAAAGAAATTTCTGAATTTTTGCCCCCAAATAAGTGGAATTTCTGCCTTTTTGCCCTAAAATTAGTGGAATTTCTAAATTTTGCCCCCAAATTAGTAGCATTAGTGCATTTTTGCCCAAAAATATGGGAAATTTCTGCAATTTATTTCCAAAATAAAGGGAATTTCTGCCTTTCTACCCCAAAATAATGGGAATTTCTTCATTTTTGCCACAAAATAAGGTAAATTTCTGCAATATTATCCTAAAATAAGTTAAAGTTCTATACTTTTGCCCCAAAATAAGGGAAATTCCTGCCTTTTTGGCCCCAAATAAGGGGAATTTCTGCATTTTTGCCCCAAATTAAGGGAAATTTCTGCATTTTTGCTCAAATATAAGGGTAATTTCTGTATTTTTGGCCTAAAATAAGAGCAATTTCTGCATTTTTGCCCCAAAATAAGGGGAATTTCTGTATGTTTGCCCTGTATTAAGGAAAATTTTTGCATTTTTGCTCCAAAATAAGGAGTATTTCTGCAAATTTTTCCAAAATTAGGGGAATTTCTGTAATTATGCCCCAAATAAGGGAAATTTTTGTAATTTTGTCCTAAAATTAGGGGAATTTCTGCAATTTGCCCCAAAATAAGGGAAATTTATGCAATTTTGCACCAAAATAAGGGAATTTTCTTCATTTTTGCTCCAAAATAAAGGGAATTTCTGCCTTTTTGCCCCAAAATGTGGAGAATTTCTGCCTTTTTGCCCCCAAATAAAAGGAATTTCTGCATTATTGCCACAAAATAATAGGAATTTCTGCCTTTTGCCACAAAATTAGTGAAATTTCTGAATTTTGTCCCAAAATTTGTGAAATTTCTGAATTTTGCTCCAAAATTAGAAGCATTACTGCTTTTTTGCCCCAAAATATGGGAAATTTCAGCAATTTTGTTACAAAATAAGGGAAATTTCTTCCTTTTTACAACAAAATAATGGGAATTTCTGCATTTTTGACACAAAATAAGGAAAGTTTCTGCAATTTTATTCTAAAATAAGTTAAATTTCTAAACTTTTGCCACAAAATAAGGGAAATTTCTGCCTATTTGACTAAAAATAAAGGGAATTTCTGCATTTTTGCCACAAATTAAGTGGAATTTCTGATTTTTGCCGTAAAATAAAAAGAATTTCTGCCTTTAAGGCAAAAAATAAGGGGATTTTCAGTCTTTTTGCCCTAAAATAAGGGTAATTTCTGCAATTTGCCCCCTAATAAGTGGAATTTCTGCCTTTATGACCTGAAAGAACGGTAATTTCTAAAATTTTTACCAAGATAAGGGAAATTTCTGCAATTTTACCCCAAAAAAGGAAAATTTTTGCAATTTTGTCCAAAAAAAGGGAAATCTCAGCAATTTTGCCCCACAATAAGGGGAATTTCTGCATTTTTGCCCCAAAATTAGGGGAATTTCTGAATTTTTGCTCCAAAATTAAAAGCATTACTGCATTTTTACCCCAAAATAGAGGAAATTTCTACAATTTGCCTAAAAATAAAGAAATTTCTGCAATTTTGTCCCAAAAAACGGATATTTCTGCATTTTTGCCCCAAATAATAGGGATTTTTGCCTTTTTGCCCCAAAATTAGTGAAATTTCTGAATTTTACTCAAAAATTAGAAGCATTACTGTTTTTTTGCCCCAAAATATGGGAAATTTCTGCAATTTTGTTCCTAAATAAGGGAAATTTCTGCCTTTTTACCCCAAAATAATGGGAATTTCTGCATTTTTGCCACAAAATAAGGGAAGTTTCTGCAATTTTATCCTAAAATAAGTTAAATTTCTATCCTTTTGCCTCAAAATAAGGGAAATTTCTGCCTATTTGGCCCAAAATAAGGGGGATTTCTGCATTTTTGCCCACAATTAAAAGAAAGTTCTGCATTTTCGTCCAAAATTAAGGGGAATTTCTGCCTTTTTGCCCTAAAATAAGGGGAATTTCTGCCCTTTTGCCCCAAAATAGGGTGAATTTAGTCTTTTTGGCCTAAAATAAGGGTAATTTCTATTTTTGTCCTAAAATAATGTGAATTTCTGTCTTTTTGCCTTAAAATAAGGAAGATTTCTGCATTTTTGCACGAAAATAAGGGGAATTTCAGCATTTTTGACCCAAAATAAGAGGAATTTCTGCCATTTTGCCCCAAAAATTTGGGTAATTTCTGCCTTTTTGCCCCCAAATTAGGTGCATTACTGTCTTTTTGTTCAAAATAAGGGAAATTTCTGCATTTTTGCCCAAAATTAAGTGGAATTTCTCATTTTTGCCCTAAAATAAGAAGAATTTCTGCCTTTTGGCACAAAATAAGAGGAATTTCAGGCTTTTCGCCCTAAAATAAGGGTAATTTCTGCAATTTGCCCCCTAATAATTAGAATTCAGCCTTTATGACCTGAAAAAAGAGGAATTTCTGTATTTTTGCCCAAGATAAAGGAAATTTCTAAAATTTTACCCCAAAATAAAGGAAGATTTTGCAATTTTGTCCAAAGAAAAAAAAATCTCAGCAATTTTCCCCCACAATAAGGGGAAGTTCTGCCTTTTTGCCCCAAACTTAGGGGAATTTCTAAATTTTTGCTCCAAAATTAGAAGCATTACTGCATTTTTACCCCAAAATAAGGGAAATTTCTGCAATTTTACCCCAAAATAAGGGAAATTTTTGCAATTTTGTCCAAAGAAAGGGAAATCTCAGCAATTTTGCCCCACAATAAGGGGAATTTCTGCCTTTTTGCCTCAAAATTAGGGGAATTTCTGAATTTTTGCTACAAAATTAGAAGCATTACTGCATTTTTACCCCAAAATATGGGAAATTTCTGCAATTTTACCCCAAAATAAGGGAAATTTTTGCAATTTTGTCCAAAAAAAGGGAGATCTCAGCAATTTTGCCCCACAATAAAGGAAATTTCTGTCTTTTTGCCCCAAAATTAGGGGAATTTCTGCCTTTTTGCCTTCAAATTAGGTGCATTACTGTCTTTTTGCCCAAAATAAGGGAAATTTCTGCATTTTTGCCCAAAATTAAGTGGAATTTCTGATTTATGCCCTAAAATAAACAGAATTTCTGCCTTTAAGGCAAAAAATAAGGGGAATTTCAGAATTTTGCCCTAAAATAGGGGTATTTTCTGCAAATTGCCCCCTAATAAGTGGAATTTCTGCCTTTATGACCTGAAAGAAGGGGAATTTCTAACATATTTGCCCAAGATAAGGGAAATTTCTGCAATTTTACATCAAAATAAGGGAAATTTTTGCAATTTTGTCCAAAAAAGGGAAATCTCAGCAATTTTTCCCCACAATAAGGGGAATTTCTGCTTTTTCCCCAAAATTAGGGAAATTTCTGAATTTTTCCTCCATAATTAGAATTATTACTGCATTTTTACCCTAAAATAAGGAAAATTTCGGCAATTTGCCTCAAAATAAAGGAAATTTCTGTAATTTTGTCCCAAAAAAGGGATATTTCTGAATTTTTGTCCCAAAATAATAGGGATTTTTGCCTTTTGCCTCAAAATTAGTGAAATTTCTGAATTTTGCCCCAAAATTAGCAGCATTACTGCATTTTTGCCCCAAAATATGGGAAATTTCTGCAATTTTGTTCCTAAATAAGGAAAATTTCTGCCTTTTTACCCCAAAATAATGGGAATTTCTGCATTTTTGCCACAAAATAAGGGAAGTTTCTGCAATTTTATCTTAAAATAATTTAAATTTCTATCCTTTTGCCACAAAATAAGGGATATTTCTGCCTATTTGGCCCAAAATAAGAAGAATTTCTGCATTTTTGCCCAAAATTAAGGGAAATTTCTGCATTTTTGCCTAAAATTAAGAGGAATTTCTGCCTTTTTGCCCTAAAATAAGAGGAATTTCTGCCTTTTGCCCCAAAACAAGGGGAATTTAGTCTTTTTGGCCTAAAATAAGGGTAATTTCTATTTTTGGCCTAAAATAATGAGGATTTCTGTCTTTTTGCCCTAACATAAGGAAAATTTCTGCATTTTTGCTTCAAAATAAGGGGAATTTCAGCATTTTTGCCCCAAAATAAGGGGAATTTCTGCCTTTTTGCCCCCAAATTAGGGAAATTTCTGCCTTTTTGCCCCCAAATTATGTGCATTACTGTGTTTTTGCCCCAAAATAATGGAAATTTCTGCATTTTTGGCCAAAATTATGTGGAATTTCTGCCTTTTTGCTCTAAAATAAGAAGAATTTCTTATTTTTTGGCACAAAATAATAGGAAATTCAGGCTTTTTTCCTAAAATAAGGGTAAGTTCTGGAATTTGCCACCATAAAAGCGTAATTTCTGCCCTTTTGCCATGAAATAAAAGGAATTTCTGCATTTTTGCCACAAGATAAAGGAAATTTCTGCAATTTTGCTTAAAAATACGGGAAATTTCTGCAATTTTGTCCCAAAAAAAGGAAATTTCATTAATTTCCCCCACAATAAGGGGAATTTCTGTCTTTTTGCCCCAAAATTAACGGAATTTCTGATTTTTACCCCTAAATTAGAAGCATTACAGAATTTTTGCCACAAAATAAGGGAAATTTCAGCAATTTGCCTCAAAAAAGAAGAATTTTCTGCCGTTTTGACCCAAAAAAAAAGAAATTTCTGAATTTTTGCCCCCAAATAAGTGGAATTTCTGCCTTTTTGCCCTAAAATTAGTGGAATTTCTAAATTTTGCCCCCAAATTAGTAGCATTAGTGCATTTTTGCCCAAAAATATGGGAAATTTCTGCAATTTATTTCCAAAATAAAGGGAATTTCTGCCTTTCTACCCCAAAATAATGGGAATTTCTTCATTTTTGCCACAAAATAAGGTAAATTTCTGCAATATTATCCTAAAATAAGTTAAAGTTCTATACTTTTGCCCCAAAATAAGGGAAATTCCTGCCTTTTTGGCCCCAAATAAGGGGAATTTCTGCATTTTTGCCCCAAATTAAGGGAAATTTCTGCATTTTTGCTCAAATATAAGGGTAATTTCTGTATTTTTGGCCTAAAATAAGAGCAATTTCTGCATTTTTGCCCCAAAATAAGGGGAATTTCTGTATGTTTGCCCTGTATTAAGGAAAATTTTTGCATTTTTGCTCCAAAATAAGGAGTATTTCTGCAAATTTTTCCAAAATTAGGGGAATTTCTGTAATTATGCCCCAAATAAGGGAAATTTTTGTAATTTTGTCCTAAAATTAGGGGAATTTCTGCAATTTGCCCCAAAATAAGGGAAATTTATGCAATTTTGCACCAAAATAAGGGAATTTTCTTCATTTTTGCTCCAAAATAAAGGGAATTTCTGCCTTTTTGCCCCAAAATGTGGAGAATTTCTGCCTTTTTGCCCCCAAATAAAAGGAATTTCTGCATTATTGCCACAAAATAATAGGAATTTCTGCCTTTTGCCACA
The DNA here is from genome assembly GCF_963924665.1 of Micromys minutus. Classification (NCBI taxonomy): domain Eukaryota; kingdom Metazoa; phylum Chordata; class Mammalia; order Rodentia; family Muridae; genus Micromys; species Micromys minutus. Next base: position 205,520 of record NW_027667208.1, read on the forward strand.
AAATTAGTGAAATTTCTGAATTTTGTCCCAAAATTTGTGAAATTTCTGAATTTTGCTCCAAAATTAGAAGCATTACTGCTTTTTTGCCCCAAAATATGGGAAATTTCAGCAATTTTGTTACAAAATAAGGGAAATTTCTTCCTTTTTACAACAAAATAATGGGAATTTCTGCATTTTTGACACAAAATAAGGAAAGTTTCTGCAATTTTATTCTAAAATAAGTTAAATTTCTAAACTTTTGCCACAAAATAAGGGAAATTTCTGCCTATTTGACTAAAAATAAAGGGAATTTCTGCATTTTTGCCACAAATTAAGTGGAATTTCTGATTTTTGCCGTAAAATAAAAAGAATTTCTGCCTTTAAGGCAAAAAATAAGGGGATTTTCAGTCTTTTTGCCCTAAAATAAGGGTAATTTCTGCAATTTGCCCCCTAATAAGTGGAATTTCTGCCTTTATGACCTGAAAGAACGGTAATTTCTAAAATTTTTACCAAGATAAGGGAAATTTCTGCAATTTTACCCCAAAAAAGGAAAATTTTTGCAATTTTGTCCAAAAAAAGGGAAATCTCAGCAATTTTGCCCCACAATAAGGGGAATTTCTGCATTTTTGCCCCAAAATTAGGGGAATTTCTGAATTTTTGCTCCAAAATTAAAAGCATTACTGCATTTTTACCCCAAAATAGAGGAAATTTCTACAATTTGCCTAAAAATAAAGAAATTTCTGCAATTTTGTCCCAAAAAACGGATATTTCTGCATTTTTGCCCCAAATAATAGGGATTTTTGCCTTTTTGCCCCAAAATTAGTGAAATTTCTGAATTTTACTCAAAAATTAGAAGCATTACTGTTTTTTTGCCCCAAAATATGGGAAATTTCTGCAATTTTGTTCCAAAATAAATGAAATTTCTGCCTTTTTACCCCAAAATAATGGGAATTTCTGCATTTTTGCCACAAAATAAGGGAAGTTTCTGCAATTTTATCCTAAAATAAGTTAAATTTCTATCATTTTGCCTCAAAATAAGGGAAGTTTCTGCCTATTTTTCCAGAAATAAGGGGGATTTCTGCATTTTTGCCCACAATTAAAAGAACGTTCTGCATTTTTGCCCAAAATTAAGGGGAATTTCTGACTTTTTGCCCTAATATAAGGGGAATTTCTCCCTTTTGCCCCAAAATAAGGGGAATTTAGTCTTTTTGGCCTAAAATAAGGGTAATTTCTATTTTTGGCCTAAAATAATGAGAATTTCTGTCTTTTTGCCTTAAAATAAGGAAAATTTCTGCATTTTTGCTCGAAAATAAGGGGAATTTCAGCATTTTTGACCCAAAATAAGAGGAATTTCTGCCTTTCCGCCCCAAAAATTACGGTAATTTGTGCCTTTTTGCCCCCAAATTAGGTGCATTTCTGTCTTTTTGTTAAAAGTAAGGGAAATTTCTGCATTTTTGCCCAAAATTAAGTGGAATTTCTCATTTTTGCCCTAAAATAAGAAGAATTTCTGCCTTTTTGGAACAAAATAAGAGGAATTTCAGGCTTTTTGTCCTAAAATAAGGGTAATTTTTGCAATTTGCCACCTAATAAGTGGAATTTCTGCCTTTATGACCTGAAAGAAGAGGAATTTCTGTATTTTTGCCCAAGATAAATAAATTTCTACAATTTTACCCCAAAATAAAGGAAGATTTTGCAATTTTGTCCAATGTAAGAAAAATCTCAGCAATTTTCCCCCACAATAAGGGGAAGTTCTGCCATTTTGCCCCAAAATTAGGGGAATTTCTAAATTTTTGCTCCAAAATTAGAAGCATTACTGCATTTTTACCCCAAAATAAGGGAAATTTCTGCAATTTTACCCCAAAATAAGGGAATTTTTTTCAATTTTGTCCAAAGAAAAGGAAATCTCAGCAATTTTGCCCCACAATAAGGGGAATTTCTGCCTTTTTGCCTCAAAATTAGGGGAATTTCTGAATTTTTGCTCCAAAATTAGAAGCATTACTGCATTTTTACCCCAAAATATGGGAAATTTCTGCAATTTTACCACAAAATAAGGGAAATTTTTGCAATTTTGTCCAAAAAAAGGGAGATCTCAGCAATTTTGCCCCACAATAAAGGAAATTTCTCCCATTTGCCCCAAAATTAGGGGAATTTCTGCCTTTTTGCCTTCAAATTAGGTGCATTACTGTCTTTTTGCCCAAAATAAGAAAAATTTCTGCATTTTTGCCCAAAATTAAGTGGAATTTCTGATTTTTGCCCTAAAATAAAAAGAATTTCTGCATTTAAGGCAAAAAATAAAGGGGAATTTCAGCCTTTTGGCCCTAAAATAAGGGTATTTTCTGCAAATTGCCCCCTAATAAGTGGAATTTCTGCCTTTATGACCTGAAAGTAGGGGAATTTCTAACATTTTTGCCCAAGATAAGGGAAATTTCTGCAATTTTACCCCAAAATAAGAGAAATTTTTGCAATTTTGTCTAAATAAGGGAAATCTCAGCAATTTTGCCCCACAATAAGGGGAATTTCTGCCTTTTTGCCCCAAAATTAGGAGAATTTCTGAATTTTTCCTCCATAATTAGAAGCATTACTGCATTTTTACCCCAAAATAAAGGAAATTTCTGCAATTTGCCTCAAAATAAAGGATATTTCTGCAATTTTGTCCCAAAAAAGGGATATTTCTGAATTTTTGCCCCAAAATAATAGGGATTTTTGCCTTTTTGCCTCAAAATTAGTGAAATTTCTGAAGTTTGCCCCAAAATTAGCAGCATTACTGCATTTTTGCCCCAAAATATGGGAAATTTCTGCAATTTTGTTTCAAAATAAGGGAAATTTCTGCTTTTTACCCCAAAATAATGAGAATTTCTGCATTTTTGCCACAAAATAAGGGAAGTTTCTGCAATTTTATCTTAAAATAAGTTAAATTTCTATCCTTTTGCCACAAAATAAGGGAAATTTCTGCCTATTTGGCCCAAAATAAATGGAATTTCTGCTTTTTTCCCCAAAATTAAGGGAAATTTCTGCATTTTTGCCCAAAATTAAGGATAATTTCTGCCTTTTTGCCCTAAAATAAGTAGAATTTCTGCCTTTTTGCCCCAAAATCAGGGGAATTTAGTCTTTTTGGCCTAAAATAAGGGTAATTTCTATTTTTGGCCTAAAATAATGAGAATTTCTGTCTTTTTGCCCTAACATAAGGAAAATTTCTGCATTTTTGCTTCAAAATAAGGGGAATTTCAGCATTTTTGCCCCAAAATAAGGGGAATTTCTTCCTTTTTGCCCCCAAACTAGGGGAATTTCTGCCTTTTTGCCCCCAAATTAGGTGCATTACTGTGTTTTTGCCCCAAAATAATGGAAATTTCTGCATTTTTGGCCAAAATTATGTGGAATTTCTGCCTTTTTGCTCTAAAATAAGAAGAATTTCTGCCTTTTTGTCACAAAATAAGAGGAATTTCAGGCTTTTTGCCTAAAATATGGTTACGTTCTGGAATTTGCAACCAATAAAGCGTAATTTCTGCACTTTTGCCCTGAAATAAAAGGAATTTCTGTATTTTTGCCATAAGATAAAGGAAATTTCTGCAATTTTTTTAAAAATAAGGGAAATTTCTGCAATTTTTTCCCAAAAAACGGAAATTTCATTAATTTCCACCACAATAAGGGGAATTTCTGTCTTTTTGCCCCAAAATTAATGGAATTTCTTATTTTTACCCCAAAATTAGAAGCATTACAGAATTTTTGCCACAAAATAAGGGAAATTTCAGCAATTTGCCTCAAAAAAGAAGAATTTTCTGCCTTTTTGACCCAAAAAAAGGGAAATTTCTGAATTTTTTCCCCCAAGTAAGGTATATTTCTGCAATATTATCCTAAAATAATTTAAAGTTCTATACTTTTGCCCCAACAAAAGGGAAATTCTTGCCTTTTTGGCCCCAAATAAGGGGAATTTCTGCATTTTTGCCCCAAATTAAGGGAAATTTCTGCATTTTTGCTCAAATATATGGGTAATTTCTGTATTTTTGGCCTAAAATAAGGGGAATTTCTGTATTTTTGCCCTGTATTAAGGAAAATTTTGGCATTTTTGCTCCAAAGTAAGGGAAATTTCTGCAATTTTACCCCCAAATAAGGGAAATATTTGCAATTTTGTCCAAAGAAAGGGAAATCTCAGCAATTTTGCCCCACAATAAGGAGAATTTCTGCCTTTTTGCCCCAAAATTAGGAGATTTTCTGAATTTTTGCTCCAAAATTAGAAGCATTACTGCATTTTTGCCCCAAAATATGGGAAATTTCTGCAATTTTTTTCCAAAATAAGGGAAATTTCTGCCTTTTAACCCCAAAATAATGGGAATTTCTGCATTTTTGCCACAAAATAAGGGAAGTTTCTGCAATTTTATCCTAAAATGAGTTAAATTTCTATACTTTTGCCTCAAAATAAGGGAAATTTCTGTCTATTTGTCCCAAAATAAGGGGAATTTCTGCATTTTTGCCCAAAATTAAAGGAAATTTCTGCATTTTTGCACAAAATTAAGGGGAATTTCTGCCTTTTTGCCCTAAAATAGGAAGAATTTCTGCCTTTTTGCCCCAAAATAAAGGGAATTCAGTCTTTTTGGCCTAAAATAAGGGTAATTTTTATTTTTGGCCTAAAATAATGAGAATTTCTGTCTTTTTGCCCAAAAATAAGGAAAATTTCTGCATTTTTGCTCCAAAATTAGGGTAATTTCTGCAATTTTGCCCCCAAATTAGATGCATTACTGTGTTTTTGCACCATAATAATGGAAATTTCTGGATTTTTGGCCAAAATTATGTGGAATTTCTGCCTCTTTGCTCTAAAATTAGAAGAATTTCTGCCTTTTTGGCACAAAATAAGAGGAATTTCAGGCTTTTTCCCTAAAATAAGGGTAATTTCTGGAATTTGCCCCCCAAAAGCGTAATTTCTGCCCTTTTGTCCTGAAATAAAAGGAATTTCTGTATTTTTGCCACAAGATAATGGAAATTTCTGCAATTTTGCTTAAAAATAAAAAAAATTTCTTCAATTTTGTCCCAAAAAAAAGAAATTTCATTAATTTTGCCCCATAATAAAAATAATTTCTGTCTTTTTGCCCCAAAATTAACAGAATTTCTGATTTTTGCCCCAAAATTAGAAGCATTACAAAATTTCTGCCACAAAATAAGGGAAATTTCTGCAATTTGCTCAAAAAAATTTTTTTTGCCTTATTGACCCAAAAAAGGGAAATTTCTGAATTTTTGCCCCAAAATTAGGGGAATTTCTGCCTTTTTGCCCCAAAATTAGTGGAATTTCTGCATTTTTGCTCCAAAATAAGGGGAATTTCTGCATTTTTGCCCTTAAATAAGGGGAATTTCTGCAATTTTCCCTCAAAATTAGGGGAATTTCTGCAATTTTTGCCCAAAATAAGAAAAATTTCTGCATTTTTGCCCAAAATTAAGTGGAATTTCTGATTTTTGCCCTAAAATAAAAAGAATTTCTGAGTTTAAGGCAAAAAATAAGGGGAATTTCAGTCTTTTTGCCCCAAAATAATGGAAATTTCTGCATTTTTGGCCAAAATTATGAGGAATTTCTGCCTTTTTGCTCTAAAATTAGTGAAATTTATGAATTGTGTCCCAAAATTTGTGAAATTTCTGAATTTTGCTCCAAAATTCGAAGCATTACTGCTTTTTTGCCCCAAATTATGGGAAATTTCTGCAATTTTGTTCCAAAATAAGGGAAATTTCTGCCTTTTTACCACAAAATAAGGGAATTTCTGCATTTTTGCCACAAAATAAGGGAAGTTTCTTCAATTTTATCCTAAAATAAGTTAAATTTCTTTCCTTTTGCCTCAAAATAAGGGAAATTTCTGCCTATTTGGCCCAAAATAAGGGGAATTTCTGCATTTTTGCCCACAATTAAAAGAAATTTCTGCATTTTTGCCCAAAATTAAGGGGATTTTCTGGTTTTTGCCCTAAAATAAGGGGAATTTAGTCTTTTTGGCCTAAAATAAGGGTAATATCTATTTTTGGCCTAAAATAATGAGAATTTCTGTCTTTTTGCCCTAAAATAAAGAAAATTTCTGCTTTTTTGCTGCAAAATAAGGGGAATTTCAGCATTTTTTCCCCAAAATAAGGGGAATTTCTGCCTTTTTGCCCCAAAAATTAGGGTAATTTCTGCCTTTTGGTCCCCAAATTCGGTGCATTACTGTCTTTTTGTTCAAAATAAGGGAAATTTCTGCATTTTTGCCAAAAATTAAGTGGAATTTCACATTTTTGCCCTAAAATAAGAAGAATTTCTGCCTTTTTGGTACAAAATAAGAGGAATTTCAGGCTTTTTGCCCTAAAAAAAGGGTAATTTCTACAATTTGCCCCCTAATAAGTGGAATTTCTGCCTTTGTGACCTGAAAGAATAGGAATTTCTGTATTTTTGCACAAGATAAAGAAAATTTCTGCAATTTTACCCCAAAATAAAAGAAATATTTGCAATTTTGTCCAAAGAAAGAGAAATCTCAGCAATTTTGCCCCACAATAACGAGAATTTCTTCCTTTTTGCCCCAAAATTAGGGGATTTTCTGATTATTTGCTCCAAAATTAGAAGCATTACTTCATTTTTGCCCCAAAATGAGGAGAATTTCTGCCTTTTTGCCCCCAAATAAAAGGAATTTCTCCATTTTTGCCAAAAAACAATAGGAATTTCTGCCTCTTTGCCTTAAAATTAGTGAAATTTCTGTATTTTGTCCCAAAATTAGTGAAATTTCTGAATTTTGCTCCAAAATTAGAAGCATTACTGCTTTTTTGCCCCAAAATATGGGAAATTTCTGCAATTTTGTTACAAAATAAGGGAAATTTCTTCCTTTTTACCACAAAATAATGGGAATTTCTGCATTTTTGCCCCAAAATAAGGGAAGTTTCGGCAATTTTATCGTAAAATAAGTTAAATTTCTAAACTTTTGCCTCAAAATAAGAGAAATTTCTGCCTATTTGGCCAAAAATAAGGGGAATTTCAGCATTTTTGCCACAAATTAAGGAAAATTTCTGCATTTTTGCCCAAAATTAAGTGGAATTTCTGATTTTTGCCCTAAAATAAAAAGAATATCTGCTATTAAGGCAAAAAATAAGGGGAATTTTAGTCTCTTTGCCCTAAAATAAAGGTAATTTCTGCTACTTGCCCCCTAAGAAGTGGAATTTCTGCCTTTATGACCTGAAAAAACGGGAATTTCTAACATTTTTGCCCATGAAAAAGGAAATTTCTGCAATTTTACCCCAAAATAAGGGAAATTTTTTCAATTTTGTCCAAAGAAAAGGAAATCTCAGCAATTTTGCCCCACAATAATGGGTATTTCTGCCTTTTGCCCCAAAATTAGGGGAATTCTGAATTTCTGCTCCAAAATTAGAAGCATTACTGCATTTTTACCCCAAAATAAAAGAAATTTCTGCAATTTGCCTCAAAATAAAGGAAATTACTGCAATTTTGTCCTAAAAAAGGTATATTTCTGAATTTTTGCCCCAAAATAATAGGGATTTTCGCCTTTTTGCCCCAAAATAAGTGAAATTTCGGAATTTTGCCCCAAAATTAGAAGCATTACTGCATTTTTGCCCCAAAATATGGGAAATTTCTGCAATTTTGTTCCAAAATAAGGGAAATTTCTGCGTTTTTACCCCAAAATAATGGGAATTTCTTCATTTTTGCAACAAAATAAGGTAAATTTCTGCAATATTATCGTAAAATAAGTTAAAGTTCTATACTTTTGCCCCAAAATAAGGGAAATTCCTGCATTTTTGGCCCCAAATAAGGGGAATTTCTGCATTTTTGACCCAAATTACGGGAAATTTCTGCATTTTTGCCCAAATATAATGGTAATTTCTGTATTTTTGGCCTAAAATAAGAGGAATTTTTGCATTTTTGCGCCAAAATCAGGGGAATTTCTGTATTTTTGCCCTGTATTAAGGAAAATTTTTGCATTTTTGCTCCAAAATAAGGGAAATTTCTCCAATTTTTTTCCCAAAATTAGGGGAATATCTTTAATTTTGCCCCAAATAAGGGAAATTTCTGCAATTTTGCCCTAAAATTAGGAAAATTTCTGCCTTTTGCCCCATAATAAGGGAAATTTATGCAATTTTGCACCAAAATAAGGGAATTTTCTTCATTTTTGCTCCAAAATAAAGGGAATTTCTGCCTTTTTGCCCTAAAATGAGGAGAATTTCTTCCTTTTTGCCCCCAAATAAAAAGAATTTCTGCATTTTTGCCACAAAATAATAGGAATTTCTGCCTTTTTGCCCCAAAATTAGTGAAATTTCTGAATTTTGTCCCAAAATTTGTGAAATTTCTGAATTTTGCTCCAAAATTCGAAGCATTACTGCTTTTTTGCCCCAAAATATGGGAAATTTCTCCAATTTTCTTACAAAATAAGGGAAATTTCTTCATTTTTACCACAAAATAATGGGAATTTCTGCATTTTTGCCACAAAATAAGGGAAGTTTCTGAAATGTTATCCTAAAATAAGTTACATTTCTCAACTTTTGCCTCAAAATAAGGGAAATTTCTGCCTACTTGGCTAAAAATAAGGGGAATTTCTGCATTTTTGCCACAAATTAAGAAAAATTTCTGCATTTTTGCCCAAAATTAAGTGGAATTTCTGATTTTTGCCCTAAAATAAAAAGAATTTCTGCTATTAAGGCAAAAAATAAGGGGAATTTTAGTCTCTTTGCCCTAAAATAAGGGTAATTTCTGCAACTTGCCCCCTAAGAAGTGGAATTTCTGCCTTTATGACATGAAAGAACAGGAATTTCTAACATTTTTGTGCAAGAAAATGGAAATTTCTGCAATTTTACCCCAAAATAAGGGAAATTTTTGCAATTTTGTGCAAAAAAAGTGAAATCTCTGCAATTTTGCCCCACAATAAGGGGAATTTCTGCCTTTTTGCCCCCAAATTAGGGGAATTTCTGAATTTTTTCTCCAAAATTGGAAGCATTACTGCATTTTTACCCCAAAATAAAGGAAATTTCTGCAATTTGCCTCAAAATAAAGGAAATTTCTGCTGTTTTGTCCCAAAAAAAGATATTTCTGCATTTTTGCCCCAAATAATAAGGATTTTTGCCTTTTTGCCCCAAAATTAGTGAAATTTCTGAATTTTCTTCCAAAATTAGCAGCATTACTGCATTTTTGCCTAAAAATATGGGAAATTTCTGCAATTTTGTTCTAAAATAAGAGAAATTTCTGCCTTTTTACCTCAAAATAATGGGAATTTCTGCATTTTTGCCACAAAATAATGGAAGTTTCTGCAATTTTATCCTAAAATATGTTAAATTTCTATTCTTTTGCCTCAAAATAAGGGAAATTTCTGCCTATTTGGCCCAAAATAAGGGGAATTTCTGCATTTTTGCCCACAATTAAAAGAAATATCTGCATTTTTGCCTAAAATTAAGGGGAATTTCTTCTTTTTTGAACTAAAATAAGGGGAATTTTGCCTTTTTGCCCCAATATAAAGGGAATTCAGTCTTTTTGGCCTAAAATAAGGGTAATTTCTATTTTTGGCCTAAAATAATGATAATTTCTGTCTTTTTGCCCTAAAATAAGGAAAATTTCTGCATTTTTGCTCCAAAATAAGGGGAATTTCAGCATTTTTGCCCCGAAATTAGGTGCATTACTGTGTTTTTGCACCAAAATAATGGAAATTTCTGCATTTTTGGCCAAAATTATTTGGAATTTCTGCCTTTTTGCTCTAAAATAAGAAGAATTTCTGCCTTTTTGGCACAAAATAAAAGGAATTTAAGGCTTATTCCCTAAAAAAGGGTAATTTCTGGAATTTGCCCCCCAAAAAGTGTAATTTCTGCCCTTTTGCCCTGAAATAAGAGGAATTTCTGTATTTTTGCCACAAGATAAAGGAAATTTCTGCAATTTTACTTAAAAATAAGGAAAATTTCTGCAATTTTGTTCCAAAAAACAGAAATTTCATTAATTTTGCCCCACAATAAGGGGAATTTCTGTCTTTTTGCCCCAAAATTAATGGAATTTCTGATTTTTGCCCCAAAATTTGAAGCATTACAGAATTTTTGCCACAAAATAAGGGAAATTTTTGCAATTTGCTTAAAAAAGAAGAATTTTCTGCCTTTTTGACCAAAAAAGTGAAATTTCGCAATTTTTGCCCCCAAATAAGTGGAATTTCTGCCCTTTTGCCCCCAAATTAGTGGAATTTCTGAATTTTTGCCCCCAAATAATTGGAATTTCTGCCTTTTTGCCCCAAAATAAGTGGAATTTCTGCATTTTTGCTCCAATATAAAAGGAAATTCAGCATTTTTGCCCCAAAAATAAAGGAATTTCTGCATTTTTGCCCTAAAATTAGGGGAATTTCTGCCTTTTTGCCTCAAAATTAGTGGAATTTCTGCATTTTTGCTCCAAAATATGGGGAATTTCAGGATTTTTGCCCAAAAATAAGGGGAATTTATGCAATTTTTCCTCAAAATTAGGGGAATTTCTGCAATTTTGCCCCAAAATAAGAGAAATTTTTGCAATTTTGTCCCAAAAAAAGAAATTTCCGCAATTTTGCCCCACAATAAGGGGAATTTCTGCCTTTTGCCCCAAAATTAGGGGAATTTCTGCATTTTTGCCGCAAAATTACGGGCATTACTGTGTTTTTGCCCCAAAAATAAGGGAAATTTCTGCATTTTTCCCCAAAATTAATTGGAATTTCTGCCTTTTTGCCCTAAAATAAGAAGAATTTCTGCCTTTTTGTCACAAAATAAGGGGAATTTCAGTCTTCTTCCCTTAAATAAGTTTAATTTCTGCAATTTGGCCCAAAATTAGCGGAATTTCTGCCTTTTTGAACTAAAATGAGGGAAATTTCTGGATTTTTGTCCCATGATGAGGAAAATTTCTGCAATTTTGCACAAAAAATAATGGAAATTTCTGCCTTTTTGCCGCAAAATGAGGAGAATTTCTGCCTTTTTGCCCCCAAATTAGGTGCATTACTGATTTTTTGCCCAAAATAAGGGAAATTTCTGCATTTTTGCCCAAAATTAATTGGAATTTTTTATTTTTGCCCTAAAATAAAAAGAATTTCTGCCTTTAAGGCAAAAAATAAGAAGAATTTCAGTCTTTTTGCCCTAAAATAAGGGTAATTTCTGCAATTTGCCCCCTAATAATGGAATTTCTGCCTTTATGACCTGAAAGTAGGGGAATTTCTCACATTTTTGCCCAAGAAAAGGGAAATTTCTGCAATTTTACCCCAAAGTAAGGGAAATTTTTGCAATTTTGTCCAAAAAAAGGGAAATCTCAGCAATTTTGCCCCACAATAATGGGTATTTCTGCCTTTTTGTCCCAAAATTAGGGGAATTTCTGAATTTTTGTTCCAAAATTAGAAGCATTACTGCATTTTTACCCCAAAATAAGGGAAATTTCTGCAATTTGCCTCAAAATAAAGGAAATTTCTGCAATTTTGTCCCAAAAAAGGGATATTTCTGCATTTTTGCCCCAAAATATGGGAAATTTCTGCAATTTTGTTCCAAAATAAGGGAAATTTTAGCCTTTTTACCACAAAATAATGGGAATTTCTGCATTTTTGCCACAAAATAAGGGAAGTTTCTGAAATTTTATCCTAAAATAAGTTAAATTTCTATCCTTTTGCCTCAAAATAAGGGAAATTTCTGCCTATTTGGCCCAAAATAAAAGGAATTTCTGCATTTTAGCACAAAATTAAGGGAAATTTCTGCATTTTTGCCCAACATTAAGGGGAATTTCTGCCTTTTTGCTCCAAAATAAGGGGAATTTAGTCTTTTTGGCCTAAAATAGGGGTAATTTCTATTTTTGGCCTAAAATAATGATAATTTCTTTCTTTTTTTCCCTAAAATAAGGAAAATTTCTGCATTTTGCTCCAAAATAAAAGGAATTTAAGCATTTTTGCCCCAAAATAAGGTGAATTTCTGGCTTTTTGCCTTATAATTAGGGCAATTTCTGCCTTTTTGCCCCCAAATTAGGTGCATTACTGTGTTTTTGCCCCAAAATAATGGGAATTTCTGCATTTATGGCCAAAATTATGTGGAATTTCTTCCTCTTGCTCAAAAATAAGAAGAATTTCTGCCTTTTTGGCACAAAATAAGAGGAATTTCAGGCTTTTTCCCTAAAATAAGGGTAATTTCTGGAATTTGCCCCCAAAAAAGCGTAATTTCTGCTTTTGCCCTGAAATAAATGGAATTTCTCTATTTTTGCCACAAGATACAGGAAATTTCTGCAATTTTGCTTAAAAATAAGAGAAATTTCTGCAATTTTGTACCAAAAAAAAAGAAATTTCATTAATTTCCTCCATAATAAGGGAAATTTCTTTATTTTTGCCCCAAAATTAATGGAATTTCTGCTCTTTGCCCCAAAATTAGAAGCATTACAGAATTTTTGCCACAAAATAAGGGAAATTTCTGCAATTTGCCTCAAAAATAAGAATTTTTTGCCTTTTAGACCCAAAAAAAGGAAATTTCTGAATTTTTACCCCAAATAAGTCGAATTTCTGCCTTTTTGCCCCAAAATTAGTGGAATTTCTAAATTTTGCCCCAAAATTAAAAGCATTAGTGCATTTTTGCCCAAAAATATGGGAAATTTCTGCAATTTTGTTCCAAAATAAAGGGAATTTCTGCCTTTCTACCCCAAAATAATGGAAATTTCTTCATTTTTGCCACAAAATAAAGGAAATTTCTGCAATATTATCTTAAAATAATTTAAATTTCTATACTTTTGCCCCAAAATAAGGGAAATTCCTGCCTTTTTGGCCCCAAATAAAGGGAATTTCTGCATTTTTGCCCCAAATTAAGGGAAATTTCTGCACTTTTGCTCAAAAATAAGGGTAATTTCTGTATTTTTGGCCTAAAATAAGGGGAATTTCTGCATTTTTGCCCCAAAATAAAGGGAATTTCTGAATTTTTGCCCTGTATTAAGGAAAATTTCTGCATTTTTGCTCCAAAATAAGGGGAATTTCTACAATTTTTCCCCAAAATTAGGGGAATTTCTGTAATTTTGCCCCAAATAAGGAAAATTTCTGCAATTTTGCCCTAAAAGTAGGGGAATTTCTGCAATTTTGCCCCAAAATAAGGGAAATTTCTGCAATTTTTACCCAAAATTAGGGGAATTTCTGCCATTTTGCCCCATAATAAGAAAAATTTATGCAATTTTGCACCAAAATAAGGGATATTTCTTTATTTTTTCTCCAAAATAGAGGGAGTTTCTGCCTTTTTGAAACAAAAAAAGGGGAATTTCTGCAATTTTGTTCCAAAATAAGGGGAATTTCTACATTTTTGCCCCAAAATAAGGGAAATTTCTGCCTTTTTGGTGCAAAAAAGGGGGAATTTCAGTCTTTTTGCCCTAAAATGAGGGTAATTTCTGCATATTTGACCCCAAGTATGCGATATTTCTGAATTTTTGACACGAAATAAGGAGAATTTCTGCAATTTTGCTCCAAAATTAGAGAAATTTTTGCAATTTTGTCCCAAAAAAAGGAAATTTAAGCAATTCTGCCCCAAAATAAGGGGAATTTCTGCCTTTTGCACCAAAATTAGAAGAATTTCTGCATTTTTGCCAAAAAATTAGGGGCATTACTGTGTTCTTGCCCCAAAATAAGGGAAATTTCTGCATTTTTCCCCAAATTTAATTGGAATTTCTGCCTTTTTGCCCTAAAATAAGAAGAATTTCTGCTTTTTTGGCACAAAATAAGGGGAATTTCAGTCTTCTACCCTTAAATAAGTTTAATTTCTGCAATTTGCCTCCAAATTAGCGGAATTTTGCCTTTTTTACCTAAAATGAGGGGAATTTCTGGATTTTTTTTCCCATGATAAGGAAAATTATTGCAATTTTGCCCAAAAATAAGAGAAATTTCTGCCTTTTGCCCCAAAATGAGGAGAATTTCTGCCTTTTTGCCCCCAAATTAGGTGCATTACTGTCTTTTTGCCCAAAATAAAAGAAATTTCTGCATTTTTGCCCAAAATTAAGTGGAATTTCTGATTTTTGCCTTAGAATAAAAAGAATTTCTGCTTTTAAGGCAAAAAATAAGGGGAATTTCAGTCTTTTTGCCCTAAAATAATGGTAATTTCTGCAATTTGCCCCCTAATAAGTGGAATTTCTGCCTTTATGACCTGAAAAAAGGGGAATTTCTAACATTTTTGCCCTAGATAAGGGAAATTTCTGCAATTTTACCCCAAAATAGGGGAAATTTTTGAAATTTTCTCCAAAAAAAGGGAAATCTCAGCAATTTTGCCCCACAATAATAGGAATTTCTGCCTTTTTGCCCCAAAATTAGGGGAATTTCTGAATTTTTGCTCCAAAATTAGAAGCATTACTGCATTTTTACCCCAAAATAAGGGAAATTTCTGCAATTTGCCTCAAAATAAAGGAAATTTCTGCAATTTTGTTTCAAAAAGGGATATTTCTGCACTTTTGCCCCAAAATAATAAGGATTTTTGCCTTTTTGCCCTAAAATTAGTGAAATTTCTGAATTTTTCCCCAAAATTAGCAGCATTACTGCATTTTTGCCCCAAATATCGGAAATTTCTGCAATTATGTTCCAAAATACGGGAAATTTCTGCCTTTTTACCCCAAAATAATGGGAATTTCTGCATTTTTGCCACAAATTGAGAGAAGTTTCTGCAATTTTATCCTAAAATAAGTTAAATTTCTATCCTTTTGCCTCAAAAGAAGGGAAATTTCTGCCTATTTGGCCCGAAATAAGGGGAATTTCTGAATTTTTCCCAAAATTAAGGGGAATTTCTGCCTTTTTGCCCTAAAATAAGGGGAATTTCTGCCTTTTTGCTGCAAAATAAGGGGAATTTAGACTTTTTGGCCTAAAATAAGGGTAATTTCTATTTTTGGCTTAAAATAATGGGAATTTCTGTCTTTTTGTCCTAAAATAAGGGGAATTTCTGCCTTTTTGCCCCCAAATTAGGTGCATTACTGTCTTTTTGCCCAAAATAAAAAAAAATTTCTGCATTTTTGCCTAAAATTAAGTGGAATTTCTGATTTTTGCCCTAAAATAAAAAGAATTTCTGCCTTTAAGGCAAAAAATAAGGGGAATTTCAGTATTTTTGCCCGAAAATAATGGAAAATTCTGCATTTTTGGCCAAAATTATGTGGAATTTCTGCCTTTGTGCTCTAAATTAAGAAGAATTTCTGCCTTTTTGGCACAAAAAAGAGGAATTTCAGGCTTTTTTCCTTAAATAAGGGTAATTTCTTGAATTTGCCCCCAAAAAAACGTAATTTCTGCACTTTTGCCCTGAAATAAAAGGAATTTCTGTATTTTTGCCACAAGATAAAGAAAATTTCTGCAATTTTGCTTAAAAATAAGGGAAATTTCTCCAATTTTGTCCCAAAAAAAGGAAATTTCATTAATTTTGCCTCACAATAAGGGGAATTTCTGTCTTTTTGCCCCAAAATTAATGGAATTTCTGATTTTTGCCCCAAAATTAGAAGCATTACAGAATTTTTGCCACAAAATATAGGAAATTTCTGCAATTTTGTTTCAAAATAATGGGAATTTCTTCATTTTTGCCACAAAATAAGGTAAATTTCTGCCATATTATCCTAAAATAAGTTAAATTTCTATACTTTTGTTCCAAAATAAGTGAAATTCCTGCATCTTTGGACCCAAATAAGGGGAATTTCTGCATTTTTGCCCCAAATTAAGGGAAATTTCTGCAATTTTGCCCAAAAATAAGGGTAATTTCTGTATTTTTGGCCTAAAATAAGGGAAATTTCTGCATTTTTGCCCTAAAATAAAGGGAATTTTTGTATTTTTACCCTGAATTAAAGAAAATTTCTGCATTTATGCTCCAAAATAAGGGGAATTTCTGCAATTTTTCCACAAAATTAAGGAAATTTCTGTAATTTTGCCCCAAAATAAGGGAAATTTCTGCAATTTTGCCCAAAAATTAGGGGAATTTCTTCAATTTTGCACCAAAATAATGGTATTTTCTACATTTTTCCTCCAAAATAAAGAGAATTTCAGCATTTTTGAAACAAAAAAAGGGGAATTTCTGCAATTTTGTTCCAAAATATGGGGAATTTCTGCATTTTTGCCCCAAAATAAGGGGAATTTCTGCCTTTTTGGCGCAAAAAAGGGGGAATTTCAGTCTTTTTGCCCTAAAATAAGGGTAATTTCTGCATTTTTGACACCA
Source organism: Micromys minutus (assembly GCF_963924665.1). Taxonomy (NCBI): domain Eukaryota; kingdom Metazoa; phylum Chordata; class Mammalia; order Rodentia; family Muridae; genus Micromys; species Micromys minutus. The sequence goes on from NW_027667208.1 coordinate 221,612, forward strand.
AGTATGCGGTATTTCTGCCTTTTTGACCCGATATAAGGGGAATTTCCGCAATGTTGCCCCAAAATAAGAGAAATTTCTGCAATTTTGTCCCAAAAAAAATAAATTTCAGCAATTTTGCCCCGAAATAAGGGAAATTTCTGCCTTTTGCCCCAAAATTAGGGGAATTTCTGCATTTTTGCCGCAAAATTATGGGCATTACTGTGTTTTTGCCCGAAAATAAGGTAAATTTCTGCATTTTTGCCTAAAATTAATTGGATTTTCTGCCTTTTTGCCCTAAAATAAAAAGAATTTCTGCTTTTTTGGCAAAAAATAAGGGGAATTTCAGTCTTCTTCCCTTAAATAAGTTTAATTTCTGTAATTTGCCCCCAAATTAGCGGAATTTCTGCTTTTTTGACCTAAAATGAGGGGAATTTCTGGATTTTTGTCCCATGATAAGGAAAATTTCTGCAATTTTGCACCAAAATAAGAAAAATTTCTGCGTTTTTGCCCCAAAATAAAGGGAATTTCTACCTTTTTGCCCCAAAATGAGAAGAATTTCTGCCTTTTTGCCCCGAAATAAAAGGAATTTCTGCATTTTTGCCCCAAAATAATAGGAATTTCTGCCTTTTGCCCCAAAATAAGTGAAATTTCTGAATTTTGTCCCAAAATTAGTGAAATTTCTGAATTTTGCTCCAAAATTAGAAGCATTACTGTTTTTTGCCCCAAAATATGGTAAATTTCTGCAATTTTGTTACGAAATAAGGGAAATATCTTCCTTTTTACCACAAAATAATGGGAATTTCGGCATTTTTGCCACATAATAAGAGAAGTTGCTGCAATTTTATCTTAAATTAAGTTAAATTTCTAAACTTTTGCCTCAAAATAAGGGAAATTTCTGCCTATTTGGCCAAAAATAAGGAGAATTTCTGCATTTTTGCCACAAATTAAGGAAAATTTCTGCATTTTTGCCCAAAATTAAGTGGAATTTCTGATTTTTGCACTAAAATAAAAAGAATTTCTGCCTTTAAGGCAAAAATAAGGGGAATTTCAGTTTATTTGCCCTAAAATAAGGGTAATTTCTGATATTTGCCACCTAATAAGTGGAATTTCTTTCTTTATGACCTGAAAGAAGAGGAATTTCTAACATTTTTGACCAAGATAAGGGAAATTTCTGCAATTTTACCCCAAAATAAAAAATAATTTTGCAATTTTGTCCAAAAACAGGGAAATCTCAGCAATTTTGCCCCACAATAAAGGTAATTTCTGCCTTTTTGCCCCAAAATTAGGGGAATTTCTGAATTTTTGCTTCAAAATTAGAAGCATTACTGCATTTTTACCCCAAAATAAGGGAAATTTCTGCAATTTGCCTCAAAATAAAGGAAATTTCTGCAATTTTGTCCCAAAAAAAGGTATATTTCTGCATTTTTGCCCCAAAATAATAGGGATTTTTGCCTTTTTGCCCCAAAATTAGTGAAATTTCTGAATTTTGCCAAAAAACTACAACATTACTGCATTTTTGCCCCTAAATATGGAAAATCTCTGCAATTTTGTTCCAAAATAAGGGAAATTTCTGCCTTTTTACCCCAAAATAATGGGAATTTCTGCACTTTTGCCACATAATAAGGAAAGTTTCTGCAATTTTATCCCAAAATAAGTTAAATTTCTATCCTTTTGCCTCAAAATAAGGGAAATGTCTGCCTATTTGGCCCAAAATAAGGGGAATTTCTGCATTTTTGCCCAAAATTAAGGGAAATTTCTGCATTTTTGCCCAAAATTAAGTGGAATTTCTGCCATTTTGCCCTAAAATAAGGGGAATTTAGTCTTTTTGGCCTAAAGTAAGGGTAATTTGGAATTTTGGCCTAAAATAATGAGAATTTCTGTCATTTTGCCCTAAAATAAGGAAAATTTCTGCATTTTTGCTACAAAATAAGGGAAATTTCAGCATTTTTTCCCCAAAATAATGGGAATTTCTGCCTTTTTGCACCAAAATTAGGGGAATTTCTGCCTTTTTGCCCCCAAATTAGGTGCATTACTTTGTTTTTGCCCCAAAATAATGGAAATTCCTGCATTTTTGGCCAAAATTATGTGGAATTTCTGCTTTTTTGCTCTAAAATAAGAAGAATTTCAGCCTTTTTGGCACAAAATTATAGGAATTTCAGGCTTTTTCCCTAAAATAAGGGTAATTTCTGGAATTTGCCCCGAAAAAAGCGTAATTTCTGCCCTTTTGCCCTGAAATAAAAGGAATTTCTGTATTTTTGCCACAAGATAAAGAAAATTTCTGCAATTTTGTTTAAAAATAAGGGAAATTTCTGCAATTTTGTCCCAAAAAAAGGAAATTTCATTAATTTCGCCAACTATAAAAGGATTTTCTGTCTTTTTGCCTCAAAATTAATGGAATTTCTGATTTTTGCCCCAAAATTAGAAGCATTACAGAATTTTTGCCACAAAATCAGGGAAATTTCAGCAATTTGCCTCGACAAGGAAGAATTTTCTGCCTTTTTGACCCAAAAAAGCGAAATTCCTGAATTTTTACCCCCAAATAAGTGGAATTTCTGCCTATTTGCCCCAAAATTAGTGGAATTTCTAAATTTTGCCCCAAAATTAGCAGTATTAGTGCATTTTTGCCCAAAAATATGGGAAATTTCTGTAATTTTGTTCCAAAATAAAGGGAATTTCTGCCTTTCTACCCCAAAATAATGGGAATTTCTTCATTTTTGCCACAAAATAAAAGAAATTCCTGCCTTTGTAGACCCAAATAAGGGGAATTTCTGCATTTTTGCCCCGAATTAAAGGAAATTTCTGCATTTTTCTCCAATAATAAGGGTAATTTCTGTATTTTTGGCCTAAAATAAGGGGAATTTCTGCATTTTTGCCCCAAAATAAGGGGAATTTCTTTATTTTTGTCCTGTATTAAAGAAAATTTCTGCATTTTTGCTCCAAACTAAAGTGAATTTCTGCAATTTTGCCCTAAAATTAGGGAAATTTCTGCAATTTTGCCCCAAAATAAGGGAAATTTCTGCAATTTTTCTCCAAAATTAGGGGAATTTATGCCTTTTTGCCACATAATAAGGGAAATTTATGCAATTTTTCACCAAAATAAGGGAATTTTCTTCATTTTTGCTTCAAAATAAAGGAAATTTCTGCCTGTTTGAAACAAAAAAAAAGAGAATTTCTGCAATTTTGTTCCAAATAAGGGGAATTTCTGCATTTTTGCTGCAAAATAAGGAAAATTTCTGCCTTTTTGGTGCAAAAATGGGGGAATTTCAGTCTTTTTTCCCTTAAATAAGGGTAATTTCTGCATATTTACACCAAGTATGCGGTGTTTCTGCATTTTTGACCCGAAATAAAGCGTATTTCTGCAATTTTGCCCCAAAATAAGAGAAATTTCTGCAATTTTGTCCCAAAAAAGGGAAATTTCAGCAATTTTGCCCCACAATAAGGGGACTTTCTGCCTTTTGCCCCAAAACTAGGGGAATTTCTGCATTTATGCCAAATATTTAGAGGCATTACTGTGTTTTTGCCCCCAAATAAGGGAAATTTCTGCATTTATCCACAAAATTAATTGGAATTTCTGCTTTTTTGCCCTAAAATAAGAAGAATTTCTGCTTTTTTGGCACAAAATAAGGGGAATTTCAGTCTTCTTCCCTTAAATAAGTATAGTTTCTGCAATTTGCCCCCAAATTAGCGGAATTTCTGCCTTTTTGACCTAAAATGAGGGGAATTTCTGGATTTTTGTCCCATGATAAGGAAAATTTCTGCAATTTTGCCTAAAAATAAGGGAAATTTCTGCCTTTTTGCACTAAAATAAGAGGAATTTCTGCCTTTTTGCCCCAAAACAAATGAATTTAGTCTTTTTGGCCTAAAATAACGGTAATTTCTATTTTTGGCCTAAAATAATGATAATTTCTGTCTTTTTACTGTAAAATAAGGAAAATTTCTGCATTTTTGCTCCAAAATAAGGGGAATTTCAGCATTTTTGCCCCAAAATAAGAGGAATTTCTGCTTTTTTGCACCAAAATTAGGGGAATTTCTGCCTTTTTACCCCCCAATTAGGTGCATTACTGTCTTTTTGTACAAAATAAGGAAAATTTCTGCATTTTTGCCCAAAATTAATTGGAATTTCTGATTTTTGCCCTAAAATAAAAAGAATTTCTGCCTTTAAGGCAAAAAATAAGGGCAATGTCAGTCTTTTGCCCTAAAATAAGGGTAATTTCTGCAATTTGCCCCCTAATAAGTGGAATTTCTGCCTTTATGACCTGAAAGAAGGGGAATTTCTAACATTTTTGCCTTAGATAAGGGAAATTTCTGCAATTTTACCCCAAAATAAGGGAAATTTCTTCTATTTTACCACAAAATAAGGGGAATTTCTGCATTTTTGCCACAAAATAAGGGAAGTTTCTGCAATTTTATTCTAAAATAAGTTAAATTTCTAAACTTTTGCCTCAAAATAAGAGAAATTTCTGCCTCTTTGGCCAAAAATAAGGGAAATCTGCATTTTTGCCACAAATTAAGGAAAATTTCTGCATTTTTGCCCAAAATTAAGTGGAGTTACTGATTTTTGCACTAAAATAAAAAGAATTTCTGCCTTTAAGGCAAAAAATAAGGGGAATTTCAGTCTTTTTGCTCTAAAATAAGGGTAATTTCTGCAATTTGCCCCCTAATAAGTGGAATTTCTGCCTTTATGACCTGAAAGCAGGGGAATTTCTAACATTTTTGCCCAAGATAAGGGAAATTTCTGCAATTTTTCCCAAAATAGAGGAAATTTTTGCAATTTTGTCCAAAAAATGGAAATGTCAGCAATTTTGCCACACAATAGGGAAATTTCTGCATTTTTGCCCCAAAATTAGGGGAATTTCTGAATTTTTGCTCCAAAATTAGAAGCATTACTGCATTTTTACCCCATAATAAGGGAAATTTCTGCAATTTGCCTCAAAATAAAGGAAATTTCTGCAATTTTGTTCCAAAAAAGGGATATTTCTGCATTTTTGCCCCAAAATAAAAGGGATTTTTGCCTTTTTGCCCCAAAATTAGTGAAATTTCTGAATTTTGCCTCATAATTAGCAGCATTACTGCATGTTTGCTCCAAAATATGGGAAATTTCTTAAAATTTGTTCCAAAATACGGGAAATTTCTGCCTTTTTACCCCAAAATAATGGGAATTTCTGCATTTTTGCCACAAAATATGGGAAGTTTCTAAAATTTTATCTTAAAATAAATTAAATTTCTATCCTTTTGCCACAAAATAAGCGAAATTTCTGCCCATTTAGCCCAAAATAAGAGGAATTTCTGAATTTTTGCCCAAAATTAAGGGAAATTTCTGCATTTTTGCCCAAAATTAAGAAGAATTTCTGCCTTTTTGCCCTAAAATAAAGGGAATTTCTGCCTTTTTGCCCCAAAATATGGTTAATTTAGTCTTTTTGACCTTAAATAAGGGTAATTTCTATTTTTGTCCTAAACTAATAAGAATTTCTGTCTTTTTGCCCTAAAATAAGGAAATTTCTGCATTTTTGCTCGAAAATAAAGGGGAATTTCAGCATTTTTGCCCTAAAATAAGGGGAATTTCTGACTTTTTGTCCCAAAATTAGGGGAATTTCTTCCTTTTTGCCCCCAAATTAGGTGCATTACTGTGTTTTTGCCCCAAAATAATGGAAATTTCTGCATTTATGGCCAAAATTATGTGGAATTTCTGCCTTTTTGCTCTAAAATAACAAGAATTTCTGCCTTTTTGGCACAAAATAAGAGAAATTTAAGGCTTTTTCCCTAAAATAAGGGTAAGTTCTAGAATTTGCCCCCAAAAAAGCGTAATTTCTGCCCTTTTGCCTTGAAATAAAAGGAATTTCTGTATTTTTGCCACAAGATAAAGGAAATTTCTGCAATTTTGCTTAAAAATAAGGGAAATTTCTGCAATTTTGTCCCAAAAAAAGAAAATTTCATTAATATCCCCCACAATAAGGGGAATTTCTGTCTTTTTGCCCCAAAATTAACGGAATTTCTGATTTTTGCCCCAAAATTAGAAGCATTACAGAATTTTTGCCACAAAATAAGGGAAATTTCAACAATTTGCCTCAAAAAAGAAGAATTTTCTGCCTTTTTGACCCAAAAAAGGGAAATTTCTGAATTTTTGCCCCCAAATAAGTGGAATTTCTGCCTTTTTGCCCCAAAATTAGTGCAATTTCTAAATTTTGCCCCAAAATTAGAAGCATTAGTGCAATTTTGCCCAAAAATATGGGAAATTTCTGCAATTTTGTTCCAAAATAAAGGGAATTTCTGCCTTTCTACCCCAAAATAATGGAAATTTCTTCATTTTTTCCACAAAATAAGGTAAATTTCTGCAATATTATCCTAAGATAAGTTAAATTCCTATACATTTGCCTCAAAAAAACGGAAATTCCTGCCTTTTTAGCCCCAAGTAAGGGGAATTTCTGCATTTTTGCCCCAAATTAAGGGAAATTTCTGCATTTTTGCCCAAAATTTAGGGAAATTTCTGCATTTTTGCCCAAAATTAAGGGGAATTTCTGCCTTTTTGCCCTAAAATAAAGGGAATTTCTGCCTTTTTGCCCCAAAATAAGGGTAATTTAGTCTTTTTGACCTAAAATAAGGGTAATTTCTATTTTTGGCCTAAAATAATAAGAATTTCTGTCTTTTTGCCCCAAAATAAGGGAAATTTCTGCATTTTTCCACAAAATTAATTGGAATTTCTGCCTTTTTGAACTAAAATAGGAAAAATTTCTGCTTTTTTGGCACAAAATAAGGGGAATTTCAGTCTTCTTCCCTTAAATAAATTTAATTTCTGCAATTTGCCCCCAAATTAGCGTAATTTATGTTTTTTTGACCTAAAATGAGGGGAATTTCTGAATTTTTGTCCCATGATAAGGAAAATTTCTGCAAATTTGCCCAAAAATAAGAGAAATTTCTTCTTTTTTGCCCCAAAATGAAGAGAATTTCTGCCTTTTTGCCCCCAATTAAAAGGAATTTCTGCATATTTGCCCCAAAATAATAGGAATTTCTGCCTTTTTGCCCCAAAATTAGTTAAATTTCTGAATGTTGTTCCAAAATAAGTGAAATTTCTGAATTTTGCCCAAAAATTAGAAGCATTACTGCTTTTTTGCCCAAATATATGGGAAATTTTTCAATTTTGTTCCAAAATAAGGGAAATTTCTGCCTTTTTACCCCAAAATAATGAGAATTTCTGCATTTTTTGCCACAAAATAAGGGAAGTTTCTGCAATTTTGTCTTAAAATAAGTTAAATTTCTATCCTTTTGCTTCAAAATAAGGGAAATTTCTGCCTATTTGGCCCAAAATAAGGTGAATTTCTGCATTTTTGCCCAAAATTAAGGGGAATTTCTGCCTTTTTGCCCTAAAATAAGAGGAATTTCTGCCTTTTTGCCCCAAAACAAATGAATTTAGACTTTTTGGCCTAAAATAAGGGTAATTTCTATTTTTGGCCCAAAATAATGAGAATTTCTTTCTTTTTGCTCTAAAATAAGGAAAATTTCTGCATTTATGCTCCAAAATAAGGGGAATTTCAGCATTTTTGCCCCAAAATAAGGGGAATTTCTGCTTTTTTGCCCCAAAATTAGGGGAATTTCTGCGTTTTTGCCAGCAAATTAGGTGCATTACTGTCTTTTTGTCCAAAATAAGGAAAATTTCTGCATTTTTGCCCAAAATTAAGTGGAATTTCTGATTTTTGCCCTAAAATAAAAAGAATTTCTGCCTTTAAGGCAAAAAATAAGGGCAATGTCAGTCTTTTGCCCTAAAATAAGGGTAATTTCTGCAATTTGCCCCCTAATAAGTGGAATTTCTGCCTTTATGACCTGAAAGAAGGGGAATTTCTAACATTTTTGCCCAAGATAAGGGAAATTTCTGCAATTTTATCCCCAAATAGGGGAAATTTTTGCAATTTTGTCCAAAAAATGGAAATGTCAGCAATTTTGCCCCACAATAGGGGAATTTCTGCCTTTTTGCCCCAAAATAAGGGGAATTTCTGAATTTTTGCTCCAGAATTAGAAGCATTACTGCATTTTTACCCCATAATAAAAGAAATTTCTGCAATTTGCCTCAAAATAAAGGAAAATTCTGCAATTTTGTCCCAAAAAAGGAATATTTCTGCATTTTTGCCCCAAAATAATAGGGATTTTTGCCTTTTTGCCCAAAAATTAGTGAAATTTCTGAATTTTGCCCCAAAATTAGCAGCATTACTGCATTTTTGCTCCAAAATATGGGAAATTTCTGAAATTTTGTTCCAAAATAAGGGAAAATTCTGCATTTTTACCACAAAATAATAAGAATTTCTGCATTTTTGCTACAAAATAAGGGAAGTTTCTGAAATTTTATCTTAAAATAAGTAAAATTTCTATTCTTTTGCCACAAAATAAGGGAAATTTCTGCCTATTTGGCCCAAAATAAGGGGAAATTCTGCATTTTTGCCCAAAATTAAGGGAAATTTCTGCATTTTTGCCCAAAATTAAGGGGAATTTCTGCCTTTTTGCCCTAAAATAAAGGGAATTACTGCCTTTTTGCCCCAAAATAAGGGTAATTTAGTCTTTTTGACCTAAAATAAGGGTAATTTCTATTTTTGGCCTAAAATAATAAGAATTTCTGTCTTTTTGCACTAAAATAAGTAAAATTTCTGCATTTTTGCTCGAAAATAAGGGGAATTTCAGCATTTTTGCCCCAAAATAAGGGGAATTTCTGCATTTATGGCCAAAATTATGTGGAATTTCTGCCTTTTTGCTCTAAAATAAGAAGAATTTCTGCATTTTTGGAACAAAATAAGAGAAATTTAAGGTTTTTTTCCCTAAAATAAGGGTAAGTTCTGGAATTTGCAACCAAAAAAGCGTAATTTCTGCCCTTTTGTCTTGAAATAAAAGGAATTTCTGTATTTTTGCGACAAGATAAAGGAAATTTCTGCAATTTTGCTTAAAAATAAGGGAAATTTCTGCAATTTTGTCCCAAAAAAAGAAAATTTCACTAATTTCTCCCAAAATAAGGAGAATTTCTGTCTTTTTGCACCAAAATTAATGGAATTTCTGATTTTTGCCCCAAAATTAGAAGCATTACAGTATTTTTGCCACAAAATAAGGGAAATTTCAGCAATTTGCCTCAAAAAAGAAGAATTTTCTGCCTTTTTGACCCAAAAAAGGGAAATTTCTAAATTTTTACCCCCAAATAAGTGGAATTTCTGCCTTTTTTCCTCCAAATTAGTGCAATTTCTAAATTTTGCCCCAAAATTAGAAGCATTAGTGCATTTTTGCCCAAAAATATGGGAAATTTCTGCAATTTTGTTCAAAAATAAAGGGAATTTCTGCCTTTCTACTCCAAAATAATGGGAATTTCTTCATTTTTTGCCACAAAATAAGGTAAATTTCTGCAATATTATCCTAAAATAAGTTAAATTTCTATACTTTTGCCTCAAAATAAGGGAAATTCATGCCTTTTTAGCACCAAGTAAGGGAAATTTCCGCATTTTTGCCCCAAATTAAGAGAAATTTCTGCATTTTTGCCCAAAAATAAGGGTAATTTCTGTATTTTTGGCCTAAAATAAGGGGAATTTCTGCATTTTTGCCCCAAAATAAAGAGAATTTCTGTATTTTTGCCCTGTATTAAGGAAAATTTTTGCATTTTTGCTCCAAAATAAAGGGAATTTCTGCAAATTTTTCCCAAAATTAGCGGAATTTCTGTAATTTTGCCCCAAATTAGTGAAATTTCTGCAATTTTGCCCTAAAATTAGGGGAATTTCTGCCTTTTTGCCCAATAATAAGGGAAATTTATGCAATTTTGCACCAAAATAAGAGAATTTTCTTCATTTTTGCTCCAAAATAGAGGGAATTTCTGCCTTTTTGCCCCAAAATGAGGAGAATTTCTGACTTTTTGCCCCCAAATAAAAGGAATTTGTGCATTTTTGCCACAAAATAATAGGAATTTCTGCCTTTTTGCCCCAAAATTAGTGAAATTTCTGAATTTTGTCCCAAAATTAGTGAAATTTCTGAAATTTGCACCAAAATTAAAAGCATTACTGCTTTTTTGCCCCAAAATATTGGAAATTTCTGCAATTTTGTTACAAAATAAGGGAAATTTCTATTATTTTACCAAAAATAATGGGAATTTCTGCATTTTTGCCACAAAATAAAAGAAGTTTCTGCAATTTTATCCTAAAATAAGTTAAATTTCTAAACTTTTGCCTCAAAATAAGGGAAATTTCTGCCTCTTTGGCCAAAAATAAGGGAAATTTCTGCATTTTTGCCAGAAATTAAGGAAAATTACTGCATTTTTGCCCAAAATTAAGTGGAATTTCTGATTTTTGCACTAAAATAAAAAGAATTTCTTCCTTTAAGGAGAAAAATAAGGAGAATTTCAGTCTTTTTGCCCTAAAATAAGGGTAATTTCTGCAATTTGCCCCCTAATAAGTGGAATTTCTGCCTTTATGACCAGAAAGAAGGGGAATTTCTAACATTTTTGCCCAAGATAAGGTAAATTTCTGCAATTTTATCCCAAAATAGGGGAAATTTTTGCAATTTTGTCCAAAAAAGGAAATGTCAGCAATTTTGCCCCACAATAGGGGAATTTCTGCCGTTTTGCCCCAAAATTAGGGGAATTTCTGAATTTTTGCTCCAAAAGTAGAAGCATTACTGCATTTCTACCCCATAATAAGGGAAATTTCTGCAATTTGCCTCAAAATAAAGGAAAATTCTGCAATTTTGTCCCAAAAAAGGGATATTTCTGCATTTTTGCCCCAAAATAATAGGGATTTTTGCCTTTTTGCCCCAAAATTAGTGAAATTTCTGAATTTTGCCCCAAAATTAGCAGCATTACTGCATTTTTGCTCCAAAATATGGGAAATTTCTGAAATTTTGTTCCAAAATAAGGGAAATTTCTGCCTTTTTACCCCAAAATAATGGGAATTTCTGCATTTTTGCCACAAAATAAGGGAAGTTTCTGAAATTTTATCTTAAAATAAGTTAAATTTCTATCCTTTTGCCACAAAATAAGGGAAATTTCTGCCTATTTGGCCCAAAATAAGGGGAATTTCTGCATTTTTGCCCAAAATTAAGGGAAATTTCTGCATTTTTGCCCAAAATTAAGGGGAATTTCAGCTTTTTTGCCCTAAAATAAAGAGAATTTCTGCCTTTTTGCCCCAAAATAAGGGTAATTTAGTCTTTTTGACCTAAAATAAGGGTAATTTCTATTTTTGGCCTAAAATAATAAGAATTTCTGTCTTTTTGCCCTAAAATAAGAAAAATTTCTGCATTTTTGCTCGAAAATAAGGGGAATTTCAGCATTTTTGCCCCAAAATAAGGGGAATTTCTGCCTTTTTGCCCCAAAATTAGGGGAATTTCTGCCTTTTTGCCCCCAAATTCGGTGCATTACTGTGTTTTTGCCCCAAAATAATGAAAATTTCTGCATTTATTGCCAAAATAATGTGGAATTTCTGCCTTTTTCCTCTAAAATAAGAAGAATTTCTGCCTTTTTGGCACAAAATAAAAGAAATTTAAGGCTTTTTTCCTAAAATAAGGGTAAGTTCTAAAATTTGCCCCCAAAAAAGCGTAATTTCTGCCCTTTTGCCTTGAAATAAAAGGAATTTCTCTATTATTGCCACAAGATAAAGGAAATTTCTGCAATTTTGCTTAAAAATAAGGGAAATTTCTGCAATTTTGTCCCCAAAAAAAAATTTCATTAATTTCCCCCACAATAAGGGGAATTTCTGTCTTTTTGCCCCAAAATTAACGGAATTTCTGATTTTTGCCCCAAAATTAGAAGCATTACAGAATTTTTGCCACAAAATAAGGGAAATTTCAACAATTTGCCTCAAAAAAGAAGAATTTTCTGCCTTTTTGAACCAAAACAGGGAAATTTCTGAATTTTTGCCCCCAAATAAGTGGAATTTCTGCCTTTTTGCCCCAAAATTAGTGGAATTTCTAAATTTTGCCCCAAAATTAGAAGCATTAGTGCATTTTTGCTTAAAAATATGGGAAATTTTTGCAATTTTGTTCCAAAATAAAAGAAATTTCTGCCTTTCTACCCCAAAATAATGGGAATTTCTTCATTTTTGCCACAAAATAAGGGAAATATCTGCAATATTATCCTAAAATAAGTTAAATTTCTATACTTTTGCCTCAAAATAAGGGAAATTCCTGCCTTTTCAGCCCCAAGTAAGGGGAATTTTTGCATTTTTGCCCCAAATTAAGGGAAATTTCTGCATTATTGCCCAAAAATAAGGGTAATTTCTTTATTTTTGGCCTATAATAAGGGGAATTTCTGCTTTTTGCCCCATAATAAGGGAAATTTATGCAATTTTGCACCAAAATAAGGGAATTTTCTTCATTTTTGCTCAAAAATAGAGGGAATTTCTGCCTTTTTGCCCCAAAATTAGTTAAATTTCTGAATGTTGTCCCAAAATAAGTGAAATTTCTGAATTTTGCCCAAAAATTAGAAGCATTACTGCTTTTTTGCCCCAAAATATGGGAAATTTTTGCAATTTTGTTCCAAAATAAGGGAAATTTCTGCCTTTTTACCCCAAAATAATGGGAATTTCTGCATTTTTTGCCACAAAATAAGGGAAGTTTCTGCAATTTTATCTTAAAATAAGTTAAATTTCTATACTTTTGCCTCAAAATAAGGGAAATTTCTGCCTATTTGGCCCAAAATAAGGGGAATTTCTGCATTTTTGCCCAAAATTAAGGGGTATTTCTGCATTTTTGCCCAAAATTAAGGGGAATTTCTGCTTTTTTGCCCTAAAATAAAGAGAATTTCTGCCTTTTTGCCCCAAAATAAGGTAATTTAGTCTTTTTGACCTAAAATAAGGGTAATTTCTATTTTTGGCCTAAAATAATAAGAATTTCTGTCTTTTTGCCCTAAAATAAGAAATATTTCTGCATTTTTGCTCGAAAATAAGGGGAATTTCAGCATTTTTGCCCCAAAATAAGGGGAATTTCTGCCTTTTTGCCCCAAAATTAGGGGAATGTCTGCCTTTTTGCCCCCAAATTAGGTGCATTACTGTGTTTTTGCCCCAAAATAATGGAAATTTCTGCATTTATTGCCAAAATTATGTGGAATTTATGCCTTTTTCTTCTAAAATACGAAGAATTTCTGCCTTTTTGGCACAAAATAAAAGAAATTTAAGGCTTTTTTTCTAAAATAAGGGTAAGTTCTGGAATTTGCCCCCAAAAAAGCGTAATTTCTGCCCTTTTGCCTTGAAATAAAAGGAATTTCTGTATTTTTGCCACAAGATAAAGGAAATTTCTGCAATTTTGCTTAAAAATAAGGGAAATTTCTGCAATTTTGTCCCCAAAAAAAAATTTTTAATTTCCCCCACAATAAGGGGAATTTCTGTCTTTTTGCCCCAAAATTAACGGAATTTCTGATTTTTGCCCCAAAATTAGAAGCATTACAGAATTTTTGCCACAAAATAAGGGAAATTTCAAAAATTTGCCTCAAAAAAGAAGAATTTTCTGCCTTTTTGTCCCAAAAAAGGGAAATTTCTGAATTTTTGCCCCCAAATAAGTGGAATTTCTGCCTTTCTGCCACAAAATTAGTGGAATTTCTAAATTTTGCCCCAAAATTAGAAGCATTAGTGCATTTTTGCTTAAAAATATGGGAAATTTTTGCAATTTTGTTCCAAAATAAAAGAAATTTCTGCCTTTCTACCCCAAAATAATGGGAATTTCTTCATTTTTGCCACAAAATAAGGTAAATATCTGCAATATTATCCTAAAATATGTTAAATTTCTATACTTTTGCCTCAAAATAAGGGAAATTCCTGCATTTTTAGCCCCAAGTAAGGGGAATTTTTGCATTTTTGCCCCAAATTAAGGGAAATTTCTGCATTTTTGCCCAAAAATAAGGGTAATTTCTTTATTTTTGGCCTAAAATAAGGGGAATTTCTGCTTTTTGCCCCATAATAAGGGAAATTTATGCAATTTTGCACCAAAATAAGGGAATTTTCTTCATTTTTGCTCAAAAATAGAGGGAATTTCTGCCTTTTTGCCCCAAAATTAGTTAAATTTCTGAATGTTGTCCCAAAATAAGTGAAATTTCTGAATTTTGCCCAAAAATTAGAAGCATTACTGCTTTTTTGCCCCAAAATATGGGAAATTTTTGCAATTTTGTTCCAAAATAAGGGAAATTTCTGCCTTTTTACCCCAAAATAATGGGAATTTCTGCATTTTTTGCCACAAAATAAGGGAAGTTTCTGCAATTTTATCTTAAAATAAGTTAAATTTCTATACTTTTGCCTCAAAATAAGGGAAATTTCTGCCTATTTGGCCCAAAATAAGGGGAATTTCTGCATTTTTGCCCAAAATTAAGGGGTATTTCTGCATTTTTGCCCAAAATTAAGGGGAATTTCTGCTTTTTTGCCCTAAAATAAAGAGAATTTCTGCCTTTTTGCCCCAAAATAAGGGTAATTTAGTCTTTTTGACCTAAAATAAGGGTAATTTCTATTTTTGGCCTAAAATAATAAGAATTTCTGTCTTTTTGCCCTAAAATAAGAAATATTTCTGCATTTTTGCTCGAAAATAAGGGGAATTTCAGCATTTTTGCCCCAAAATAAGGGGAATTTCTGCCTTTTTGCCCCAAAATTAGGGGAATGTCTGCCTTTTTGCCCCCAAATTAGGTGCATTACTGTGTTTTTGCCCCAAAATAATGGAAATTTCTGCATTTATTGCCAAAATTATGTGGAATTTATGCCTTTTTCCTCTAAAATACGAAGAATTTCTGCCTTTTTGGCACAAAATAAAAGAAATTTAAGGCTTTTTTTCTAAAATAAGGGTAAGTTCTGGAATTTGCCCCCAAAAAAGCGTAATTTCTGCCCTTTTGCCTTGAAATAAAAGGAATTTCTGTATTTTTGCCACAAGATAAAGGAAATTTCTGCAATTTTGCTTAAAAATAAGGGAAATTTCTGCAATTTTGTCCCCAAAAAAAAATTTTTAATTTCCCCCACAATAAGGGGAATTTCTGTCTTTTTGCCCCAAAATTAACGGAATTTCTGATTTTTGCCCCAAAATTAGAAGCATTACGGAATTTTTGCCACAAAATAAGGGAAATTTCAAAAATTTGCCTCAAAAAAGAAGAATTTTCTGCCTTTTTGTCCCAAAAAAGGGAAATTTCTGAATTTTTGCCCCCAAATAAGTGGAATTTCTGCCTTTCTGCCACAAAATTAGTGGAATTTCTAAATTTTGCCCCAAAATTAGAAGCATTAGTGCATTTTTGCTTAAAAATATGGGAAATTTTTGCAATTTTGTTCCAAAATAAAAGAAATTTCTGCCTTTCTACCCCAAAATAATGGGAATTTCTTCATTTTTGCCACAAAATAAGGTAAATATCTGCAATATTATCCTAAAATATGTTAAATTTCTATACTTTTGCCTCAAAATAAGGGAAATTCCTGCATTTTTAGCCCCAAGTAAGGGGAATTTTTGCATTTTTGCCCCAAATTAAGGGAAATTTCTGCATTTTTGCCCAAAAATAAGGGTAATTTCTTTATTTTTGGCCTAAAATAAGGGGAATTTCTGCCTTTTTGCCCCATAATAAGGGAAATTTATACAATTTTGCACCAAAGTAAGAAAATTTTCTTCATTTTTGCTCCAAAATAGAGGGAATTTCTGCCTTTTTGCCCCAAAATTAGTTAAATTTCTGAATGTTGTCCCAAAATAAGTAAAATTTCTGAATTTTGCCCAAAAATTAGAAGCAGTACTGCTTTTTTGCCCCAAAATATGGGAAATTTTTGCAATTTTGTTCCAAAATAAGGGAAATTTCTGCTTTTTACCCCAAAATAATGGGAATTTCTGCATTTTTTTGCCACAAAATAAGGGAAGTTTCTGCAATTTTATCTTAAAATAAGTTAAATTTCTATCCTTTTGCCTCAAAATAAGGGAAATTTCTGCCTATTTGGCCCAAAATAAGGTGAATTTCTGCATTTTTGCCCAAAAGTAAGGGGAATTTCTGCCTTTTTGCCCTAAAATAAGAGGAATTTCTGCCTTTTTGCCCCCAAAACAAAATGAATTTAGTCTTTTTGGCCTAAAATAAGGGTAATTTCTATTTTTGGCCCAAAATAATGAGAATTTCTTTCTTTTTGCTCTAAAATAAGGAAAATTTCTGCATTTTTGCTCGAAAATAAGGGGAATTTCAGCATTTTTGCCCCAAAATAAAGGGATTTTCTGCATTTATGGCCAAAATTATGTGGAATTTCTGCCTTTTTGCTCTAAAATAAGAAGAATTTCTGCATTTTGGAACAAAAGAAGAGAAATTTAAGGCTTTTTTCCTTAAAATAAGGGTAAGTTCTGGAATTTGCCACCAAAAAAGCGTAATTTCTGCCCCTTTGTCTTGAAATAAAAGGAATTTCTGTATTTTTGTCACAAGATAAAGGAAATTTCTGCAATTTTGCTTAAAAATAAGGGAAATTTCTGCAATTTTGTCCCAAAAAAAGAAAATTTCATTAATTTCTCCCAAAATAAGGGGAATTTCTTCTTTTTGCCCCAAAATTAACGGAATTTCTGATTTTTGCCCCAAAATTAGAAGCATTACAGTATTTTTGCCACAAAATAAGGGAAATATCAGCAATATGCCTCAAAAAAGAAGAATTTTCTGCCTTTTTGACCCAAAAAAAAGAAATTTCTAAATTTTTACCCCCAAATAAGTGGAATTTCTGCCTTTTTTCCCCCAAATTAGTGCAATTTCTAAATTTTGCCCCAAAATTAGAAGCATTAGTGCATTTTTGCCCAAAAATATGGGAAATTTCTGCAATTTTGTTCCAAAATAAAGGGAATTTCTGCCTTTCTACTCCAAAATAATGGGAATTTCTTCATTTTTTGCCACAAAATAAGGTAAATTTCTGCAATATTATCCTAAAATAAGTTAAATTTCTATACTTTTGCCTCAAAATAAGGGAAATTCATGCCTTTTTAGCACCAAGTAAGGAAAATTTCTGCATTTTTGCCCCAAATTAAGGGAAATTTCTGCATTTTTGCCCAAAAATAAGGGTAATTTCTGTATTTTTGGCCTAAAGTAAGGGGAATTTCTGCATTTTTGCCCCAAAATAAGGAGAATTTCTGTATTTTTGCCCTGTATTAAGGAAAATTTTTGCATTTTTGCTCCAAAATAAAGGGAATTTCTGCAATTTTTTCCCAAAATTAGCGGAATTTCTGTAATTTTGCCCCAAATTAGTGAAATTTCTGCAATTTTGCCCTAAAATTAGGGGAATTTCTGCCTTTTTGCCCCATAATAAGGGAAATTTATGCAATTTTGCACCAAAATAAGAGAATTTTCTTCATTTTTGCTCCAAAATAGAGGGAATTTCTGCCTTTTTGCCCCAAAATGAGAAGAATTTCTGACTTTTTGCCCCCAAATAAAAGGAATTTCTGCATTTTTGCCACAAAATAATAGGAATTTCTGCCTTTTTGCCCCAAAAATAGTGAAATTTCTGAATTTTGTCCCAAAATTAGTGAAATTTCTGAAATTTGCACCAAAATTAGAAGCATTACTGCTTTTTTGCCCCAAAATATTGGAAATTTCTGCAATTTTTTTACAAAATAAGGGAAATTTCTATTATTTTACCAAAAATAATGGGAATTTCTGCATTTTTGCCACGAAATAAGAGAAGTTTCTCCAATTTTATCCTAAAATAAGTTAAATTTCTAAACTTTTGCCTCAAAATAAGGGAAATTTCTGCCTCTTTGGCCAAAAATAAGGGAAATTTCTGCATTTTTGCCAGAAATTAAAGAAAATTTCTGCATTTTTGCCCAAAATTAAGTGGAATTTCTGATTTTTGCACTAAAATAAAAAGAATTTCTTCCTTTAAGGAG
The DNA here is from genome assembly GCF_963924665.1 of Micromys minutus. Classification (NCBI taxonomy): domain Eukaryota; kingdom Metazoa; phylum Chordata; class Mammalia; order Rodentia; family Muridae; genus Micromys; species Micromys minutus. Next base: position 239,390 of record NW_027667208.1, read on the forward strand.
AAAAATAAGGAGAATTTCAGTCTTTTTGCCCTAAAATAAGGGTAATTTCTGCAATTTGCCCCCTAATAAGTGGAATTTCTGCCTTTATGACCTGAAAGAAGGGGAATTTCTAACATTTTTGCCCAAGATAAGGTAAATTTCTGCAATTTTATCCCAAAATAGGGGAAATTTTTGCAATTTTGTCCAAAAAAGGAAATGTCAGCAATTTTGCCCCACAATAGGGGAATTTCTGCCTTTTTGCCCCAAAATTAGGGGAATTTCTGAATTTTTGCTCCAAAATTAGAAGCATTACTGCATTTCTACCCCATAATAAGGGAAATTTCTGCAATTTGCCTCAAAATAAAGGAAAATTCTGCAATTTTGTCCCAAAAAAGTGATATTTCTGCATTTTTGCCCCAAAATAATAGGGATTTTTGCCTTTTTGCCCCAAAATTAGTGAAATTTCTGAATTTTGCCCCAAAATTAGCAGCATTACTGCATTTTTGCTCCGAAATATGGGAAATTTCTGAAATTTTGTTCCAAAATAAGAGAAATTTCTGCCTTTTTACCCCAAAATAATGGGAATTTCTGCATTTTTGCACAAAATAAGGGAAGTTTCTGCAATTTTATCTTAAAATAAGTTAAATTTCTATTTTTTTGCCACAAAATAAGGGAAATTTCTGCCTATTTGGCCCAAAATAAGGGGAATTTCTGCATTTATGCCCAAAATTAAGGGAAATTTCTGCATTTTTGCCCAAAATTAAGGGGAATTTCAGCTTTTTTGCCCTAAAATAAAGAGAATTTCTGCCTTTTTGCCCCAAAATAAGGGTAATTTAGTCTTTTTGACCTAAAATAAGGGTAATTTCTATTTTTGGCCTAAAATAATAAGAATTTCTGTCTTTTTGCCCTAAAATAAGAAAAATTTCTGCATTTTTGCTCGAAAATAAGGGGAATTTCAGCATTTTTGACCCAAATTAAGGGGAATTTCTGCCTTTTTGCCCCAAAATTAGGGGAATTTCTGCCTTTTTGCCCCCAAATTCGGTGCATTACTGTGTTTTTGCCCCAAAATAATGAAAATTTCTGCATTTATTGCCAAAATAATGTGGAATTTCTGCCTTTTTCCTCTAAAATAAGAAGAATTTCTGCCTTTTTGGCACAAAATAAAAGAAATTTAAGGCTTTTTCCCTAAAATAAGGGTAAGATCTGGAATTTGCCCCTAAAAAAGCGTAATTTCTGCCCTTCTGCCTTGAAATATAAGGAATTTCTGTATTTTCGCCACAAGATAAAGGAAATTTCTGCAATTTTGCTTAAAAATAAGGGAAATTTCTGCAATTTTGTCCCCAAAAAAAAAATTTCATTAATTTCCCCCACAATAAGGGGAATTTCTGTCTTTTTGCCCCAAAATTAACGGAATTTCTGATTTTTGCCCCAAAATTAGAAGCATTACAGAATTTTTGCCACAAAATAAGGGAAATTTCAACAATTTGCCTCAAAAAAGAAGAATTTCCTGCCTTTTTGACCCAAAATAGGGAAATTTCTGAATTTTTGCCATCAAATAAGTGGAATTTCTGCCTTTTTGCCCCATAATAAGGGAAATTTATGCAATTTTGCACCAAAATAAGGGAATTTTCTTCATTTTTGCTCGAAAATAGAGGGAATTTCTGCCTTTTTGCCCCAAAATTAGTTAAATTTCTAAATGTTGTCCCAAAATAAGTGAAATTTCTGAATTTTGCCCCAAAATTAGAAGCATTACTGCTTTTTTGCCCCAAAATATGGGAAATTTTTGCAATTTTGTTCCAAAATAAGGGAAATTTCTGCCTTTTTACCCCAATATAATGGGAATTTCTGCAATTTTTGACACAAAATAAGGGAAGTTTCTGCAATTTTATCTTAAAATAAGTTAAATTTCTATCCTTTTGCCTCAAAATAAGGGAAATTTCTGCCTATTTGGCCCAAAATAAGGTGAATTTCTGCATTTTTGCCCAAAATTAAGGGGAATTTCTGCCTTTTTGCCCTAAAATAAGAGGAATTTCTGCCTTTTTGCCCCAAAACAAAATGAATTTAATCTTTTTGGCCTAAAATAAGGGTAATTTCTATTTTTGGCCCAAAATAATGAGAATTTCTTTCTTTTTGCTCTAAAATAAGGAAAATTTCTGCATTTTTGCTCCAAAATAAGGGGAATTTCAGCATTTTTGCCCCAAAATAAGGAGAATTTCTGCTTTTTTGCCCCAAAATTAGTGGAATTTCTGCGTTTTTGCCAGCAAATTAGGTGCATTACTGTCTTTTTGTCCAAAATAAGGAAAATTTCTGCATTTTTGCCCAAAATTAAGTGGAATTTCTGATTTTTGCCCTAAAATGAAAAGAATTTCTGCCTTTAAGGCAAAAAATAAGGGCAATGTCAGTCTTTTGCCCTAAAATAAGGGTAATTTCTGCAATTTGCCCCCTAATAAGTGGAATTTCTGCTTTATGACCTGAAAAAGGGGAATTTCTAAAATTTTTGCCCAAGATAAGGGAAATTTCTGCAATTTTATCCCAAAATAGGGGAAATTTTTGCAATTTTGTCCAAAAAATGGAAATGTCAGCAATTTTGCGCCACAATAGGGGAATTTCTGCCTTTTTGCCCCAAAATTAGGGGAATTTCTGAATTTTTGCTCCAAAATTAGAAGCATTAATGTATTTTTACCCCATAATAAGGGAAATTTCTGTAATTTGCCTCAAAATAAAGGAAATTTCTGCAATTTTGTCCCAAAAAAGGGATATTTCTGCATTTTTGCCCCAAAATAATAGGGATTTTTGCCTTTTTGCCCCAAAATTAGTGAAATTTCTGAATTTTGCCCCAAAATTAGCAGCATTACTGCATTTTTGCTCCAAAATATGGGAAATTTCTGCAATTTTGTTCCAAAATAAAGGAAATTTCTGCCTTTTTACCCCAAAATAATAAGAATTTCTGCATTTTTGCAACAAAATAAGGGAAATTTCTGAAATTTTATCTTAAAATATGTTAATTTTCTATTCTTTTGCCACAAAATAAGGGAAATTTCTGCCTATTTGGCCCAAAATAAGGGGAATTTCTGCATTTTTGCACAAAATTAAGGGAAATTTCTGCATTTTTGCCCAAAATTAAGGGAAATTTCTGCATTTTTGCCCAAAATTAAGAGGAATTTCTGCCTTTTTGCCCTAAAATAAAGGGAATTACTGCCTTTGTGCCCCAAAATAAGGGTAATTTAGTCTTTTTGACCTAAAATAAGGGTAATTTCTATTTTTGGCCTAAAATAATAAGAATTTCTGTCTTTTTGCCCTAAAATAAGGAAAATTTCTGCATTTTTGCTAGAAAATAAGGGGAATTTCAGCATTTTTGCCCCAAAATAAGGGGAATTTCTGCATTTATGGCCAAAATTATGTGGAATTTATGCCTTTTTGCTCTAAAATAATAATAATTTCTGCATTTTTGGCACAAAATAAGAGAAATTTAAGGCTTTTTTCCCTAAAATAAGGGTAAGTTCTGGAATTTGCCACCAAAAAAGCGTAATTTCTGCCCTTTTGTCTTGAAATAAAAGGAATTTCTGTATTTTTGTCACAAGATAAAGGAAATTTCTGCAATTTTGCTTAAAAATAAGGGAAATTTCTGCAATTTTGTCCCAAAAAAAGAAAATTTCATTAATTTCTCCCAAAATAAGGGGAATTTCTGTCTTTTTGCCCCAAAATTAACGGAATTTCTGATTTTTGCCCCAAAATTAGAAGCATTACAGTATTTTTGCCACAAAATAAGGGAAATATCAGCAATTTGCCTCAAAAAAGAAGAATTTTCTGCCTTTTTGACCCAAAAAAGGGAAATTTCTAAATTTTTACCCCCAAATAAGTGGAATTTCTGCCTTTTTTTTTCCAAATTAGTGCAATTTCTAAATTTTGCCCCAAAATTAGAAGCATTAGTGCATTTTTGCCCAAAAATATGGGAAATTTCTGCAATTTTGTTCCAAAATAAAGGGAATTTCTGCCTTTCTACTCCAAAATAATGGGAATTTCTTCATTTTTTGCCACAAAATAAGGTAAATTTCTGCAATATTATCCTAAAATAAGTTAAATTTCTATACTTTTGCCTCAAAATAAGGGAAATTCCTGCCTTTTTAGCACCAAGTAAGGGAAATTTCTGCATTTTTGCCCAAAAATAAGGGTAATTTCTGTATTTTTGGCCTAAAATAAGGGGAATTTCTGCATTTTTGCCCCAAAATAAGGAGAATTTCTGTATTTTTGCCCTGTATTAAGGAAAATTTTTGCATTTTTGCTTCAAAATAAAGGGAATTTCTGCAATTTTTCCCCAAAATTAGCAGAATTTCTGTAATTTTGCCCCAAATTAGTGAAATTTCTGCAATTTTGCCCTAAAATTAGGAGAATTTCTGCCTTTTTGCCCCATAATAAGGGAAATTTATGCAATTTTGCACCAAAATAAGAGAATTTTCTTCATTTTTGCTCCAAAATAGAGGGAATTTCTGCCTTTTTGCCCCAATATGAAGAGAATTTCTGCCTTTTTGCCTCCAAATAAAAGGAATTTCTGCATTTTTGCAACAAAATAATAGGAATTTCTGCCTTTTTGCCCCAAAATTAGTGAAATTTCTGAATTTTGTCCCAAAATTGGTGAAATTTCTGAAATTTGCACCAAAATTAGAAGCATTACTGCTTTTTTGCCCCAAAATATGGGAAATTTCTGCAATTTTGTTACAAAATAAGGGAAATTTCTATTATTTCACCACAAAATAATGGGAATTTCTGCATTTTTGCCACAAAATAAGAGAAGTTTCTGCAATTTTATTCTAAAATAAGTTAAATTTCTATCCTTTTGCCACAATATAAGGGAAATTTCTCCCTATTTGGCCCAAAATAAGGGGAATTTCTGCATTTTTGCCCAAAATTAAGGATAATTTCTGCATTTTTGCCCAAAATTAAGGGGAATTTCTGCTTTTTTGCCCTAAAATAAAGAGAATTTCTGCCTTTTTGCCCAAAAATAAGGGTAATTTAGTCTTTTTGACCTAAAATAAGGGTAATTTCTATTTTTGGCCTAAAATAATAAGAATTTCTGTCTTTTTGCCCTAAAATAAGAAAAATTTCTGCATTTTTGCTCGAAAATAAGGGGAATTTCAGCATTTTTGCCCCAAAATAAGGGGAATTTCTGCCTTTTTGCCCCAAAATTAGGGGAATTTCTGCCTTTTTGCTCCCAAATTAGGTGCATTACTGTGTTTTTGCCCCAAAATAATGGAAATTTCTGCATTTATTGCCAAAATTATGTGGAATTTCTGCCTTTTTCCTCTAAAATAAGAAGAATTTCTGCCTTTTTGGCACAAAATAAAAGAAATTTAAGGCTTTTTTCCTAAAATAAGGGTAAGTTCTGGAATTTGCCCCCAAAAAAGCGTAATTTCTGCCCTTTTGCCTTGAAATAAAAGGAATTTCTGTATTTTTGCCACAAGATAAAGGAAATTTCTGCAATTTTGCTTAAAAATAAGGGAAATTTCTGCAATTTTGTCCCCAAAAAAAATTTTCATTAATTTCCCCCACAATAAGGGGAATTTCTGTCTTTTTGCCCCAAAAGTAACGGAATTTCTGATTTTTGCCCCAAAATTAGAAGCATTACAGAATTTTTGCCACAAAATAAGGGAAATTTCAACAATTTGCCTCAAAAAAGAAGAATTTTCTGCCTTTTTGACCCAAAAAAGGGAAATTTCTGAATTTTTGCCCCCAAATAAGTGGAATTTCTGCCTTTTTGCCCCAAAATTAGTGGAATTTCTAAATTTTGCCCCAAAATTAGAAGCATTAGTGCATTTTTGCTTAAAAATATGGGAAATTTTTGCAATTTTGTTCCAAAATAAAAGAAATTTCTGCCTTTCTACCCCAAAATAATGGGAATTTCTTCATTTTTGCCACAAAATAAGGTAAATATCTGCAATATTATCCTAAAATAAGTTAAATTTCTATACTTTTGCCTCAAAATAAGGCAAATTCCTGTCTTTTTAGCCCCAAGTAAGGGGAATTTTTGCATTTTTGCCCCAAATTAATGGAAATTTCTGCATTTTTGCCCAAAAATAAGGGTAATTTCTTTATTTTTGGCCTAAAATAAGGGGAATTTCTGCCTTTTTGCCCCATAATAAGGGAAATTTATGCAATTTTGCACCAAAATAAGGGAATTTTCTTCATTTTTGCTCCAAAATAGAGGGAATTTCTGTTTTTTTGCCCCAATATGAGGAGAATTTCTGCCTGTTGCCCCCAAATAAAAGGAATTTCTGCTTTTTTGCCACAAAATAATAGGAATTTCTGTCTTTTTGCCACAAAATTAGTGAAATTTCTAAATTTTGTCCCAAAATTATTGAAATTTCTGAATTTTGCACCAAAATTAGAAGCATTACTGTTTTTTTGCCTCAAAATATGGGAAATTTCTGCAATTTTGTTACAAAATAAGGGAAATTTCAGCAATTTGCCTCGAAAAAGAAGAATTTTCTGCCTTTTTGACCCAAAAAAAGGAAATTTCTCAATTTTTGCTCCCAAATAAGTGGAATTTCTGCCTTTTTGCCCCAAAATTAGTGGAATTTCTAAATTTTGCCCCAAAATTAGAAGCATTAGTGCATTTTTGCCCAAAAATATGGGAAATTTCTGTAATTTTGTTTCAAAATAAAGGGAATTTCTGCCTTTCTACCTCAAAATAATGGGAATTTCTTCATTTTTGCCACAAAATACGGTAAATTTCTGCAATATTATCCTAAAATAAGTTAAATTTCTATACTTTTGCCCCAAAATAAAAGAAATTCCTGCCTTTGTAGCCCCAAATAAGAGGAATTTCTGCATTTTTGCCCCAAATTAAGGGAAATTTCTGCATTTTTCCCCCAAAATAAGGGTAATTTCTGTATTTTTGGCCTAAAATATGGGGAATTTCTGCATTTTTGCCCCAAAATAAGGGGAATTCCTTGATTTTTGTCCTGTATTAAGGAAAATTTCTGCATTTTTGCTCCAAACTAAGGTGAATTTCTGCAATTTTTCCCCCAAATTATGGGAATTTCTGTAATTTTGCCCCAAATAAGGGGAATTTCTGCAATTTTGCCCTAAAATTAGGGGAATTTCTGCAATTTTGCCCCAAAATAAGGGAAATTTCTGTAATTTTTCCCCAAAATTAGGGGAATTTATGCCTTTTTGCCACATAATAAGGGAAATTTATGCAATTTTGCACCAAAATAAGGGAATTTTCTTCATTTTTGCTCCAAAATAAAGGGAATTGCTTCCTTTTTGAAACAAAAAAAGGAGAATTTCTGCAATTTTGTTCCAAAATAAGGGGAATTTCTGCATTTTAGCCGCAAAATAGGAAAATTTCTGCCTTTTTGGTGCAAAAATGGGGGAATTTCAGTCTTTTTGCCCTAAAATAAGGTAATTTCTGCACATTTGACACCAAGTATGCGGTGTTTCTGCATTTTTGACCCGAAATAAGGGGTATTTCTGCAATTTTGCCCCAAAATAAGAGAAATTTTTGCAATTTTGTCCCAAAAAAGGGTAATTTCAGCAATTTTGCCCCTCAATAAGGGGAATTTCTGCCTTTTGCCCCAAAATAAGGGGAATTTCTGAATTTATGCCAAAAAATTAGAGGCATTACTGTGTTTTTGCCCCAAAATAACTGAAATTTCTGCATTTTTCCCCAAAATTAATTGGAATTTCTGCCTTTTTGACCTAAAATAAGAAGAATTTCTGCTCTTTTGGCACAAAATAAGGGGAATTTCAGTCTTCTTCCCTTAAATAAGTTTAATTTCTGCAATTTGCCCCCAAATTAGCGGAATTTCTGCGTTTTTGACCTAAAATGAGGGGAATTTCTGGATTTTTGTCCCATGATAAGGAAAATTTCTGCAAATTTGCCCAAAAATAATGGAAATTTCTTCCTTTTTGCCCCAAAATGATGAGAATTTCTGCCTTTTTGCCCCCAAATAAAAGGAATTTATGCATTTTTGCCCCAAAATAATTGGAATTTCTGCCTTTTTGCCCCAAAATTAGTTAAATTTCTGAATGTTGTTCCAAAATAAGTGAAATTTCTGAATTTTGCCCCAAAATTAGAAGCATTACTGCTTTTTTGCCCAAAAATATGGGAAATTTTTGCAATTTTGTTCCAAAATAAGGGAAATTTCTGCCTTTTTACCCCAAAATAATGGGAATTTCTGCATTTTTTGCCACAAAATAAGGGAAGTTTCTGCAATTTTATCTTAAAATAAGTTAAATTTCTATCCTTTTGCCTCAAAATAAGGAAAATTTCTGCCTATTTGGTTCAAAATAAGGTGAATTTTTGCATTTTTGACCAAAATTAAGGGGAATTTCTGCCTTTTTGCCCTAAAATAAGAGGAATTTCTGCCTTTTTGCCCCAAAACAAAATGAATTTAGTCTTTTTGGCCTAAAATAAGGGTAATTTCTATTTTTGGCCCAAAATAATGAGAATTTCTTTCTTTTTGCTCTAAAGTAAGGAAAATTTCTGCATTTTTACTCCAAAATAAGGGGAATTTCAGCATTTTTGCCCCAAAATAAGGGGAATTTCTGCTCTTTTGCCTCAAAATTAGGGGAATTTCTGCCTTTTTGCCCCCAAATTAGGTACATTACTGTCTTTTTGTCCAAAATAAGGGAAATTTCTGCATTTTTGCCCAAAATTAAGTGGAATTTCTGATTTTTGCCCTAAAATAAAAAGAATTTCTTCCTTTAAAGCAAAAAATTAGGGCAATGTCAGTCTTTTGCCCTAAAATAAGGGTAATTTCTGCAATTTGCCCCCTAATAAGTGGAATTTCTGCCTTTATGACCTGAAAGAAGAGGAATTTCTAACATTTTTGCCCAAGATAAGGGAAATTTCTGCAATTTTATCCCAAAATAGGGGAAATTTTTGCAATTTTGTCCAAAAAATGGAAATGTCAGTAATTTTGCCGAACAATAGGGGAATTTCTGCCTTTTTGACCCAAAATTAGTGAAATTTCTGAATTTTTTCCCAAAATTAGCAGCATTACTGCATTTTTGGCCCAAAATATGGGAAATTTCTGCAATTTTGTTCCAAAATAAGGGAAATTTCTGCCTTTTTACCCCAAAATAATGGGAATTTCTGCATTTTTGCCAAAAAATAAGGGAAATTTCTGCAATTTTATCCTAAAATAAGTTAAATTTCTATCCTTTTGCCTCAAAATAAGGGAAATTTCTGCCTATTTGGCCCAAAATAAGGGGAATTTCTGCATTTTTGTCCAAAATTCAGGGAAATTTCTGCATTTTTGCCCAAAATTAAGAGGAATTTCTGCCTTTTTGCTCCAAAATAAGGGGAATTTCTGCCTTTTTGCCGCAAAATACGGGAATTTAGTCTTTTTGGCCTAAAATAAGGATAATTTCTATTTTTGGCATAAAATAATGAGAATTTCTGTCTTTTTGCCCTAAAATAGGGAAATTTCTGCATTTTTGCTCCAAAATAAGGTGAATTTTAGCATTTTTGCCTCAAAATAAGGGAAATTTCTGCCTTTTTGCCCCCAAATTAGGTGCATTACTGTCTTTTTGCCCCAAAATAATGGAAATTTCTGCATTTTTGGCCAAAATTATGTGGAATTTCTGCATTTTTGCTCTAAAATAAGAAGAATTTCTGCCTTTTTAGCACATAATAAGAGGAATTTCAGGCTTTTTCCCTAAAATAAGGTTAATTTCTGGAATTTGCCCCCAAAAAAGCGTAATTTCTGCCCTTTTGCCCTTAAATAAAAGGAATTTCTGTATTTTTGCCACAAGATAAAGGAAATTTCTGCAATTTTGCTTAAAAATAAGGGAAATTTCTGCAATTTTGTCCCAAAAAAAGAAAATTTCATTAATTTCTCCCAAAATAAGGGGAATTTCTGTCTTTTTGCCCCAAAATTAACGGAATTTCTGATTTTTGCCCCAAAATTAGAAGCATTACAGTATTTTTGCCACAAAATAAGGGAAATATCAGCAATTTGCCTCAAAAAAGAAGAATTTTCTGCCTTTTTGACCCAAAAAAGGGAAATTTCTAAATTTTTACCCCCAAATAAGTGGAATTTCTGCCTTTTTTTTCCCAAATTAGTGCAATTTCTAAATTTTGCCCCAAAATTAGAAGCATTAGTGCATTTTTGCCCCAAAATATGGGAAATTTCTGCAATTTTGTTCCAAAATAAAGGGAATTTCTGCCTTTCTACTCCAAAATAATGGGAATTTCTTCATTTTTTGCCACAAAATAAGGTAAATTTCTGCAATATTATCCTAAAATAAGTTAAATTTCTATACTTTTGCCTCAAAATAAGGGAAATTCCTGCCTTTTTAGCACCAAGTAAGGGAAATTTCTGCATTTTTGCCCAAAAATAAGGGCAATTTCTGTATTTTTGGCCTAAAATAAGGGGAATTTCTGCATTTTTGCCCCAAAATAAGGAGAATTTCTGTATTTTTGCCCTGTATTAAGGAAAATTTTTGCATTTTTGCTTCAAAATAAAGGGAATTTCTGCAATTTTTCCCCAAAATTAGCAGAATTTCTGTAATTTTGCCCCAAATTAGTGAAATTTCTGCAATTTTGCCCTAAAATTAGGAGAATTTCTGCCTTTTTGCCCCATAATAAGGGAAATTTATGCAATTTTGCACCAAAATAAGAGAATTTTCTTCATTTTTGCTCCAAAATAGAGGGAATTTCTGCCTTTTGGCCCCAATATGAAGAGAATTTCTGCCTTTTTGCCCCCAAATAAAAGGAATTTCTGCATTTTTGCAACAAAATAATAGGAATTTCTGCCTTTTTGCCCCAAAATTAGTGAAATTTCTGAATTTTGTCCCAAAATTGGTGAAATTTCTGAAATTTGCACCAAAATTAGAAGCATTACTGCTTTTTTGCCCCAAAATATGGGAAATTTCTGCAATTTTGTTACAAAATAAGGGAAATTTCTATTATTTCACCACAAAATAATGGGAATTTCTGCATTTTTGCCACAAAATAAGAGAAGTTTCTGCAATTTTATTCTAAAATAAGTTAAATTTCTATCCTTTTGCCACAATATAAGGGAAATTTCTGCCTATTTGGCCCAAAATAAGGGGAATTTCTGCATTTTTGCCCAAAATTAAGGATAATTTCTGCATTTTTGCCCAAAATTAAGGGGAATTTCTGCTTTTTTGCCCTAAAATAAAGAGAATTTCTGCCTTTTTGCCCAAAAATAAGGGTAATTTAGTCTTTTTGACCTAAAATAAGGGTAATTTCTATTTTTGGCCTAAAATAATAAGAATTTCTGTCTTTTTGCCCTAAAATAAGAAAAATTTCTGCATTTTTGCTCGAAAATAAGGGGAATTTCAGCATTTTTGCCCCAAAATAAGGGGAATTTCTGCCTTTTTGCCCCAAAATTAGGGGAATTTCTGCCTTTTTGCTCCCAAATTCGGTGCATTACTGTGTTTTTGCCCCAAAATAATGGAAATTTCTGCATTTATTGCCAAAATTATGTGGAATTTCTGCCTTTTTCCTCTAAAATAAGAAGAATTTCTGCCTTTTTGGCACAAAATAAAAGAAATTTAAGGCTTTTTTCCTAAAATAAGGGTAAGTTCTGGAATTTGCCCCCAAAAAAGCGTAATTTCTGCCCTTTTGCCTTGAAATAAAAGGAATTTCTGTATTTTTGCCACAAGATAAAGGAAATTTCTGCAATTTTGCTTAAAAATAAGGGAAATTTCTGCAATTTTGTCCCCAAAAAAATTTTTCATTAATTTCCCCCACAATAAGGGGAATTTCTGTCTTTTTGCCCCAAAAGTAACGGAATTTCTGATTTTTGCCCCAAAATTAGAAGCATTACAGAATTTTTGCCACAAAATAAGGGAAATTTCAACAATTTGCCTCAAAAAAGAAGAATTTTCTGCCTTTTTGACCCAAAAAAGGGAAATTTCTGAATTTTTGCCCCCAAATAAGTGGAATTTCTGCCTTTTTGCCCCAAAATTAGTGGAATTTCTAAATTTTGCCCCAAAATTAGAAGCATTAGTGCATTTTTGCTTAAAAATATGGGAAATTTTTGCAATTTTGTTCCAAAATAAAAGAAATTTCTGCCTTTCTACCCCAAAATAATGGGAATTTCTTCATTTTTGCCACAAAATAAGGTAAATATCTGCAATATTATCCTAAAATAAGTTAAATTTCTATACTTTTGCCTCAAAATAAGGCAAATTCCTGCCTTTTTAGCCCCAAGTAAGGGGAATTTTTGCATTTTTGCCCCAAATTAATGGAAATTTCTGCATTTTTGCCCAAAAATAAGGGTAATTTCTTTATTTTTGGCCTAAAATAAGGGGAATTTCTGCCTTTTTGCCCCATAATAAGGGAAATTTATGCAATTTTGCACCAAAATAAGGGAATTTTCTTCATTTTTGCTCCAAAATAGAGGGAATTTCTGTTTTTTTGCCCCAATATGAGGAGAATTTCTGCCTGTTGCCCCCAAATAAAAGGAATTTCTGCTTTTTTGCCACAAAATAATAGGAATTTCTGTCTTTTTGCCACAAAATTAGTGAAATTTCTAAATTTTGTCCCAAAATTATTGAAATTTCTGAATTTTGCACCAAAATTAGAAGCATTACTGTTTTTTTGCCTCAAAATATGGGAAATTTCTGCAATTTTGTTACAAAATAAGGGAAATTTCAGCAATTTGCCTCGAAAAAGAAGAATTTTCTGCCTTTTTGACCCAAAAAAAGGAAATTTCTCAATTTTTGCTCCCAAATAAGTGGAATTTCTGCCTTTTTGCCCCAAAATTAGTGGAATTTCTAAATTTTGCCCCAAAATTAGAAGCATTAGTGCATTTTTGCCCAAAAATATGGGAAATTTCTGTAATTTTGTTTCAAAATAAAGGGAATTTCTGCCTTTCTACCTCAAAATAATGGGAATTTCTTCATTTTTGCCACAAAATACGGTAAATTTCTGCAATATTATCCTAAAATAAGTTAAATTTCTATACTTTTGCCCCAAAATAAAAGAAATTCCTGCCTTTGTAGCCCCAAATAAGAGGAATTTCTGCATTTTTGCCCCAAATTAAGGGAAATTTCTGCATTTTTCCCCCAAAATAAGGGTAATTTCTGTATTTTTGGCCTAAAATATGGGGAATTTCTGCATTTTTGCCCCAAAATAAGGGGAATTCCTTGATTTTTGTCCTGTATTAAGGAAAATTTCTGCATTTTTGCTCCAAACTAAGGTGAATTTCTGCAATTTTTCCCCCAAATTATGGGAATTTCTGTAATTTTGCCCCAAATAAGGGGAATTTCTGCAATTTTGCCCTAAAATTAGGGGAATTTCTGCAATTTTGCCCCAGAATAAGGGAAATTTCTGTAATTTATCCCCAAAATTAGGGGAATTTATGCCTTTTTGCCACATAATAAGGGAAATTTATGCAATTTTGCACCAAAATAAGGGAATTTTCTTCATTTTTGCTCCAAAATAAAGGGAATTGCTTCCTTTTTGAAACAAAAAAAGGAGAATTTCTGCAATTTTGTTCCAAACTAAGGGGAATTTCTGCATTTTAGCCGCAAAATAAGGAAAATTTCTGCCTTTTTGGTGCAAAAATGGGGGAATTTCAGTCTTTTTGCCCTAAAATAAGGGTAATTTCTGCACATTTGACACCAAGTATGCGGTGTTTCTGCATTTTTGACCCGAAATAAGGGGTATTTCTGCAATTTTGCCCCAAAATAAGAGAAATTTTTGCAATTTTGTCCCAAAAAAGGGTAATTTCAGCAATTTTGCCCCTCAATAAAGGGAATTTCTGCCTTTTGCCCCAAAATAAGGGGAATTTCTGAATTTATGCCAAAAAATTAGAGGCATTACTGTGTTTTTGCCCCAAAATAACTGAAATTTCTGCATTTTTCCCCAAAATTAATTGGAATTTCTGCCTTTTTGACCTAAAATAAGAAGAATTTCTGCTCTTTTGGCACAAAATAAGGGGAATTTCAGTCTTCTTCCCTTAAATAAGTTTAATTTCTGCAATTTGCCCCCAAATTAGCGGAATTTCTGCGTTTTTGACCTAAAATGAGGGGAATTTCTGGATTTTTGTCCCATGATAAGGAAAATTTCTGCAAATTTGCCCAAAAATAATGGAAATTTCTTCCTTTTTGCCCCAAAATGATGAGAATTTCTGCCTTTTTGCCCCCAAATAAAAGGAATTTATGCATTTTTGCCCCAAAATAATTGGAATTTCTGCCTTTTTGCCCCAAAATTAGTTAAATTTCTGAATGTTGTTCCAAAATAAGTGAAATTTCTGAATTTTGCCCCAAAATTAGAAGCATTACTGCTTTTTTGCCCAAAAATATGGGAAATTTTTGCAATTTTGTTCCAAAATAAGGGAAATTTCTGCCTTTTTACCCCAAAATAATGGGAATTTCTGCATTTTTTGCCACAAAATAAGGGAAGTTTCTGCAATTTTATCTTAAAATAAGTTAAATTTCTATCCTTTTGCCTCAAAATAAGGAAAATTTCTGCCTATTTGGTTCAAAATAAGGTGAATTTTTGCATTTTTGACCAAAATTAAGGGGAATTTCTGCCTTTTTGCCCTAAAATAAGAGGAATTTCTGCCTTTTTGCCCCAAAACAAAATGAATTTAGTCTTTTTGGCCTAAAATAAGGGTAATTTCTATTTTTGGCCCAAAATAATGAGAATTTCTTTCTTTTTGCTCTAAAGTAAGGAAAATTTCTGCATTTTTACTCCAAAATAAGGGGAATTTCAGCATTTTTGCCCCAAAATAAGGGGAATTTCTGCTCTTTTGCCTCAAAATTAGGGGAATTTCTGCCTTTTTGCCCCCAAATTAGGTACATTACTGTCTTTTTGTCCAAAATAAGGGAAATTTCTGCATTTTTGCCCAAAATTAAGTGGAATTTCTGATTTTTGCCCTAAAATAAAAAGAATTTCTTCCTTTAAAGCAAAAAATTAGGGCAATGTCAGTCTTTTGCCCTAAAATAAGGGTAATTTCTGCAATTTGCCCCCTAATAAGTGGAATTTCTGCCTTTATGACCTGAAAGAAGAGGAATTTCTAACATTTTTGCCCAAGATAAGGGAAATTTCTGCAATTTTATCCCAAAATAGGGGAAATTTTTGCAATTTTGTCCAAAAAATGGAAATGTCAGTAATTTTGCCGCACAATAGGGGAATTTCTGCCTTTTTGCCCCAAAATTAGTGAAATTTCTGAATTTTTCCCCAAAATTAGCAGCATTACTGCATTTTTGGCCCAAAATATGGGAAATTTCTGCAATTTTGTTCCAAAATAAGGGAAATTTCTGCCTTTTTACCCCAAAATAATGGGAATTTCTGCATTTTTGCCAAAAAATAAGGGAAATTTCTGCAATTTTATCCTAAAATAAGTTAAATTTCTATCCTTTTGCCTCAAAATAAGGGAAATTTCTGCCTATTTGGCCCAAAATATGGGGAATTTCTGCATTTTTGTCCAAAATTCAGGGAAATTTCTGCATTTTTGCCCAAAATTAAGAGGAATTTCTGCCTTTTTGCTCCAAAATAAGGGGAATTTCTGCCTTTTTGCCGCAAAATACGGGAATTTAGTCTTTTTGGCCTAAAATAAGGATAATTTCTATTTTTGGCATAAAATAATGAGAATTTCTGTCTTTTTGCCCTAAAATAGGGAAATTTCTGCATTTTTGCTCCAAAATAAGGTGAATTTTAGCATTTTTGCCTCAAAATAAGGGAAATTTCTGCCTTTTTGCCCCCAAATTAGGTGCATTACTGTCTTTTTGCCCCAAAATAATGGAAATTTCTGCATTTTTGGCCAAAATTATGTGGAATTTCTGCATTTTTGCTCTAAAATAAGAAGAATTTCTGCCTTTTTAGCACATAATAAGAGGAATTTCAGGCTTTTTCCCTAAAATAAGGTTAATTTCTGGAATTTGCCCCCAAAAAAGCGTAATTTCTGCCCTTTTGCCCTTAAATAAAAGGAATTTCTGTATTTTTGCCACAAGATAAAGGAAATTTCTGCAATTTTGCTTAAAAATAAGGAAAATTTCTGCAATTTTGTCCCAAATAAAGGAAATTTCATTAATTTCCCCCACAATAATGGAAATTTCTGTCTTTTTGCCCCAAAATTAATGGAATTTCTGATTTTTGCTCCAAAATTAGAAGCATTACAGAATTTTTGCCACAAAATAAGGGAAATTTCTGCAATTTTCCTCAAAAAAGAAGAATTTTCTGCCTTTTTGACCCAAAAAAGGGAAATTTCTGAATTTTTGCTCCCAAATAGGTGGAATTTCTGCCTTTTTGCCCCAAAATTAGTGGAATTTTTAAATTTTGCCCCAAAATTAGAAGCATTAGTGCATTTTTGCCCAAAAATATGGAAAATTTCTGCAATTTTGTTCCAAAATAAAGGGAATTTCTGCCTTTCTACCCCAAAATAATGGGAATTTCTTCATTTTTGCCACAAAATAAGGTAAATTTCTGCAATATTATTCTAAAATAAGTTAAATTTCTATACTTTTGCCTCAAAATAAGCAAAATTCCTGCTTTTTTAGCCACAAGTAAGGGGAATTTCTGCATTTTTGCCCCAAATTATGGGAAATTTCTGCATTTTTGCCCAAATATAAGGGTAATTTCTGTATTTTGGGCCTAAAATAAGGGGAATTTCTGCATTTTTGCCCGAAATTAAGGGGAATTTCTGTATTTTTGCCCTGTATTAAGGAAAATTTTTGCATTTTTGCTCCAAAATAAGGGGAATTTCTGCAATTTTTTCCCAAAATTAGGGGAATTTCTGTAATTTTGCACCACATAAGTCAAATTTCTGCAATTTTGCCCTAAAATTAGGGGAATTTCTGCCTTTTTGCCCCATAATAAGGGAAATTTATGCAATTTTGCACAAAAATAAGGGAATTTTCTTCATTTTTGATCCAAAATAAAGGGAATTTCTGCCTTTTTGCCCCAAAATGAGGAGAATTTCTGCCTTTTTGCCCCCAAATAAAAGGAATTTCTGCATTTTTGCCACAAAATAATAGGAATTTCTGCCTTTTGCCCCAAAATTAGTGAAATTTCTGAATTTTGTTCCAAAAATAGTGAAATTTCTGAATTTTGCACCAAAATTAGAAGCATTACTGCCTTTTTGCCACAAAATATGGGAAATTTCTGCAATTTTGTTACAAAATAAGGGAAATTTCTATTATTTTACCACAAAATAATGGGAATTTCTGCATTTTTGCCACAAAATAAGAGAAGTTTCTGCAATTTTATCCTAAAATAAGTTAAATTTCTAAACTTTTGACTCAAAAAAAGGGAAATTTCTGCCTCTTTGGCCAAAAATAAGGAAAATTTCTGCATTTTTGCCAGAAATTAAGGAAAATTTCTGCATTTTTGCCCAAAATTAAGTGGAATTTCTGATTTTTGCACTAAAATAAAAAGAATTTCTTCCTTTAAGGAGAAAAATAAGGAGAATTTCAGTCTTTTTGCCCTAAAATAAGGGTAATTTCTGCAATTTGCCCCCTAATACGTGGAATTTCTGCCTTTATGACCTGAAAGAAGGGGAATTTCTAACATTTTTGCCCAAGATAAGGTAAATTTCTGCAATTTTATCCCAAAATAGGGGAAATTTTTGCAATTTTGTCCAAAAAAGGAAATGTCAGCAATTTTGCCCCACAATAGGGGAATTTCTGCCTTTTTGCCCCAAAATTAGGGGAATTTCTGAATTTTTGCTCCAAAAGTAGAAGCATTACTGCATTTCTACCCTATAATAAGGGAAATTTCTGCAATTTGCCTCAAAATAAAGGAAAATTCTGCAATTTTGTCCCAAAAAAGGGATATTTCTGCATTTTTGCCCCAAAATAATAGGGATTTTTGCCTTTTTGCCCCAAAATTAGTGAAATTTCTGAATTTTGCCCCAAAATTAGCAGCATTACTGCATTTTTGCTCCAAAATATGGGAAATTTCTGAAATTTTGTTCCAAAATAAGGGAAATTTCTGCCTTTTTACCCCAAAATAATGGGAATTTCTTCATTTTTGCCACAAAATAAGGTAAATTTCTGCAATATTATTCTAAAATAAGTTAAATTTCTATACTTTTGCCTCAAAATAAGCAAAATTCCTGCTTTTTTAGCCACAAGTAAGGGGAATTTCTGCATTTTTGCCCCAAATTATGGGAAATTTCTGCATTTTTGCCCAAATATAAGGGTAATTTCTGTATTTTGGGCCTAAAATAAGGGGAATTTCTGCATTTTTGCCCGAAATTAAGGGGAATTTCTGTATTTTTGCCCTGTATTAAGGAAAATTTTTGCATTTTTGCTCCAAAATAAGGGGAATTTCTGCAATTTTTTCCCAAAATTAGGGGAATTTCTGTAATTTTGCACCACATAAGTCAAATTTCTGCAATTTTGCCCTAAAATTAGGGGAATTTCTGCCTTTTTGCCCCATAATAAGGGAAATTTATGCAATTTTGCACAAAAATAAGGGAATTTTCTTCATTTTTGATCCAAAATAAAGGGAATTTCTGCCTTTTTGCCCCAAAATGAGGAGAATTTCTGCCTTTTTGCCCCCAAATAAAAGGAATTTCTGCATTTTTGCCACAAAATAATAGGAATTTCTGCCTTTTGCCCCAAAATTAGTGAAATTTCTGAATTTTGTTCCAAAAATAGTGAAATTTCTGAATTTTGCACCAAAATTAGAAGCATTACTGCTTTTTTGCCACAAAATATGGGAAATTTCTGCAATTTTGTTACAAAATAAGGGAAATTTCTATTATTTTACCACAAAATAATGGGAATTTCTGCATTTTTGCCACAAAATAAGAGAAGTTTCTGCAATTTTATCCTAAAATAAGTTAAATTTCTAAACTTTTGACTCAAAAAAAGGGAAATTTCTGCCTCTTTGGCCAAAAATAAGGAAAATTTCTGCATTTTTGCCAGAAATTAAGGAAAATTTCTGCATTTTTGCCCAAAATTAAGTGGAATTTCTGATTTTTGCACTAAAATAAAAAGAATTTCTTCCTTTAAGGAGAAAAATAAGGAGAATTTCAGTCTTTTTGCCCTAAAATAAGGGTATTTTCTGCAATTTGCCCCCTAATACGTGGAATTTCTGCCTTTATGACCTGAAAGAAGGGGAATTTCTAACATTTTTGCCCAAGATAAGGTAAATTTCTGCAATTTTATCCCAAAATAGGGGAAATTTTTGCAATTTTGTCCAAAAAAGGAAATGTCAGCAATTTTGCCCCACAATAGGGGAATTTCTGCCTTTTTGCCCCAAAATTAGGGGAATTTCTGAATTTTTGCTCCAAAAGTAGAAGCATAACTGCATTTCTACCCTATAATAAGGGAAATTTCTGCAATTTGCCTCAAAATAAAGGAAAATTCTGCAATTTTGTCCCAAAAAAGGGATATTTCTGCATTTTTGCCCCAAAATAATAGGCATTTTTGCCTTTTTGCCCCAAAATTAGTGAAATTTCTGAATTTTGCCCCAAAATTAGCAGCATTACTGCATTTTTGCTCCAAAATATGGGAAATTTCTGAAATTTTGTTCCAAAATAAGGGAAATTTCTGCCTTTTTACCCAAAAATAATGGGAATTTCTGCATTTTTGCCACAAAATAAGGGAAGTTTCTGCAATTTTATCCTAAAATAAGTTAAATTTCTATCCTTTTGCCTCAAAATAAGGGAAATTTCTGCTATTTTGGCCCAAAATAAGGGGAATTTCTGCATTTTTGCCCAAAATTAAGGGAAATTTCTGCATTTTTGCCCAAAATTAAGGGGAATTTCTGCCTTTTTGCACTAAAATAAGGGGAATTTCTGCTTTTTTGCCGCAAAATACGGGTATTTAGTCTTTTTGGCCTAAAATAAGGGTAATTTCTATTTTTGGCATAAAATAATGAGAATTTCTGTCTTTTTGCCCTAAAATAGGGAAATTTCTGCATTTTTGTTCCAAAATAAGGTGAATTTTAGCATTTTGCCTCAAAATAAGGGGAATTTCTGCCTTTTTGCCCCAAAATAATGGAAATTTCTGCATTTTTGGCCAAAATTATGTGGAATTTCTGCGTTTTTGCTCTAAAATAAGAAGAATTTCTGCTTTTTTAGCACATAATAAGAGGAATTTCAGGCTTTTTCCCTAAAATAAGGTTAATTTCTGGAATTTGCCCCCAAAAAAGCATAATTTCTGCCCTTTTGCCCTGAAATAAAAGGAATTTCTGTATTTTTGCCACAAGATAAAGGAAATTTCTGCAATTTTGCTTAAAAATAAGGAAAATTTCTGCAATTTTGTCCCAAATAAAGGAAATTTCATTAATTTCCCCCACAATAAGGGAAATTTCTGTCTTTTTGCCCCAAAATTAACGGAATTTCTGATTTTTGCTCCAAAATTAGAAGCATTACAGAATTTTTGCCACAAAATAAGGGAAATTTCTACAATTTTCCTCAAAAAAGAAGAATTTTCTGCCTTTTTGACCCAAAAAAGGGAAATTTCTGAATTTTTGCCCCCAAATAGGTGGAATTTCTGCCTTTTTGCCCCAAAATTAGTGGAATTTTTAAATTTTGCCCCAAAATTAGAAGCATTAGTGCATTTTTGCCCAAAAATATGGGAAATTTCTGCAATTTTGTTCCAAAATAAAGGGAATTTCTGCCTTTCTACCCCAAAATAATGGGAATATCTTCATTTTTGCCACAAAATAAGGTAAATTTCTGCAATATTATTCTAAAATAAGTTAAATTTCTATACTTTTGCCTCAAAATAAGCAAAATTCTTGCCTTTTTAGCCACAAGTAAGGGGAATTTCTGCATTTTTGCCCCAAATTATGTGAAATTTCTGCATTTTTGCCCAAATATAAGGGTAATTTCTGTATTTTGGGCCTAAAATAAGGGGAATTTCTGCATTTTTGCCCGAAATTAAGGGGAATTTATGTATTTTTGCTCTGTATTAAGGAAAATTTTTGCATTTTTGCTCCAAAATAAGGGGAATTTCTGCAATTTTTTCCCAAAATTAGGGGAATTTCTGTAATTTTGCCCCACATAAGTCAAATTTCTGCAATTTTGCCCTAAAATTAGGGGAACTTCTGCCTTTTTGCCCCATAATAAGGGAAATTTATGCAATTTTGCACCAAAATAAGGGAATTTTCTTCATTTTTGCTCCAAAATATAGGGAATTTCTGACTTTTTGCCCCAAAATGAGGAGAATTTCTGCCTTTTTGCCCCCAAATAAAAGGAATTTCTGCATTTTTGCCACAAAATAATAGGTATTTCTGCCTTTTGCCCCAAAATTAGTGAAATTTCTGAATTTTGTCCCAAAAATAGTGAAATTTCTGAATTTTGCACAAAAATTAGAAGCATTACTGCTTTTTTGCCCCAAAATATGGGAAATTTCTGCAATTTTGTTACAAAATAAGGGAAATTTCTATTATTTTACCACAAAATAATGGGAATTTCTGCATTTTTGCCACAAAATAGGAGAAGTTTCTGCAATTTTATCCTAAAATAAGTTAAATTTCTAAACTTTTGCCTCAAAATAAGGGAAATTTCTGCCTCTTTGGCCAAAAATAAGGAAAATTTCTGCATTTTTGCCAGAAATTAAGGAAAATTTCTGCATTTTTGCCCAAAATTAAGTGGAATTTCTGATTTTTGCACTAAAATAAAAAGAATTTCTTCCTTTAAGGAGAAAAATAAGGAGAATTTCAGTCTTTTTGCCCTAAAATAAGGGTAATTTCTGCAATTTGCCCCCTAATACGTGGAATTTCTGCCTTTATGACCTGAAAGAAGGGGAATTTCTAACATTTTTGCCCAAGATAAGGTAAATTTCTGCAATTTTATCCCAAAATAGGGGAAATTTTTGCAATTTTGTCCAAAAAAGGAAATGTCAGCAATTTTGCCCCACAATAGGGGAATTTCTGCCTTTTTGCCCCAAAATTAGGGGAATTTCTGAATTTTTGCTCCAAAAGTAGAAGCATAACTGCATTTCTACCCTATAATAAGGGAAATTTCTGCAATTTGCCTCAAAATAAAGGAAAATTCTGCAATTTTGTCCCAAAAAAGGGATATTTCTGCATTTTTGCCCCAAAATAATAGGGATTTTTGCCTTTTTGCCCCAAAATTAGTGAAATTTCTGAATTTTGCCCCAAAATTAGCAGCATTACTGCATTTTTGCTCCAAAATATGGGAAATTTCTGAAATTTTGTTCCAAAATAAGGGAAATTTCTGCCTTTTTACCCCAAAATAATGGGAATATTTGCATTTTTGCCACAAAATAAGGGAAGTTTCTGCAATTTTATCCTAAAATAAGTTAAATTTCTATCCTTTTGCCTCAAAATAAGGGAAATTTCTGCTTATTTGGCCCAAAATAAGGGGAATTTCTGCATTTTTGCCCAAAATTAAGGGAAATTTCTGCATTTTTGCCCAAAATTAAGGGGAATTTCTGCCTTTTTGCCCTAAAATAAGGGGAATTTATGCCTTTTTGCCGCAAAATATGGGAATTTAGTCTTTTGGCCAAAAATAAGGGTAATTTCTATTTTTGGCATAAAATAATGAGAATTTCTATCTTTTTGCCCTAAAATAGGGAAATTTCTGCATTTTTGCTCCAAAATAAGGTGAATTTTAGCATTTTTGCCTCAAAATAAGGGGAATTTCTGCCTTTTTGCCCCAAAATTTAGGGAATTTCTGAGTTTTTGCCCCCAAATTAGGTGCATTACTGTCTTTTTGCCCCAAAATAATGGAAATTTCTGCATTTTTGGCCAAAATTATGTGGAAATTCTGCATTTTTGCTCTAAAATAAGAAGAATTTCTGCCTTTTTAGCACATAATAAGAGGAATTTCAGGCTTTTTCCCTAAAATAAGGTTAATTTCTGGAATTTGCCCCCAAAAAAGCGTAATTTCTGCCCTTTTGCCCTGAAATAAAAGGAATTTCTGTATTTTTGCCACAAGATAAAGGAAATTTCTGCAATTTTGCTTAAAAATAAGGAAAATTTCTGCAATTTTGTCCCAAATAAAGGAAATTTCATTAATTTCCCCCACAATAATGGAAATTTCTGTCTTTTTGCCCCAAAATTAATGGAATTTCTGATTTTTGCTCCAAAATTAGAAGCATTACAGAATTTTTGCCACAAAATAAGGGAAATTTCTGCAATTTTCCTCAAAAAAGAAGAATTTTCTGCCTTTTTGACCCAAAAAAGGGAAATTTCTGAATTTTTGCTCCCAAATAGGTGGAATTTCTGCCTTTTTGCCCCAAAATTAGTGGAATTTTTAAATTTTGCCCCAAAATTAGAAGCATTAGTGCATTTTTGCCCAAAAATATGGGAAATTTCTGCAATTTTGTTCCAAAATAAAGGGAATTTCTGCCTTTCTACCCCAAAATAATGGGAATTTCTTCATTTTTGCCACAAAATAAGGTAAATTTCTGCAATATTATTCTAAAATAAGTTAAATTTCTATAACTTTGCCTCAAAATAAGCAAAATTCCTGCCTTTTTAGCCACAAGTAAAAGGAATTTCTGCATTTTTGCCCCAAATTATGGGAAATTTCTGCATTTTTGCCCAAATATAAGGGTAATTTCTGTATTTTGGGCCTAAAATAAGAGGAATTTCTGCATTTTTGCCCGAAATTAAGGGGAATTTCTGTATTTTTGCCCTGTATTAAGGAAAATTTTTGCATTTTTTCTCCAAAATAATGGAATTTCTGCAATTTTTTCTTAAAATTAGGGGAATTTCTGTAATTTTGCCCCACATAAATGAAATTTCTGCAATTTTGCCCTAAAATTAGGGGAATTTCTGCCTTTTTGCCCCATAATAAGGGAATTTTATGCAATTTTGCACCAAAATAAGGGAATTTTCTTCATTTTTGCTCCAAAATAAAGGGAATTTCTGCCTTTTTGCCCCAAACTGAGGAGATTTTCTGCCTTTTTGCCCCCAAATAAAAGGAATTTCTTCATTTTTGCCACAAAATAATAGGAATTTCTGCCTTTTTGCCCCAAAATTAGTGAAATTTCTGAATTTTTTCTCAAAATTAGTGAAATTTCTGAATTTTGCACCAAAATTAGAAGCATTACTGCTTTTTTGCCCAAAATATGGGAAATTTCTGCAATTTTGTTACAAAATAAAGGAAATTTCTATTATTTTACCACAAAATAATGGGAAATTCTGCTTTTTTGCCACAAAATAAGAGAAGTTTCTGCAATTTTATCCTAAAATAAGTTATATTTCTAAACTTTTGCCTCAAAATAAGGGAAATTTCTGCCTCTTTGGCCAAAACTAAGGGAAATTTCTGCATTTTTGCCAGAAATTAAGGAAAATTTCTGCATTTTTGCCCAAAATTAAGTGGAATTTCTGATTTTTGCACTAAAATAAAAAGAATTTCTTCCTTTAAAGAGAAAAATAAGGAGAATTTCAGTCTTTTTGCCCTAAAATAAGGGTAATTTCTGCAATTTGCCCCCTAATAAGTGGAATTTCTGCCTTTATGACCTGAAAGAAGGGGAATTTCTAACATTTTTGCCCAAGATAAGGTAAATTTCTGCAATTTTATCCCAAAATAGGGGAAATTTTTGCAATTTTGTCCAAAAAAGGAAATGTCAGCAATTTTGCCCCACAATAGGGGAATTTCTGCCTTTTTGCCCCAAAATTAGGGGAATTTCTGAATTTTTGCTCCAAAATTAGAAGCATTACTGCATTTTTACCCCATAATAAGGGAAATTTCTGCAATTTGCCTCAAAATAAAGGAAAATTCTGCAATTTTGTCCCAAAAAAGGGATATTTCTGCATTTTTGCCCCAAAATAATAGGAATTTTTGCCTTTTTGCCCCAAAATTAGTGAAATTTCTGAATTTTGCCCCAAAATTAGCAGCATTACTGCATTTTTGCTCCAAAATATGAAAAATTTCTGAAATTTTGTTCCAAAATAAGGGAAATTTCTGCCTTTTTACCCCAAAATAATGGGAATTTCTGCATTTTTGCCATAAAATGAGGGAAGTTTCTGAAATTTTATCTTAAAATAAGTTAAATTTCTATTCTTTTGCCACAAAATAAGGGAAATTTCTGCCTATTTTGCCCAAAATAAGGGGAATTTCTGCATTTTTGCACAAAATTAAGGGAAATTTCTGCATTTTTGCCCAAAACTAAGGGGAATTTCTGCTTTTTTGCCCTAAAATAAAGAGAATTTCTGCCTTTTTGCCCCAAAATAAGGGTAATTTAGTCTTTTTGACCTAAAATAAGGGTAATTTCTATTTTTGGCCTAAAATAATAAGAATTTCTGTCTTTTTGCCCTAAATAAGGAAAATTTCTGCATTTTTGCTCAAAAATAAGGGGAATTTCAGCATTTTTGCCCCAAAATAAGGGGAATTTCTGCCTTTTTGCCCCAAAATTAGGGGAATTTCTGCCTTTTTGCCCCCAAATTAGGTGCATTACTGTGTTTTTGCCCCAAAATAATGAAAATTTCTGCATTTATTGCCAAAATAATGTGGAATTTCTGCCTTTTTCCTCTAAAATAAGAAGAATTTCTGCCTTTTTGGCACAAAATAAAAGAAATTTAAGGCTTTTTCCCTAAAATAAGGGTAAGATCTGGAATTTGCCCCCAAAAAAGCGTAATTTCTGCCCTTTTGCCTTGAAATATAAGGAATTTCTGTATTTTTGCCACAAGATAAAGGAAATTTCTGCAATTTTGCTTAAAAATAAGGGAAATTTCTGCAATTTTGTCCCAAAAAAAATTTCATTAATTTCCCCCACAATAAGGGGAATTTCTGTCTTTTTGCCCCAAAATTAACGGAATTTCTGATTTTTGCCCCAAAATTAGAAGCATTACAGAATTTTTGCCACAAAATAAGGGAAATTTTAACAATTTGCCTCAAAAAAGAAGAATTTTCTGCCGTTTTGACCCAAAAAAGGGAAATTTCTGAATTTTTGCCCCCAAATAAGTGGAATTTCTGCCTTTTTGCCCCAAAATTAGAGGAATTTCTAATTTTTGCCCCAAAATTAGAAGCATTAGTACATTTTTGCTTAAAAATATGGGAAATTTTTGCAATTTTGTTCCAAAATAAAAGAAATTTCTGCCTTTCTACCCCAAAATAATGGGAATTTCTTCATTTTTGCCACAAAATAAGGTAAATATCTGCAATATTATCCTAAAATAAGTTAAATTTCTATACTTTTGCCTCAAAATAAGGGAAATTCCTGCCTTTTTAGCCCCAAGTAAGGGGAATTTTTGCATTTTTGCCCCAAATTAAGGAAAATTTCTGCATTTTTGCCCAAAAATAAGGGTAATTTCTTTATTTTTGGCCTAAAATAAGGGGAATTTCTGCCTTTTTGCCCCATAATAAGGGAAATTTATGCAATTTTGCACCAAAATAAGGGAATTTTCTTCATTTTTCCTCCAAAATAGTGGGAATTTCTGCCTTTTTGCCCCAATATGAGGAGAATTTCTGCCTGTTTGCCCCCAAATAATAGGAATTTCTGCTTTTTTGCCACAAAATAATAGGAATTTCTGCCTTTTTGCCCCAAAATTAGTGAAATTTCTGAATTTTGTCCCAAAATTAGTGAAATTTCTGAATTTTGCACCAAAATTAGAAGCATTACTGTTTTTTTTGCCCCAAAATATGGGAAATTTCTGCAATTTTGTTACAAAATAAGGGAAATTTCAGCAATTTGCCTCGAAAAAGAAGAATTTTCTGCCTTTTTGACCCAAAAAAAGGAAATTTCTCAATTTTTGCTCCCAAATAATTGGAATTTCTGCCTTTTTGCCCCAAAATTAGTGGAATTTCTAAATTTTGCCCCAAAATTAGAAGCATTAGTGCATTTTTGCCCAAAAATATGGGAAATTTCTGTAATTTTGTTCCAAAATAAAGGGAATTTCTGCCTTTCTACCCCAAAATAATGGGAATTTCTTCATTTTTGCCACAAAATACGGTAAATTTCTGCAATATTATCCTAAAATAAGTTAAATTTCTATACTTTTGCCCCAAAATAACAGAAATTCCTGCCTTTGTAGCCCCAAATAAGAGGAATTTCTGCATTTTTGCCCCAAATTAAGGGAAATTTCTGCATTTTTCCCCAAAAATAAGGGTAATTTCTGTATTTTTGGCCTAAAATATGGGGAATTTCTGCATTTTTGCCCCAAAATAAGGGGAATTCCTTGATTTTTGTCCTGTATTAAGGAAAATTTCTGCATTTTTGCTCCAAACTAAGGTGAATTTCTGCAATTTTTGCCCCAAATTATGGGAATTTCTGTAATTTTGCCCCAAATAAGGGGAATTTCTGCAATTTTGCCCCAAAATAAGGGAAATTTCTGTAATTTTTCCCCAAAATTAGGGGAATTTATGCTTTTTTGCCACATAATAAGGGAAATTTATGCAATTTTGCACCAAAATAAGGGAATTTTCTTCATTTTTGCTCCAAAATAAAGGGAATTGCTTCCTTTTTGAAACAAAAAAAGGAGAATTTCTGCAATTTTGTTCAAAAATAAGGGGAATTTCTGCATTTTTGCGCAAAATTAAGGAAAATTTCTGCCTTTTTGGCACAAAAAAGGGGGAATTTCAGTCTTTTTGCCCTAAAATAAGGGTAATTTCTGCACATTTGACACCAAGTATGCGGTGTTTCTGAATTTTGACCCGAAATAAGGGGTATTTCTGCAATTTTGCCCCAAAATAAAAGAAATTTTTGCAATTTTGTCCCAAAAAAGGGTAATTTCAGCAATTTTGCCCACAATAAGGGGAATTTCTGCCTTTTGCCCCAAAATAATGGGAATTTCTGCATTTATGCCAAAAAATTAGAGGCATTACTGTGTTTTTGCCCCAAAATAACTAAAATTTCTGCATTTTTCCCCAAAAATAATTGGAATTTCTGCCTTTTTGACCTAAAATAAGAAGAATTTCTGCTTTTTTGGCACAAAATAAGGGGAATTTCAGTCTTCTTCCCTTAAATAAGTTTAATTTCTGCAATTTGCCCCCAAATTAGCGGAATTTCTGCCTTTTTGACCTAAAATGAGGGGAATTTCTGGATTTTTGTCCCATGATAAGGAAAATTTCTGCAAATTTGCCCAAAAATAATGGAAATTTCTTCCTTTTTGCCCCAAAATGAAAAGAATTTCTGCCTTTTTGCACCCAAATAAAAGGAATTTATGCATTTTTGCCCCAAAATAATAGGAATTTCTGCCTTTTTGCCCCAAAATTAGTTAAATTTCTGAATGTTGTTCCAAAATAAGTGAAATTTCTGAATTTTGCCACAAAATTAGAAGCATTACTGCTTTTTTGCCCCAAAATATGGGAAATTTTTGCAATTTTGTTCCAAAATAAGGGAAATTTCTGCCTTTTTACCCCAAAATAATGGGAATATCTGCATTTTTTTGCCACAAAATAAGGAAAGTTTCTGCAATTTTATCTTAAAATAAGTTAAATTTCTATACTTTTGCCTCAAAATAAAGGAAATTTCTGCCTATTTGGCCAAAAATAAGGTGAATTTCTGCATTTTTGCCCAAAATTAAGGGGAATTTCTGCCTTTTTGCCCTAAAATAAGAGGAATTTCTGCCTTTTTGCAACAAAACAAAATGAATTTAGTCTTTTTGGCCTAAAATAAGGGTAATTTCTATTTTTGGCCCAAAATAATGAGAATTTCTTTCTTTTTGCTCTAAAATAAGGAAAATTTCTGCATTTTTGCTCCAAAATAGGGGAATTTCAGGATTTTTGCCCCAAAATAAGGGGAATTTCTGCCATTTTGCCTCAAAATTAGGGGAATTTCTGCCTTTTTGCCCCCAAATTAGGTGCATTACTGTCTTTTTGTCCAAAATAAAGGAAATTTCTGCATTTTTGCCCAAAATTAAGTGGAATTTCTGATTTTTGCCCTAAAATAAAAAGAATTTCTGCCTTTAAAGCAAAAAATAAGGGCAATGTCAGTCTTTTGCCCTAAAATAAGGGTAATTTCTGCAATTTGCCCCCTAATAAGTGGAATTTCTGCCTTTATGACCTGAAAAAAGGGGAATTTCTAACATTTTTGCCCAAGATAAGGGAAATTTCTGCAATTTTATCCCAAAATAGGGGAAATTTTTGCAATTTTGTCCAAAAAATGGAAATGTCAGTAATTTTGCCCCACAATAGGGGAATTTCTGCCTTTTTGCCCCAAAATTAGTGAAATTTCTGAATTTTGCCCCAAAATTAGCAGCATTACTGCATTTTTGCCCGAAAATATGGGAAATTTCTGCAATTTTGTTCCAAAATAAGGGAAATTTCTGCCTTTTTACCCCAAAAT
Organism: Micromys minutus; assembly: GCF_963924665.1. Taxonomy (NCBI): domain Eukaryota; kingdom Metazoa; phylum Chordata; class Mammalia; order Rodentia; family Muridae; genus Micromys; species Micromys minutus. Next base: position 268,514 of record NW_027667208.1, read on the forward strand.
AATGGGAATTTCTGCATTTTTGCCAAAAAATAAGGGAAATTTCTGCAATTTTATCCTAAAATAAGTTAAATTTCTATCCTTTTGCCTCAAAATAAGGGAAATTTCTGCCTATTTGGCCCAAAATAAGGGGAATTTCTGCATTTTTGCCCAAAATTAAGGGAAATTTCTGCATTTTTGCCTAAAATTAAGGGAAATTTCTGCCTTTTTGACCTAAAATAAGGGGAATTTCTGCCTCTTTGCCGCAAAATACGGGAATTTAGTCTTTTTGGCCAAAAATAAGGGTAATTTCTATTTTTGGCATAAAATAATGAGAATTTCTGTCTTTTTGCCCTAAAATAGGGAAATTTCTGCATTTTTGCTCCAAAATAAGGGGAATTTCAGCATTTTTGCCCCATAATTATTGGAATTTCTGCCTTTTTGCCCCCAAATTATGTGCATTACTGTGTTTTTGCCCCCAAAGAATGGAAATTTCTGCATTTTTGGCCAAAATTATGTGGAATTTCTGCATTTTTGCTCTATAATAAAAAGAATTTCTGCATTTTTGGCACAAAATAAGAGGAATTTCAGGCTTTTTCCCTAAAATAAGGGTAATTTCTGGAATTTGCCCCCAAAAAAGCATAATTTCTGCCCTTTTGCCCTGAAATAAAAGGAATTTCTGTATTTTTGCCACAAGATAAAGGAAATTTCTGCAATTTTGCTTAAAAATAAGGGAAATTTCTGCAATTTTGTCCCAAATAAAGGAAATTTCATTAATTTCCCCCACAATAAGGGAAATTTCTGTCTTTTTGCCCCAAAATTAATGGAATTTCTGATTTTTGCTCCAAAATTAGAAGCATTACAGAATTTTTGCCACAAAATAAGGGAAATTTCTGCAATTTTCCTCAAAAAAGAAGAATTTTCTGCCTTTTTGACCCAAAAAAGGAAAATTTCTGAATTTTTGCCCCCAAATAGGTAAAATTTCTGCCTTTTTGCCCCAAAATTAGTAGAATTTTTAAATTTTGCCCCAAAATTAGAAGCATTAGTGCATTTTTGCCCAAAAATATGGGAAATTTCTGCAATTTTGTTCCAAAATAAAGGGAATTTCTGCCTATTTGGCCAAAAATAAGGTGAATTTCTGCATTTTTGCCCAAAATTAAGGGGAATTTCTGCCTTTTTGCCCTAAAATAAGAGGAATTTCTGCCTTTTTGCAACAAAACAAAATGAATTTAGTCTTTTTGGCCTAAAATAAGGGTAATTTCTATTTTTGGCCCAAAATAATGAGAATTTCTTTCTTTTTGCTCTAAAATAAGGAAAATTTCTGCATTTTTGCTCCAAAATAGGGGAATTTCAGGATTTTTGCCCCAAAATAAGGGGAATTTCTGCCATTTTGCCTCAAAATTAGGGGAATTTCTGCCTTTTTGCCCCCAAATTAGGTGCATTACTGTCTTTTTGTCCAAAATAAAGGAAATTTCTGCATTTTTGCCCAAAATTAAGTGGAATTTCTGATTTTTGCCCTAAAATAAAAAGAATTTCTGCTTTAAAGCAAAAAATAAGGGCAATGTCAGTCTTTTGCCCTAAAATAAGGGTAATTTCTGCAATTTGCCCCCTAATAAGTGGAATTTCTGCCTTTATGACCTGAAAAAAGGGGAATTTCTAACATTTTTGCCCAAGATAAGGGAAATTTCTGCAATTTTATCCCAAAATAGGGGAAATTTTTGCAATTTTGTCCAAAAAATGGAAATGTCAGTAATTTTGCCCCACAATAGGGGAATTTCTGCCTTTTTGCCCCAAAATTAGTGAAATTTCTGAATTTTGCCCCAAAATTAGCAGCATTACTGCATTTTTGCCCGAAAATATGGGAAATTTCTGCAATTTTGTTCCAAAATAAGGGAAATTTCTGCCTTTTTACCCCAAAATAATGGGAATTTCTGCATTTTTGCCAAAAAATAAGGGAAATTTCTGCAATTTTATCCTAAAATAAGTTAAATTTCTATCCTTTTGCCTCAAAATAAGGGAAATTTCTGCCTATTTGGCCCAAAATAAGGGGAATTTCTGCATTTTTGCCCAAAATTAAGGGAAATTTCTGCATTTTTGCCTAAAATTAAGGGAAATTTCTGCCTTTTTGACCTAAAATAAGGGGAATTTCTGCCTCTTTGCCGCAAAATACGGGAATTTAGTCTTTTTGGCCAAAAATAAGGGTAATTTCTATTTTTGGCATAAAATAATGAGAATTTCTGTCTTTTTGCCCTAAAATAGGGAAATTTCTGCATTTTTGCTCCAAAATAAGGGGAATTTCAGCATTTTTGCCCCATAATTATTGGAATTTCTGCCTTTTTGCCCCCAAATTATGTGCATTACTGTGTTTTTGCCCCCAAAGAATGGAAATTTCTGCATTTTTGGCCAAAATTATGTGGAATTTCTGCATTTTTGCTCTATAATAAAAAGAATTTCTGCATTTTTGGCACAAAATAAGAGGAATTTCAGGCTTTTTCCCTAAAATAAGGGTAATTTCTGGAATTTGCCCCCAAAAAAGCATAATTTCTGCCCTTTTGCCCTGAAATAAAAGGAATTTCTGTATTTTTGCCACAAGATAAAGGAAATTTCTGCAATTTTGCTTAAAAATAAGGGAAATTTCTGCAATTTTGTCCCAAATAAAGGAAATTTCATTAATTTCCCCCACAATAAGGGAAATTTCTGTCTTTTTGCCCCAAAATTAATGGAATTTCTGATTTTTGCTCCAAAATTAGAAGCATTACAGAATTTTTGCCACAAAATAAGGGAAATTTCTGCAATTTTCCTCAAAAAAGAAGAATTTTCTGCCTTTTTGACCCAAAAAAGGAAAATTTCTGAATTTTTGCCCCCAAATAGGTAAAATTTCTGCCTTTTTGCCCCAAAATTAGTAGAATTTTTAAATTTTGCCCCAAAATTAGAAGCATTAGTGCATTTTTGCCCAAAAATATGGGAAATTTCTGCAATTTTGTTCCAAAATAAAGGGAATTTCTGCCTATTTGGCCAAAAATAAGGTGAATTTCTGCATTTTTGCCCAAAATTAAGGGGAATTTCTGCCTTTTTGCCCTAAAATAAGAGGAATTTCTGCCTTTTTGCAACAAAACAAAATGAATTTAGTCTTTTTGGCCTAAAATAAGGGTAATTTCTATTTTTGGCCCAAAATAATGAGAATTTCTTTCTTTTTGCTCTAAAATAAGGAAAATTTCTGCATTTTTGCTCCAAAATAGGGGAATTTCAGGATTTTTGCCCCAAAATAAGGGGAATTTCTGCCATTTTGCCTCAAAATTAGGGGAATTTCTGCCTTTTTGCCCCCAAATTAGGTGCATTACTGTCTTTTTGTCCAAAATAAAGGAAATTTCTGCATTTTTGCCCAAAATTAAGTGGAATTTCTGATTTTTGCCCTAAAATAAAAAGAATTTCTGCTTTAAAGCAAAAAATAAGGGCAATGTCAGTCTTTTGCCCTAAAATAAGGGTAATTTCTGCAATTTGCCCCCTAATAAGTGGAATTTCTGCCTTTATGACCTGAAAAAAGGGGAATTTCTAACATTTTTGCCCAAGATAAGGGAAATTTCTGCAATTTTATCCCAAAATAGGGGAAATTTTTGCAATTTTGTCCAAAAAATGGAAATGTCAGTAATTTTGCCCCACAATAGGGGAATTTCTGCCTTTTTGCCCCAAAATTAGTGAAATTTCTGAATTTTGCCCCAAAATTAGCAGCATTACTGCATTTTTGCCCGAAAATATGGGAAATTTCTGCAATTTTGTTCCAAAATAAGGGAAATTTCTGCCTTTTTACCCCAAAATAATGGGAATTTCTGCATTTTTGCCAAAAAATAAGGGAAATTTCTGCAATTTTATCCTAAAATAAGTTAAATTTCTATCCTTTTGCCTCAAAATAAGGGAAATTTCTGCCTATTTGGCCCAAAATAAGGGGAATTTCTGCATTTTTGCCCAAAATTAAGGGAAATTTCTGCATTTTTGCCTAAAATTAAGGGAAATTTCTGCCTTTTTGACCTAAAATAAGGGGAATTTCTGCCTCTTTGCCGCAAAATACGGGAATTTAGTCTTTTTGGCCAAAAATAAGGGTAATTTCTATTTTTGGCATAAAATAATGAGAATTTCTGTCTTTTTGCCCTAAAATAGGGAAATTTCTGCATTTTTGCTCCAAAATAAGGGGAATTTCAGCATTTTTGCCCCATAATTATTGGAATTTCTGCCTTTTTGCCCCCAAATTATGTGCATTACTGTGTTTTTGCCCCCAAAGAATGGAAATTTCTGCATTTTTGGCCAAAATTATGTGGAATTTCTGCATTTTTGCTCTATAATAAAAAGAATTTCTGCATTTTTGGCACAAAATAAGAGGAATTTCAGGCTTTTTCCCTAAAATAAGGGTAATTTCTGGAATTTGCCCCCAAAAAAGCATAATTTCTGCCCTTTTGCCCTGAAATAAAAGGAATTTCTGTATTTTTGCCACAAGATAAAGGAAATTTCTGCAATTTTGCTTAAAAATAAGGGAAATTTCTGCAATTTTGTCCCAAATAAAGGAAATTTCATTAATTTCCCCCACAATAAGGGAAATTTCTGTCTTTTTGCCCCAAAATTAATGGAATTTCTGATTTTTGCTCCAAAATTAGAAGCATTACAGAATTTTTGCCACAAAATAAGGGAAATTTCTGCAATTTTCCTCAAAAAAGAAGAATTTTCTGCCTTTTTGACCCAAAAAAGGAAAATTTCTGAATTTTTGCCCCCAAATAGGTAAAATTTCTGCCTTTTTGCCCCAAAATTAGTAGAATTTTTAAATTTTGCCCCAAAATTAGAAGCATTAGTGCATTTTTGCCCAAAAATATGGGAAATTTCTGCAATTTTGTTCCAAAATAAAGGGAATTTCTGCCTTTCTACCCCAAAATAATGGGAATTTCTTCATTTTTGCCACAAAATAAGGTAAATTTCTGCAATATTATTCTAAAATAAGTTAAATTTCTATACTTTTGCCTCAAAATAAGCAAAATTCCTGCCTTTTTAGCCACAAGTAAGGGGAATTTCTGCATTTTTGCCCCAAATTATGGGAAATTTCTGCATTTTTGCCCAAATATAAGGGTAATTTTTGTATTTTGGGCCTAAAATAAGGGGAATTTCTGCATTTTTGCCCGAAATTAAAAGGAATTTCTGTATTTTTGCCCTGTATTAAGGAAAATTTTTGCATTTTTGCTCCAAAATAAGGGGAATTTCTGCAATTTTTTCCCAAAATTAGGGGAATTTCTGTAATTTTGCCCCACATAAGTGAAATTTCTGCAATTTTGCCCTAAAATTAGGGGATTTTCTGCCTTTTTGCCCCATAATAAGGAAAATTTATGCAATTTTGCACCAAAATAAGGGAATTTTCTTCATTTTTGCTCCAAAATAAAGGGAATTTCTGCCTTTTTGCCCCAAAATGAGGAGAATTTCTGCCTTTTTGCACCCAAATAAAAGGAATTTCTGCATTTTTGCCACAAAATAATAGGAATTTCTGCCTTTTTGCCCCAAAATTAGTGAAATTTTTGAATTTTGTCCCAAAATTAGTAAAATTTCTGAATTTTGCACCAAAATTAGAAGCATTACTGCTTTTTTGCCCCAAAATATGGGAAATTTCTGCAATTTTGTTACAAAATAAGGGAAATTTCTTCTATTTTACCACAAAATAATGGGAATTTCTGCATTTTTGCCACGAAATAAGGGAAGTTTCTGCAATTTTATCCTAAAATAAGTTAAATTTCTAAACTTTTGCCTCAAAAGAAAAAAAAATTTCTGCCTATTTGGCCAAAAATAAGAGGAATTTCTGCATTTTTGGCACAAATTAAGGAAAATTTCTGCATTTTTGCCCAAAATTAAGTGGAATTTCTGATTTTTGCCCTAAAATAAAAAGAATTTCTGCCTTTAAGGCAAAAAATAAGGGGAATTTCAGTCTTTTTGCCCTAAAATGAGGGTAATTTCTGAAATTTGCCCCCTAATAAGTGGAATTTCTGCTTTTATGACCTGAAAGAAGGGGAATTTCTAACATTTTTGCCCAAGATAAGGGAAATTTCTGCAATTTTACCCCAAAATAAGGGAAATTTTTGTAATTTTGTCCAAAAAAAGGGAATTTTTAGCAATTTTGCCCCACAATAAGGGGAATTTCTGCCTTTTTGCCCCAAAATTAGGGGAATTTCTGAATTTTTGCTCCAAAATTAGAAGCATTACTGCATTTTTACCCCATAATAAGGGAAATTTCTGCAATTTGCCTAAAAATAAAGGAAATTTCTGCAATTTTATCCTAAAATAAGTTAAATTCTATCTTTTTGCCTCAAAATAAGAGAAATTTATGCCTATTTGCCCAAAAAAAGGGGAATTTCTGCATGTTTGCCAAAAATTAAGGAAAATTTCTGCATTTTAGCCCAAAATTAAGGGGAATTTCTGCCTTTTTACCCCAAAATAAGGGGAATTTAGTCTTTTTGGCCTAAATTAAGGGTAATTTCTATTTTTGGCCTAAATAATGAGAATTTCTGTCTTTTTGCCCTAAAATAAAAAAAAAATTATGCATTTTTGCTCCAAAATAATGGGAATTTCAGCATTTTTGCCCCAAAATAAGGGGAAATTCTGCCTTTTTGCCCCAAAATTAGAGGAATTTCTGCCTTATTGCCCCCAAATTAGGTGCATTACTGTGTTTTTGCCCCAAAATAATGGAAATTTCTGCATTTTTGGCCAAAATTATGTGGAATTTCTGCCTTTTTGCTCTAAAATAAGAAGAATTTCTGCCTTTTTGGCACAAAATAAGAGGAATTTCAGGCTTTTTCTCGAAAATAAGTGTAATTTTTGGAATTTGCCCCCAAAAAAGCATAATTTCTGCCCGTTTGCCCTGAAATAAAAGGAATTTCTGTATTTTTGCCACAAGATAAATGAAAATTCTGCAATTTTGCTTGAAAATAAGGGAACTTTCTGCAATTTTGTCCCAATAAGGAAATTTCATTAATTTCCCCCACAATACGGGGAATTTCTGTCTTTTTGCCCCAAAATTAATGGAATTTCTGATTTTTGCCCCAAAATTAGAAGCATTACAGAATTTTTGCCACAAAATAAGGGAAATTTCTGCAATTTGCCTCAAAAAAGAAGAATTTTCTGCCTTTTTGACCCAAAAAAGGGAAATTTCTAAATTTTTGCCCCCAAATAAGTGGAATTTCTGCCTTTTTGCCCCAAAATTAGTGGAATTTCTAAATTTTGCCCCAAAATAAGGGAAATTTCTGAATTTTTGCCAACAAATAATTGGAATTTCTGCATTTTTGCCCCAAAATTATTGGAATTTCAGCATTTTTGCTCCAAAATAAGGGGAATTTCAGCATTTTTGCCCCAAAATATAGAGAATTTCTGACTTTATGCCCCAAAATAAGGGGAATTTCTGCAATTTTGCTCCAAAATAAGGGAAATTTCTGCAATTTTGTCCCAAAAAAGGGATATTTCATTAATTTTTCCCCACAATAAGGGGAATGTCTGTCTTTTTGCCCCAAAATTAACGGAATTTCTGATTTTTGCCCCAAAATTAGAAGCATTATAGAATTTTTGCCACAAAATATGGAAAATTTCTGCAATTTTGTTCCAAAATAATGGGAATTTCTTCATTTTTGCCACAAAATAAGGTAAATTTCTGCAATATTATCCTAAAATAATTTAAATTTCTATACTTTTGCCCCAAAATAAGGGAAATTCCTGCCTTTTTGGCCCCAAATAAGGGGAATTTCTGCATTTTTGCCCCAAATTAAAGGAAATTTTTGCATTTTTGCCCAAAAATCAGGGTAATTTCTGTATTTTTTCCCTGAATTAAAGAAAATTTCTGCATTTTTGCTTCAAAATAAGGGGAATTTCTGCAATTTTTCCCCAAAATTAGGAGAATTCCTGTAATTTTGCCCCAAAATAAGGGAAATTTCTGCAATTTTGCCCAAATAATAGGGGAATTTCTGCAATTTTGCCTCAAAATATGGGAAATTTCTGCAATTTTTCCCCCAAATTAGGGGAATTCCTGCAATTTTGCACCAAAATAATGGTATTTCCTACACTTTTCCTCCAAAATAAAAAGAATTTATTCCTTTTTGAAACAAAATAGGGGAAATTCTGCAATTTTGTTCCAAAATAAGGGGAATTTCTGCATTTTTGCCCCAAGATAAGGGGAATTTCTGCCTTTTTGGCACAAAATAAGAGGAATTTCAGGCTTTTTCCCTAAAATAAGGATAATTTCTGGAATTTGCCCCTAAAAAAGCATACTTTTTGCCTTTTGCCCTGAAATAAAAGGAATTTCTGAATTTTAGCCACAAGATAAAGGAAATTTCTGAAATTTTGCTTAAAAATAAGGGAAATTTCTGCAATTTTGTCCCAAAAAAAAAGAAATTTCATTAATTTCCCCCACAATAAGGGGAATTTCTGTTTTTTTGCCCCAAAATCAATGGAATTTCTGATTTTTGCCCTAAAATTAGAAGCATTACAGAATTTTTGCCACAAAATATGGGAAATTTCTGCAATTTTGTTCCAAAATAATGGGATTTTCTTCATTTTTGCCACAAAATAAGGTAAATTTCTGCAATATTATCCTAAAATAAGTTAAATTTCTATACTTTTGCCCCCAAATAAGGGAAATTCCTGCCTTTTTGGCCCCAAATAAGGGGAATTTCTGCATTTTTGCCAAAAATTAAGGGAAATTTCTGCATTTTTGCCCAAAAATATGGGTAATTTCTGTATTTTTGGCCTAAAATAAGGAAAATTTCTGCATTTTTGCCCCAAAATAAGGAAAATTTCTGTATTTTTGCCCTGAATTAAAAAAAAAATTCTGCATTTTTGCTCCAAAATAAGCGATATTTCTGCAATTTTTCCCAAAAATTAGGGGAATTTTTGTAATTTTGCCCCAAAAATAAGGGAAATTTCTGCAATTTTGCCCAAAAATTAGGGGAATTTCTGCAATTTTGCCTCAAAATAAGGGAAATTTCTGCAATTTTTCCCCAAAATTAGGAGAATTTCTGCAATTATGCACCGATATAATGGTATTTCCTACATTTTTCCTCCAAAATAAAGAGAAGTTCTGTCTTTTTGAAACAGAAAAATGGAATTTCTGCAATTTTGCTTTAAAATAAGGGGAATTTCTGCATTGTTGCCCCAAAAATAAAGGGAATTTCTTCCTTTTTGGCACAAAAAAGGTGGAATTTCAGTCTTTTGCCCTAAAATAAAAGTAATTTCTGCATTTTTTACACCAAGTATATGGTATTTCTGCTTTTTTGACCCGATATAAGGGGAATTCCCACAATTTTGCTCCAAAATAAGAGAAATTTCTGCAATTTTGTCCCAAAAAAGGGAAATTTCAGCAATTTTGCCCCACAATAAGAGGAATTTCTGACTTTTGCCCCAAAATTTGGGGAATTTCTGCATTTTCCGCAAAATTAGGGGCATTACTGTGTTTTTGCCCCAAAATAAGGTAAATTTCTGCATTTTTTTCCCAAAATTAATTGGATTTTATGCCTTTTTGCCCTAAAATAAAAAGAATTTCTGCCTTTTTGACCCAAAATAAGGGACATTTCTGGGTTTTTGTCCCATGATAAGAAAAATTTCTTCAATTTTGCCCAAAAATAAAAGAAATTTCTGCCTTTTTGCCCCAAATAAGGGGAATTTCTGCAATTTTGCTCCAAAATAATGTTATATTTCTGCATTTTTGCCTCAAAATAAAGGAAATTTCTGCAATTTTGACACAAAATTAGGGGAATTTCTGCATTTTTGCCCCGAAATAAGAGAAATTTCTGCAATTTTGCCCAAAAATTAGGAGAATTTCTGCATTTTTACCCCAAATAAAGGGAATTTCTGCATTTTTGCCTCAAAATAAAGGGAATTTCTGCAATTTTGACACAAAATTAGGGGAATTTCTGCATTTTTGCCACTAATTAAGGTAAATTTCTGCAATTGTGCCCAAAAATTGGGGGAATTTCTGCATTTTTGCCCCAAAATAAGGGGAATTTCTGCAATTTTGCCCCCCAAAAAATGGAATTTCTGCAATTTTGACACAAAATTAGGGAAATTTCTGCATTTTTGCCTCAAAACTAAAGAAATTTCTGCAATTTTGCTCCAAAATTAGGGGCATTACTGTCTTTTTGCCCAAAATAAGGGAAATTTCTGCATTTTTGCCCAAAATAAAGTGGAATTTCTGATTTTTGTCCTAAAATAAAAAGAATTTCTGCCTTTAAGGCAAAAAATAAGAGGAATTTCAGTCTTTTTGAACCTAGAGTAAGGTAATTTCTGCTATTTGCCCCCTAATAAGTGGAATTTCTGCCTTTATGACCTGAAAGAAGGGGAATTTCTAACATTTTTGCCCAAGATAAGGGAAATTTCTGCAATTTTACCACAAAATAAGAAAAATTTTTGCAATTTTGTACAAAAAAAGGAAAATCTCAGCAATTTTGCCCCACAATAAGGGAAATTTGTGCCTTTTTGCCCCAAAATTAGAGGAATTTCTGAATATTTGCTCCAAAATTAGAAGCATTACTGCATTTTTACCCCAAAATAAGGGAAATTTCTGCAATTTGCCTCAAAATAAATGAAATTTCTGCAATTTTTCTTAAAAATAAGGAAAATTTCTGCAATTTTTTCCCAAAAAAATGAAATTTCATTAATTTTGCCCCACAATAAGGGCAATTTTTGTCTTTTTGCCCCAAAATTAACGGAATTTCTGATTTTTGCACCAAAATTAGAAGCATTACAAAATTTTTGCCACAAAATATGGGAAATTTCTGCAATTTTGTTCCAAAATAATAGGAATTTCTTCATTTTTGCCACAAAATAAGGTAAATTTCTGCAATATTATCAAAAATAAGTTAAATTTCTATACTTTTGCCCCCAAATAAGGGAAATTCCTGCCTTTTTGGCCCCAAATAAGAAGAATTTTTGCATTTTAGCCCATAATTAAGGGTAATTTCTGCATTTTTGCCCAAAAATAAGGGTAATTTCTGTATTTTTGGCCTAAAATAAGGGGAATTTCTGCATTTTTGCCCCAAAATAAGGGGAATTTCTGTATTTTTGCCCTGAATTAAAGAAAATTTCTGCATTTTTGCTCCAAAATAAGGGGAATTTCTGCAATTTTTCCCCAAAATTAGGGTAATTTCTTTAATTTTGCCCCAAAATAAGGGAAATTTCTGAAATTTTGCCCAAAAATTAGGGGAATTTCTGCAATTTGCCTAAAAATAAGGGAAATTTCTGAAATTTTTTACCAACATTAGGGGAATTTCTGCAATTTTGCACCAAAATAATAGTATTTCCTACATTTTTCCACAAAAATAAAAAGAATTTCTGCCTTTTTGAAACAAATAAAGAAATTTCTGCTATTTGCCTCAAAAAAGAATTTTCTGCCTTTTTGACCCAAAAAAGGGAAATTTCTAAATTTTTGCCCCCAAATAATTGGAATTTCTGCCTTTTTGCCCCAAAATTAGTGGAATTTCTAAATTTTGCCCCAAAATAAGGGAAATTTCTGAATTTTTGCCCACAAATAAGTGGAATTTCTGCCTTTTTGCCCCAAAATTATTGGAATTTCAGCATTTTTGCTTCAAAATAAGAGGAATTTCAGCATTTTTGCCCCAAAATATAGAGAATTTCTGCATTTATGCCCCAAAATAAGGGGAATTTCAGCAATTTTGCTCCAAAATAAGGGAAATTTCTGCAATTTTGTCCCAAAAAAGGGAAATTTCATTAATTTTGCCCCACAATAAGGGGAATTTCTGTCTTTTTGCCCCAAAATTAATGGAATTTCTGATTTTTGCACCAAAATTAGAAGCATTACAGAATTTTTGCCACAAAATATGGAAAATTTCTGCAATTTTGTTCCAAAATAATGGGAATTTCTTCATTTTTGCCACAAAATAAGGTAAATTTCTGCAATATTATCCTAAAATAAGTTAAATTTCTATACTTTTGCCCCAAAATAAGGGAAATTCCTGCCTTTTTGGCCCCAAATAAGGGGAATTTCTGCATTTTTGCCCCAAATTAAAGGAAATTTCTGCATTTTTACCCAAAAATCTGGGTAATTTCTGTATTTTTTCCCTGAATTAAAGAAAATTTCTGCATTTTTGCTCCAAAATAAGGGGAATTTCTGCAATTTTTCCCCAAAATTTGGGGAATTTCTGTAATTTTGAACCAAAATAAGGGAAATTTCTGCAATTTTGCCCAAAAAATAGGAAAATTTCTGCAATTTTGCCTCAAAATATGGGAAATTTCTGCAATTTTTCTTAAAAAATAAGGGGAATTTCTGCAATTTTGCATCAAAATAAAGGTATTTCCTACACTTTTCCTCCAAAATAAAGAGAATTTCTGCCTTTATGCCTCAAAATAAGGGGAATTTCTGCAATTTTGCTCCAAAATAAGGGAAATTTCAGCAATTTTGTCCCAAAAAAATGAAATTTCATTAATTTTGCCCCACAATAAGGGCAATTTTTGTCTTTTTGCCCCAAAATTAACGGAATTTCTGATTTTTGCACCAAAATTAGAAGCATTACAAAATTTTTGCCACAAAATATGGGAAATTTCTGCAATTTTGTTCCAAAATAATAGGAATTTCTTCGTTTTTGCCACAAAATAAGGTAAATTTCTGCAATATTATCAAAAATAAGATAAATTTCTATACTTTTGCCCCAAAATAAGGGAAATTCCTGCCTTTTTGGCCCCAAATAAGAAGAATTTTTGCATTTTAGCCCCTAATTAAGGGTAATTTCTGCATTTTTGCCCAAAAATAAGGGGAATTTTTGTATTTTTGCCCTGAATTAAAGAAAATTTCTGCATTTTTGCTCCAAAATAAGGGGAATTTCTGCAATTTTTCCCCAAAATTAGGGGAATTTCTTTAATTTTGCCCCAAAATAAGGGAAATTTCTGAAATTTTGCCCAAAAATTAGGGGAATTTCTGCAATTTGCCTCAAAATAAGGGAAATTTCTGCAATTTTTTACTAACATTAGGGGAATTTCTGCAATTTTGCACCAAAATAATAGTATTTCCTACATTTTTCCTCAAAAATAAAAAGAATTTTTGCCTTTTTGAAACAAATAAAGGAAATTTCTGCAATTTGCCTCAAAAAAGAAGAATTTTCTGCCTTTTTGACCCAAAAAAGGGAAATTTCTAAATTTTTCCCCCAAATAATTGGAATTTCTGCCTTTTTGCCCCAAAATTAGTGGAATTTCTAAATTTTGCCCCAAAATAAGGGAAATTTCTGAATTTTTGCCCACAAATAAGTGGAATTTCTGCCTTTTTGCCCCAAAATTATTGGAATTTCAGCATTTTTGCTCCAAAATAAGAGGAATTTCAGCATTTTTGCCCCAAAATATAGAGAATTTCTGCATTTATGCCCCAAAATAAGGGGAATTTCTGCAATTTTGCTCCAAAATAAGGGAAATTTCTGCAATTTTGTCCCAAAAAAGGGAAATTTCATTAATTTTGCCCCACAATAAGGGGAATTTCTGTCTTTTTGCCCCAAAATTAATGGAATTTCTGATTTTTGCACCAAAATTAGAAGCATTACAGAATTTTTGCCACAAGATATGGAAAATTTCTGCAATTTTGTTCCAAAATAATGGGAATTTCTTCATTTTTGCCACAAAATAAGGTAAATTTCTGCAATATTATCCTAAAATAAGTTAAATTTCTATACTTTTGCCCCAAAATAAGGGAAATTCCTGCCTTTTTGGCCCCAAATAAGGGGAATTTCTGCATTTTTGCCCCAAATTAAAGGAAATTTCTGCATTTTTGCCCAAAAATCAGGGTAATTTCTGTATTTTTTCCCTGAATTAAATAAAATATCTGAATTTTTGCTCCAAAATAAGGGGAATTTCTGCAATTTTTCCCCAAAATTTGGGGAATTTCTGTAATTTTGAACCAAAATAAGGGAAATTTCTGCAATTTTGCCCAAAAAATAGGGAAATTTCTGCAATTTTGCCTCAAAATATGGGAAATTTCTGCAATTTTTCCTAAAAAATAAGGGGAATTTCTGCAATTTTGCATCAAAATAATGTATTTCCTACACTTTTCCTCCAAAATAAAGAGAATTTCTGCCTTTATGCCTCAAAATAAGGGGAATTTCTGCAATTTTGCTCCAAAATAAGGGAAATTTCTGCAATTTTGTCCCAAAAAAATGAAATTTCATTAATTTTGCCCCACAATAAGGGCAATTTTTGTCTTTTTGCCCCAAAATTAACGGAATTTCTGATTTTTGCACCAAAATTAGAAGCATTACAAAATTTTTGCCACAAAATATGGGAAATTTCTGCAATTTTGTTCCAAAATAATAGGAATTTCTTCATTTTTGCCACAAAATAAGGTAAATTTCTGCAATATTATCAAAAATAAGATAAATTTCTATACTTTTGCCCCAAAATAAGGGAAATTCCTGCCTTTTTGGCACCAAATAAGAAGAATTTTTGCATTTCAGCCCCTAATTAAGGGTAATTTCTGCATTTTTGCCCAAAAATAAGGGTAATTTCTGTATTTTTAGCCTAAAATAAGGGGAATTTCTGCATTTTTGCCCCAAAATAAGGGGAATTTTTGTATTTTTGCCCTGAATTAAAGAAAATTTCTGCATTTTTGCTCCAAAAAAAGGGGAATTTCTGCAATTTTTCCCCAAAATTAGGGGAATTTCTTTAATTTTGCCCCAAAATAAGGGAAATTTCTGAAATTTTGCCCAAAAATTAGGGGAATTTCTGCAATTTGCCTCAAAATAAGGGAAATTTCTGCAATTTTTTACCAACATTAGGGGAATTTCTGCAATTTTGCACCAAAATAATAGTATTTCCTACATTTTTCCTCAAAAATAAAAAGAATTTCTGCCTTTTTGAAACAAATAAAGGAAATTTCTGCAATTTGCCTCAAAAAAGAAGAATTTTCTGCCTTTTTGACCCAAAAAAGGGAAATTTCTAAATTTTTCCCCCAAATAATTGGAATTTCTGCCTTTTTGCCCCAAAATTAGTGGAATTTCTAAATTTTGCCCCAAAATAAGGGAAATTTCTGAATTTTTGCACACAAATAAGTGGAATTTCTGCCTTTTTGCCCCAAAATTATTGGAATTTCAGCATTTTTGCTCCAAAATAAGAGGAATTTCAGCATTTTTGCCCCAAAATATAGAGAATTTCTGCATTTATGCCCCAAAATAAGGGGAATTTCTGCAATTTTGCTCCAAAATAAGGGAAATTTCTGCAATTTTGTCCCAAAAAAGGGAAATTTCATTAATTTTGCCCCACAATAAGGGGAATTTCTGTCTTTTTGCCCCAAAATTAATGGAATTTCTGATTTTTGCACCAAAATTAGAAGCATTACAGAATTTTTGCCACAAGATATGGAAAATTTCTGCAATTTTGTTCCAAAATAATGGGAATTTCTTCATTTTTGCCACAAAATAAGGTAAATTTCTGCAATATTATCCTAAAATAAGTTAAATTTCTATACTTTTGCCCCAAAATAAGGGAAATTCCTGCCTTTTTGGCCCCAAATAAGGGGAATTTCTGCATTTTTGCCCCAAATTAAAGGAAATTTCTGCATTTTTGCCCAAAAATCAGGGTAATTTCTGTATTTTTTCCCTGAATTAAATAAAATATCTGAATTTTTGCTCCAAAATAAGGGGAATTTCTGCAATTTTTTCCCCAAAATTTGGGGAATTTCTGTAATTTTGAACCAAAATAAAGGAAATTTCTGCAATTTTGCCCAAAAAATAGGGAAATTTCTGCAATTTTGCCTCAAAATATGGGAAATTTCTGCAATTTTTCCTAAAAAATAAGGGGAATTTCTGCAATTTTGCATCAAAATAATGGTATTTCCTACACTTTTCCTCCAAAATAAAGAGAATTTCTGCCTTTATGCCTCAAAATAAGGGGAATTTCTGCAATTTTGCTCCAAAATAAGGGAAATTTCTGCAATTTTGTCCCAAAAAAATGAAATTTCATTAATTTTGCCCCACAATAAGGGCAATTTTTGTCTTTTTGCCCCAAAATTAACGGAATTTCTGATTTTTGCACCAAAATTAGAAGCATTACAAAATTTTTGCCACAAAATATGGGAAATTTCTGCAATTTTGTTCCAAAATAATAGGAATTTCTTCATTTTTGCCACAAAATAAGGTAAATTTCTGCAATATTATCAAAAATAAGATAAATTTCTATACTTTTGCCCCAAAATAAGGGAAATTCCTGCCTTTTTGGCCCCAAATAATAAGAATTTTTGCATTTTAGCCCCTAATTAAGGGTAATTTCTGCATTTTTGCCCAAAAATAAGGGTAATTTCTGTATTTTAGCCTAAAATAAGGTGAATTTCTGCATTTTTGCCCCAAAATAAGGGGAATTTCTGTATTTTTGCCCTGAATTAAAGAAAATTTCTGCATTTTTGCTCCAAAATAAGGGGAATTTCTGCAATTTTTCCCCAAAATTAGGGGAATTTCTTTAA
This sequence comes from Micromys minutus, assembly GCF_963924665.1. Lineage (NCBI taxonomy): Eukaryota > Metazoa > Chordata > Mammalia > Rodentia > Muridae > Micromys > Micromys minutus. The sequence continues at coordinate 284,946 of NW_027667208.1, forward strand.
TTTTGCCCCAAAATAAGGGAAATTTCTGAAATTTTGCCCAAAAATTAGGGGAATTTCTGCAATTTGCCTCAAAATAAGGGAAATTTCTGCAATTTTTTACCAACATTAGGGGAATTTCTGCAATTTTGCACCAAAATAATAGTATTTCCTACATTTTTCCTCAAAAATAAAAAGAATTTCTGCCTTTTTGAAACAAATAAAGGAAATTTCTGCAATTTGCCTCAAAAAAGAAGAATTTTCTGCCTTTTTGACCCAAAAAAGGGAAATTTCTAAATTTTTGCCCCCAAATAATTGGAATTTCTGCCTTTTTGCCCCAAAATTAGTGGAATTTCTAAATTTTGCCGCAAAATAAGGGAAATTTCTGAATTTTTGCCCACAAATAAGTGGAATTTCTGCCTTTTTGCCCCAAAATTATTGGAATTTCAGCATTTTTGCTCCAAAATAAGAGGAATTTCAGCATTTTTGCCCCAAAATATAGAGAATTTCTGCATTTATGCCCCAAAATAAGGGGAATTTCTGCAATTTTTCCCCAAAATTAGGGGAATTTCTTTAACTTTGCCCCAAAATAAGGGAAATTTCTGAAATTTTGCCTAAAAATTAGGGGAATTTCTGCAATTTGCCTCAAAATAAGGGAAATTTCTGCAATTTTTTACCAACATTAGGGGAATTTCTGCAATTTTGCACCAAAATAATAGTATTTCCTACATTTTTTCTCAAAAATAAAAAGAATTTCTGCCTTTTTGAAACAAATAAAGGAAATTTCTGCAATTTGCCTCAAAAAGAAGAATTTTCTGCCTTTTTGACCCAAAAAAGGGAAATTTCTAAATTTTTGCCCCCAAATAATTGGAATTTCTGCCTTTTTGCCCCAAAATTAGTGGAATTTCTAAATTTTGCCCCAAAATAAGGGAAATATCTGAATTTTTGCCCACAAATAAGTGAAATTTCTGCCTTTTTGCCCCAAAATTATTGGAATTTCAGCATTTTTGCTCCAAAATAAGAGGAATTTCAGCATTTTTGCCCCAAAATATAGAGAATTTCTGCATTTATGCCCCAAAATAAGGGGAATTTCTGCAATTTTGCTCCAAATTAAGAGAAATTTCTGCAATTTTGTCTCAAAAAAGGGAAATTTCATTAATTTTGCCCCACAATAAGGGGAATTTCTGTCTTTTTGCCCCAAAATTAATGGAATTTCTGATTTTTGCCCCAAAATTAGAAGCATTACAGAATTTTTGTCACAAAATATGGAAAATTTCTGCAATTTTGTTCCAAAATAATGGGAATTTCTTCATTTTTGCCACAAAATAAGGTAAATTTCTGCAATATTATCCTAAAATAAGTTAAATTTCTATACTTTTGCCCCAAAATAAGGGAAATTCCTGCCTCTTTGGCCAAAAATAAGGGGAATTTCTGCATTTTTGGCACAAATTAAGGAAAATTTCTGCATTTTTGCCCAAAATTAAGTGGAATTTCTGATTTTTGCCCTAAAATAAAAAGAATTTCTGCCTTTAAGGCAAAAAATAAGGGGAATTTCAGTCTTTTTGCCCTAAAATGAGGGTAATTTCTGCAATTTGCCCCCTAATAAGTGGAATTTCTGCTTTTATGACCTGAAAGATGGGGAATTTCTAACATTTTTGCCCAAGATAATGGAAATTTCTGCAATTTTACCCCAAAATGAGGGAAATTTTTGTAATTTTGTCCAAAAAAAGAGAAATTTTAGCAATTTTGCCCCACAATAAGGGGAATTTCTGCCTTTTTGCCCCCAAATTAGGGGAATTTCTGAATTTTTGCTCCAAAATTAGAAGCATTACTGCATTTTTACCCCATAATAAGGGAAATTTCTGCAATTTGCCTAAAAATAAAGGAAATTTCTGCAATTTTATCCTAAAATAAGTTAAATTCTATCCTTTTGCCTCAAAATAAGAGAAATTTCTGCCTATTTGCCCCAAAAAAGGGGAATTTCTGCATGTTTGCCAAAATTTAAGGGAAATTTCTGCATTTTTGCCCAAAATTAAGGGGAATTTCTGCCTTTTTACCCCAAAATAAGGGGAATTTAGTCTTTTTGGCCTAAAATAAGGGTAATTTCTATTTTTGGCCTAAATAATGAGAATTTCTGTCTTTTTGCCCTAAAATAAAAAAAAATTATGCATTTTTGCTCCAAAATAATGGGAATTTCAGCATTTTTGCCCCAAAATAAGGGGAAATTCTGCCTTTTTGCCCCATTATTAAGGGAATTTCTGCCTTATTGCCCCCAAATTAGGTGCATTACTGTGTTTTTGCCCCAAAATAATGGAAATTTCTGCATTTTTGGCCAAAATTATGTGGAATTTCTGCCTTTTGCTCTAAAATAAGAAGAATTTCTGCCTTTTTGGCACAAAATAAGAGGAATTTCAGGATTTTTCTCGAAAATAAGTGTAATTTTTGGAATTTGCCCCCAAAAAAGCATAATTTCTGCCCGTTTGCCCTGAAATAAAAGGAATTTCTGTATTTTTGCCACAAGATAAATGAAAATTCTGCAATTTTGCTTAAAAATAAGGGAAATTTCTGCAATTTTGTCCCAATAAGGAAATTTCATTAATTTCCCCCACAATACAGGGAATTTCTGTCTTTTTGCCCCAAAAATTAATGGAATTTCTGATTTTTGCCCCAAAATTAGAAGCATCACAGAATTTTCGCCACAAAATAAGGGAAATTTCTGCAATTTGCCTCAAAAAAGAAGAATTTTCTGCCTTTTTGACCCAAAAAAGGGAAATTTCTAAATTTTTGCCCCCAAATAAGTGGAATTTCTGCCTTTTTTCCCCAAAATTAGTGGAATTTCTAAATTTTGCCCCAAAATAAGGGAAATTTCTGAATTTTTGCCAACAAATAAGTGGAATTTCTGCCTTTTTGCCCCAAAATTATTGGAATTTCAGCATTTTTGCTCCAAAATAAGAGGAATTTCAGCATTTTTGCCCCAAAATATAGAGAATTTCTGCATTTATGCCCCAAAATAAGGGGAATTTCTGCAATTTTGCTCCAAAATAAGAGAAATTTCTGCAATTTTGTCCCAAAAAAGGGAAATTTCATTAATTTTGCCCCACAATAAGGGGAATTTCTGTCTTTTTGCCCCAAAATTAATGGAATTTCTGATTTTTGCCCCAAAATTAGAAGCATTACAGAATTTTTGCCACAAAATATGGAAAATTTCTGCAATTTTGTTCCAAAATAATGGGAATTTCTTCATTTTTGCCACAAAATAAGGTAAATTTCTGCAATATTATCCTAAAATAAGTTAAATTTCTATACTTTTGCCCCAAAATAAGGGAAATTCCTGCCTCTTTGGCCAAAAATAAGGGGAATTTCTGCATTTTTGGCACAAATTAAGGAAAATTTTTGCATTTTTGCCCAAAATTAAGTGGAATTTCTGATTTTTGCCTTAAAATAAAAAGAATTTCTGCCTTTAAGGCAAAAAATAAGGGGAATTTCAGTCTTTTTGCCCTAAAATGAGGGTAATTTCTGCAATTTGCCCCCTAATAAGTGGAATTTCTGCTTTTATGACCTGAAAGATGGGGAATTTCTAATATTTTTGCCCAAGATAAGGGAAATTTCTGCAATTTTACCCCAAAATAAGGGAAATTTTTGTAATTTTGTCCAAAAAAAGAGAAATTTTAGCAATTTTGCCCCACAATAAGGGGAATTTCTGCCTTTTTGCCCCAAAATTAGGGGAATTTCTGAATTTTTGCTCCAAAATTAGAAGCATTACTGCATTTTTACCCCATAATAAGGGAAATTTCTGCAATTTGCCTAAAAATAAAGGAAATTTCTGCAATTTTATCCTAAAATAAGTTAAATTCTATCCTTTTGCCTCAAAATAAGAGAAATTTCTGCCTATTTGCCCCAAAAAAGGGGAATTTCTGCATGTTTGCCAAAAATTAAGGGAAATTTCTGCATTTTTGCCCAAAATTAAGGGGAATTTCTGCCTTTTTACCCCAAAATAAGGGGAATTTAGTCTTTTTGGCCTAAAATAAGGGTAATTTCTATTTTTGGCCTAAATAATGAGAATTTCTGTCTTTTTGCCCTAAAATAAAAAAAAATTATGCATTTTTGCTCCAAAATAATGGGAATTTCAGCATTTTTGCCCCAAAATAAGGGGAAATTCTGCCTTTTTGCCCCATTATTAGGGGAATTTCTGCCTTATTGCCCCCAAATTAGGTGCATTACTGTGTTTTTGCCCCAAAATAATGGAAATTTCTGCATTTTTGGCCAAAATTATGTGGAATTTCTGCCTTTTGCTCTAAAATAAGAAGAATTTCTGCCTTTTTGGCACAAAATAAGAGGAATTTCAGGCTTTTTCTCGAAAATAAGTGTAATTTTTGGAATTTGCCCCCAAAAAAGCATAATTTCTGCCCGTTTGCCCTGAAATAAAAGGAATTTCTGTATTTTTGCCACAAGATAAATGAAAATTCTGCAATTTTGCTTAAAAATAAGGGAAATTTCTGCAATTTTGTCCCAATAAGGAAATTTCATTAATTTCCCCCACAATACAGGGAATTTCTGTCTTTTTGCCCCAAAATTAATGGAATTTCTGATTTTTGCCCCAAAATTAGAAGCATTACAGAATTTTCACCACAAAATAAGGGAAATTTCTGCAATTTGCCTCAAAAAAGAAGAATTTTCTGCCTTTATGACCCAAAAAAGGGAAATTTCTAAATTTTTGCCCCCAAATAAGTGGAATTTCTGCCTTTTTTCCCCAAAATTAGTGGAATTTCTAAATTTTGCCCCAAAATAAGGGAAATTTCTGAATTTTTGCCAACAAATAAGTGGAATTTCTGCATTTTTGCCCCAAAATTATTGGAATTTCAGCATTTTTGCTCCAAAATAAAGGGAATTTCAGCATTTTTGCCCCAAAATATAGAGAATTTCTGCCTTTATGCCCCAAAATAAGGGGAATTTCTGCAATTTTGCTCCAAAATAAGGGAAATTTCTGCAATTTTGTCCCTAAAAAGGGAAATTTCATTAATTTTGCCCCACAGTAAGGGGAATGTCTGTCTTTTTGCCCCAAAATTAACGGAATTTCTGATTTTTGCCACAAAATTAGAAGCATTACAGAATTTTTGCCACAAAATATGGAAAATTTCTGCAATTTTGTTCCAAAATAATGGGAATTTCTTCATTTTTGCCACAAAATAAGGTAAATTTCTGCAATATTATCCTAAAATAAGTTAAATTTCTATACTTTTGCCCCAAAATAAGGGAAATTCCTGCCTTTTTGGCCCCAAATAAGGGCAATTTCTGCATTTTTGCCCCAAATTAAAGGAAATTTCTGCATTTTTGCCCAAAAATAAGGGTAATTTCTGTATTTTTTCCCTGAATTAAAGAAAATTTCTGCATTTTTGCTTCAAAATAAGGGGAATTTCTGCAATTTTTCCCCAAAATTAGGAGAATTCCTGTAATTTTGCACCAAAATAAGGGAAATTTCTGCAATTTTGCCCAAATAATAAGGGAATTTCTGCAATTTTGCCTCAAAATATGGGAAATTTCTGCAATTTTTCCCCCAAATTAGGGGAATTCCTGCAATTTTGCACCAAAATAATGGTATTTCCTACACTTTTCCTCCAAAATAAAAAGAATTTCTGCCTTTTTGAAACAAAATAGGGGAATTTCTGCAATTTTGTTCCAAAATAAGGGGAATTTCTGCATTTTTGCCCCAAGATAAGGGGAATTTCTGCCTTTTTGGCACAAAATAAGAGGAATTTCAGGCTTTTTCCCTAAAATAAGGATAATTTCTGGAATTTGCCCCTAAAAAAGCATACTTTTTTGCCTTTTGCCCTGAAATAAAAGGAATTTCTGAATTTTAGCCACAAGATAAAGAAAATTTCTGCAATTTTGCTTAAAAATAAGGGAAATTTCTGCAATTTTGTCCCCAAAAAAAGAAATTTCATTAATTTCCCCCACAATAAGGAAAATTTCTGTTTTTTTGCCCCAAAATTAATGGAATTTCTGATTTTTGCCCTAAAATTAGAAGCATTACAGAATTTTTGCCACAAAATATGGGAAATTTCTGCAATTTTGTTCCAAAATAATGGGATTTTCTTCATTTTTGCCACAAAATAAGGTAAATTTCTGCAATATTATCCTAAAATAAGTTAAATTTCTATACTTTTGCCCCCAAATAAGGGAAATTCCTGCCTTTTCGGCCCCAAATAAGGGGAATTTCTGCATTTTTGCCAAAAATTAAGGGAAATTTCTGCATTTTTGCCCAAAAATATGGGTAATTTCTGTATTTTTGGCCTAAAATAAGGAAAATTTCTGCATTTTTGCCCCAAAATAAGGAAAATTTCTGTATTTTTGCCCTGAATTAAAAAAAAATTCTGCATTTTTGCTCCAAAATAAGGGATATTTCTGCAATTTTTCCCCAAAATTAGGGGAATTTTTGTAATTTTGCCCCAAAAATAAGGGAAATTTCTGCAATTTTGCCCAAAAATTAGGGGAATTTCTGCAATTTTGCCTCAAAATAAGGGAAATTTCTGCAATTTTTCCCCAAAATTAGGAGAATTTCTGCAATTTTGCACCGAAATAATGGTATTTCCTACATTTTTCCTCCAAAATAAAGAGAAGTTCTGTCTTTTTGAAACAGAAAAATGGAATTTCTGCAATTTTGCTTTAAAATAAGGGGAATTTCTGCATTGTTGCCCTAAAAATAAGGGGAATTTCTTCCTTTTTGGCACAAAAAAGGTGGAATTTCAGTCTTTTGCCCTAAAATAAAAGTAATTTCTGCATTTTTTACACCAAGTATATGGTATTTCTGCTTTTTTGACCCGATATAAGGGGAATTTCCACAATTTTGCTCCAAAATAAGAGAAATTTCTGCAATTTTGTCCCAAAAAAGGGAAATTTCAGCAATTTTGCCCCACAATAAGAGGAATTTCTGCCTTTTGCCCCAAAATTTGGGGAATTTCTGCATTTTCCGCAAAATTAGGGGCATTACTGTGTTTTTGCCCCAAAATAAGGTAAATTTCTGCATTTTTTTCCCAAAATTAATTGGATTTTTTGCCTTTTTGCCCTAAAATAAAAAGAATTTCTGCCTTTTTGACCCAAAATAAGGGACATTTCTGGGTTTTTGTCCCATGATAAGAAAAATTTCTTCAATTTTGCCCAAAAATAAAAGAAATTTCTGCCTTTTTGCCCCAAATAAGGGGAATTTCTGCAATTTTGCTCCAAAATAATGTTATATTTCTGCATTTTTGCCTCAAAATAAAGGAAATTTCTGCAATTTTGACACAAAATTAGGGGAATTTCTGCATTTTTGCCCCGAAATAAGAGAAATTTCTGCAATTTTGCCCAAAAATTAGGAGAATTTGTGCATTTTTACCCCAAATAAGGGGAATTTCTGCATTTTTGCCTCAAAATAAAGGGAATTTCTGCAATTTTGACACAAAATTAGGGGAATTTCTGCATTTTTGCCACTAATTAAGGTAAATTTCTGCAATTGTGCCCAAAAATTGGGGGAATTTCTGCATTTTTGCCCCAAAATAAGGGGAATTTCTGCAATTTTGCCCCCCAAAAAATGGAATTTCTGCAATTTTGACACAAAATTAGGGAAATTTCTGCATTTTTGCCTCAAAAATAAAGAAATTTCTGCAATTTTGCTCCAAAATTAGGGGCATTACTGTCTTTTTGCCCAAAATAAGGGAAATTTCTGCATTTTTGCCCAAAATAAAGTGGAATTTCTGATTTTTGTCCTAAAATAAAAAGAATTTCTGCCTTTAAGGCAAAAAATAAGAGGAATTTGAGTCTTTTTGAACCTAGAGTAAGGTAATTTCTGCTATTTGCCCCCTAGAAGTGGAATTTCTGCCTTTATGACCTGAAAGAAGGGGAATTTCTAACATTTTTGCCCAAGATAATGGAAATTTCTGCAATTTTACCACAAAATAAGAAAAATTTTTGCAATTTTGTACAAAAAAAGGGAAATCTCAGCAATTTTGCCCCACAATAAGGGAAATTTCTGCCTTTTTGCCCCAAAATTAGAGGAATTTCTGAATATTTGCTCCAAAATTAGAAGCATTACTGCATTTTTACCCCAAAATAAAGGAAATTTCTGCAATTTGCCTCAAAATAAATGAAATTTCTGAAATTTTTCTTAAAAATAAGGGAAATTTCTGCAATTTTGTCCCAAAAAAATGAAATTTCATTAATTTTGCCCCACAATAAGGGCAATTTTTGTATTTTTGCCCCAAAATTAACGGAATTTCTGATTTTTGCACCAAAATTAGAAGCATTACAAAATTTTTGCCACAAAATATGGGAAATTTCTGCAATTTTGTTCCAAAATAATAGGAATTTCTTCATTTTTGCCACAAAATAAGGTAAATTTCTGCAATATTATCAAAAATAAGTTAAATTTCTATACTTTTGCCCCAAAATAAGGGAAATTCCTGCCTTTTTGGCCCCAAATAAGAAGAATTTTTGCATTTTAGCCCCTAATTAAGGGTAATTTCTGCATTTTTGCCCAAAAATAAGGGTAATTTCTGTATTTTTGCCCACAAATAAGTGGAATTTCTGCCTTTTTGCCCCAAAATTATTGGAATTTCAGCATTTTTGCTCCAAAATAAGAGGAATTTCAGCATTTTTGCCCCAAAATATAGAGAATTTCTGCATTTATGCCCCAAAATAAGGGGAATTTCTGCAATTTTTCCCCAAAATTAGGGGAATTTCTTTAATTTTGCCCCAAAATAAGGGAAATTTCTGAAATTTTGCCCAAAAATTAGGGGAATTTCTGCAATTTGCCTCAAAATAAAGAAAATTTCTACAATTTTTTACCAACATTAGGGGAATTTCTGCAATTTTGCACCAAAATAATAGTATTTCCTACATTTTTCCTCAAAAATAAAAAGAATTTCTGCCTTTTTGAAACAAATAAAGGAAATTTCTGCAATTTGCCTCAAAAAAAAAAAGAATTTTCTGCCTTTTTGACCCAAAAAAGGGAAATTTCTAAATTTTGCCCCCAAATAATTGGAATTTCTGCCTTTTTGCCCCAAAATTAGTGGAATTTCTAAATTTTGCCCCCCCAAAATAAGGGAAATTTCTGAATTTTTACCCACAAATAAGTGGAATTTCTGCCTTTTTGCCCCATTATTGGAATTTCAGCATTTTTGCTCCAAAATAAGGGGAATTTCTGTATTTTTGCCCTAAATTAAAGAAAATTTCTGCATTTTTGCTCCAAAATAAGGGGAATTTCTGCAATTTTTCCCCAAAATTAGGGGAATTTCTTTAATTTTGCCCCAAAATAAGGGAAATTTCTGAAATTTTGCCCAAAAATTAGGGGAATTTCTGCAATTTGCCTCAAAATAAGGGAAATTTCTGCAATTTTTTACCAACAATAGGGGAATTTCTGCAATTTTGCACCAAAATAATAGTATTTCCTACATTTTTCCTCAAAAATAAAAAGAATTTCTGCCTTTTTGAAACAAATAAAGGAAATTTCTGCAATTTGCCTCAAAAAAGAAGAATTTTCTGCCTTTTTGACCCAAAAAAGGGAAATTTCTAAATTTTTGCCCCCAAATAATTGGAATTTCTGCCTTTTTGCCCCAAAATTAGTGGAATTTCTAAATTTTGCCCCAAAATAAGGGAAATTTCTGAATTTTTGCACACAAATAAGTGGAATTTCTGCCTTTTTGCCCCAAAATTATTGGAATTTCAGCATTTTTGCTCCAAAATAAGAGGAATTTCAGCATTTTTGCCCCAAAATATAGAGAATTTCTGCATTTATGCCCCAAAATAAGGGGAATTTCTGCAATTTTGCTCCAAAATAAGGGAAATTTCTGCAATTTTGTCCCAAAAAGGGAAATTTCATTAATTTTGCCCCACAATAAGGGGAATTTCTGTCTTTTTGCCCCAAAATTAATGGAATTTCTGATTTTTGCACCAAAATTAGAAGCATTACAGAATTTTTGCCACAAAATATGGAAAATTTCTGCAATTTTGTTCCAAAATAATGGGAATTTCTTCATTTTGCCACAAAATAAGGTAAATTTCTGCAATATTATCTTAAAATAAGTTAAATTTCTATACTTTTGCCCCAAAATAAGGGAAATTCCTGCCTTTTTGGCCCCAAATAAGGGGAATTTCTGCATTTTTGCCCGAAATTAAAGGAAATTTCTGCATTTTTGCCCAAAAATCAGGGTAATTTCTGTATTTTTTCCCTGAATTAAAGAAAATTTCTGCATTTTTGCTACAAAATATGGGGAATTTCTGCAATTTTTTCTCAAAATTTGGGGAATTTCTGTAATTTTGAACCAAAATAAGGGAAATTTCTGCAATTTTGCCCAAAGAATAGGGAAATTTCTGCAATTTTGCCTCAATATATGGGAAATTTCTGCAATTTTTCCCAAAAATTAAGGGAAATTTCTGCAATTTTTCACCAAAATAATGGTATTTCCTACACTTTTCCTCCAAAATAAAGAGAATTTCTGCCTTTATGCCCCAAAATAAGGGGAATTTCTGCAATTTTGCTCTAAAATAAGGGAAATTTCTTCAATTTTGTCCCAAAAAAAATGAAATTTCATTAATTTTGCCCCACAATAAGGGCAATTTTTGTATTTTTGCCCCAAAATTAACGGAATTTCTGATTTTTGCACCAAAATTAGAAGCATTACAAAATTTTTGCCACAAAATATGGGAAATTTCTGCAATTTTGTTCCAAAATAATAGGAATTTCTTCATTTTTGCCACAAAATAAGGTAAATTTCTGCAATATTATCAAAAATAAGTTAAATTTCTATACTTTTGCCCCAAAATAAGGGAAATTCCTGCCTTTTTGGCCCCAAATAAGAAGAATTTTTGCATTTTAGCCCCTAATTAAGGGTAATTTCTGCATTTTTGCCCAAAAATAAGGGTAATTTCTGTATTTTTGCCCACAAATAAGTGGAATTTCTGCCTTTTTGCCCCAAAATTATTGGAATTTCAGCATTTTTGCTCCAAAATAAGAGGAATTTCAGCATTTTTGCCCCAAAATATAGAGAATTTCTGCATTTATGCCCCAAAATAAGGGGAATTTCTGCAATTTTTCCCCAAAATTAGGGGAATTTCTTTAATTTTGCCCCAAAATAAGGGAAATTTCTGAAATTTTGCCCAAAAATTAGGGGAATTTCTGCAATTTGCCTCAAAATAAAGAAAATTTCTACAATTTTTTACCAACATTAGGGGAATTTCTGCAATTTTGCACCAAAATAATAGTATTTCCTACATTTTTCCTCAAAAATAAAAAGAATTTCTGCCTTTTTGAAACAAATAAAGGAAATTTCTGCAATTTGCCTCAAAAAAAAAAGAATTTTCTGCCTTTTTGACCCAAAAAAGGGAAATTTCTAAATTTTGCCCCCAAATAATTGGAATTTCTGCCTTTTTGCCCCAAAATTAGTGGAATTTCTAAATTTTGCCCCCCCAAAATAAGGGAAATTTCTGAATTTTTACCCACAAATAAGTGGAATTTCTGCCTTTTTGCCCCATTATTGGAATTTCAGCATTTTTGCTCCAAAATAAGGGGAATTTCTGTATTTTTGCCCTAAATTAAAGAAAATTTCTGCATTTTTGCTCCAAAATAAGGGGAATTTCTGCAATTTTTCCCCAAAATTAGGGGAATTTCTTTAATTTTGCCCCAAAATAAGGGAAATTTCTGAAATTTTGCCCAAAAATTAGGGGAATTTCTGCAATTTGCCTCAAAATAAGGGAAATTTCTGCAATTTTTTACCAACAATAGGGGAATTTCTGCAATTTTGCACCAAAATAATAGTATTTCCTACATTTTTCCTCAAAAATAAAAAGAATTTCTGCCTTTTTGAAACAAATAAAGGAAATTTCTGCAATTTGCCTCAAAAAAGAAGAATTTTCTGCCTTTTTGACCCAAAAAAGGGAAATTTCTAAATTTTTGCCCCCAAATAATTGGAATTTCTGCCTTTTTGCCCCAAAATTAGTGGAATTTCTAAATTTTGCCCCAAAATAAGGGAAATTTCTGAATTTTTGCACACAAATAAGTGGAATTTCTGCCTTTTTGCCCCAAAATTATTGGAATTTCAGCATTTTTGCTCCAAAATAAGAGGAATTTCAGCATTTTTGCCCCAAAATATAGAGAATTTCTGCATTTATGCCCCAAAATAAGGGGAATTTCTGCAATTTTGCTCCAAAATAAGGGAAATTTCTGCAATTTTGTCCCAAAAAGGGAAATTTCATTAATTTTGCCCCACAATAAGGGGAATTTCTGTCTTTTTGCCCCAAAATTAATGGAATTTCTGATTTTTGCACCAAAATTAGAAGCATTACAGAATTTTTGCCACAAAATATGGAAAATTTCTGCAATTTTGTTCCAAAATAATGGGAATTTCTTCATTTTGCCACAAAATAAGGTAAATTTCTGCAATATTATCTTAAAATAAGTTAAATTTCTATACTTTTGCCCCAAAATAAGGGAAATTCCTGCCTTTTTGGCCCCAAATAAGGGGAATTTCTGCATTTTTGCCCGAAATTAAAGGAAATTTCTGCATTTTTGCCCAAAAATCAGGGTAATTTCTGTATTTTTTCCCTGAATTAAAGAAAATTTCTGCATTTTTGCTACAAAATATGGGGAATTTCTGCAATTTTTTCTCAAAATTTGGGGAATTTCTGTAATTTTGAACCAAAATAAGGGAAATTTCTGCAATTTTGCCCAAAGAATAGGGAAATTTCTGCAATTTTGCCTCAATATATGGGAAATTTCTGCAATTTTTCCCAAAAATTAAGGGAAATTTCTGCAATTTTTCACCAAAATAATGGTATTTCCTACACTTTTCCTCCAAAATAAAGAGAATTTCTGCCTTTATGCCCCAAAATAAGGGGAATTTCTGCAATTTTGCTCTAAAATAAGGGAAATTTCTTCAATTTTGTCCCAAAAAAAATGAAATTTCATTAATTTTGCCCCACAATAAGGGCAATTTTTGTATTTTTGCCCCAAAATTAACGGAATTTCTGATTTTTGCACCAAAATTAGAAGCATTACAAAATTTTTGCCACAAAATATGGGAAATTTCTGCAATTTTGTTCCAAAATAATAGGAATTTCTTCATTTTTGCCACAAAATAAGGTAAATTTCTGCAATATTATCAAAAATAAGTTAAATTTCTATACTTTTGCCCCAAAATAAGGGAAATTCCTGCCTTTTTGGCCCCAAATAAGAAGAATTTTTGCATTTTAGCCCCTAATTAAGGGTAATTTCTGCATTTTTGCCCAAAAATAAGGGTAATTTCTGTATTTTTGCCCACAAATAAGTGGAATTTCTGCCTTTTTGCCCCAAAATTATTGGAATTTCAGCATTTTTGCTCCAAAATAAGAGGAATTTCAGCATTTTTGCCCCAAAATATAGAGAATTTCTGCATTTATGCCCCAAAATAAGGGGAATTTCTGCAATTTTTCCCAAAAATTAGGGGAATTTCTTTAATTTTGCCCCAAAATAAGGGAAATTTCTGAAATTTTGCCCAAAAATTAGGGGAATTTCTGCAATTTGCCTCAAAATAAAGAAAATTTCTACAATTTTTTACCAACATTAGGGGAATTTCTGCAATTTTGCACCAAAATAATAGTATTTCCTACATTTTTCCTCAAAAATAAAAAGAATTTCTGCCTTTTTGAAACAAATAAAGGAAATTTCTGCAATTTGCCTCAAAAAAAAAGAATTTTCTGCCTTTTTGACCCAAAAAAGGGAAATTTCTAAATTTTGCCCCCAAATAATTGGAATTTCTGCCTTTTTGCCCCAAAATTAGTGGAATTTCTAAATTTTGCCCCCCCAAAATAAGGGAAATTTCTGAATTTTTACCCACAAATAAGTGGAATTTCTGCCTTTTTGCCCCATTATTGGAATTTCAGCATTTTTGCTCCAAAATAAGGGGAATTTCTGTATTTTTGCCCTAAATTAAAGAAAATTTCTGCATTTTTGCTCCAAAATAAGGGGAATTTCTGCAATTTTTCCCCAAAATTAGGGGAATTTCTTTAATTTTGCCCCAAAATAAGGGAAATTTCTGAAATTTTGCCCAAAAATTAGGGGAATTTCTGCAATTTGCCTCAAAATAAGGGAAATTTCTGCAATTTTTTACCAACAATAGGGGAATTTCTGCAATTTTGCACCAAAATAATAGTATTTCCTACATTTTTCCTCAAAAATAAAAAGAATTTCTGCCTTTTTGAAACAAATAAAGGAAATTTCTGCAATTTGCCTCAAAAAAGAAGAATTTTCTGCCTTTTTGACCCAAAAAAGGGAAATTTCTAAATTTTTGCCCCCAAATAATTGGAATTTCTGCCTTTTTGCCCCAAAATTAGTGGAATTTCTAAATTTTGCCCCAAAATAAGGGAAATTTCTGAATTTTTGCACACAAATAAGTGGAATTTCTGCCTTTTTGCCCCAAAATTATTGGAATTTCAGCATTTTTGCTCCAAAATAAGAGGAATTTCAGCATTTTTGCCCCAAAATATAGAGAATTTCTGCATTTATGCCCCAAAATAAGGGGAATTTCTGCAATTTTGCTCCAAAATAAGGGAAATTTCTGCAATTTTGTCCCAAAAAGGGAAATTTCATTAATTTTGCCCCACAATAAGGGGAATTTCTGTCTTTTTGCCCCAAAATTAATGGAATTTCTGATTTTTGCACCAAAATTAGAAGCATTACAGAATTTTTGCCACAAAATATGGAAAATTTCTGCAATTTTGTTCCAAAATAATGGGAATTTCTTCATTTTGCCACAAAATAAGGTAAATTTCTGCAATATTATCTTAAAATAAGTTAAATTTCTATACTTTTGCCCCAAAATAAGGGAAATTCCTGCCTTTTTGGCCCCAAATAAGGGGAATTTCTGCATTTTTGCCCGAAATTAAAGGAAATTTCTGCATTTTTGCCCAAAAATCAGGGTAATTTCTGTATTTTTTCCCTGAATTAAAGAAAATTTCTGCATTTTTGCTACAAAATATGGGGAATTTCTGCAATTTTTTCTCAAAATTTGGGGAATTTCTGTAATTTTGAACCAAAATAAGGGAAATTTCTGCAATTTTGCCCAAAGAATAGGGAAATTTCTGCAATTTTGCCTCAATATATGGGAAATTTCTGCAATTTTTCCCAAAAATTAAGGGAAATTTCTGCAATTTTTCACCAAAATAATGGTATTTCCTACACTTTTCCTCCAAAATAAAGAGAATTTCTGCCTTTATGCCCCAAAATAAGGGGAATTTCTGCAATTTTGCTCTAAAATAAGGGAAATTTCTTCAATTTTGTCCCAAAAAAAATGAAATTTCATTAATTTTGCCCCACAATAAGGGCAATTTTTGTCTTTTTGCCCCAAAATTAATGGAATTTCTGATTTTTGCACCAAAATTAGAAGCATTACAAAATTTTTGCCACAAAATATGGGAAATTTCTGCAATTTTGTTCCAAAATAATAGGAATTTCTTCATTTTGCCACAAAATAAGGTAAATTTCTGCAATATTATCAAAAATAAGTTAAATTTCTATACTTTTGCCCCAAAATAAGGGAAATTCCTGCCTTTTTGGCCCCAAATAAGAAGAATTTTTGCATTTTAGCCCCTAATTAAGGGTAATTTCTGCATTTTTGCCCAAAAATAAGGGTAATTTCTGTATTTTTGGCCTAAAATAAGGGGAATTTCTGCAATTTTGCCCCAAAATAAGAGGAATTTCTGTATTTTTGCCCTGAATTAAAGAAAATTTCTGCATTTTTGCTCCAAAATAAGGGGAATTTCTGCAATTTTTCCCCAAAATTAGGGGAATTTCTTTAATTTTGCCCCAAAATAAAGGAAATTTCTGAAATTTTGCCCAAAAATTAGGGGAATTTCTGCAATTTGCCTAAAAATAAGGGAAATTTCTGCAATTTTTTACCAACATTAGGGGAATTTCTGCAATTTTGCACCAAAATAATAGTATTTCCTACATTTTTCCTAAAAAATAAAAAGAATTTCTGCCTTTTTGAAACAAATAAAGGAAATTTCTGCAATTTGCCTCAAAAAAGAAGAATTTTCTGCCTTTTTGACCCAAAAAAGGGAAATTTCTAAATTTTTGCCCCCAAATAATTGGAATTTCTGCCTTTTTGCCCCAAAATTAGTGGAATTTCTAAATTTTGCCCCAAAATAAGGGAAATTTCTGAATTTTTGCCCACAAATAAGTGGAATTTCTGCCTTTTTGCCCCAAAATTATTGGAATTTCAGCATTTTTGCTCCAAAATAAGAGGAATTTCAGCATTTTTGCCCCAAAATATAGAGAATTTCTGCATTTATGCCCCAAAATAAGGGGAATTTCTGCAATTTTGCTCCAAAATAAGGGAAATTTCTGCAATTTTGTCCCAAAAAGGGAAATTTCATTAATTTTGCCCCACAATAAGGGGAATTTCTGTCTTTTTGCCCCAAAATTAATGGAATTTCTGATTTTTGCACCAAAATTAGAACCATTACAGAATTTTTGCAACAAAATATGGAAAATTTCTGCAATTTTGTTCCAAAATAATGGGAATTTCTTCATTTTTGCCACAAAATAAGGTAAATTTCTGCAATATTATCCTAAAATAAGTTAAATTTCTATACTTTTGCCCCAAAATAAGGGAAATTCCTGCCTTTTTGGCCCCAAATAAGGGGAATTTCTGCATTTTTGCCCCAAATTAAAGGAAATTTCTGCATTTTTGCCCAAAAATCAGGGTAATTTCTGTATTTTTTCCCTGAATTAAAGATAATTTCTGCATTTTTGCTCCAAAATAAGGGGAATTTCTGCAATTTTTCCCCAAAATTTGGGGAATTTCTGTAATTTTGAACCAAAATAAAAGAAATTTCTGCAATTTTGCCCAAAAAATAGGAAATTTCTGCAATTTTGCCTCAAAATATGGGATTTCTGCAATTTTTCCCAAAAAATAAGAGGAATTTCTGCAATTTTGCACCAAAATAATGGTATTTATTACACTTTTCCTCCAAAATAAAGAGAATTTCTGCCTTTTTGAAACAAAAAAAGGGAAATTTCTGCAATTTTGTTCCAAAATAAGGGGAATTTCTGCATTTTTGCCCCAAGATAAGGGGAATTTCTGCCTTTTTGGCACAAAATAAGAGGAATTTCAGGCTTTTTCCCTAAAATAAGGGTAATTTCTGGAATTTGCCCCCAAAAAAGCAAAATTTTTGCCTTTTTCCCTGAAATAAAAGGAATTTCTGAATTTTAGCCACAAGATAAAGGAAATTTCTGCAACTTTGCTCCAAAATAAGGGAAATTTCTGCAATTTTGTCCCAAAAAAGGGAAATTTCATTAATTTTGCCCCACAATAAGGAGAATTTCTGTCTTTTTGCCCCAAAATTAACGAAATTTCTGATTTTTGCCCCAAAATTAGAAGCATTACAGAATTTTTGCCACAAAATATGGAAAATTTCTGCAATTTTGTTCCAAAATAATGGGAATTTCTTCATTTTTGCCACAAAATAAGGTAAATTTCGGCAATATTATCCTAAAATAAGTTAAATTTCTATACTTTTGGCCCAAAATAAGAAAAATTCCTGCCTTTTTGGCCCCAAATAAGGAGAATTTCTGCATTTTTGCCCCAAATTAAAGGAAATTTCTGCATTTTTGCCCAAAAATCAGGGTAATTTCTGTATTTTTTTCCTGAATTAAAGAAAATTTCTGCATTTTTGCTCCAAAATAAGGGGAATTTCTGCAATTTTTCCCCAAAATTAGGGGAATTTCTGTAATTTTGCCACAAAATAAGAGAAATTTATGCAATTTTGCCCAAAAAATAGGGGAATTTCTGCAATTTTGCCTCAAAATATGGGAAATTTCTGCAATTTTTCCCCAAAATTAGGAGAATTTCTGCAATTTTGCACCAAAATAATGGTATTTCCTACACTTTTCCTCCAAAATAAATAGAATTTCTGCCTTTTTGAAACAAAAAAAGGGGAATTTCTGCAATTTTGTTCCAAAATAAGGGGAATTTCTGCATTTTTGCCCCAAGATAAGGGGAATTTCTGCCTTTTTGGCACAAAATAAGAGGAATTTCAGGCTTTTTCCCTAAAATAAGTGTAATTTCTGGAATTTGCCACCAAAAAAGCATAATTTTTGACTTTTGCCCTGAAATAAAAGGAATTTCTGAATTTTAGCCACAACTTAAAGGAAATTTCTGCAATTTGACTCAAAATAAAGGAAATTTTTGCAATTTTGCTTAAAAATAAGGGAAAATTCTGCAATTTTGTCCCAAAAAAAAGAAATTTCATTAATTTCCCCAACAATAAGGGGAATTTCTGTTTTTTTCCCCAAAATTAATAGAATTTCTGATTTTTGCCCCAAAATTAGAAGCATTACAGAATTTTTGCCACAAAATATGGGAAATTTCTGCAATTTTGTTCCAAAATAATTGGAATTTTTTCATTTTTGCCACAAAATAAGGTAAATTTCTGCAATATTATCCTAAAATAATTTAAATTTCTATACTTTTGCCCCAAAATGAGGGAAATTCCTGCCTTTTTGGCCCCAAATAAGGAGAATTTCTGCATTTTTGCCCAAAAATAAGGGTAATTTCTGTATTTTTGGCCTAAAATAAAAAATATTTCTGCATTTTTGTACCAAAATAAGGAAAATTTTTGTAATTTTGCCCTGAATTAAAAAAAAATTTCTGCATTGTTGCCCCAAATTAAGGGATATTCCTGCATTTTTCCCCAAAATTAGGGGAATTTTTGTAATTTTGCACCAAAATAAGGGAAATTTCTGCAATTTTGCTCAAAAATTAGGGGAATTTCTGCAATTTTGCCTCAAAATAAAGGAAATTTCTGCAATTTTTCTCCAAAATTAGGGGAATTTCTGCAATTTTGCACCGAAATAATGGTATTTCCTACATTTTTCCTCCAAAATGAAGAGAATTTCTGCCTTTTGAAACAAAAAAATGGAATTTCTGCAATTTTGTTTTAAAATAAGGGGAATTTCTGCATTTTTGCCCCAAAATAAGGGGAATTTCTTCCTTTTTGGCGCAAGAGGGGGAATTTCAGTCTTTTGCCCTAAAATAAAAGTAATTTTTGCATTTTTTACACCAAGTATATGGTATTTCTGCTTTTTTGACCCGATATAAGGGGAATTTCCGCAATTTTGCCCCAAAATAAGAGAAATTTCTGCAATTTTGTCCCAAAAAAGGGAAATTTCAGCAATTTTGCCCCACAATAAGAGGAATTTCTGCCTTTTGCCCCAAAATTAGGGGAATTTCTGCATTTTCCGCAAAATTAGGGGCATTACTGTGTTTTTGCCCCAAAATAAGGTAAATTTCTGCATTTTTGCCCAAAATTAATTGGATTTTATGCCTTTTTGCCCTAAAATAAGAAGAATTTCTGCCTTTTTGATCCAAAATAAGGGACATTTCTGGATTTTTGTCCCATGATAAGAAAAATTTCTTCAATTTTACCCAAAAATAAAAGAAATTTCTGCCTTTTTGCCCCAAATAAGGGGAATTACTGCATTTTTGTCCCAAAATAAGAGAAATTTCTGCAATTTTGCCCAAAAATTAGGAGAATTTCTGCATTTTTACCCCAAATAAGGGGAATTTCTGCATTTTTGCCTCAAAATAAAGGGAATTTCTGCAATTTTGACACAAAATTAGGGGAATTTCTGCATTTTTGTCACAAATTAAGATAAATTTCTGCAATTGTGCCCAAAAATTGGGGGAATTTCTGCATTTTTGCCCCAAAATAAGGGGAATTTCTGCAATTTTGCCCCCCCAAAAAAGGAATTTCTGCAATTTTGACACAAAATTAGGGAAATTTCTGCATTTTTGCCTCAAAATTAGGGAAATTTCTGCAATTTTGCTCTAAAATTAGGGGCATTACTGTCTTTTTGCCCAAAATAAGGGAAATTTCTGCATTTTTGCCCAAAATAAAGTGGAATTTCTGATTTTTGTCCTAAAATAAAAAGAATTTCTGCCTTTAAGGCAAATAATAAGGGGAATTTCAGTCTTTTTGCCCTAAAGTATGGTAATTTCTGCTATTTGCCCCCTAATAAGTGGAATTTCTGCCTTTATGACCTGAAAGAAGGGGAATTTCTAACATTTTTGCCCAAGATAAGGGAAATTTCTGCAATTTTACCACAAAATAAGAAAAATTTTTGCAATTTTGTCCAAAAAAAGGGAAATCTCAGCAATTTTGCCCCACAATAAGGTAAATTTCTGCCTATTTGCCACAAAATTAGAGGAATTTCTGAATTTTTGCTCCAAAATTAGAAGCATTACTGCATTTTTACCCCAAAATAAGGGAAATTTCTGCAATTTGCCTCAAAATAAAGGAAATTTCTGCAATTTTTCTTAAAAATAAGGGAAATTTCTGCAATTTTGTCCCAAAAAATGAAATTTCATTAATTTTGCCCCACAATAAGGGCAATTTTTGTATTTTTGCCCCAAAATTAACGGAATTTGTGATTTTTGCACCAAAATTAGAACCATTACAAAATTTTTGCCACAAAATATGGGAAATTTCTGCAATTTTGTTCCAAAATAATGGGAATTTCTTCATTTTTTCCACAAAATAAGGTAAATTTCTGCAATATTATCCTAAAATAAGTTAAATTTCTATACTTTTGCCCCAAAATAAGGGAAATTCCTCCCTTTTTGGCCCCAAATAAGAAGAATTTTTGCATTTTAGCCCTTAATTAAGGGAAATTTCTGCATTTTTGCCCAAAAATAAGGGTAATTTCTGTATTTTTGGCCTAAAATAAGGGGAATTTCTGCATTTTTGCTTCAAAATAAGGGGAATTTCTGTATTTTTGCCCTGAATTAAAAAAATTTCTGCATTTTTGCTCCAAAATAAGGGGAATTTCTGCAATTATTCCCCAAAACTAGGGGAATTTCTTTAATTTTGCCCCAAAATAAGGGAAATTTCTGCAATTTTCCTCAAAAAAGAAGAATTTTCTGCCTTTTTGACCCAAAAAAGGGAAATTTCTAAATTTTTGCACCCAAATAAGTGGAATTTCTGCCTTTTTGCCCCAAAATTAGTGGAATTTCTAAATTTTGCCCCAAAATAAGGGAAATTTCTGAATTTTTGCCCACAAATAAGTGGAATTTCTGCCTTTTTGCCCCAAAATTATTGGAATTCCAGCAGTTTTGCTCCAAAATAAGGGGAATTTCAGCATTTTTGTCCCAAAATATAGAGAATTTCTGCCTTTATGCCCCAAAATAAGGGGAATTTCTGCAACTTTGCTCCAAAATAAGGGAAATTTCTGCAATTTTGTCCCAAAAAAGGGAAATTTCATTAATTTTGCCCCACAATAAGGGGAATTTCTGTCTTTTTGCCCCAAAATTAACGGAATTTCTGATTTTTGCCCAAAAATTAGAAGCATTACAGAATTTTTGCCACAAAATATGGAAAATTTCTGCAATTTTGTTCCAAAATAATGGGAATTTCTTCATTTTTCCACAAAATAAGGTAAATTTCTGCAATATTATCCTAAAATAAGTTAAATTTCTATACTTTTGGCCCAAAATAAGGGAAATTCCTGCCTTTTTGGCCCCAAATAAGGGGAATTTTTGCATTTTTGCCCCAAATTAAAGGAAATTTCTGCATTTTTACCCAAAAATCAGTGTAATTTCTGTATTTTTTCCCTGAATAAAAAAATTTCTGCATTTTTGCTCCAAAATAAGGGGAATTTCTGCAATTTTTCCACAAAATTATGGGAATTTCTGTAATTTTGCACCAAAATAAGGAAAATTTCTGCAATTTTGCCCAAAAAATAGGGGAATTTCTTCAATTTTGCCTCTAAATATGTGAAATTTCTGCAATTTTTCCCCAAAATTAGGGGAATTTCTGCAATTTTTCACCAAAATAAGGGAAATTTCTGCAATTTTGCTCAAAAATTAGGGGAATTTCTGCAATTTTGCCTCAAAATAAAGGAAATTTCTGCAATTTTTCTCCAAAATTAGGGGAATTTCTGCAATTTTGCACCGAAATAATGGTATTTCCTACATTTTTCCTCCAAAATGAAGAGAATTTCTGCCTTTTGAAACAAAAAAATGGAATTTCTGCAATTTTGTTTTAAAATAAGGGGAATTTCTGCATTTTTGCCCCAAAATAAGGGGAATTTCTTCCTTTTTGGCGCAAGAGGGGGAATTTCAGTCTTTTGCCCTAAAATAAAAGTAATTTTTGCATTTTTTACACCAAGTATATGGTATTTCTGCTTTTTTGACCCGATATAAGGGGAATTTCCGCAATTTTGCCCCAAAATAAGAGAAATTTCTGCAATTTTGTCCCAAAAAAGGGAAATTTCAGCAATTTTGCCCCACAATAAGAGGAATTTCTGCCATTTGCCCCAAAATTAGGGGAATTTCTGCATTTTCCGCAAAATTAGGGGCATTACTGTGTTTTTGCCCCAAAATAAGGTAAATTTCTGCATTTTTGCCCAAAATTAATTGGATTTTATGCCTTTTTGCCCTAAAATATAAAGAATTTCTGCCTTTTTGACCCAAAATAAGGGACATTTCTGGATTTTTGTCCCATGATAAGAAAAATTTCTTCAATTTTACCCAAAAATAAAAGAAATTTCTGCCTTTTTGCCCCAAATAAGGGGAATTTCTACAATTTTGCTCCAAAATAATGTTATATTTATGCATTTTTGCCTCAAAATAAAGGAAATTTCTGCAATTTTGACACAAAATTAGGGGAATTTCTGCATTTTTGCCACAAAATAAGAGAAATTTCTGCAATTTTGCCCAAAAATTAGGAGAATTTCTGCATTTTATCCCAAATAAGGGGAATTTCTGCAATTTTGCCTCAAAATAAAGGGAATTTCTGCAATTTTGACACAAAATTAGGGGAATTTCTGCATTTTTGTCACAAATTAAGGTAAATTTCTGCAATTGTGCCCAAAAATTGGGGGAATTTCTGCATTTTTGCCCCAAAATAAGGGGAATTTCTGCAATTTTGCCCCTCAAAAAAAGGAATTTCTGCAATTTTGACACAAAATTAGGAAAATTTCTGCATTTTTGCCTCAAAATTAGGGAAATTTCTGCAATTTTGCTCCAATATTAGGGGCATTACTGTCTTTTTGCCCAAAATAAGCAAAATTTCTGCATTTTTGCCCAAAATAAAGTGGAATTTCTGATTTTTGTCCTAAAATAAAAAGAATTTCTGCCTTTAAGGCAAAAAATAAGGGGAATTTCAGTCTTTTTGCCCTAAAGTATGGTAATTTCTGCTATTTGCCCCCTAATAAGTGGAATTTCTGCCTTTATGACCTGAAAGAAGGGGAATTTCTAACATTTTTGCCCAAGATAAGGGAAATTTCTGCAATTTTACCACAAAATAAGAAAAATTTTTGCAATTTTGTCCAAAAAAAGGGAAATCTCAGCAATTTTGCCCCACAATAAGGTAAATTTCTGCCTGTTTGCCCCAAAATTAGAGGAATTTCTGAATTTTTGCTCCAAAATTAGAAGCATTACTGCATTTTTACCCCAAAATAAGGGAAATTTCTGCAATTTGCCTCAAAATAAAGGAAATTTCTGCAATTTTTCTTAAAAATAAGGGAAATTTCTGCAATTTTGTCCCAAAAAATGAAATTTCATTAATTTTGCCCCACAATAAGGGCAATTTTTGTATTTTTGCCCCAAAATTAACGGAATTTGTGATTTTTGCACCAAAATTAGAACCATTACAAAATTTTTGCCACAAAATATGGGAAATTTCTGCAATTTTGTTCCAAAATAATAGGAATTTCTTCATTTTTGCCACAAAATAAGGTAAATTTCTGCAATATTATCCTAAAATAAGTTAAATTTCTATACTTTTGCCCCAAAATAAGGGAAATTCCTCCCTTTTTGGCCCCAAATAAGAAGATTTTTTGCATTTTAGCCCCTAATTAAGGGAAATTTCTGCATTTTTGCCCAAAAATAAGGGTAATTTCTGTTTTTTTGGCCTAAAATAAGGGGAATTTCTGCATTTTTGCTTCAAAATAAGGGGAATTTCTGTATTTTTGCCCTGAATTAAAAAAAATTTCTGCATTTTTGCTCCAAAATAAGGGGAATTTCTGCAATTATTCCCCAAAATTAGGGGAATTTCTTTAATTTTGCCCCAAAATAAGGGAAATTTCTGCAATTTGCCTCAAAAAAGAAGAATTTTCGGCCTTTTTGACCCAAAAAAGGGAAATTTCTAAATTTTTGCACCCAAATAAGTGGAATTTCTGCCTTTTTGCCCCAAAATTAGTGGAATTTCTAAATTTTGCCCCAAAATAAGAGAAATTTCTGAATTTTTGCCCACAAATAAGTGGAATTTCTGCCTTTTTGCCCCAAAATTATTGGAATTCCAGCAGTTTTGCTCCAAAATAAGGGGAATTTCAGCATTTTTGTCCCAAAATATAGAGAATTTCTGCCTTTATGCCCCAAAATAAGGGGAATTTCTGCAACTTTGCTCCAAAATAAGGGAAATTTCTGCAATTTTGTCCCAAAAAAGGGAAATTTCATTAATTTTGCCCCACAATAAGGGGAATTTCTGTCTTTTTGCCCCAAAATTAACGGAATTTCTGATTTTTGCCCAAAAATTAGAAGCATTACAGAATTTTTGCCACAAAATATGGAAAATTTCTGCAATTTTGTTCCAAAATAATGGGAATTTCTTCATTTTTCCACAAAATAAGGTAAATTTCTGCAATATTATCCTAAAATAAGTTAAATTTCTATACTTTTGGCCCAAAATAAGGGAAATTCCTGCCTTTTTGGCCCCAAATAAGGGGAATTTTTGCATTTTTGCCCCAAATTAAAGGAAATTTCTGCATTTTTACCCAAAAATCAGTGTAATTTCTGTATTTTTTCCCTGAATAAAAAAATTTCTGCATTTTTGCTCCAAAATAAGGGGAATTTCTGCAATTTTTCCCCAAAATTATGGGAATTTCTGTAATTTTGCACCAAAATAAGGAAAATTTCTGCAATTTTGCCCAAAAAATAGGGGAATTTCTGCAATTTTGCCTCAAAATATGTGAAATTTCTGCAATTTTTCCCCAAAAGTAGGGGAATTTCTGCAATTTTGCACCAAAATAATGGTATTTCCTACACTTTTCCTCCAAAATAAAGAGAATTTCAGCCTTTTTGATACAAAAAAGGGGAATTTCTGCAAAATGTTCCAAAATAAGGGGAATTTCTGCATTTTTGCACCAAGATAAGGGGAATTTCTGCCTTTTTGGCACAAAATAAGAGGAATTTCAGGCTTTTTCCCTAAAATAAGGGTAATTTCTGGAATTTGCCCCCAAAAAAGCAAAATTTTTGCCTTTTGCTCTGAAATAAAAGGAATTTCTGAATTTTAGCCACAAGATAAAGGAAATTTCTGCAATTTTGCTTAAAAATAAGGGAAATTTCTGCAATTTTGTCCCAAAAAAAAGAAATTTCATTAATTTCCCCCACAATAAGGGGAATTTCTGTTTTTTTGCCTCAAAATTAATGGAATTTCTGATTTTTGCCCTAAAATTAGAAGCATTACAGAATTTTTGCCACAAAATATGGGAAATTTCTGCAATTTTGTTCCAAAATAATGGGAATTTCTTCATTTTTGCCACAAAAAAGGTAAATTTCTGCAATATTATCCTAAAATAAGTTAAATTTCTATACTTTTGCCCCAAAATAAGGGAAATTTCTGCCTTTTTGGCCCCAAATAAGGGGAATTTCTGCATTTTTGCCCCAAGTTAAAGGAAATTTCTGCATTTTTGCCCAAAAATCAGGGTAATTTCTGTATTTGTTCTCTGAATTAAAAAAAATTTCTGCATTTTTGCTCCAAAATAAGGGGAATTTCTGCAATTTTCTTCAAAATTACAGGAATTTCTGTAATTTTGCCCCAAAATAAAGGAAATTTCTGCAATTTTGCTCAAATAATAGGGGAATTTCTGCAATTTTGCCTAACAATATGGGAAATTTCTGCAATTTTTCCCCAAAATTAGGGGAATTTTTGCAATTTTGCACCAAAATAAGGGTATTTCCTACACTTTTCTTCCAAAATAAAGAGAATTTCTGCTTTTTGAAACAAAAAAGGGGAGTTTCTGCAATTTTGTTCCAAAAGAAGGGGAATTTCTGCATTTTTGCCCCAAGATAAGGGGAATTTCTGCCTTTTTGGCACAAAATAAGAGGAATTTCAGGCTTTTTCCCTAAAATAAGGGTAATTTCTGGAATTTGCCACCAAAAAAGCATAATTTTTGACTTTTGCCCTGAAATAAAATTAATTTCTGAATTTTAGGCAAAAGATAAAGGAAATTTCTGCAATTTCCTCAAAATAAAGAAAATTTCTGCAATTTTGCTTAAAAATAAGGGAAATTTCTGCAATTTTGTCCCAAAAAAAAGAAATTTCATTAATTTCCCCCACAATAAGGGGAATTTCTGTTTTTTTTCCCCAAAATTAATGGAATTTCTGATTTTTGCCCCAAAATTAGAAGCATTACAGAATTTTTGCCACAAAATATGAGAAATTTCTGCAATTTTGTTCCAAAATAATAGGAATTTCTTCATTTTTGCCACAAAATAAGGTAAATTTCTGCAATATTATCGTAAAATAAGTTAAATTTCTATACTTTTGCCCCAAAATAAGGGAAATTTTTGCCTTTTTGGCCCCAAATAAGGGGAATTTCTGCATTTTTGCCAAAAACTAAGGGAAATTTCTGCATTTTTGCCCAAAAATAAGGGTAATTTCTGTATTTTTGAACTAAAATAAGGAAGATTTCTGCATTTTTGCCCCAAAATAAGGAGAATTTCTGTATTTTTCCCTGAATTAAAAAAAAAATTTCTGCATTTTTGCTCCAAAATAAGGGATATTTCTGCAATTTTTCCCCAAAATTAGGGGAATTTTTGTAATTTTGCACCAAAATAAGGGAAATTTCTGCAATTTTGCCCAAAAATTAGGGGGATTTCTGCAATTTTGCCTCAAAATAAGGGAAATTTCTGCAATTTTTCCCCAAAATTAGGGGAATTTCTGCAATTTTGCACCGAAATAATGGTATTTCCTACATTTTTCCTCCAAAATAAAGAGAATTTCTGCCTTTTTGAAACAAAAAAATGGAATTTCTGCAATTTTGTTTAAAATAAGTGGAATTTCTGCATTTTTGCCCCAAAATAAGAGGAATTTCTTCCTTTTTGGCGCAAAAAAGGGGGAATTTCAGTCTTTTGCCCTAAAATAAAAGTAATTTCTGCATTTTTTACAAGAAGTATGCGGTATTTCTGCCTTTTTGACCCGATATAAGGGGAATTTCCGCAATTTTGCCCCAAAATAAGAGAAATTTCTGCAATTTTGTCCCAAAAAAGGGAAATTTCAGCAATTTTGCCCCACAATAAGAGGAATTTCTGCCTTTTGCCCCAAAATTAGGGGAATTTCTGCATTTTCCGCAAAATTAGGGGCATTACTGTGTTTTTGCCCCAAAATAAGGTAAATTTCTGCATTTTTGCCCAAAATTAACTGGATTTTATGCCTTTTTTCTCTAAAATAAGAAGAATTTCTGCCTTTTTGACCCAAAATAAGGGACATTTCTGGATTTTTGTCCCATGATAAGAAAAATTTCTTCAATTTTACCCAAAAATAAAAGAAATTTCTGCCTTTTTGCCCCAAATAAGGGGAATTTCTACAATTTTGCTCCAAAATAATGTTATATTTATGCATTTTTGCCTCAAAATAAAGGAAATTTCTGCAATTTTGACACAAAATTAGGGGACTTTCTGCAATTTTGCCCCAAAATAAGAGAAATTTCTGCAATTTTGCCCGAAAATTAAAAGAATTTCTGCATTTTTACCCCAAATAGGGGGAATTTCTGCATTTTTGCCTCAAAATAAAGGGAATTTCTGCAATTTTGACACAAAATTATGTGAATTTCTGCATTTTTGCCACAAATTAATGTAAATTTCTGCAATTGTGCCCAAAAATTGCAGGAATTTCTGCATTTTTGCCCCAAAATTAGGGGAATTTCTGCAATTTTGCCCCCCAAAAAAAAGAATTTCTGCAATTTTGACACAAAATTAGAGAAATTTCTTCATTTTTGCCTCAAAAATAAAGAAATTTCTGCAATTTTGCTCCAAAATTAGGGGCATTACTGTCTTTTTGCCCAAAATAAGGGAAATTTCTGCATTTTTGCCCAAAATAAAGTGGAATTTCTGATTTTTGTCCTAAAATAAAAAGAATTTCTGCCTTTAAGGCAAAAAATAAGGGGAATTTCAGTCTTTTTGCCCTAAAATAAGGTAATTTCTGCAATTTGCCCCCTAATAAGTGGAGTTTCTGCCTTTATGACCTGAAAGAACAGGAATTTCTAACATTTTTGCCCAAGATAAGGGAAATTTCTGCAATTTTACCACAAAATAAGGGAAATTTTTGCAATTTTGTTCAAAATAAGGGAAATCTCAGCAATTTTGCCCCACAATAAGGGAAATTTCTGCCTTTTTGCCCCAAAATTAGAGGAATTTCTGAATTTTTGCTACAAAATTAGAAGCATTACTGCATTTTTACCACAGAATAAGGGAAATTTCTGCAATTTGCCTCAAAATAAAGGAAATTTCTGCAATTTTTCTTAAAAATAAGGGAAATTTCTGCAATTTTGTCCCAAAAAATGAAATTTAATTAATTTTGACCCACAGTAAAAGCAATTTCTGTCTTTTTGCCCCAAAATTAACGGAATTTCTGATTTTTGCCCCAAAATTAGAAGCATTACAAAATTTTTGCCACAAAATATGGGAAATTTCTGCAATTTTGTTCCAAAATAATAGGAATTTCTTCATTTTTGCCACAAAATAAGGTAAATTTCTGCAATATTACCCTAATATAAGTTAAATTTCTATACTTTTGCCCCAAAATAAGGGAAATTCCTGCATTTTTGGCCCCAAATAAGGGGAATTTCTGCATTTTTGCCCCAAATTAAAAGAAATTTCTGCATTTTTGCCCAATAATTAGGGTAATTTCTGTATTTTTTCCCAGAATTAAAGAAAATTTCTGCATTTTTGCTCCAAAATAAGGGTAATTTCTGCAATTTTTCCTCAAAATTAGGGGAATTTCTGTAATTTTGCCCCAAAATAAGGGAAATTTCTGCAATTTTGCCAAAAAAATAGGGGAATCTCTGCAATTTTGCCTCAAAATATGGGAAATTTCTGCAAATTTCCCCAAAATTAGGGGAATTTCTGCAATTTTGCACCAAAATAATGGTATTTCCTACACTTTTCCTCCAAAATAAAGAGAATTTCTGCCTTTTTGAAACAAAAAAAGGGAATTTCTGCAATTTTGTTTCAAAGAAGGGGAATTTCTGCATTTTTGCCGCAAGATAAGGGGAATTTCTGCCTTTTTGGCACAAAATAAGAGGAATTTCAGGCTTTTTCCCTAAAATAAGGGTAATTTTTGGAATTTGCTCCCAAGAAAGCAAAATTTTTGCCTTTTGCCCTGAAATAAAAGGAATTTCTGAATTTTAGCCACAAGATAAAGGAAATTTCTGCAATTTTGCATAAAAATAAGGGAAATTTCTGCAATTTTGCTTAAAAATAAGGGAAATTTCTGCAATTTTGTCCCCAAAAAAAGAAATTTCATTAATTTCCTCCACAATAAGGGGAATTTCTGTTTTTTTGCCCCAAAATTAATGGAATTTCTGATTTTTGCCCTAAAATTAGAAGCATTACAGAATTTTTGCCACAAAATATGGGAAATTTCTGCAATTTTGTTCTAAAATAATGGGAATTTCTTCATTTTTGCCACAAAATAAGGTAAATTTCTGCAATATTATCCTAAAATAAGTTAAATTTCTATACTTTTGCCCCAAAATAAGGGAAATTTCTGCCTTTTTGGCCCCAAATAAGGGGAATTTCTGCATTTTTGCCCCAAGTTAAAGGAAATTTCTGCATTTTTGCCCAAAATCATGGTAATTTCTGTATTTGTTCCCTGAATTAAAGAAAATTTCTGCATTTTTGCTCCAAAATAAGAAGAATTTCTGCAATTTTCCCCAAAATTACGGGAATTTCTGTAATTTTGCCCCAAAATAAGGGAAATTTCTGCAATTTTGCCCAAATAATAGGGGAATTTGTGCAATTTTGCCTCAAAATATGGGAAATTTCTGCAATTTTCCCCCAAAATTAGGGGAATTTCTGATATTTTGCACCAAAAAAAGGGTATTTCCTACACTTTTCCTCTAAAATAAAGAGAATTTCTGCCTTTTTGAAACAAAAAAAGGGGAGTTTCTGCAATTTTGTTCCAAAATAAGGGGAATTTCTTCATTTTTGCACCAAGATAAGGGGAATTTCTGCCTTTTTGGCACAAAATAAGAGGAATTTCAGGCTTTTTCCCTAAAATAAGGGTAATTTCTGGAATTTGCCACAAAAAAAGCATAATTTTTGCCTTTTTCCCTGAAATAAAAGGAATTTCTGAATTTTAGCCACAAGAAAAAGGAAATTTCTGCAATTTGCCTCAAAATAAAGGAAATTTCTGCAATATTGCTTAAAAATAAGGGAAATTTCTGCAATTTTGTCCCAAAAAAAGAAATTTCATTAATTTCCCACACAATAAGGGGAATTTCTGTTTTTTTCCCCCAAAATTAATGGAATTTCTGATTTTTGCCCCAAAATTAGAAGCATTACAGAATTTTTGCCACAAAATATGCGAAATTTCTGCAATTTTGTTCCAAAATAATGGGAATTTCTTCATTTTTGCACAAAATAAGGTAAATTTCTGCAATATTATCCTAAAATAAGTTAAATTTCTATACTTTTGCCCCAAAATATGAGAAATTCCTGCCTTTTTGGCTCCAAATAAGTGGAATTTCTGCATTTTTGCCAAAAATTAAGGAAATTTCTGCATTTTTGCCCATAAATAAGGGTAATTTCTGTATTTTTGACCTAAAATAAGGAAGATTTCTGCATTTTTGCCCCAAAATAAAGGGAATTTCTGTATTTTTTCCCTGAATTAAAAAAAAATTTCTGCATTTTTGCTCCAAAATAAAAGATATTTCTTCCAATTTTCCCCAAAATTAGGTGAATTTTTGTAATTTTGCACCAAAATAAGGGAAATTTCTGCAATTTTTCCCCAAAATTAGGGGAATTTCTGAAATTTTGCATCGAAATAATGGTATTTCCTACATTTTTCCTCCAAAATAAAGAGAATTTCTGTCTTTTTGAAAAAAAAATGGAATTTCTGCAATTTTGTTTTAAAATAAGGGGAATTTCTGCATTTTTGCCCCAAAATAAGGAGGATTTCTTCCTTTTTGGCGCAAAAAAGGGGAAATTTCAGTCTTTTGCCCTAAAATAAAAGTAATTTCTGCATTTTTTACACCAAGTATGCGGTATTTCTGCCTTCTTGACCCGATATAAGGGGAATTTCCGCAATTTTGCCCCAAAATAAAAGAAATTTCTGCAATTTTGTCCCAAAAAAGGGAAATTTCAGCAATTTTGCCCCACTATAAGAAGAATTTCTGCCTTTTGCCCCAAAATTAAAGGAATTTCTGCATTTTCCGCAAAATTAGGGGCATTACTGTGTTTTTGCCCCAAAATAAGGTAAATTTCTGCATTTTTGCCCAAAATTAATTGGATTTTATGCCTTTTTGCCCTAAAATAAGAAGAATATCTGCCTTTTTGACCCAAAATAAGGGACATATCTGGATTTTTGTCCCATGATAAGAAAAATTTCTTCAATTTTACCCAAAAATAAAAGAAATTTCTGCCTTTTTGCCCCAAATAAGGGGAATTTCTGCAATTTTGCTCCAAAATAATGTTATATTTATGCATTTTTGCCTCAAAATAAAGGAAATTTCTGCAATTTTGACACAAAATTAGGGGAATTTCTGCATTTTTGCCACAAAATAAGAGAAATTTCTGCAATTTTGCCCAAAAATTAGGAGAATTTCTGCATTTTTATCCCAAATAAGGGGAATTTCTGCAATTTTGCCTCAAAATAAAGGGAATTTCTGCAATTTTGACACAAAATTAGGGGAATTTCTGCATTTTTGTCACAAATTAAGGTAAATTTCTGCAATTGTGCCCAAAAATTGGGGGAATTTCTGCATTTTTGCCCCAAAATAAGGGGAATTTCTGCAATTTTGCCCCTCAAAAAAAGGAATTTCTGCAATTTTGACACAAAATTAGGAAAATTTCTGCATTTTTGCCTCAAAATTAGGGAAATTTCTGCAATTTTGCTCCTATATTAGGGGCATTACTGTCTTTTTGCCCAAAATAAGGGAAATTTCTGCATTTTTGCCCAAAATAAAGTGGAATTTCTGATTTTTGTCCTAAAATAAAAAGAATTTCTGCCTTTAAGGCAAAAAATAAGGGGAATTTCAGTCTTTTTGCCCTAAAGTATGGTAATTTCTGCTATTTGCCCCCTAATAAGTGGAATTTCTGCCTTTATGACCTGAAAGAAGGGGAATTTCTAACATTTTTGCCCAAGATAAGGGAAATTTCTGCAATTTTACCACAAAATAAGAAAAATTTTTGCAATTTTGTCCAAAAAAAGGGAAATCTCAGCAATTTTGCCCCCCCAATAAGGGAAATTTCTGCCTTTTTGCCCCAAAATTAGAGGAATTTCTGAATTTTTGCTCTAAAATTAGAAGCATTACTGCATTTTTACCCCAGAATAAGGGAAATTTCTGCAATTTGCCTCAAAATAAAGGAAATTTCTGCAATTTTTCTTAAAAATAAGGGAAATTTATGCAATTTTGTCCCAAAAAATGAAATTTCATTAATTTTGCCCCACAATAAGGGCAATTTCTGTCTTTTTGCCCCAAAATTAACGGAATTTCTGATATTTGCTCCAAAATTAGAAGCATTACAAAATTTTTGCCACAAAATATGGGAAATTTCTGCAATTTTGTTCCAAAATAATAAGAATTTCTTCATTTTTGCCACAAAATAAGGTAAATTACTGCAATATTATCCTAATATTAGTTAAATTTCTATACTTTTGCCCCAAAATAAGAAAAATTCCTGCCTTTTTGGCCCCAAATAAGAAGAATTTTTGCATTTTAGCCCCTAATTAAGGGAAATTTCTGCATTTTTGCCCAAAAATAAGGGTAATTTCTGTATTTTTGGCCTAAAATAAGGGAAATTTCTGCATTTTTGCCCCAAAATAAAAGGAATTTCTGTATTTTTACCCTGAATTTAAAAAAAATTTCTGCATTTTTGCTCCAAAATAAGGGGAATTTCTGCAATTTTTCCCCAAAATTAGGGGAATTTCTTTAATTTTGCCCCAAAATAAGAGAAATTTCTGCAATTTTGTTCAAAAATTAGGGGAATTTCTGCAATTTTCCTCAAAATAAAGGAAATTTCTGCAATTTTTACCAACATTAGGGGAATTTCTGCAATTTTGCACCAAAATAATAGTATTTCCTACATTTTTCCTCAAAAATAAAAAGAATTTCTGCCTTTTTGAAACAAAAAAGGGGAATTTCTGCAATTTTTTTCCAAAATAAGAGGAATTTCTGCATTTTTGCCCCAAAATAAGGGGAATTTCTGCCTTTATGGCGAAAAAAAGGGGGAATTTCAGTATTTTTGCACTAAAATAAGGGTAATTTCTGCATTTTTTACACCAAGTATGCGGTATTTCTGCCTTTTTGACCCGATATAAGGAGAATTTCCGCAATTTTGCCCCAAAATAAGAGAATTTCTGCAATTTTGTCCCAAAAAAGAGAAATTTCAGCAATTTTGCCATACAATAAGGGGAATTACTGCCTTTTGCCCCAAAATAAGGGGAATTTCTGCATTTTTGCCCAAAATTAATTGGATTTTATGCCTTTTTGCCCTAAAATAAGAAGAATTTCAGCCTTTTTGACCCAAAATAAGGGGAATTTCTGAATTTTTGTCCCATGATAAGGAAAATTTCTTCAATTTTGCCCAAAAATAAAAGAAATTTCTGCCTTTTTGCCCCAAAATAAGGGGAATTTTTGCAATTTTGCACCAAAATAAAGTGGATTTTCTGCATTTTTGCCTAAAAATAAAGGGAATTTCTGCAATTTTGACACAAAATTAGGGGAATTTCTGCATTTTTGCCCCAAATTCAGGTAAATTTCTGCAATTTTGTCCAAAAATTGCGGGAATTTCTGCATTTTTGCCCAAAAATAATAGGAATTTCTGCAATTTTGCCCCCCAAAATAGGGAATTTGTGCAATTTTGACACAAAATTAAGGATATTTCTGCATTTTTGCCCCAAAATTAGGGAAATTTCTGCAATTTTGCTCCAAAATTAGGGGCATTGCTGTCTTTTTGCCCAAAATAAGGGAAATTTCTGCATTTTTGCCCAAAATTAAGTGGAATTTCTGATTTTTGCCCTGATATAAAAAGAATTTCTGCCATTAAGGCAAAAAATCAGGGGAATTTCAGTTTTTTTGCTCTACAATAAGGGTAATTTCTGCAATTTGCCCACCAAAATAGGGAATTTGTGCAATTTTGACACAAAATTAGGGTAATTTCTGCATTTTTGCCCCAAAATTAAAGGAATTTCTGCAATTATGCCCCAAAATAAGGGAAATTTCTGCAATTTTTCCCAAAAATTAGGGGAATTTCTGCCTTTTTGCCCCATAATAAGAGAAATTTACGAAATTTTGCACAAAAATAAGGGAATTTTCTTCATTTTTGCTCCAAAATAAAGGGAATTTCTGCCTTTTTGAAACAAAAAAGGAAATTTCTGCAATTTTGTTCCAAAATAAGGGGAATTTCTGCATTTTTGCCCCAAAATAAGGGAAATTTCAGCCTTTTGGTGCAAAAATGGGGAATTTCAGTCTTTTTCCCCTAAAATAAGGGTAATTTCTGCATATTTGACACCAAGTATGCGGTATTTCTCCAAATAAGGGAAATTTCTGCAATTTTGTCCCAAAAAAGGGAAATTTCAGCAATTTTTTCCCACTATAAGAGGAATTTCTGCCTTTTGCCCCTAAATTAGGGGAATTTCTGCATTTTCTGCAAAATTAGGGGAATTACTGTGTTTTTGCCCTAAAATAAGGTAAATTTCTGCATTTTTGCACAAAATTAATTGAATTTTCTGCCTTTTTGCCCTAAAATAAAAAGAATTTTTCCATTTTTGACCCAAAATAAGGGAAATTTCTGGATTTTTGTCCCATGACAAAAAAAATTTCTTCAATTTTGCCCAAAAATAAAAGAAATTTCTGCCTTTTTGCCCCAAAATTAGGGGAATTTCTGCAATTTTGCACCAAAATATAGTGGAATTTCTGCATTTTTGCCTCAAATATATAAAGAATTTCTGCAATTTTGACACAAAATTAGGGGAATTTCTGCATTTTTGCCCAAAATTAAGGTAAATTTCTGAAATTTTGCTCAAAAATTGCGGGAATTTCTGCATTTTTGCCCCAAAATAAGGGGAATTTCTGCAATTTTGCTCCCAAAAAAAGGGAATTTCTGCAATTTTGACACAAAATTTTGGCAATTTCTGCATTTTTGCCCCAAAATTAGGGAAATTTCTGCAATTTTGCAACAAAATTAGGGGCATTACTGTCTTTTTGCCTAAAATAAGGGAAATTTCTGCATTTTTGCACAAAATTAAGTGGAATTTCTGATTTTTGCCCTAATATAAAAAGAATTTCTGCCTTTAAGGCAAAAAATAAGGGGAATTTCAGTCTTTTTGCCCTAAAATAAGGGTAATTTCTGCAATTTGCCCCCTAATAAGTGGAATTTCTGCCTTTATGCCCCGAAAAAAGGGGAATTTCTAACATTTTTGCCGAAGAAAAGGGAAATTTTTGCAATTGTACCCCAAAATAAGGGAAATTTTTGCAATTTTGTTCAACAAAAGAAAAATCTCAGCAATTTTGCCCCACAATAAGGGGAATTTCTGCCTTTTTGCCCCAAAATTAGGGGAATTTCTGAATTTGTGCTCCAAAATTAGAAGCATTATTGCATTTTTACCCCATAATAAGGGAAATTTCTGCAATTTGCCTCAAAATAAAGGAAATTTCTGCATTTTTGCCCCAAATTAAGAGAAATTTCTGCATTTTTGCCCAAAAATAAAGGTAATTTCTGTATTTGTGGCCTAAAATAAGGGGAATTTCTGCATTTTTGCCCCAAAATAAGGGGAATTTCTGTATTTTTGCAGTGAATTAAAGAAAATTTCTGCATTTTTGCTCCAAAATAAGGGGAATTTCTGAAATTTTTCCCCAAAATTAGGGGAATTTCTGTAATTTTGCCCCAAAATAAGGGAAATTTCTGCAATTTTGCCCAAAAATTAAGGGAATTTCTGCAATTTTGCACAAAAATAATGGTATTTCCTACATTTTTCCTCCAAAATAAAAAGAATTTCTGCCTTTTTGAAACAAAGAAGGGGAATTTCTGCATTTTTGCCCCAAAATAAGGGGAATTTCTGACTTTTTGGAGCAAAAAGGGGGAATTTCAGTCTTTTGCCCCAAAATAAGGGTAATTTCTGCATTTTGTACACCAAGTATGCGGTATTTCTGCCTTTTTGACCCGATAAAAGGGAAATTTGCGCAATTTTGCCCCAAAATAAGAGAAATTTCTGCAATTTTGTCCCAAAATGGGAATTTCAGCAATTTTGCCCCACAATAAGGGGAATTTCTGCCTTTTTCCCCAAAATTAGGGGAATTTCCACATTTTTGCAAAATTAGGGGCATTACTGTGTTTTTGCCCCAAAATAAGGTAAATTTCTGCATTTTTGCCCCAAATTAATTGGATTTTCTGCCTTTTTGCCCTAAAATAAGAAGAATTTCTGCCTTCCTGACCCAAAATAAGAGGATTTTCTGAATTTTTGCTCCAACATTAGAACAATTACTGCATTTTTACCCCAAAATAATGGAAATTTCAGCAATTTGCATCAAAATAAAAGAAAGTTCTGCAATTTTGCTTAAAAATAAGGGAAATTTCTGCAATTTTGTCCCAAAAAAAGGAAATTTCATTAATTTTGCCCCACAATAAGGGGAATTTCTGTCTTTTTGCCCCAAAATTAACAGAAGTTCTGATTTTTGCCCCAAAATTAGAAGCATTACAGAATTTTTGCCACAAAATATGGGAAATTTCTGCAATTTTGTTCCAAAATAATGGGAATTTCTTCATTTTTGCCAAAAAATAAGGTAAATTTCTGCAATATTATCCTAAAATAAGTTAAATTTCTATACTTTTGCCCCAAAATAAGGGAAATTCCTGCCTTTTTGGCCCCAAATAAGGAAAATTTCTGCGATTTTGCTCCAAAATACAGGGAATTTCTGCCTTTTTGCCCGAAAATAAAGGGAATGTATATCTTTTTGCCATATAAAAGCGAAATTTCTTTACTTTTGCCCCAAAATAATAGGATTTTCCATTTTTTGACTCAAAATAAGTGCAATTTCTGCCTTTTCCCCAAAAATAAACGAAATTTCTGTTTGTTTGCCCCAAAATAAGGGGAATTTCTGCCTTTTTGCCACAAAATATGGGGAATTTCTGCCTTTTTGCCCCAAAATAAGAAAAATTTCTGCAATTTTGTACCAAAATAAAAAAAATTCTGCCTTTTTGCCCCAAAATAAGAGAAATTTTTGCCTTTTTTCCCTGAAATACGTGAAATTTCTGCAATTTTGCCCCAAAATAATAAAAATTTCATCAATTTTGCCCCAAAGTAAAGGAAATTTCTGCAATTTTGCCCCAAAATAAGGGTATTTTCTGAATTTTTGCTCCCGAAAAAAGGGGATTTTCTCTATTTTTGCCCTAAAATATGGAGAATTTCTGACTTTTCCCGAAAATTATAAGAATTTTTGCAATTCTGCTTCAAAATACGGGGAATTTCTGCCTTTTAGCCCCAAAATAAAGAGAATTTCTGCATTTTACCTCAAAATAAGAATAATTTCTGCCTTTTGCCCCAAAATATGGGGAATTTCTGCCTTTTTGTTCCAAAATAAGGAAAATTTCTTCAATTTTGTACCATAATAAAGGAAATTTCTGCTTTTTGCCCCAAAATATAGGGAATTTCTGACTTTTTGCCCTGAAATAAATGAAATCCTGCTATTTTGCCTGAAAATAAGGGATTTTTGTGCCTTTTTGCCCAAAAATAAGAAGAATTTCTGCCTTTTGCCCCAAAATAATGGAAATTTCAGCATTTTACCTCAAAATAAGAAGAATTTCAGCCTTTTTGCACAAAAATAGGAAAACTTTTTGCTTTTTTTTCTGAAATAAGTGAAATTTCTGCAATTTTGCCCTAAAATAAGGGAAATTTCAACAATTTTTCTTCATAATAAAGGAAATTTCTGCAATTTAGCCCCAAAATAAAGGGAATTTCTGTTTTTTGCCCCAAAATAAGGGAAATTTCTGCAATTTTGCCCTAAAATAAGGGGAATTTCTGTTTTATATCCCAAAATAAGGGGAATTTTTGCCTTTTTGCCATAAAATAAAGAAAATTACTTCATGTTTTACCCCAAAATTAGGTGAATTTCTGCCTTTTTGCCCCAAAATAAAGGGAATTTCAGCCTTTTTACCTCAAAATAAGGGGAATTTCTACCTTTTGCCCCAATATATGGGGAATTTCTTCCTTTTTGCCCCAAAATAAAGAAAATTACTGCATGTTTTACCCCAAAATAAGGTGAATTTCTGCAATTTTGCTCAAAAATTGAAAATTTTCTGACTTTATTTCCGAAAATAAGGGGAATTTCTGCCATTTTGCCACGAAATAAGTGAAATTACTGCACTTTTACCCCAAAATAAGGGGAATTTCTGCCTTTTTGCCCCCAAATTAGGGGAATTTCTGCAATTTTGCTCCAAAATAAGGGGAATTTCTGTTTTTTTGCCCGAAAATAAAGAGAATGTATACTTTTTGCCATAAAAAAGAGAAATTTCTTTACTTTTGCCCAAAAATAAGGGGATTCTCCGCCTTTTTGACTCAAAATAAGTGCAATTTCAGCTTTTTCCCCAAAAATAAACGGAATTTCTGTCTTTTTGCCCCAAAATAAGGGGAATTTCTGCCTTTTTGGACCAAAATAAGGGTAATTTCAGCCTTTTTACCTCAAAATAAGGGGAATTTCTTCCTTTTCCCTTAAATAAGGGGAATTTCTGCCTTTTTGGCCCAAAATAAGAAAAATTTCTGCAATTTTGTACCAAAATAAAAAAACTTTCTGCATTTTGCCCCAAAATTACAGAAATTTCTGCCTTTTTTCCCTGAAATAAGTGAAATTTCTGCAATTTTGCCCCAAAATAAGGGGATTTTCTGAATTTTTGCTTCCGAAATAAGGGGATTTTCTCTCTTTTTGCCCCAAAATATGGAGAATTTCTGACTTTTTGCCCGTAAATTATGAGAATTTCTGCAATTCTGCTTCAAAATACGGGGCATTTCTGCCTTTTAGCCCCAAAATAAAGGGAATTTCTGCATTTTACCTCAAAATAAGAATAATTTCTGCGTTTTGCCCCAAAATATTGGGAATTTCTGCCTTTTTGTTCCAAAATAAGGAAAATTTCTTCAATTTTGTAACATAATAAAAGAAATTTCTGCTTTTTGCCCCAAAATAAGGGGAATTTCTGACTTTTTGCCCTGAAATAAATGAAATCCTGCAATTTTGCCCAAAAATAAGGGAAATTTGTGCCTTTTTGCCCCAAAATAAGAAGAATTTCTGACTTTTGCCCCAAAATAAGGGGAATTTCAGCATTTTACCTCAAAATAAGAAGAATTTCAGCCTTTTTGCACCAAAATATGGCGAACTTCTGCCTTTTTACCCCAAAATTAGAAAACTTTTTGCTTTTTTTTCTGAAATAAGTGAAATTTCGGCAATTTTGCCCTAAAATAAGAGAAATTTCTGTTTTTTGCCCTAAAATAAGGGAAATTTCTGCAATTTTTCTTCATAATAAGGGAAATTTCTGCAATTTAGCCCCAAAATAAAAGGAATTTCTGTTTTTTGCCCCAAAATAAGGGAAATTTCTACAATTTTGCCCTAAAATAAGGGGAATTTCTGTTTTTTGCCCCAAAATAAGGGGAATTTTTGCCTTTTTGCCACAAAATAAAGAAAATTACTTCATGTTTTACCCCAAAATTAGGTGAATTTCTGCCTTTTTGCGCCAAAATAAGGGGAATTTCAGCCTTTTTACCTCAAAATAAGGGGAATTTTTACCTTTTGCCCCAATATATGGGGAATTTCTGCCTTTTTGTTTCAAAATAAGGAAAATTTCTTCAATGTTGTAGCAAAATAAAAGAAATTTCTGCTTTTTGCCCCAAAATAAAAGGATTTTCTGACTTTTTGTCCTGAAATAAATGAAATTTCTGCAATTTTGCCCGAAAATAAAAAAAAATTGTGCCTTTTGCCACAAAATATAAAAAATTTCTGCCTTCTTGCCACAAAATAAGAAAAATTTCTGCAATTCTGTACCAAAATAAAAGAAATTTCTCCAATTTTGCCCCAAAATAAGGGAAATTTCTGCAATTATGCCCCAAAATAAGGGAAATTTCTTCAATTTTGCCCCAAAATAAAGGGAATTTCTGCAATTATGCCCCAAAATAAGGGAAATTTCTTCAATTTTGCCCCAAAATAAAGGGAATTTCTGAATTTTTGCCCCAAAATAACGAGAATTTCTGTATTTTTGCCCCAAAATAAAGGGAATTTCTGCCTTTTTGCCCCAAAATAAGGGGAATTTCAGCCTTTTTACCTCAAAATATGGGGAATTTCTACCTTTTGCCCCAAAATATGGGGAATTTCTGCCTTTTTGTTCCAAAATAAGGAAAATTTCTTCAATTTTGTACCAAAATAAAAGAAATTTCTGCTTTTTGCCCCAAAACAAAAGCAATTTTTGACTTTTTGTCCTGAAATAAATGAAATTTCTGCAATTTTGCCCGAAAATAAAAAAAATTTGTGCCTTTTTGCCACAAAATATTAAAAATTTCTGCCTTCTTGCCACAAAATAAAAAAAATTTCTGCAATTCTGTACAAAAATAAAAGAAATTTCTCCAATTTTGCCCCAAAATAAGGGAAATTTCTGCAATTTTGCCCCAAAATAAGGGAAATTTCTTCAATTTTGCCCCAAAATAAGGGGAATTTTTGAATTTTTACCCCGAAATAAAGAGAATTTCTGTATTTTTGCCCCAAAATAAAAGGAATTTCTGCCTTTTTGCCCCAAAATTAGGGAAGTTTCTGCAATTTTGCTTCAAAATACAGAGAATTTCTGCCTCTTTCCCAGAAAATAAGGGGAACTTCTGCCTTTTTGCTTCAAATAAAAGGAATTTCTGCATTTTTGCCCTAATATTAGGGGGATATCTGCAATTTTGCTTCAAAATACGGGGAATTTCTGCCTTTTAGCCCCAAAATAAAGGGAATTTCTGCATTTTACCTCAAAATAAGAATAATTTCTGCCTTTTGCCCCAAAATATTGGGAATTTCTGCCTTTTTGTTCCAAAATAAGGAAAATTTCTTCAATTTTGTAACATAATAAAAGAAATTTCTGCTTTTTGCCCCAAAATAAGGGGAATTTCTGACTTTTTGCCCTGAAATAAATGAAATCCTGCAATTTTGCCCGAAAATAAGGGAAATTTGTGCCTTTTTGCCCCAAAATAAGAAGAATTTCTGACTTTTGCCCCAAAATAAGGGGAATTTCAGCATTTTACCTCAAAATAAGAAGAATTTCAGCCTTTTTGCACCAAAATATGGCGAACTTCTGCCTTTTTACCCCAAAATTAGAAAACTTTTTGCTTTTTTTTCTGAAATAAGTGAAATTTCGGCAATTTTGCCCTAAAATAAGAGAAATTTCTGTTTTTTGCCCTAAAATAAGGGAAATTTCTGCAATTTTTCTTCATAATAAGGGAAATTTCTGCAATTTAGCCCCAAAATAAAAGGAATTTCTGTTTTTTGCCCCAAAATAAGGGAAATTTCTACAATTTTGCCCTAAAATAAGGGGAATTTCTGTTTTTTGCCCCAAAATAAGGGGAATTTTTGCCTTTTTGCCACAAAATAAAGAAAATTACTTCATGTTTTACCCCAAAATTAGGTGAATTTCTGCCTTTTTGCGCCAAAATAAGGGGAATTTCAGCCTTTTTACCTCAAAATAAGGGGAATTTTTACCTTTTGCCCCAATATATGGGGAATTTCTGCCTTTTTGTTCCAAAATAAGGAAAATTTCTTCAATGTTGTAGCAAAATAAAAGAAATTTCTGCTTTTTGCCCCAAAATAAAAGGATTTTCTGACTTTTTGTCCTGAAATAAATGAAATTTCTGCAATTTTGCCCGAAAATAAAAAAAAATTGTGCCTTTTGCCACAAAATATAAAAAATTTCTGCCTTCTTGCCACAAAATAAGAAAAATTTCTGCAATTCTGTACAAAAATAAAAGAAATTTCTCCAATTTTGCCCCAAAATAAGGGAAATTTCTGCAATTATGCCCCAAAATAAGGGAAATTTCTTCAATTTTGCCCCAAAATAAAGGGAATTTCTGCAATTATGCCCCAAAATAAGGGAAATTTCTTCAATTTTGCCCCAAAATAAAGGGAATTTCTGAATTTTTGCCCCAAAATAACGAGAATTTCTGTATTTTTGCCCCAAAATAAAGGGAATTTCTGCCTTTTTGCCCCAAAATAAGGGGAATTTCAGCCTTTTTACCTCAAAATATGGGGAATTTCTACCTTTTGCCCCAAAATATGGGGAATTTCTGCCTTTTTGTTCCAAAATAAGGAAAATTTCTTCAATTTTGTACCAAAATAAAAGAAATTTCTGCTTTTTGCCCCAAAACAAAAGCAATTTTTGACTTTTTGTCCTGAAATAAATGAAATTTCTGCAATTTTGCCCAAAAATAAAAAAAATTTGTGACTTTTTGCCACAAAATATTAAAAATTTCTGCCTTCTTGCCACAAAATAAAAAAAATTTCTGCAATTCTGTACAAAAATAAAAGAAATTTCTCCAATTTTGCCCCAAAATAAGGGAAATTTCTGCAATTTTGCCCCAAAATAAGGGAAATTTCTTCAATTTTGCCCCAAAATAAGGGGAATTTTTGAATTTTTACCCCGAAATAAAGAGAATTTCTGTATTTTTGCCCCAAAATAAAAGGAATTTCTGCCTTTTTGCCCCAAAATTAGGGAAGTTTCTGCAATTTTGCTTCAAAATACAGAGAATTTCTGCCTCTTTCCCAGAAAATAAGGGGAACTTCTGCCTTTTTGCTTCAAATAAAAGGAATTTCTGCATTTTTGCCCTAATATTAGGGGGTTATCTGCAATTTTGCTTCAAAATACGGGGAATTTCTGCCTTTTGCCCCAAAATAAGGGGAATTTCTGCCTTTTTGCCCCAAAATAAAAAAAATTACTGCATGTTTTACCCCAAAATAAAAGGAATTTCTGCCATTTTGCCGCGAAATAAGTGAAATTTCTGCAGTTTTACCCCAAAATAAGGGGATTTTCTGCCTTTTTGCCCCAAAATTAGGGGATTTTCTGAAAATTTGCTCCAAAATACAGGGAATTTCTGCCTTTTTTCCCGAAAATAAAGGGAATGTATACTTTTTGCCATAAAAAAGGGAAATTTCTTTACTTTTGCCCAAAAATAAGGGGATTTTCTGCCTTTTTGTCTCAAAATAAGTGCAATTTCTGCCTTTTCCCCCAAAATAAAGGGAATTTCTGTCTTTTTGCCCCAATATAAAAGGAATTTCTGCCTTTTTGGACCAAAATAAGGGGAATTTCAGCCTTTTTACCTCAAAATAATGGGAATTTCTTCCTTTTCCCCAAATATGGGGAATTTCTGCCTTTTTGCCCCAAAATAAGAAAAATTTCTGCAATTTTGTACCAAAATAAAAGAAATTTCTGCCTTTTTGCCCCAAAATTAGAGAAATTTCTGCATTTTTTTTTCTGAAATAAGTGAAATTTCTGCAATTTTGCCCCAAAATAAGGGAACTTTCTGCAATTTTGCCCCAAAGTAAAGAAAATTTATGCAATTTTGCCCCAAATAAGGGGAATTTCTGAATTTTGCACCCAAAAAAAAGAGATTTTCTGTATTTTTGCCCCAAAAGAAGGAGAATTTCAGCCTTTTTGCCAGAAAATTATTAGAATTTCTGCATTTTTTCTTAAAAATGCAAAAAATTTCTGGCTTGTAGGCCCAAAATAAAGGGAATTTCTGCATTTTCCCCCAATATTAGGGGAATTTCTGCATTTTACCTCTAAATAAGGGGAATTTCTGCATTTTACCTCAAAATAAGAAGAATTTCTGCTTTTACCACAAAATATGGAGAA
Source organism: Micromys minutus (assembly GCF_963924665.1). Classification (NCBI taxonomy): domain Eukaryota; kingdom Metazoa; phylum Chordata; class Mammalia; order Rodentia; family Muridae; genus Micromys; species Micromys minutus. The sequence continues at coordinate 329,012 of NW_027667208.1, forward strand.
TTTCTGCCTTTTTGTTCCAAAATAAAGAAAATTTCTTCAATTTTGTACCATAATAAAAAAAATTTCTCCTTTTTGCCCCAAAATAAGGGGAATTTCTGACTTTTTACCCTGAAATAAATAAAATTTCTGCAATTTTGCCCGAAAATAAGGGAAATTTGTGCCTTTTTGCCCCAAAATAAGGGGAATTTCGGGCTTTTACCCCAAAATATGGGGAATTTCAGCATTTTACCTCAAAATAAGGGAAATTTCTGCATATTTGCCCCAAAATAAAAAAAAAAATTGCTTTTTTTCTCTGAAATAAGTGAAATTTCTGCAATTTTGCCCTGAAATAAGTGAAATTTCTACAATTTTTCCCTATAATACAGGAAATTTCTGCAATTTTGCCCTAAAATAAGGGGAACTTCTGGTTTTTGCCCCAAAATAAAGAAAATTTCTGCAATTTTGCCCTAAAATAAGGGAAATTTCTGCCTTTTGCCCCAAAATAAGGGGAATTTCTGCCTTTTTGCCCCAAAATAAAGAAAATTACTGCATGTTTTACCCCAAAATAAGGTGAATTTCTGCAATTTTGCTCAAAAATTGAAAATTTTCTGCCTTTTTCGCGGAAAATAGGGGGAATTTCTGCCATTTTGCCACGAAATAAGTGAAATTTCTGCAGTTTTACCCCAAAATAAGGAGAATTTCTGCCTTTTTGCCCCAAAATTAGAGGAATTTCTGCAAATTTGCTCCAAAATACAGGGAATTTCTGCCTTTTTGCCCGAAAATAAAGGGAATGTATAATTTTTGCCATAAAAAAGTGAAATTTCTTCACTTTTGCCACAAAATAAGGGGATTTTCCGCCTTTTTGACTCAAAATAAGTGAAATTTCTGCCTTTTCCCCAAATATAAATGGAATTTCTGTCTGTTTGCCCCAAAATAAAGGAGAATTTCTGCCTTTTTGGACCAAATTAAGGGGAATTTCAGCCTTTTTACCTCAAAATAAGGGGAATTTCTGCCTTTTCCCCCAAATATGGGGAAATTCTGCCTTTTTGCCCCAAAATAAGAAAAATTTCTGCAATTTTGTACCAAAATAAAAGAAATTTCTGCCTTTTTGCCCTAAAATTAGAGAAATTTCTGACTTTTGTCCCTGAAATAAGTGAAATTTCTGCAATTTTGCCCCAAAATAAGGGAAATTTCTGCCATTTTGCCACAAAGTAAAGGAAATTTCTCCAATTTTGCCCCAAATAAGGGGAATTTCTGACTTTTTGCACCCAAAAAAGGAGATTTTCTGTCTTTTTGCCCCAAAAGAAAGAGAATTTCAGCCTTTTTGCCGGAAAATTATGAGAATTTCTGCAATTTTTCTTCAAAATACGGAAAATTTCTGCCTTTTAGCCCCAAAATAAAGGGAATTTCTGCATTTTTCCCCAATATTAGGGGAATTTCTGCATTTTACCTCTAAATAAAGGGAATTTCTGCATTTTACCTCAAAAATAAGAAGAATTTCTTTCTTTTACCCCAAAATATGGGGAATTTCAGTCTTTTTGTTCCAAAATAAAGAAAATTTCTTCAATTTTGTACCATAATAAAAGAAATTTATCCTTTTTGTCCAAAAATAAGGGGAATTTCTGACTTTTTACCCTGAAATAAATGAAATTTCTGCAATTTTGCCCGAAAGTAAGGGAAATTTGTGCCTTTTTGCCCCCAAATAAGGGGAATTTCTGCCTTTTGCCCCAAAATATGGGGAATTTCAGCATTTTACCTCAAAATAAGGGGAATTTCTGCCTTTTTGCGCTGAAATATGTGAAATTTCTGCAATTTTACCCCAAAATAAGGTGAATTTCTGCCTTTTTGCCCAAAAATAATGGGAATTTCTGCCTTTTTCCCCAAAATAAGAAAAATTTTTGCTTTTTTCTCTGAAATAAGTGAAATTTCTGCAATTTTGCCCTAAAATAAGGGAAATTTCTGCAATTTTTCACATAATAAGGGAAATTTCTGCAATTAAGCCCCAAAATAAGGGGAATTTCTGTTTTTTGCCCCAAAATAAGGAAAATTTCTGCAATTTTGCCCTAAAATAATGGGAATTTCTGCCTTTTGCCCCAAAATAAGGGGAATTTCTGCATTTTTGCCACAAAATAAAGAAAATTACTGCATGTTTTACCCCAAAATTAGGTGAATTTCTGCAATTTTGCTCCAAAATACGAGGATTTTCTGCCTTTTTCGCCGAAAATAAGGGGAATTTCTGCCATTTTGCCGTGAAATAGTGAAATTTCTGCAGTTTTACCCCTAAATAAGAGGAATTTCTGCCTTTTTGCCCCAAAATAAAGGAAATTTTTGCATTTTTGCCCCAAAATAAGAAAAATTTTTGCTTTTTTTCTATGAAATAAGTGAAATTTCTGAAATTTTGCCCTAAAATAAGGGAAATTTCTGCATTTTTCCTCATAATAAAGGAAATTAATGCAATTTTGCCCCAAAATATGGGGAATTTCTCTTTTTTGCCTCAAAATAAGGGAAATTTCTGCAATTTTGCCCTAAAATAAGGGAAATTTCTGCCTTTTGCCCTACAATAAGTGGAATTTCTGCATTTTTGCCCCAAAATAATGAAAATTACTGCATGTTTTACCCCAAATTTAGGTGAATTTCTGCAATTTTGCTCCAAAATTGAGGATTTTCTGCCTTTTTCGCCGAAAATAAGGGGAATTTCTGCCATTTTGCCGAGAAATAAGTGAAATTTCTGCAGTTTTACCCCAAAATAAGGGGAATTTCTGCCTTTTTGCCCCAAAATAGGGGAATTTCTGCAATTTTGCTTCAAAATACAGGGAATTTCAGACTTTTTGCCCGAAAATAAAGAGAATGTATACCTTTTTGGCATATAAAAGAAAAATTTCTTTACTTTTGCCCCAAAATAAGGGGATTTTCCGTTTTTTGACTCAAAATAAGTGCAATTTCTGCCTTTTCCCCAAAAATAAACGAAATTTCTGTTTGTTTGCCCCAAAATAATGGGAATTTTGAATTTTTGCCCTGAAATAAGTGAAATTTCTAAAATGTTTCCCCAAAATATGGGAAATGTCTGCTTTTTGCCCCAAAATAAGGGGAATTTCTGCCTTTTTGCCACAAAATATGGGGAATTTCTGCCTTTTTGTCCCAAAATAAGAAAAATTTCTGCAATTTTGTACCAAAATAAAATAAATTTCTGCATTTTTGCCCCAAAATAAGAGAAATTTTTGCCTTTTTTCCCTGAAATACATAAAATTTCTGCAATTTTGCCCCAAAATAAAGAAAATTTCTGCAATTTTGCCCCAATGTAAATGAAATTTCTGCAATTTTGCCCCAAAATAAGGGGATTTTCTGAATTTTTGCTTCCGAAAAAAGGGGATATTCTCTCTCTTTTTACCCCAAAATATGGAGAATTTCTGACTTTTTGCCCGCAAATTATGAGAATTTCTGCAATTTTGCTTCAAAATACGGGGAATTTCTGCCTTTTAGCCCCAAAATAAAGGGAATTTCTGCATTTTACCTCAAAATAAGAATAATTTCTGCCTTTTGCCCCAAAATATGGGGAATTTCTGCCTTTTTGTTACAAAATAAGGAAAATTTCTTCAATTTTGTACCATAATAAAAGAAATTTCTGCTTTTTGCCCCAAAATAAGGGGAATTTCTGACTTTTTGCTCTGAAATAAATGAAAATCTGCAATTTTTCCCGAAAATAATGGAAATTTGTGCCTTTTTGCCCAAAAATAAGAAGAATTTCTGCCTTTTGCCCCAAAATAGAGGAAATTTCAGCATTTTACCTCAAAATAAGAAGAATTTCAGCCTTTTTGCACCAAAATATGGGGAATTTCTGCCTTTTTGCCCCAAAATAAGAATACTTTTTGCTTTTTTTTCTGAAATAAGTGAAATTTCTGCAATTTTGCCCCAAAATAAAAAAAAATTTTGCTTTTTTTTTCTGAAATAAAAGAAATTTCTGCAATTTACCCCCAAAATAAGGGGAATTTCTGCCTTTTGCCCCAAAATATGGGGAATTTCAGCATTTTACCTCAAAATAAGGGAAATTTCTGCATTTTTGCCTCAAAATAAAAAAAATTTTTGCTTTTATTCTCTGAAATAAGTGAAATTTCTGAAATTTTGCCCTGAAATAAGTGAAATTTCTACAGTTTTTCCCTATAATAAAGGAAATTTCTGCAATTTTGCCCCAAAATAAGGGGAACTTCTGGTTTTTGCCCCAAAATAAAGGAAATTTCTTCAATTTTGCCCTAAAATAAAAGGAATTTCTGCCTTTTGCCCCAAAATAATGGGAATTTCTGCCTTTTTGCCTCAAAATAAAGAAAATTACTGCATGTTTTACCCCAAAAATAAGGTGAATTTCTGCAATTTTGTTCCAAAATTGAAAATTTTCTGCCTTTTTCGCTGAAAATAAGGGGAATTTCTGCCATTTTGCCGCGAAATAAGTGAAATTTCTGCAGTTTTACCCAAAAATAAGGGGAATTTCTGCCTTTTTGCCCCAAAATTAGAGGAATTTCTGCAATTTTGCTCTAAAATACAGGGAATTTCTGCCTTTTTGCCCGAAAATAAAGGGAATTTATAGTTTTTGCCATAAAAAAGGGAAATTTCTTTACTTTTGCCACAAAATAAGGGGATTTTCCGTCTTTTTGACTCAAAATAAGTGCAATTTTTGCCTTTTCCCCAAAAATAAATGGAATCTGTCTTTTTGCCCCAAAATAAAGGGGAATTTCTGCCTTTTTGGACAAAAATAAGGGGAATTTCAGCCTTTTTACCTCAAAATAAGGGGAATTTCTGCCTTTTCCCCCAAATATGAGGAATTTCTGCCTTTTTGCCCCAAAATAAGAAAAATTTCTGCAATTTTGTACCAAAATAAAAGAAATTTCTGCCTTTTTACCCTAAAATTAGAGAAATTTCTGCCTTTTGTCCCTGAAATAAGTGAAATTTCTGCAATTTTGCCCCAAAATAAGGGAAATTTCTGCCATTTTGCCCCAAAGTAAAAGAAATTTCTGCAATTTTGCCACAAATAAGGGGAATTTCTGACTTTTTGCACCCAAAAAAAGAGATTTTCTGTCTTTTTGCCCCAAAAGAAGGAGAATTTCAGCATTTTTGCTGGAAAATTATGAGAATTTCTGCAATTTTTCTTCAAAATACGGAAAATTTCTGCTTTTTAGCCCCAAAATAAAGGGAATTTCTGCCTTTTTCTTCAATATTAGGAGAATTTCTGCATTTTACCTCTAAATAAGGGGAATTTCTGCATTTTACCTCAAAATAAGAAGAATTTCTGCCTTTTACCCCCAAATATGGGGAATTTCAGTCTTTTTGTTCCAAAATAAAGAAAATTTCTTCAATTTTGTACCATAATAAAAGAAATTTATCCTTTTTGCCCCAAAATAAAGGGAATTTCTGCCTTTTTCCCCAAAATAAGAAAAATTTTTGCTTTTTTCTCTGAAATAAGTGAAATTTCTGCAATTTTGCCCTAAAATAAGGGAAATTTCTGCAATTTTTTCCATAATATGGGAAATTTCTGCAATTTAGCCCTAAAATAAGGGGAATTTCTGCCTTTTGCCCCAAAATAAGGGGAATTTCTGCATTTTTGCCACAAAATAAAGAAAATTACTGCATGTTTTACCCCAAAATTATGTGAATTTCTGCAATTTTGCTCCAAAATACGAGGATTTTCTGCCTTTTTCGCCGAAAATAAGAGGGAATTTCTGCCATTTTGCCGTGAAATAGTGAAATTTCTGCAGTTTTACCCCAAAATAAGAGGAATTTCTGCCATTTTGCCCCAAAATAAAGGAAATTTCTGCATTTTTGCCCCAAAATAAGAAAAATTTTTGCTTTTTTTTTCTGAAATAAGTGAAATTTCTGCAATTTTGCCCTAAAATAAGGGAAATTTCTGCATTTTTTCCCATAATAAAGGAAATTAATGCAATTTTGCCCCAAAATATGGGGAATTTCTCTTTTTTGCCTCAAAATAAGGGAAATTTCTGCAATTTTGCCCTAAAATAAGGGAAATTTCTGCCTTTTGCCCCAAAGTAAGCGGAATTTCTGCATTTTTGCCCCAAAATAAAGAAAATTACTGCATGTTTTACCCCAAGTTTAGGTGAATTTCTGCAATTTTGCTCCAAAATTGAGGATTTTCTGCCTTTTTCGCTGAAAATAAGGGGAATTTCTGCCTTTTGCCCCAAAATAGGGGAATTTCTGCAATTTTGCTTCAAAATACAAAGAATTTCAGACTTTTTGCCCGAAAATAAAGAGAATTTATACCTTTTTGGCATATAAAAGAAAAATTTCTTTACTTTTGCCCCAAAATAAGGGGATTTTCCGTTTTTTGACTCAAAATAAGTGCAATTTCTGCCTTTTCCCCAAAAATAAACGGAATTTCTGTTTATTTGCCCCAAAATAATGGGAATTTCTGAATTTTTGCCCTGAAATAAGTGAAATTTCTAAAATGTTTCCCCAAAATATGGGAAATGTCTGCTTTTTGCCCCAAAATAAGGGGAATTTCTGCCTTTTTGCCACAAAATATGGAGAATTTCTGCCTTTTTGTCCCAAAATAAGAAAAATTTCTGCAATTTTGTACCAAAATAAAATAAATTTCTGCCTTTTTGCCCCAAAATAAGAGAAATTTTTGCCTTTTTTCCCTGAAATACATGTAATTTCTGCAATTTTGCCCCAAAATAAAGAAAATTTCTGCAATTTTGCCCCAATGTAAAGGAAATTTCTGCAATTTTGCCCCAAAATAAGGGGATTTTCTGAATTTTTGCTTCCGAAAAAAGGGGATTTTCTCTCTCTTTTTGCCCCAAAATATGGAGAATTTCTGACTTTTTGCCCGAAAATTATGAGAATTTTTGCAATTTTGCTTCAAAATACGGGGAATTTCTGCCTTGTAGCCCCAAAATAAAGGGAATTTCTGCATTTTACCTCAAAATAAGAATAATTTCTGCCTTTTGCCCCAAAATATGGGGAATTTCTGCCTTTTTGTTCCAAAAGAAAGAAAATTTCTTCAATTTTGTACCATAATAAAAGAAATTTCTGCTTTTTGCCCCAAAATAAGGGGAATTTCTGACTTATTGCTCTGAAATAAATGAAAATCTGCAATTTTTCCAGAAAATAATGGAAATTTATGCCTTTTTGCCCAAAAATAAGAAGAATTTCTGCCTTTTGCCCCAAAATAGGGGAAATTTCAGCATTTTACCTCAAAATAAAAAGAATTTCAGCCTTTTTGTACCAAAATATGGGGAATTTCTGCCTTTTTGCCTCAAAATAAGAAAACTTTTTGCTTTTTTTTCTGAAATAAGTGAAATTTCTGCAATTTTGCCCTAAAATAAGGGAAATTTCTGAAATTTTTCCCCAAATAAGGGAAATTTCTGCAATTTGGCCCCAAAATAAGGGGAATTTCTGTTTTTTGCCCCCAAATAAGGGAAATTTCTGCAATTTTGCCCTAAAATAAGGGGAATTTCTGACTTTTGCCCCAAAATAAGGGGAATTTCTGCCTTTTTGCCACAAAATAAAGAAAATTACTGCATATTTTACCCCTAAATTACGTGAATTTCTGCAATTTTGCTCCAAAATACAAAAATTTTCTGCATTTTTCGCTGAAAATAAGGGGAATTTCTGCCATTTTGTCGCAAAATAAGTGAAATTTCTGCAGTTTTACCCCCAAATTAGGGGAATTTCTGCCTTTTTGCCCAAAAATAATGGAAATTTCTGCATTTTTGCCCCAAAATAAGAAAAATTTTTGCTTTTTTTCTCTTAAATATGTAAAATTTCTGCAATTTTGCCCTAAAATAAGGGAAATTTCTGCAATTTTTTTCCCATAATAAAGGAAATTAATGCAATTTTGCCCCCAAAATAAGGGGAATTTCTGTATTTTTGCCCCAAAATAAAGGAAATTTCTGCCTTTTTGCCCCAAAATTAGGGGAGTTTCTGCAATTTTGATTCAAAATACAGGGAATTTCTTTCTCTTTCCCAGAAAATAAAGGGAACTTCTGCATTTTTGCTTCAAATAAAAGAAATTTCTGCATTTTTGTCCCAATATTAGGGGAATTTCTGCAATTTTGTTCCAAAATACGGGGAATTTCTGCCATTTTGCCCGAAATTAAGGGGATTTTCTGCCTTTTTGCCCCCAAAAAAGGAAATTTCTGCAATTTTATCCCAAAATAAGGGGAATTTCTGCCTTTTTGCCCTGAAATATGTGAAATTTCTGCAATTTTATCCCAAAATAAGGGGAATTTCTGCCTTTTTGCCCCAAAATAAGGGAAATTTCTGCATTTTTTTCCCAAAATAAGAAAAATTTTTGCTTTTTTTCTCTGAAATAAGTGAAATTTCTGCAATTTTGCCCTAAAATAAGTGAAATTTCTGCAATTTTTTCCTATAATAAAGGAAATTTCTGCAATTTTGCCCCCAAATAAGGGGAACTTCTGGTTTTTGCCCCAAAATAAGGGAAATTTCTGCAATTTTGCCCTAAAATAAAGGGAATTTCTGCCTTTTGCCCCAAAATAAAGGGAATTTCTGCCTTTTTGCCCCAAAATAAATGAAATTACTGCATGTTTTACCCCAAAATTAGGTGAATTTCTGCAATTTTACTCCAAAATTGAAAATTTTCTGCCTTTTTCGCCGAAAATAAGGGGAATTTCTGCCATTTTGACCGAAATAAGTGAAATTTCTGCAGTTTTACCCCAAAATAAGGGGAATTTCTGCCTTTTTGCCCCAAAATTGGGAATTTCTGCCTTTTTGCCCGAAAATAAAGGGAATGTATACTTTTTACCATAAAAAAGAAAAATTTATTTACTTTTGCCCCAAAATAAGTGGATTTTCCACCTTTTTGACTCAAAGTAAGTGCAATTTCTGCCTTTTCCCCTAAAATAAACGGAATTTCTGTCTTTTTGCCCCAAAATAAGGTGAATTTCTGCCTTTTTGCACCAAAATTAGAGAAATTTCTGCTTTTTTCCCTGAAATAAGTAAAATTTCGGCAATTTTGCCCCAAAATAAGGGAAATTTCTGCAATTTTGCCGCAAAGTAAAGGAAATTTCTGCAATTTTGCCCAAAATAAGAGGAATTTCTGAGTTTTTGCACGCAAAAAAAGGAGATTTTCTGTTTTTTTGCCCCAAAAGAAGGAGAATTTCAGCCTTTTTGCTGGAAAATTATGAGAATTTCTTCAATTTTTCTTCAAAATACGGAAAATTTCTGCCTTTTAGCCCCAAAATAAAGGGAATTTCTGCATTTTTCCCCAATATTAGGGGAATTTCTGCATTTTTCCTCTAAATAAGGGGAATTTCTGCATTTTACCTCGAAATAAGAAGAATTTCTGCCTTTTACCCCAAAATATGGGGAATTTCTGCCTTTTTGTTCCAAAATAAAGAAAATTTCTTCAATTTTGCACCATAATAAAAGAAATTTCTCCTTTTTGCCCCAAAATAATAGGAATTTCTGACTTTTTAGCCTGAAATAAATGAAATTTCTGCAATTTTGCCCAAAAATTATGGAAATTTGTGCCTTTTTGCTCCCAAAATAAGGGGAATTTCTTTCTTTTGCCCCAAAATATGGGGAATTTCAGCATTTTACCTCAAAATAAGGGAAATTTCTGCATTTTTGCCCCAAAATAAAAAAAATTTTGCTTTTTTTCTCTGAAATAAGTGAAATTTCTGCAATTTTGCCCTAAAATAAGTGAAATTTCTGCAATTTTTCCCTATAATAAAGGAAATTTCTGCAATTTTGCCCAAAATAAGAGGAACTTCTGTTTTTTGCCCCAAAAGAAGGAAAATTTCTGCAATTTAGCCTCAATGTAAAGGAAATTTCTGCAATTTTGCCCCAAAATAAGGGGATTTTCTTTATTTTTGCTCCCGAAAAAAGGGGATTTTCTCTCTTTTTGCCCCAAAATATGGAGAATTTCTGACTTTTTGCCCGAAAATTTTGAGAATTTCTGCAATTTTGCTTCAAAATACGGGGAATTTCTGCCTTTTAGCCCCAAAATAAAGGGAATTTCTTCATTTTACCTCAAAATAAGAATAATTTCTGCCTTTTGCCCCAAAATATGGGAAATTTTTGCTTTTTTGTTCCAAAAGAAGGAAAATTTATTCAATTTTGTACCATAATAAAAGATATTTCTGCTTTTTGCCCCAAAATAAGGGGAATTTCTGACTTTTTGCCCTGAAATAAATGAAATTCTGCAATTTTTCCTGAAAATAATGGAAATTTGTGCATTTTTGCCCAAAAATAATAAGAGATTCTGCCTTTTGCCCCAAAATAAGAGAAATTTCAGCATTTTACCTCAAAATAAGAATTTCAGCCTTTTTGAACCAAAATATATGGAATTTCTGCCTTTTTGCCCTAAAATAAGAAAACTTTTTGCTTTTTTTTCTGAAATAAATGAAATTTCTGCAATTTTGCCCTAAAATAAGGGAAATTTCTGAAATTTTCCCCCATAATAAGGAAAATTTCTGCAATTTAGCCCCAAAATATGGGGAATTTCTGTTTTTTGCCCCCAAATAAGGGAAATTTCTGCAATTTTGCCCTAAAATAAGGGGAATTTCTGATTTTTGCCCCAAAATAAAGAGAATTTCTGCCTTTTTGCCACAAAATAAATAAAATTACTTCATGTTTTACCCCAAAATTAGTTGAATTTCTGCAATTTTGCTCCAAAATACGAAAATTTTCTGCATTTTTTGCCGAAAATAAGGGGAATTTCTGCCATTTTGTCGCGAAATAAGTGAAATTTCTGCAGTTTTATCCCAAAATAAGGGGAATTTCTGCCTTTTTTCCCCCAAAAAGGGAAATTTCTGCAATTTTATTCCAAAATAAGGGGAATTTCTGCCTTTTTGCCTTGAAATATGTGAAATTTCTGCAATTTTATCCCAAAATAAGGGGAATTTCTGCCTTTTTGCCCCAAAATAAGGGAAATTTCTGCATTTTTGCCCCAAAATAAGAAAAATTTTTTGCTTTTTTTCTCTGAAATAAGTGAAATTTCTGCAATTTTGTCCTAAAATAAGGGAAATTTCTGCAATTTTTTTTGTATAATAAAGGAATTTTCTGCAATTTTGCCCCAAAAAAAGGGGAACTTCTGGTTTTTGCCTCGAAATAAGGGAAATTTCTGCAATTTTGCCATAAAATAAGGGGAATTTCTGCCTTTTGCCTCAAAATAAGGGGAATTTCTGCATTTTGCCACAAAATAAAGAAAATTACTGCATGTTTTATTCCAAAATTAGGTGAATTTCTGCAATTTTGCTCCAAAATTGAAAATTTTCTGCCTTTTTCGCCGAAAATAAAGGGAATTTCTGCCATTTTACCGCAAAATAAGTGAAATTCTGCAGTTTTACCCCAAAATAAGAGGAATTTCTGCCTTTTTGCCCCAAAATTAGGGAATTTCTGCAATTTTGCTCCAAAATATGAGGAATTTCTTCCTTTTTGCCCGATAATAAAGGGAATGTATACTTTTAGCCATAAAAAAGGGAAATTTCTTTACTTTTGCCCCAAAATAAGGGGATTTTCCGCCTTTTTGACTCAAAATAAGTGCAATATCTGATTTTTCCCCAAAAATAAACGGAATTTCTGTCTTTTGCCCCACAATAAGGGGAATTTCTGCCTTTTTGGAACAAAATAAGGGGAATTTTAGCCTTTTTACCTCAAAATAAAGGGAATTTCTTCCTTTTCCCCCAAATATGGGGAATTTCTGCCTTTTTGCCCCAAAATAAGAAAAATTTCTTCAATTTTGTACCAAAATAAAAGAAATTTCTGCCTTTTTGCCCCAAAATTAGAGAAATTTCTGCCTTTTTTCCCTGAAATAAGTGAAATTTCTGCAATTTTGCCCAAAAATAAGGAAAATTTCTGCAATTTTCCCCCAAAGTAAAGGAAATTTCTGCAATTTTGCCCCAAATAAGGGGAATTTCTGACTTTTTGCACCCAAAAAAGGAGATTTTCTGTCTTTTTGCCCCAAAAGAAGGAGAATTTCAGCCTTTTTGCCGGAAAATTATGAGAATTTCTGCAATTTTTCTTCAAAATACGGAAAATTTCTGCCTTTTAGCCCCAAAATAAAGGGAATTTCTGCATTTTTCACCAATATTAGGGGAATTTCTGCATTTTACCTTTAAATAAGGGGAATTTCTGCATTTTACCTCAAAATAAGAAGAATTTCTGCTTTTTACCCCAAAATATAAGGAATTTCTGCTTTTTTGTTCCAAAATAAAGAAAATTTCTTCAATATTGTACCATAATAAAAGAAATTTCTCCTTTTTGCACTAAAATTAGGGGAATTTCTGACTTTTTACCCTGAAATAAATGAAATTTCTGCAATTTTGCCCGAAAATAAGGGAAATTTGTGTCTTTTTGCCCCAAAATAAGGGGAATTTCTGCCTTTTGCCCCAAAATATAGGGAATTTCAGCATTTTACCTCAAAATAATGGAAATTTCTGCATTTTTGCCCCAAAATAAAAAAAAATTTTGCTTTTTTTCTCTGAAATAAGTGAAATGTCTTCAATTTTGCCCTAAAATAAGTCAAATTTCTGCAATTTTTCCCTATAATAAAGGAAATTTTTGCAATTTTGCCCAAAATAAGGGGAACTTCTATTTTGCCCCAAAATAAGTAAAATTTCTGCAATTTTGCCCCAATGTAAAGGAAATTTCTGCAATTTTGCCCCAAAATAAGGGGATTTTCTAAATTTTTGCTCCCGAAAAAAGGGGATTTTCTCTCTTTTTGCCCCAAAATATGGAGAATTTCTGACTTTTTGCCCGAAAATTTTGAGAATTTCCGCAATTTTGCTTCAAAATACGGGGAATTTCTGCCTTTTAGCCCCAAAATAAAGGGAATTTCTTCATTTTACCTCAAAATAAGAATAATTTCTGCCTTTTGCCCCCAAAATATGGGGAATTTCTGCCTTTTTGTTCCAAAAGAAGGAAAATTTCTTCAATTTTGTACCATAATAAAAGAAATTTCTGCTTTTTGCCCCAAAATAAGGGGAATTTCTGATTTTTTGCCCTGAAATAAATGAAATTCTGCAATTTTTCCCGAAAATAATGGAAATTTGTGCTTTTTTGCCCCAAAATAAGAAGAATTTCTGCCTTTTGCCCCAAAATAAGGGAAATTTCAGCATTTTACCTCCAAATAAGAATTTCAGCCTTTTGCACCAAAATATGGGGAATTTCTGCCTTTTTGCCCCAAAATAAGAAAACTTTTTGCTTTTTTTCTGAAATAAGTGAAATTTCTGCAATTTTGCCCTAAAATAAGGGAAATTTCTGAAATTTTTCCCCATAATAAAAAAAATTTCTGCAATTTAGCCCCAAAATAAGGGGAATTTCTGTTTTTTGCCCCCAAATAAGGGAAATTTCTGCAATTTTGCCCTAAAATAAGGGGAATTTCTGACTTTTGCCCCAAAATAAGGGGAATTTCTGCCTTTTTGCCACAAAATAAAGAAAATTACTGCATGTTTTACCCCAAAATTAGGTAAATTTCTGCAATTTTGCTCCCAAATACGAAAATTTTCTGCATTTTTCGCCGAAAATAAGGGGAATTTCTGCCATTTTGTCGCGAAATAAGTGAAATTTCTGCAGTTTTATCCCAAAATAAGGGGAATTTCTGCCTTTTTGCCCTGAAATATTTGAAATTTCTGCAATTTTATCCCAAAATAAGGGGAACTTCTACTTTTGCCCCAAAATAAGGGAAATTTCTGCATTTTTGCCCCAAAATAAGAAAAATTTTTGCTTTTTTTCTCTGAAATAAGTGAAATTTCTGCAATTTTGCCCTAAAATAAGTGAAATTTCTGCAATTTTTCCCTATAATAAAGGAAATTTCTGCAATTTTGCCCCAAAATAAGGGGAACTTCTGGTTTTTGCCCCAAAATTAGGGGAATTTCTGCAATTTTGCTCCAAAATACAGGGAATTTCTGCCTTTTTGCCCGAAAATAAAGGGAATGTATACCTTTTTGCCCTATAAAAGGGAAATTTCTTTACTTTTGCTCTAAAATAAGAGAATTTTCCATTTTTTTGACTCAAAATAAGTGCAATTTCTGCCTTTTCCCCAAAAATAAACGGAATTTCTGTTTGTTTGCCCCAAAATAAGGGGAATTTCTGACATTTTGCCCTGAAATAAGTGAAATTTCTAAAATTTTTCCCCGAAATAAGGGAAATGTCTGCTTTTTGCCCCAAAATAAGGGGATTTTCTAAATTTTTGCTCCCGAAAAAAGGGGATTTTCTCTCTTTTTGCCCCAAAATATGGAGAATTTCTGACTTTTTGCCCGAAAATTTTGAGAATTTCCGCAATTTTGCTTCAAAATACGGGGAATTTCTGTCTTTTAGCCCCAAAATAAAGGGAATTTCTTCATTTTACCTCAAAATAAGAATAATTTCTGCCTTTTGCCCCCAAAATATGGGGAATTTCTGCCTTTTTGTTCCAAAAGAAGGAAAATTTCTTCAATTTTGTACCATAATAAAAGAAATTTCTGCTTTTTGCCCCAAAATAAGGGGAATTTCTGATTTTTTGCCCTGAAATAAATGAAATTCTGCAATTTTTCCCGAAAATAATGGAAATTTGTGCTTTTTTGCCCCAAAATAAGAAGAATTTCTGCCTTTTGCCCCAAAATAAGGGAAATTTCAGCATTTTACCTCCAAATAAGAATTTCAGCCTTTTGCACCAAAATATGGGGAATTTCTGCCTTTTTGCCCCAAAATAAGAAAACTTTTTGCTTTTTTTCTGAAATAAGTGAAATTTCTGCAATTTTGCCCTAAAATAAGGGAAATTTCTGAAATTTTTCCCCATAATAAAAAAAATTTCTGCAATTTAGCCCCAAAATAAGGGGAATTTCTGTTTTTTGCCCCCAAATAAGGGAAATTTCTGCAATTTTGCCCTAAAATAAGGGGAATTTCTGACTTTTGCCCCAAAATAAGGGGAATTTCTGCCTTTTTGCCACAAAATAAAGAAAATTACTGCATGTTTTACCCCAAAATTAGGTAAATTTCTGCAATTTTGCTCCCAAATACGAAAATTTTCTGCATTTTTCGCCGAAAATAAGGGGAATTTCTGCCATTTTGTCGCGAAATAAGTGAAATTTCTGCAGTTTTATCCCAAAATAAGGGGAATTTCTGCCTTTTTGCCCTGAAATATTTGAAATTTCTGCAATTTTATCCCAAAATAAGGGGAACTTCTACTTTTGCCCCAAAATAAGGGAAATTTCTGCATTTTTGCCCCAAAATAAGAAAAATTTTTGCTTTTTTTCTCTGAAATAAGTGAAATTTCTGCAATTTTGCCCTAAAATAAGTGAAATTTCTGCAATTTTTCCCTATAATAAAGGAAATTTCTGCAATTTTGCCCCAAAATAAGGGGAACTTCTGGTTTTTGCCCCAAAATTAGGGGAATTTCTGCAATTTTGCTCCAAAATACAGGGAATTTCTGCCTTTTTGCCCGAAAATAAAGGGAATGTATACCTTTTTGCCCTATAAAAGGGAAATTTCTTTACTTTTGCTCTAAAATAAGAGAATTTTCCATTTTTTTGACTCAAAATAAGTGCAATTTCTGCCTTTTCCCCAAAAATAAACGGAATTTCTGTTTGTTTGCCCCAAAATAAGGGGAATTTCTGACATTTTGCCCTGAAATAAGTGAAATTTCTAAAATTTTTCCCCGAAATAAGGGAAATGTCTGCTTTTTGCCCCAAAATAAGGGGATTTTCTAAATTTTTGCTCCCGAAAAAAGGGGATTTTCTCTCTTTTTGCCCCAAAATATGGAGAATTTCTGACTTTTTGCCCGAAAATTTTGAGAATTTCCGCAATTTTGCTTCAAAATACGGGGAATTTCTGCCTTTTAGCCCCAAAATAAAGGGAATTTCTTCATTTTACCTCAAAATAAGAATAATTTCTGCCTTTTGCCCCCAAAATATGGGGAATTTCTGCCTTTTTGTTCCAAAAGAAGGAAAATTTCTTCAATTTTGTACCATAATAAAAGAAATTTCTGCTTTTTGCCCCAAAATAAGGGGAATTTCTGATTTTTTGCCCTGAAATAAATGAAATTCTGCAATTTTTCCCGAAAATAATGGAAATTTGTGCTTTTTTGCCCCAAAATAAGAAGAATTTCTGCCTTTTGCCCCAAAATAAGGGAAATTTCAGCATTTTACCTCCAAATAAGAATTTCAGCCTTTTGCACCAAAATATGGGGAATTTCTGCCTTTTTGCCCCAAAATAAGAAAACTTTTTGCTTTTTTTCTGAAATAAGTGAAATTTCTGCAATTTTGCCCTAAAATAAGGGAAATTTCTGAAATTTTTCCCCATAATAAAAAAAATTTCTGCAATTTAGCCCCAAAATAAGGGGAATTTCTGTTTTTTGCCCCCAAATAAGGGAAATTTCTGCAATTTTGCCCTAAAATAAGGGGAATTTCTGACTTTTGCCCCAAAATAAGGGGAATTTCTGCCTTTTTGCCACAAAATAAAGAAAATTACTGCATGTTTTACCCCAAAATTAGGTAAATTTCTGCAATTTTGCTCCCAAATACGAAAATTTTCTGCATTTTTCGCCGAAAATAAGGGGAATTTCTGCCATTTTGTCGCGAAATAAGTGAAATTTCTGCAGTTTTATCCCAAAATAAGGGGAATTTCTGCCTTTTTGCCCTGAAATATTTGAAATTTCTGCAATTTTATCCCAAAATAAGGGGAACTTCTACTTTTGCCCCAAAATAAGGGAAATTTCTGCATTTTTGCCCCAAAATAAGAAAAATTTTTGCTTTTTTTCTCTGAAATAAGTGAAATTTCTGCAATTTTGCCCTAAAATAAGTGAAATTTCTGCAATTTTTCCCTATAATAAAGGAAATTTCTGCAATTTTGCCCCAAAATAAGGGGAACTTCTGGTTTTTGCCCCAAAATTAGGGGAATTTCTGCAATTTTGCTCCAAAATACAGGGAATTTCTGCCTTTTTGCCCGAAAATAAAGGGAATGTATACCTTTTTGCCATATAAAAGGGAAATTTCTTTACTTTTGCTCTAAAATAAGAGAATTTTCCATTTTTTTGACTCAAAATAAGTGCAATTTCTGCCTTTTCCCCAAAAATAAACGGAATTTCTGTTTGTTTGCCCCAAAATAAGGGGAATTTCTGACATTTTGCCCTGAAATAAGTGAAATTTCTAAAATTTTTCCCCGAAATAAGGGAAATGTCTGCTTTTTGCCCCAAAATAAGGGGATTTTCTAAATTTTTGCTCCCGAAAAAAGGGGATTTTCTCTCTTTTTGCCCCAAAATATGGAGAATTTCTGACTTTTTGCCCGAAAATTTTGAGAATTTCCGCAATTTTGCTTCAAAATACGGGGAATTTCTGCCTTTTAGCCCCAAAATAAAGGGAATTTCTTCATTTTACCTCAAAATAAGAATAATTTCTGCCTTTTGCCCCCAAAATATGGGGAATTTCTGCCTTTTTGTTCCAAAAGAAGGAAAATTTCTTCAATTTTGTACCATAATAAAAGAAATTTCTGCTTTTTGCCCCAAAATAAGGGGAATTTCTGATTTTTTGCCCTGAAATAAATGAAATTCTGCAATTTTTCCCGAAAATAATGGAAATTTGTGCTTTTTTGCCCCAAAATAAGAAGAATTTCTGCCTTTTGCCCCAAAATAAGGGAAATTTCAGCATTTTACCTCCAAATAAGAATTTCAGCCTTTTGCACCATAATATGGGGAATTTCTGCCTTTTTGCCCCAAAATAAGAAAACTTTTTGCTTTTTTTCTGAAATAAGTGAAATTTCTGCAATTTTGCCCTAAAATAAGGGAAATTTCTGAAATTTTTCCCCATAATAAAAAAAATTTCTGCAATTTAGCCCCAAAATAAGGGGAATTTCTGTTTTTTGCCCCCAAATAAGGGAAATTTCTGCAATTTTGCCCTAAAATAAGGGGAATTTCTGACTTTTGCCCCAAAATAAGGGGAATTTCTGCCTTTTTGCCACAAAATAAAGAAAATTACTGCATGTTTTACCCCAAAATTAGGTAAATTTCTGCAATTTTGCTCCCAAATACGAAAATTTTCTGCATTTTTCGCCGAAAATAAGGGGAATTTCTGCCATTTTGTCGCGAAATAAGTGAAATTTCTGCAGTTTTATCCCAAAATAAGGGGAATTTCTGCCTTTTTGCCCTGAAATATTTGAAATTTCTGCAATTTTATCCCAAAATAAGGGGAACTTCTACTTTTGCCCCAAAATAAGGGAAATTTCTGCATTTTTGCCCCAAAATAAGAAAAATTTTTGCTTTTTTTCTCTGAAATAAGTGAAATTTCTGCAATTTTGCCCTAAAATAAGTGAAATTTCTGCAATTTTTCCCTATAATAAAGGAAATTTCTGCAATTTTGCCCCAAAATAAGGGGAACTTCTGGTTTTTGCCCCAAAATTAGGGGAATTTCTGCAATTTTGCTCCAAAATACAGGGAATTTCTGCCTTTTTGCCCGAAAATAAAGGGAATGTATACCTTTTTGCCATATAAAAGGGAAATTTCTTTACTTTTGCTCTAAAATAAGAGAATTTTCCATTTTTTTGACTCAAAATAAGTGCAATTTCTGCCTTTTCCCCAAAAATAAACGGAATTTCTGTTTGTTTGCCCCAAAATAAGGGGAATTTCTGACATTTTGCCCTGAAATAAGTGAAATTTCTAAAATTTTTCCCCGAAATAAGGGAAATGTCTGCTTTTTGCCCCAAAATAAGGGGATTTTCTAAATTTTTGCTCCCGAAAAAAGGGGATTTTCTCTCTTTTTGCCCCAAAATATGGAGAATTTCTGACTTTTTGCCCGAAAATTTTGAGAATTTCCGCAATTTTGCTTCAAAATACGGGGAATTTCTGCCTTTTAGCCCCAAAATAAAGGGAATTTCTTCATTTTACCTCAAAATAAGAATAATTTCTGCCTTTTGCCCCCAAAATATGGGGAATTTCTGCCTTTTTGTTCCAAAAGAAGGAAAATTTCTTCAATTTTGTACCATAATAAAAGAAATTTCTGCTTTTTGCCCCAAAATAAGGGGAATTTCTGATTTTTTGCCCTGAAATAAATGAAATTCTGCAATTTTTCCCGAAAATAATGGAAATTTGTGCTTTTTTGCCCCAAAATAAGAAGAATTTCTGCCTTTTGCCCCAAAATAAGGGAAATTTCAGCATTTTACCTCCAAATAAGAATTTCAGCCTTTTGCACCAAAATATGGGGAATTTCTGCCTTTTTGCCCCAAAATAAGAAAACTTTTTGCTTTTTTTCTGAAATAAGTGAAATTTCTGCAATTTTGCCCTAAAATAAGGGAAATTTATGAAATTTTTCCCCATAATAAAAAAAATTTCTGCAATTTAGCCCCAAAATAAGGGGAATTTCTGTTTTTTGCCCCCAAATAAGGGAAATTTCTGCAATTTTGCCCTAAAATAAGGGGAATTTCTGACTTTTGCCCCAAAATAAGGGGAATTTCTGCCTTTTTGCCACAAAATAAAGAAAATTACTGCATGTTTTACCCCAAAATTAGGTAAATTTCTGCAATTTTGCTCCCAAATACGAAAATTTTCTGCATTTTTCGCCGAAAATAAGGGGAATTTCTGCCATTTTGTCGCGAAATAAGTGAAATTTCTGCAGTTTTATCCCAAAATAAGGGGAATTTCTGCCTTTTTGCCCTGAAATATTTGAAATTTCTGCAATTTTATCCCAAAATAAGGGGAACTTCTACTTTTGCCCCAAAATAAGGGATATTTCTGCATTTTTGCCCCAAAATAAGAAAAATTTTTGCTTTTTTTCTCTGAAATAAGTGAAATTTCTGCAATTTTGCCCTAAAATAAGTGAAATTTCTGCAATTTTTCCCTATAATAAAGGAAATTTCTGCAATTTTGCCCCAAAATAAGGGGAACTTCTGGTTTTTGCCCCAAAATTAGGGGAATTTCTGCAATTTTGCTCCAAAATACAGGGAATTTCTGCCTTTTTGCCCGAAAATAAAGGGAATGTATACCTTTTTGCCCTATAAAAGGGAAATTTCTTTACTTTTGCTCTAAAATAAGAGAATTTTCCATTTTTTTGACTCAAAATAAGTGCAATTTCTGCCTTTTCCCCAAAAATAAACGGAATTTCTGTTTGTTTGCCCCAAAATAAGGGGAATTTCTGACATTTTGCCCTGAAATAAGTGAAATTTCTAAAATTTTTCCCCGAAATAAGGGAAATGTCTGCTTTTTGCCCCAAAATAAGGGGATTTTCTAAATTTTTGCTCCCGAAAAAAGGGGATTTTCTCTCTTTTTGCCCCAAAATATGGAGAATTTCTGACTTTTTGCCCGAAAATTTTGAGAATTTCCGCAATTTTGCTTCAAAATACGGGGAATTTCTGCCTTTTAGCCCCAAAATAAAGGGAATTTCTTCATTTTACCTCAAAATAAGAATAATTTCTGCCTTTTGCCCCCAAAATATGGGGAATTTCTGCCTTTTTGTTCCAAAAGAAAGAAAATTTCTTCAATTTTGTACCATAATAAAAGAAATTTCTGCTTTTTGCCCCAAAATAAGGGGAATTTCTGATTTTTTGCCCTGAAATAAATGAAATTCTGCAATTTTTCCCGAAAATAATGGAAATTTGTGCTTTTTTGCCCCAAAATAAGAAGAATTTCTGCCTTTTGCCCCAAAATAAGGGAAATTTCAGCATTTTACCTCCAAATAAGAAATTCAGCCTTTTGCACCAAAATATGGGGAATTTCTGCCTTTTTGCCCCAAAATAAGAAAACTTTTTGCTTTTTTTCTGAAATAAGTGAAATTTCTGCAATTTTGCCCTAAAATAAGGGAAATTTCTGAAATTTTTCCCCATAATAAAAAAAATTTCTGCAATTTAGCCCCAAAATAAGGGGAATTTCTGTTTTTTGCCCCCAAATAAGGGAAATTTCTGCAATTTTGCCCTAAAATAAGGGGAATTTCTGACTTTTGCCCAAAAATAAGGGGAATTTCTGCCTTTTTGCCACAAAATAAAGAAAATTACTGCATGTTTTACCCCAAAATTAGGTAAATTTCTGCAATTTTGCTCCCAAATACGAAAATTTTCTGCATTTTTCGCCAAAAATAAGGGGAATTTCTGCCATTTTGTCGCGAAATAAGTGAAATTTCTGCAGTTTTATCCCAAAATAAGGGGAATTTCTGCCTTTTTGCCCTGAAATATTTGAAATTTCTGCAATTTTATCCCAAAATAAGGGGAACTTCTACTTTTGCCCCAAAATAAGGGAAATTTCTGCATTTTTGCCCCAAAATAAGAAAAATTTTTGCTTTTTTTCTCTGAAATAAGTGAAATTTCTGCAATTTTGCCCTAAAATAAGTGAAATTTCTGCAATTTTTCCCTATAATAAAGGAAATTTCTGCAATTTTGCCCCAAAATAAGGGGAACTTCTGGTTTTTGCCCCAAAATTAGAGGAATTTCTGCAATTTTGCTCCAAACTACAGGGAATTTCTGCCTTTTTGCCCGAAAATAAAGGGAATGTATACCTTTTTGCCATATAAAAGGGAAATTTCTTTACTTTTGCTCTAAAATAAGAGAATTTTCTATTTTTTTGACTCAAAATAAGTGCAATTTCTGCCTTTTCCCCAAAAATAAACGGAATTTCTGTTTGTTTGCCCCAAAATAAGGGGAATTTCTGACATTTTGCCCTGAAATAAGTGAAATTTCTAAAATTTTTCCCCGAAATAAGGGAAATGTCTGCTTTTTGCCCCAAAATAAGGGGAATTTCTGCCTTTTTGCCACAAAATATGGGGAATTTCTGCCTTTTTGCCCCAAAATAAGAGAAATTTTTGCCTTTTTTCCCTGAAATACATGAAATTTCTGCAATTCTGCCCCAAAATAAAAAAAATTTCTGCAATTTTGCCCCAATGTAAAGGAAATTTCTGCAATTTTGCCCTAAAGTAAGGGGATTTTCTGAATTTTTGCTCCCGAAAAAAGGGGATTTTCTCTCTTTTTGCCCCAAAATATGGAGAATTTCTAACTTTTTGCCTGAAAATTATCAGAATTTCTGCAATTCTGCTTCAAAATACGGGGAATTTCTGCCTTTTAGCCCCAAAATTAAAGGAATTTCTGCATTTTTCCACAATATTAGGGGAATTTCTGCATTTTACCTCTAAATAAGGGGAATTTCTGCATTTTACCTCAAAATAAGAAGAATTTCTGCCTTTTACCCCAAAATATGGGGAATTTCTGCCTTTTTGTTCCAAAATAAAGAAAATTTCTTCAATTTTGTACCATAATAAAAGAAATTTCTCCTTTTTGCCCCAAAATAAGGGGAGTTTCTGACTTTTTACCCTGAAATAAATGAAATTTCTGCAATTTTGCCCGAAAATAAGGCAAATTTGTGCCTTTTTGCTCCCAAAATAAGGGGAATTTCTTCCTTTTGCAACAAAATATGGGGAATTTCAGCATTTTACCTCAAAATAAGGGAAATTTCTGCCATTTTTCCCTATAATAAAGGAAATTTCTGCAATTTTGCCCCAAAATAAGGGGAACTTCTGGTTTTTGCCCCAAAATAAGGGAAATTTCTGCAATTTTGCCCTAAAATAAGGGGAATTTCTGCCTTTTGCCCCAAAATAAGGGGAATTTCTGCCATTTTGCCCCAAAATAAAGAAAATTACTGCATGTTTTACCCCAAAATTATGTGAATTTCTGCAATTTTGCTCCAAAATTGAGGATTTTCTGCTTTTTTCGCCGAAAATAAGGGGAATTTCTGCCATTTTGCCGCGAAATAAGTGAAATTTCTGCAGTTTTACCCCAATATAAGGGGAATTTCTGCCTTTTTGCCCCAAAATTGGGGGAATCTCTGCAATTTTGCTCCAAAATACGGGGAATTTCTGCTTTTTTGCCCGAAAATAAAGGGAATGTATAGTTTTTGCCATAAAAAAGGGAAATTTCTTTACTTTTGCCCCAAAATAAGGGGATTTTCTACCTTTTTGACTCAAAATAAGTGCAATTTCTGCCTTTTCCCCAAAAATAAACGGAATTTCTGTCTTTTGCCCCACAATAAGGGGAATTTCTGCCTTTTTGTACCAAAATAAGGGGAATTTTAGCCTTTTTACCTCAAATTAAGGGGAATTTCTTCCTTTTCCCCCAAATATGGGGAATTTCTGCCTTCTTGCCCCAAAATAAGAAAAATTTCTTCAATTTTGTACCAAAATAAAAGAAATTTCTGCCTTTTTGCCCCAAAATTAGAGAAATTTCTGCCTTTTTTCCCTGAAATAAGTGAAATTTCTGCAATTTTGCCCCAAAATAAAGGAAATTTCTGCAATTTTGCCCCAAAGTAAAGGAAATTTCTGCAATTTTGCCCCAAATAAGGGGAATTTCTGACTTTTTGCACCCAAAAAAGGAGATTTTCTGTCTTTTTGCCCCAAAAAAGGAGAATTTCAGCCTTTTTGCTGGAAAATTATGAGAATTTCTGCAATTTTTCTTCAAAATACGGAAAATTTCTGCCTTTTAGCCCCAAAATAAAGGGAATTTCTGCATTTTTCACCAATATTAGGGGAATTTCTGCATTTTACCTTTAAATAAGGGGAATTTCTGCATTTTACCTCAAAATAAGAAGAATTTCTGCCTTTTACCCCAAAATATAAGGAATTTCTGCTTTTTTGTTCCAAAATAAAGAAAATTCTTCAATATTGTACCATAATAAAAGAAATTTCACCTTTTTGCCCCAAAATAAGGGAAATTTCTGACTTTTTACCCTGAAATAAATGAAATTTCTGCAATTTTGCCCGAAAATAAGGGAAATTTGTGTCTTTTTGCCCCAAAATAAGGGGAATTTCTGCCTTTTGCCCCAAAATATAGGGAATTTCAGCATTTTACCTCAAAATAATGGAAATTTCTGCATTTTTGCCCCAAAATAAAAAAAAAATTTGTTTTTTTCTCTGAAATAAGTGAAATTTCTTCAATTTTGCCCTAAAATAAGTCAAATTTCTGCAATTTTTCCCTATAATAAAGGAAATTTTTGCAATTTTGCCCAAAATAAGGGGAACTTCTGTTTTTTGCCCCAAAATAAGGAAAATTTCTGCAATTTTGCCCCAATGTAAAGGAAATTTCTGCAATTTTGCCCCAAAATAAGGGGATTTTCTAAATTTTTGCTCCCGAAAAAAGGGGATTTTCTCTCTTTTTGCCCCAAAATATGGAGAATTTCTGACTTTTTGCCCGAAAATTTTGAGAATTTCTGCAATTTTGCTTCAAAATACGGGGAATTTCTGCCTTTTAGCCCCAAAATAAAGGGAATTTCTTCATTTTACCTCAAAATAAGAATAATTTCTGCCTTTTGCCCCCAAAATATGGGGAATTTCTGCCTTTTTGTTCCAAAAGAAGGAAAATTTCTTCAATTTTGTACCATAATAAAAGAAATTTCTGCTTTTTGCCCCAAAATAAGGGGAATTTCTGACTTTTTGCCCTGAAATAAATGAAATTCTGCAATTTTTCCCGAAAATAATGGAAATTTGTGCTTTTTTGCCCCAAAATAAGAAGAATTTCTGCCTTTTGCCCCAAAATAAGGGAAATTTCAGCATTTTACCTCCAAATAAGAATTTCAGCCTTTTGCACCAAAATATGGGGAATTTCTGCCTTTTTGCCCCAAAATAAGAAAACTTTTTGCTTTTTTTTCTGAAATAAGTGAAATTTCTGCAATTTTGCCCTAAAATAAGGGAAATTTCTGAAATTTTTCCCCATAATAAAAAAAATTTCTGCAATTTAGCCCCAAAATTAGGGGAATTTCTGTTTTTTGCCCCCAAATAAGGGAAATTTCTGCAATTTTGCCCTAAAATAAGGGGAATTTCTGACTTTTGCCCCAAAATAAGGGGAATTTCTGCCTTTTTGCCACAAAATAAAGAAAATTACTGCATGTTTTACCCCAAAATTAGGTAAATTTCTGCAATTTTGCTTCCAAATACGAAAATTTTCTGCATTTTTCGCCGAAAATAAGGGGAATTTCTGCCATTTTGTCGCGAAATAAGTGAAATTTCTGCAGTTTTATCCCAAAATAAGGGGAATTTCTGCCTTTTTGCCCTGAAATATTTGAAATTTCTGCAATTTTATCCCAAAATAAGGGGAACTTCTACTTTTGCCCCAAAATAAGGGAAATTTCTGCATTTTTGCCCCAAAATAAGAAAAATTTTTGCTTTTTTTCTCTGAAATAAGTGAAATTTCTGCAATTTTGCCCTAAAATAAGTGAAATTTCTGCAATTTTTCCCTATAATAAAGGAAATTTCTGCAATTTTGCCCCAAAATAAGGGGAACTTCTGGTTTTTGCCCCAAAATTAGGGGAATTTCTGCAATTTTGCTCCAAAATACAGGGAATTTCTGCCTTTTTGCCCAAAAATAAAGGGAATGTATACCTTTTTGCCATATAAAAGGGAAATTTCTTTACTTTTGCTCTAAAATAAGAGAATTTTCCATTTTTTTGACTCAAAATAAGTGCAATTTCTGCCTTTTCCCCAAAAATAAACGGAATTTCTGTTTGTTTGCCCCAAAATAAGGGGAATTTCTGACATTTTGCCCTGAAATAAGTGAAATTTCTAAAATTTTTCCCCGAAATAAGGGAAATGTCTGCTTTTTGCCCCAAAATAAGGGGAATTTCTGCCTTTTTGCCACAAAATATGGGGAATTTCTGCCTTTTTGCCCCAAAATAAGAGAAATTTTTGCCTTTTTTCCCTGAAATACATGAAATTTCTGCAATTCTGCCCCAAAATAAAAAAAATTTCTGCAATTTTGCCCCAATGTAAAGGAAATTTCTGCAATTTTGCCCTAAAGTAAGGGGATTTTCTGAATTTTTGCTCCCGAAAAAAGGGGATTTTCTCTCTTTTTGCCCCAAAATATGGAGAATTTCTAACTTTTTGCCTGAAAATTATCAGAATTTCTGCAATTCTGCTTCAAAATACGGGGAATTTCTGCCTTTTAGCCCCAAAATTAAAGGAATTTCTGCATTTTTCCACAATATTAGGGGAATTTCTGCATTTTACCTCTAAATAAGGGGAATTTCTGCATTTTACCTCAAAATAAGAAGAATTTCTGCCTTTTACCCCAAAATATGGGGAATTTCTGCCTTTTTGTTCCAAAATAAAGAAAATTTCTTCAATTTTGTACCATAATAAAAGAAATTTCTCCTTTTTGCCCCAAAATAAGGGGAATTTCTGACTTTTTACCCTGAAATAAATGAAATTTCTGCAATTTTGCCCGAAAATAAGGCAAATTTGTGCCTTTTTGCTCCCAAAATAAGGGGAATTTCTTCCTTTTGCAACAAAATATGGGGAATTTCAGCATTTTACCTCAAAATAAGGGAAATTTCTGCCATTTTTCCCTATAATAAAAGAAATTTCTGCAATTTTGCCCCAAAATAAGGGGAACTTCTGGTTTTTGCCCCAAAATAAGGGAAATTTCTGCAATTTTGCCCTAAAATAAGGGGAATTTCTGCCTTTTGCCCCAAAATAAGGGGAATTTCTGCCGTTTTGCCCCAAAATAAAGAAAATTACTGCATGTTTTACCCCAAAATTATGTGAATTTCTGCAATTTTGCTCCAAAATTGAGGATTTTCTGCTTTTTTCGCCGAAAATAAGGGGAATTTCTGCCATTTTGCCGCGAAATAAGTGAAATTTCTGCAGTTTTACCCCAATATAAGGGGAATTTCTGCCTTTTTGCCCCAAAATTGGGGGAATCTCTGCAATTTTGCTCCAAAATACGGGGAATTTCTGCTTTTTTGCCCGAAAATAAAGGGAATGTATAGTTTTTGCCATAAAAAAGGGAAATTTCTTTACTTTTGCCCCAAAATAAGGGGATTTTCCACCTTTTTGACTCAAAATAAGTGCAATTTTTGCCTTTTCCCCAAAAATAATCGGAATTTCTGTCTTTTTGCCCCACAATAAGGGGAATTTCTGCCTTTTTGTACCAAAATAAGGGGAATTTTAGCCTTTTTAGCTCAAATTAAGGGGAATTTCTTCCTTTTCCCCCAAATATGGGGAATTTCTGCCTTTTTGCCCCAAAATAAGCAAAATTTCTGCAATTTTGTACCAAAATTAAAGAAATTTCTGCCTTTTAGCCCCAAAATTAGAGAAATGTTTGCCTTTTTTCCCTGAAATAAGTTAAATTTCTGCAATTTTGCCCCAAAATAAAGGAAATTTCTGCAATTTTGCCCCAAAGTAAAGGAAATTTCTGCAATTTAGCCCCAAATAAGGGGAATTTCTGACAATTTGCACCCAAAAAAAGGAGATTTTCTGTCTTTTTGCCCCAAAAGAAGAAGAATTTCAGCATTTTTGCCGGAAAATTATGAGAATTTCTGCAATTTTTCTTCAAAATACGGAAAATTTCTGCATTTTATCCCAAAATAAAGGGAATTTCTGCATTTTTTTCCAATATTAGGGGAATTTCTGCATTTTACCTCTAAATAAGAGGAATTTCTGCATTTCACCTCAAAATAAGAATAATTTCTGCCTTTTACCCCAAAATATGGGGAATTTCTGCCATTTTGTTCCAAAATAAAGAAAATTTCTTCAATTTTGTACCATAATAAAAGAAATTTCTCCTATTTGACCTAAAATAAGAGGAATTTCTGACTTTTTACCCTGAAATAAATGAAATTTCTGCAATTTTGCCAAAAAATAAGGGAAATTTGTGCCTTTTTGCCCCAAAATAAAGGGAATTTCTGAATTTTGCCCCAAAATATAAGGAATTTCAGCATTTTACCTCAAAATAAGGGGAATTTCTGCTTTTTTGCCGTGAAATATGTGAAATTTCTGCAATTTTACCCCAAAATAAGGTGAATTTCTGCCTTTTTGCCCCAAAATAATGGGAATTTCTGCCTTTTTGCCCAAAATAAGAAAAATTTTTGCTTTTTTCTCTGAAATAAGTGAAATTTCTGCAATTTTGCCCTAAAATAAAGAAAATTTCTCCAATTTTTCCCCATAATAAGGGAAATTTCTGCAATTTAGCCCCAAAATAAGGGGAATTTCTTTTTTTTGCCCCCAAATAAACCAAATTTCTGCAATTTTGCCCTAACATAAGGGGAATTTCTGCCTTTTGCCCCAAAATAAGATGAATTTCTGCATTTTTTCCACCAAATAAGAAAATTACTGCATGTTTTACCCCAAAATTAGGTGAATTTCTGCAATTTTGCTCCAAAATACGAAAATTTTCTGCCTTTTTCGCCGAAAATAAGGGGAATTTTTGCCATTTTGCCGCAAAATAAGTGAAATTTCTGCAGTTTTACCCCAAAATAAGAAGAATTCCTGCCTTTTTGCCCTAAAATAAGGGACATTTCTGCATTTTTGCCCCAAAATAAGAAAAAATTTTTGCTTTTTTTCTTGAAATAAGTGAAATTTCTGCAATTTTGCCCTAAAATAAGGGAAATTTTTGCATTTTTTCCTCATAATAAAGGAAATTAATGCAATTTTGCCCTAAAATATGGGGAATTTCTGTTTTTTGCCTCAAAATAAGGAAAATTTCTGCAATTTTGCCCTAAAATAAGGGAAATTTCTAGCCTTTTTTCCAAAATAAGCGGAATATCTGCTTTTTTGCCCCAAAATAAAGAAAATTACTGCATGTTTTACCCCAAAATTAAGTGAATTTCTGCAATTTTGCTCCAAAATTGAGGATTTTCTGCCTTTTTCGCTGAAAATAAGGGGAATTTCTGCCATTTTGCTGCGAAATAAGTGAAATTTCTGCAGTTTTACCCCAAAATAAGGGGAATTTCTGCCTTTTTGCCCCAAAATTAGGGGAATTTCTGCAATTTTGCTTCAAAATACAGGGAATTTCTCCCTTTTGCCTGAAAATAAAGTGAATGTATACCTTTTTGCCATATAAAAGGGAAATTTCTTTACTTTTGCACCAAAATATGGGGATTTTCCGTTTTTTTGACTCAAAATAAGTGCAATTTCTGCCTTTTCCCCAAAAATAAACGGAATTTCTGTTTGTTTGCCCAAAAATAAAAGGAATATCTGACTTTTTGCCCTGAAATAAGTGAAATTTCTAAAATTTTTCCCCAAAATATGGGAAATGTCTGCTTTTTGCCCCATAATATGGGGAATTTCTGCCTTTTTGTTCCAAAATAAAGAAAATTTCTTCAATTTTGTACCATAATAAAAGAAATTTCTGCTTTTTGCCCCTAAATAAGGGGAATTTCTGACTTTTTGCCCTGAAATAAATGAAATTCTGCAATTTTTTCCAGAAATAAGGGAAATTTCTGCCTTTTTGCCCCAAAATAAGAAGAATTTCTGCCTTTTGCCCCAGAATAAGGGAAATTTCAGCATTTTACCTCAAACTAAGAAGAATTTCAGCCTTTTTGCACCAAAATATGGGGAATTTCTGCCTTTATGCCCCAAAATAAAAAAACTTTTTGCTTTTTTTCTGAAATAAGTGAAATTTCTGCAATTTTGCCTTAAAATAAGGGAAATTTCTGCAATTTTTCTTCATAATAAGGGAAATTTCTGCAATTTAGCCCAAAAATAAGGGGAATTTCCGTTTTTTGCCCCCAAATAAGGGAAATTTCTGCAATTTTGCCCTAAAATAAGAAAAATTTCTGCCTTTTTGCCCCAAAATTAGAGGAATTTCTGCAATTTTGCTCCAAAATACAGGGAATTTCTTTCTTTTTGCCCGAAAATAAAGAAAATGTATACATTTTTCCCATATAAAAGTGAAATTTCTTTACTTTTGCCTCAAAATAAGGAGATTTTCTGTTTTTTTGACTAAAAATAAGTGCAATTTCTGCTTTTTCCCCAAAAATAATCGGAATTTCTGTTTGTTTGCCCCAAAATAAGGGAAATTTCTGACTTTTTGCCCTGAAATAAATGAAATTTCTAAAATTTTTCCCCAAAATAAGGGAAATGTCTGCTTTTTGCCCCAATATAAGGGGAATTTCTGCCTTTATGCCACAAAATACGGGGAATTTTTGCCTTTTTGCCCTAAAATAAAAAAAATTTCTGCAATTTTGTACCAAAATACAAAAAATTTCTGCCTTTTTGCCCCAAAATAAGAGAAATTTTTGCCTTTTTTCCCTGAAATACGTGAAATTTCTGCAATTTTGCCCCAAAATAAGGAAAATTTCTGCAATTTTGCCCCAATGTAAAGGAAATTTCTGCAATTTTGCCTCAAAATAAGGGGATTTTCTGAATTTTTGCTCTTGAAAAAAGGGGATTTTCTCTCTTTTTGCCCCAAAATATGGAGAATTTCTAACTTTTTGCCCGAAAATTATGAGAATTTCTGCAATTTTGCTTCAAAATACGGGGAATTTCTGCCTTTTAGCCCCAAAATAAAGGGAAATTCTGCATTTTACCTCAAAATAGGAATAATTTCTGCCTTTTGCCCCAAAATATGGTGAATTTCTGCCTTTTTGTTCCAAAATAAGGAAAATTTCTTCAATTTTGTACCATAATAAAAGAAATTTCTGCTTTTTGCCCCAAAATAAGGGGAATTTCTGACTTATTGCCCTGAAATAAATGAAATTCTGCAATTTTGCTCGAAAATAAGGGAAATTTGTGCCTTTTTGCCCCAAAATAAGAAGAATTTCTGCCTTTTGCCCCAAAATAGGGAAATTTCAGCATTTTACCTCAAAATAAGTAGAATTTCAGCCTTTTTGCACAAAAATATGGGGAATTTCTGCCTTTTTGCCTCAAAATAAGGAAACTTTTTGCTTTTTTTCTGAAATAAGTGAAATTTCTGCAATTTTGCCCTAAAATATGGGGAATTTCTGTTTTTTGCCTCAAAATAAGGAAAATTTCTGCAATTTTGCCCTAAAATAAGGGAAATTTCTAGCCTTTTTTCCAAAATAAGCGGAATATCTGCTTTTTTGCCCCAAAATAAAGAAAATTACTGCATGTTTTACCCCAAAATTAAGTGAATTTCTGCAATTTTGCTCCAAAATTGAGGATTTTCTGCCTTTTTCGCTGAAAATAAGGGGAATTTCTGCCATTTTGCTGCGAAATAAGTGAAATTTCTGCAGTTTTACCCCAAAATAAGGGGAATTTCTGCCTTTTTGCCCCAAAATTAGGGGAATTTCTGCAATTTTGCTTCAAAATACAGGGAATTTCTCCCTTTTGCCTGAAAATAAAGTGAATGTATACCTTTTTGCCATATAAAAGGGAAATTTCTTTACTTTTGCACCAAAATATGGGGATTTTCCGTTTTTTTGACTCAAAATAAGTGCAATTTCTGCCTTTTCCCCAAAAATAAACGGAATTTCTGTTTGTTTGCCCAAAAATAAAAGGAATATCTGACTTTTTGCCCTGAAATAAGTGAAATTTCTAAAATTTTTCCCCAAAATATGGGAAATGTCTGCTTTTTGCCCCATAATATGGGGAATTTCTGCCTTTTTGTTCCAAAATAAAGAAAATTTCTTCAATTTTGTACCATAATAAAAGAAATTTTGCTTTTTGCCCCTAAATAAGGGGAATTTCTGACTTTTTGCCCTGAAATAAATGAAATTCTGCAATTTTTTCCAGAAATAAGGGAAATTTCTGCCTTTTTGCCCCAAAATAAGAAGAATTTCTGCCTTTTGCCCCAGAATAAGGGAAATTTCAGCATTTTACCTCAAACTAAGAAGAATTTCATCCTTTTTGCACCAAAATATGGGGAATTTCTGCCTTTATGCCCCAAAATAAAAAAACTTTTTGCTTTTTTTCTGAAATAAGTGAAATTTCTGCAATTTTGCCTTAAAATAAGGGAAATTTCTGCAATTTTTCTTCATAATAAGGGAAATTTCTGCAATTTAGCCCAAAAATAAGGGGAATTTCCGTTTTTTGCCCCCAAATAAGGGAAATTTCTGCAATTTTGCCCTAAAATAAGAAAAATTTCTGCCTTTTTGCCCCAAAATTAGAGGAATTTCTGCAATTTTGCTCCAAAATACAGGGAATTTCTTTCTTTTTGCCCGAAAATAAAGAAAATGTATACATTTTTCCCATATAAAAGTGAAATTTCTTTACTTTTGCCTCAAAATAAGGAGATTTTCTGTTTTTTTGACTAAAAATAAGTGCAATTTCTGCTTTTTCCCCAAAAATAATCGGAATTTCTGTTTGTTTGCCCCAAAATAAGGGAAATTTCTGACTTTTTGCCCTGAAATAAATGAAATTTCTAAAATTTTTCCCCAAAATAAGGGAAATGTCTGCTTTTTGCCCCAATATAAGGGGAATTTCTGCCTTTATGCCACAAAATACGGGGAATTTTTGCCTTTTTGCCCTAAAATAAAAAAAATTTCTGCAATTTTGTACCAAAATACAAAAAATTTCTGCCTTTTTGCCCCAAAATAAGAGAAATTTTTGCCTTTTTTCCCTGAAATACGTGAAATTTCTGCAATTTTGCCCCAAAATAAGGAAAATTTCTGCAATTTTGCCCCAATGTAAAGGAAATTTCTGCAATTTTGCCTCAAAATAAGGGGATTTTCTGAATTTTTGCTCTTGAAAAAAGGGGATTTTCTCTCTTTTTGCCCCAAAATATGGAGAATTTCTAACTTTTTGCCCGAAAATTATGAGAATTTCTGCAATTTTGCTTCAAAATACGGGGAATTTCTGCCTTTTAGCCCCAAAATAAAGGGAAATTCTGCATTTTACCTCAAAATAGGAATAATTTCTGCCTTTTGCCCCAAAATATGGTGAATTTCTGCCTTTTTGTTCCAAAATAAGGAAAATTTCTTCAATTTTGTACCATAATAAAAGAAATTTCTGCTTTTTGCCCCAAAATAAGGGGAATTTCTGACTTATTGCCCTGAAATAAATGAAATTCTGCAATTTTGCTCGAAAATAAGGGAAATTTGTGCCTTTTTGCCCCAAAATAAGAAGAATTTCTGCCTTTTGCCCCAAAATAGGGAAATTTCAGCATTTTACCTCAAAATAAGTAGAATTTCAGCCTTTTTGCACAAAAATATGGGGAATTTCTGCCTTTTTGCCTCAAAATAAGGAAACTTTTTGCTTTTTTTCTGAAATAAGTGAAATTTCTGCAATTTTGCCCTAAAATAAGGGAAATTTCTGCAATTTTTCTTCATAATAAGGGAAATTTCTGCAATTTAGCCCCAAAATAAAAGGAATTTCTGTTTTTTCCCCCAGATAAGCGAAATTTCTGCAATTTTGCCCTAAAATAAGGAGAATTTCTGTTTTTAGCCCCAAAATAAGGGGAATTTTTGCCTTTTTGCCACAAAATAAAGAAAATTACTGCATGTTTTACCCCAAAATTAGGTGAATTTCTGGTTTTTTGCCACAAAATAAGGGGAATTTCAGCCTTTTTACCTCAAAATAAAGGGAATTTCTACCTTTTGCCCCAAAATATGGGAAATTTCTGCCTTTTTCTTCCAAAATAAGAAAAATTTCTTCAATTTTGTACCAAAATAAAAGAAATTTCTTCTTTTTGCCCCAAAATAAAAGGAATTTCTGACTTTTTGTCATGAAATAAATGAAATTTCTGCAATTTTGCCCGAAAATAAGAAAAATTTGTGACTTTTTGCCACAAAATATAAAAAATTTCTGCCTTCGTGCCACAAAATAAAAAAAAATTCTGCAATTCTGTACCAAAATAAAAGAAATTTCTCCAATTTTGCCCCAAAATAAGGGAAATTTCTGCAATTTTGCCCCAAAATAAGGGAAATTTCTTCAATTTTGTCCCAAAATAAGGGGAATTTCTGAATTTTTGCCCCGAAATAAGGAGAATTTCTGTATTTTTGCCCCAAAATAAAAGGAATTTCTGCTTTTTGCCCCAAATTAGGGGAGTTTCTTCAATTTTGCTTCAAAATACAGGGAATTTCTGCCTCGTTTCCCAGAAAATAAGAAGAACTTCTGCCTTTTTGCTTCAAATAAAAAAAATTTCTGCATTTTTGCTCCAATAATAGGGGAATTTCTGCAATTTTGCTCCAAAATACGGGGAATTTCTTCCCTTTTGCCCGAAATTAAGGGGATTTTCTGCATTTTTGCCCCGAAATAAAAGAAATTTCTGCAATTTTATTTCAAAATAAAGGGAATTTCTGCCTTTTTTTTCCACAAAATAAAAGGAATTTCTGCCTTTTTTTCCCTGAAATACGTGAAATTTCTGCAATTTTATCCCAAAATAAGAGGAATTTCTGCCTTTTTGCCCCAAAATAAGGGAAATTTCTGCATTTTTGCCCCAAAATAAAAAAAAATTTTGCTTTTTTTCTCTGAAATAAGTGAAATTTCTGCAATTTTGCCCTAAAAAAGGGGAAATTTTTGCATTTTTTCTTCATAATAAAGAAAATTAATGCAATTTTGCCCCAAAATATAGGGAATTTCTGTTTTTTGCCTCAAAATAAGGGAAATTTATGCAATTTTGCCCTAAAATAAAGGAAATTTCTGCCTTTTTCCCCAAAATAAGCGGAATATCTGCCTTTTTGCCCCAAAATAAAGAAAATTACTGCATGTTTTACCCCAAAATTAGGTGAATTTCTGCAATTTTGCTTCAAAATTGAGGATTTTCTGCATTTTTCGCTGAAAATAAGGGGAATTTCTGCCATTTTGCTGCGAAATAAGTGAAATTTCTGCAGTTTTACCCCAAAATAAGGGGAAATTCTGCCTTTTTGCCGCAAAATTAGGGGAATTTCAGCAATTTTGATCCAAAATACAGAAAATTTCTGCCTTTTTGCCCGAAAATAAAGAGAATGTATACCTTTTTGCCATATAAAAGGGAAATTTCTTTACTTTTGCACCAAAATAAGTGGATTTTCCGGTTTTTTTTGACTCAAAATAAGTGCAATTTCTGCATTTCCCCAAAAATAAATGAAATTTCTGTTTGTTTGCCCCAAAATAAAGGAAATTTCTGACTTTTTGCCCTGAAATAAGTGAAATTTCTAAAATTTTTCCCCAAAATAAGTGAAATGTCTGCTTTTTGCCCCAAAATAAGGGGAATTTCTGCCTTTATGCCACAAAATACAGGGAATTTCTGCCTTTTTGCCCTAAAATAAGAAAAATTTCTGCAATTTTGTACCAAAATAAAAAAAATTCTGCCTTTTTGCCCCGAAATAAGAGAAATTTTTGCCTTTTTTCCCTGAAATACGTGAAATTTCTGCAATTTTGCTCCAAAATAAGGAAAATTTCTGCAATTTTGCCACAATGTAAAGGAAATTTCTGCAATTTTGCCCCAAAATAAGGGGATTTTCTTAATTTTTGCTCCCGAAAAAAGGGGATTTTCTCTGTTTTTGCCCCAAAATATGGAGAATTTCTGACTTTTTGCCTGAAAATTATGAGAATTTCTGCAATTTTGCTTCAAAATATGGGGAATTTCTGCCTTTTAGCCCCAAAATATAGGGAATTTCTGCATTTTACCTCAAAATAAGAATAATTTCTGCCTCTTGCCCACAAAATATGGGGAATTTCTGCCTTTTTGTTCCAAAAGAAGGAAAACTTATTCAATTTTGTACCATAATAAAAGAAATTTCTGCTTTTTGCCCCAAAATAAGGGGAATTTCTGACTTTTTGCCTTGAAATAAATGAAATTCTGCAATTTTGCCCGAAAATAAGGGAAATTTGTGCCTTTTTGCCCCAAATTAAGAAGAATTTCTGCCTTTTGCCCCAAAATAAGGGAAATTTCAGCATTTTACCTCAAAATAAGAAGAATTTCAGCCTTTATGCACCAAAATATGGGGAATTTCTGCCTTTTCGCCTCAAAATA
Organism: Micromys minutus; assembly: GCF_963924665.1. Classification (NCBI taxonomy): domain Eukaryota; kingdom Metazoa; phylum Chordata; class Mammalia; order Rodentia; family Muridae; genus Micromys; species Micromys minutus. The sequence continues at coordinate 364,526 of NW_027667208.1, forward strand.
AGAAAACTTTTTGCTTTTTTTTTTGAAATAAGTGAAATTTCTGCAATTTTGCCCGAAAATAAGGGAAATTTCTGCAATTTTTCTTAATAATAAGAGAAATTTCTGCAATTTAGCCCCAAAATAAAAGGAATTTCTGTTTTTTCCCCCAAATAAAGGAAATTTCTGCAATTTTGCCCTAAAATAAAGAGAATTTCTGTTTTTAGCCCCAAAATAAGGGGAATTTTTGCCTTTTTGCCACAAAATAAAGAAAATTACTGCATGTTTTACCCCAAAATTAGGTGAATTTCTGCCTCTTTGCCCCAAAATAAGGGGAATTTCAGCCTTTTTACCTCAAAATAAGTGGAATTTCTACCTTTTGCCCCAAAATATGGAGAATTTCTGTTTTTTGCCCCAAAATAAGGGAAATTTCAGCATTTTACCTCAAAATAAGGAGAATTTCAGCCTTTTTGCACCAAAATATGGGAAATTTCTGCATTTTTGCCCCAAAATATAAAAACCGTTTGCTTTTTTTTCTGAAATAAGTGAAATTTCTGCAATTTTGCCCTAAAATAAGAAAAATTTCTGCAATTTTTCTTCATAATAAGGGAAATTTCTGCAATTTAGCCCCAAAATAAGGGGAATTTCTGTTTTTTGCCCCCAAATAAGGGAAATTTCTGCAATTTTGCCCTAAAATAAGAAGAATTTCTGCCTTTTTGCCCCAAAATTAGGGGAATTTCTGCAATTTTGCTCCAAAATACAGGGAATTTCTGCCTTTTTGCCCGAAAATAAAGGGAATGTATACCTTTTTCCATATAAAAGGGAAATTTCTTTACTTTTCCCCCAAAATAAGGAGATTTTCCGTTTTTTTGACTCAAAATAAGTGCAATTCCTGCCTTTTCCCCAAAAATAAACGGAATTTCTGTTTGTTTGCCCCAAAATAAGGGAAATTTCTGACTTTTTGCCCTGAAATAAGTGAAATTTCTAAAATTTTTCCCCAAAATAAGTGAAATGTCTGCTTTTTGCCCCAAAATAAGGGGAATTTCTGCCTTTATGCCACAAAATACAGGGAATTTCTGCCTTTTTGCCCTAAAATAAGAAAAATTTCTGCAATTTTGTACCAAAATAAAAGAAATTTCTGCCTTTTTGCCCCAAAATAAGAGAGATTTTTGCCTTTTTTCCCAGAAATATGTGAAATTTCTGCAATTTTGCCCCAAAATACGAAAAATTTCTGCAATTTTGCCCCAATGTAAAGGAAATTTCTGCAATTTTGCCCCAAAATAAGGGGATTTTCTGAATTTTTGCTTTCGAAAAAAGGGGATTTTCTCTCTTTTTGCCCCAAAATATGGAGAATTTCTGAATTTTTGCCCGAAAATTATGAGAATTTCTGCAATTTTGCTTCAAAATACGAGGAATTTTTGCCTTTTAGCCCCAAAATAAAGGGAATTTCTGCATTTTACCTCAAAATAAGAATAATTTCTGCCTTTTGCCCCAAAATATGGGAAATTTCAATTTTTGCATTTTTTCTCTGAAATAAGTGAAATTTCTGCAATTTTGCACTAAAATAAGGGAAATTTCTAATATTTTTCCCCGTAATAAAGGAAATTAATGCAATTTTGCCCCAAAATAAGGGGAATTTCTGTTTATTGCCCCAAAATAAGGGAAATTTCTGCAATTTTGCCCTAAAATAAGGGAAATTTCTGCCTTTTGCCCCAAAAAAAGTGGAATTTCTGCGTTTTTGGCCCAACATAAAGAAAATTACTGCATGTTTTACCCCAAAATTAGGTGAATTCCTTCAATTTTGCTTCAAAAATGAGAATTTTCTGCCTTTTTCGTTGAAAATAAGGGGAATTTCTGCCATTTTGCTACGAAATAAGTAAAATTTCGGCAGTTTTATTCAAAAATAAAGGGAATTTCTGCTTTTTGCCCCAAAATTAGGGGAATTTCTGCAATTTTGCTCCGAAATACAGGGAATTTCTGCTTTTTTGCCCGAAAATAAAGGGAATGTTTAACTTTTTGCCATAAAAAAGGGAAATTTCTTCACTTTTGCCCCAAAATAAGAAGATTTTCTGCCTGTTTGACTCAAAATAAGTGCAATTTCTGCCTTTTTCCCAAAAATAAATGGAATTTCTGTTTTTTTGCCCCAAAATAAGGGGAATTTCTGACTTTTTGCCCTGAAATAAGTGAAATTTCTAAAATTTTTCCCCAAAATAAGGTAAATGTCTGCTTTTTGCCCCAAAATAAGGGGAATTTCTGCCTTTTTGCCACAAAATATGGGAAATTTCTGGATTTTTGCCCCAAAATAAGAAAAATTTCTGCAATTTTGTACCAAAATAAAAGAAATTTCTGCCTTTTTGCCCCAAAATAAGAGAAATTTTTGCCTTTTTCCCTGAAATACGTGAAATTTCTGCAATTTTGCCCCAAAATAATGAAAATTTCTGCAATTTTGCCACAATGTAAAGGATATTTCTGCAATTTTGCCCCAACATAAAGAGATTTTCTGAATTTTTGCTCCCGAAAAAAGGGGATTTTCTCTTTTTTTGCCCCAAAATAAGAAGAATTTCTGACTTTTTGCCCGAAAATTATGAGAATTTCTGCAATTTTGCTTCAAAATATGGGGAATTTCTGCCTTTTAGCCCCAAAATAAAGGGAATTTCTGCATTTTACCTCAAAATAAGAATAATTTCTGCCTTTTGGCCCAAAATATAGGGAATTTCTGCCTTTTTGTTCCAAAATAAAGAAAATTTCTTCAATTTTGTACAATAATAAAAGAAATTTCTGTTTTTTGCCCCAAAATAAGGGGAATTTCTGACTTTTTGCCCTGAAATAAATGAAATTTCTGCAATTTTACCCAAAAATAAGGGAAATTTGTGCCTTTTTGCCCAAAATAAGAAGATTTTCTGCCTTTTGCCCCAAAATAAGGGAAATTCTAAAATTTAACCTCAAAATAAGAAGAATTTCAGCCTTTTTGCACCAAAATATGGGGATTTTCTGCCTTTTTGCCCCCAAAATAAAATGAAATTTCTGCATTTTTGCGACAATATTAGGGGAATTTCTCCAATTTTGCTCCAAAATACGGGGAATTTCTGACTGTTTACCCGAAATTAAGAGGATTTTCTGCCTTTTTGCCCCCAAATAAGGAAAATTTCTGATTTTTATGCCAAAATAAAGGGAATTTCTGCCTTATTGCCCCAAAATAAGGGGAATTTCTGCATTTTTGCCCTGAAATAGGTGAAATTACTGCAATTTTACACCAAGATAAGGTGAATTTCTGCCTTTTTGCCCCAAAATAATGGGAATTTCTGCCTTTTTGCTCCAAAATAAGAAAAATTTTCTCTTTTTTTCTCTGAAATAAGTGAAATTTCTGCAATTTTGCCCTAAAATAAGGGAAATTTCTGCAATTATTCCTCATAATAAGGGAAATTTCTGCAATTTGGCCCCAAAATAAGTGGAATTTCTGTTTTTTTGCCCCAAAATAAGGGAAATTTCTGCAATTTTGCCCTAAAATAAGGGGAATTTCTGCCTTATGCCCCAAAATAAGGAAAATTACTGTATTTTTTACCCCAAAATTAGGTGAATTTCTGCAATTTTGCTCCAAAATACGGGGATTTTCTGCCTTTTTCGCCGAAAATAAGGGGAATTTCTGCCTTTTTGCCCAAAAATTAGGGGAATTTCTGCAATTTTGCTCCAAAATACGGGGAATGTCTGCCTTTTTGCCCGAAAATAAAGGGAATGTATACCTTTTTGCCATAAAAAAGAAATTTTTTCATTTTTGCCCCAAAATAAGGGGATTTTCCACCTTTTTTACTCAAATTAAGTGAAATTTCTGCAATTTTGCCCCAAAATAAGGGAAATTTCTGCCTTTTTGCCACAAAATAAAGGGAATTTCTCTCTTTTTGCCCCAAAATAAGGGGAATTTCAGCATTTTACGCCAAAATAAAGGGAATCTCTGCCTTTTTGCCCCAAAATATGGGGAATTTCTGCATTTTTACCCCAAAATAAAGAAAATTTCTGCAATTTTGTACCAAAATAAAAGAAATTTCTGTCTTTTTGCCCCAAAATAAGATAAATTTCTGTGTTTTTTCCTTGAAATAAGTGAAATTTCTGCAATGATGCCCCAAAATAGAGGAAATTTCTGCAATTTTGCCCCAAATTAAGGGGAATTTCTGACTTTTTGCCCTGAAATAAGGAGAATTTCTGTCTTTTTGCCCCAAAATAATGTGAATTTCTACATTTTCCCTCAAAATTAGGGGAATATGTGCAATTTTGCTTCAAAATACAAGGTAATCTGCCTTATTGCACAAAAATAAAGGGAATTTCTGCATTTTGCACCAATATAAAAGGAATTTCTGAAATTTAGCTTTAAAATACGGAGAATTTCTGCGTTATTGCCAGAAATAAAGTGGAATTTCTGCCTTTTTGCCCTGTAATATTTGAAATTTCTGCAATTTTACCCCAAAATAAGGGGAATCTGTTTTTGGCCCCAAAATTAGGGGAATTTCTGCTTTTTGCCCCAAAATAAGGCAAATTTCTGACTTTTTGCCCTGAAATAATTGAAATTTCAGCAATTTTGCCCCAAATAATAGGAATTTCTGCCTTTTTGCCGAAAATAAGGGGAATTTCAGCATTTTACCTCCAAATAAGGGGAATTTCTGCCTTTTTGCCACAAAGTAAAAGGAATTTCTGCCTTTTTGCCCCAAAATATCAGAATTTGAGCCTTTTAACCTCAAAATAAGCGGAATTTCTGCCTTTTGCCCCAAAATATGGGTAATTTCTGCCTTTTTGTTCCAAAATAAGGAAAATTTCTACAATTTTGTATCAAAATAAAAGAAATTAATGCTTTTTGCCCCAAAATAAAAGGATTTTCTGACTTTTTGCGCTGAAATAAATGAAATTCCTGCAATTTTGCCCGAAAATAAGGGAAATTTGTGCTTTTTGCTCCAAAATGTGGGGAATTTCTGCCTTTTTGCCCTAAAATATGCGAATATCAGGATTTTACCTCAAAATAAAAGGAATTTCAGCTCTTTTGCACAAAAATATGGGGAATTTCTGCATTTTTGCCACAAAATAGGAAAAATTTCTGCAAGTCTGTAACAAAATAAAAGAAATTTCTTAAATTTTGCCCCAAAATAAGGGAAATTTCTGATTTTTGCCCCAAAATAAGGAGAATTTCTGTATTTTTGCCCCCAAATAATAAGAATTTCTGCCTTTTGCCACAAAATAAGGGAAAATTCAGAATTTTACCTCAAAATAAGAAGAATTTCAGCCTTTTTGCACCAAAATATGGGGAATTTCTGCCTATTTGCCCCCGAAATAAAAGGAATTTCTGCATTTTTGCCACAATATTAGGGGAATTTCTGCAATTTTATCCCAAAATAAGGGGAATTTCTGCCTTTTTGCCCTGAAATATGTGAAATTTCTGCAATTTTATCCCAAAATAAGGGAAATTTCTGCCTTTTTGCTCCATAATAAAGGAAATTTCTGCATTTTTGCCCCAAAATAAGAAAAATTTTTGCTTTTTTTCTCTGAAATAAGTGAAATTTCGGCAATTTTGCCCTAAAATAAGTGAAATTTCTGCAATTTTTCCCTATAATAAAGGAAATTTCTGCAATTTTGCCCCAAAATAAAGAGAACTTCTGTTTTTTGCCCCAAAATAAGGGAAATTTCTGCAATTTTGCCCGAAAATAAGGGGAATTTCTGCCTTTTGCCTCAAAATAAGGGGAATTTCTGCATTTTTGCCCCAAAATAAAGAAAATTACTGCATGTTTTACCCCAAAATTAGGTGAATTTCTTCAATTTTGCTGCAAAATTGAAAATTATCTGCCTTTTTTGCCGAAAATAAGGGGAATTTCTGCCATTTTGCCGCGAAATAAGTGAAATTTCTGCAGTTTTACCCCAAAATAAGGGGAATTTCTGCCTTTTTGCCCCAAAATTAGAGGAATTTCTGCAATTTTGCTCCAAAATACGGGGAATTTCTGCCTTTTTGCCCGAAAATAAAGGGAATGTATACTTTTTGCCATAAAAAAGGGAAATTTCTACACTTTTGCCACAAAATAAGGGGATTTTCTGCCTTTTTGACTCAAATATTTGCAATATCTGCCTTTTCCTAAAATTAAACGGAATTTCTGTCTTTTTGCCCCAAAATAAAGAGAATTTCTGGCTTTTTGGACCAAAATAAGGGAAATTTCAGCCTTTTTACCTCAAAATAAGGGGAATTTCTGCATTTTCCCCCAAATATGGGGAATTTCTGCCTTTTTACCCCAAAATAAGAAAAATTTCTGCAATTTTGTAACAAAATATAAGAAATTTCTGGCTTTTTGCCCCAAAATTAGAGAAATTTCTGCCTTTTGTCCCTGAAATAAGTGAAATTTCTGCAATTTTGCCCCAAAATAAGGGAAATTTCTCCAATTTTGCCCCAAAGTAAAAGAAATTTCTGCAATTTTGCCCCAAATAAGGGGAATTTCTGACTTTTTGCACCCAAAAAAAGGAGATTTTCTGTCTTTTTGCCCCAAAAGAAGGAGAATTTCAGCCTTTTTGCCGGAAAATTATGAGAATTTGTGCAATTTTTCTTCAAAATACAGAAAATTTCTGCCTTTTAGCCCCAAAATTAAAGGAATTTCTGCATTTTTCCCCAATACTAGGGTAATTTCTGCATTTTACCTCTAAATAAGGGGAATTTCTGCATTTTACCTCAAAATAAGAAGAATTTCTGCCTTTTACCCCAAATTATGGGGAATTTCTGCCTTTTTGTTCCAAAATAAAAAAAATTTCTTCAATTTTGTACCATAATAAAAGAAATTTCTCCTTTTTGCCCCAAAATAAGGGGAATTCCTGAATTTTTACCCTGAAATAAATGAAATTTCTGCAATTTTGCCTGAAAATAAGGGAAATTTGTGCCTTTTTGCCCCAAAATAAAAGGAATTTCTGCCTTTTGCCCCAAAATATAAGGAATTTCAGCATTTTACCTCAAAATAAGGGGAATTTCTGCCTTTTTGCCCTGAAATATGTGAAATTTCTGCAATTTTACCCCAAAATAAGGTGAATTTCTGCCTTTTTGCCCCAAAATAATGGGAATTTCTGCCTTTTTGCCCCAAAATAAAAAAAATTTTTTGCTTTTTTCTCTGAAATAAGTGAGATTTCTGCAATTTTGCCCTAAAATAATGGAAATTTTTGCAATTTTTCCCCTTAATAAGGGAAATTTCTGCAATTTAGCCCCAAAATAAGGGGAATTTCTGTTTTTTGCCCCCAAATAAAGGAAATTTCTGCAATTTTGCCCTAAAATAAGGGGAATTTCTGCCTTTTGCGCCAAAATAAGGGGAATTTCTGCCCTTTTGCCACAAAATAAAGAAAATTACTGCATGTTTTACCCCAAAATTAGGTGAATTTTTGCAATTTTGCTCCAAAATACGAGAATTTTCTGCCTTTTTCGCCAAAAATAAGGGGAATTTCTGCCATTTTGCCGCGAAATAAGTGAAATTTCTGCAGTTTTACCCCAAAATAATAGGAATTTCTGCCTTTTTGCCCCAAAATAAGGAAAATTTCTGCATTTTTGCCCCAAAATATGAAAAATTTTTGCTTTTTTTCTCTGAAATAAGTGAAATTTCTCCAATTTTGCCCTAAAATAAGGGAAATTTCTGCATTTTCTCCCCATAATATAGGAAATTAATGCAATTTTGCCCCAAAATAAGAAAAATATCTGCAATTTTGTACCAAAATAAAAGAAATTTCTGCCTTTTTGCCCCAAAATAAGAGAAATTTTTGCCTTTTTTCCCTCAAATACGTGAAATTTCTGCAATTTTGCCCCAAAATAAAGAAAATTTCTGCAATTTTGCCCCAATGTAAATGAAATTTCTGCAATTTTGCCCCAAAATAAGGGGATTTTCTGAATTTTTGCTCCCGAAAAAAGGGGATTTTCTCTCTTTTTGCCCCAAAGTATGGAGAATGTCTGACTTTTTGCCCGAAAATTATGAGAATTTCTGCAATTTTGCTTCAAAATATGGGGAATTTCTGCCTTTTAGCCCCAAAATAAAGAGAATTTCTGCATTTTACCTCAAAATAAGAATAATTTCTGCCTTTTTTCTCAAAATATGAGGAATTTCTGCCTTTTTGTTCCAAAAGAAGGAAAATTTCTTCAATTTTGTACCATAATAAAAGAAATTTCTGCTTTTTGCCCCAAAATAAAGAAAATTACTGTATTTTTTACCCCAAAATTAGGTAAATTTCTGCAATTTTGCTCAAAATACGGGGATTTTCTGCCTTTTTCGCCGAAAATAAGGGGAATTTCTGCCTTTTTGCACAAAAATTAGGGGAATTTCTGCAATTTTGCTCCAAAATACAGGGAATGTCTGCCTTTTTGCCCGAAAATAAAGGGAATGTATACCTTTTTGCCATAAAAAAGAAATTTTTTCATTTTTGCCCCAAAATAAGGGGATTTTCCACCTTTTTGACTTAAATTAAGTGCAATTTCTGCCTTTTCCCCAAAAATAAACGAAATTTCTGTCTTTGTGCCCAAAAATAAGGGGAAGTTCTGACATTTTGCCCCAAAATAAGGGAAATTTCAGCCTTTTTACCTCAAAATAAGGGGAATTTCTGCCTTTTTGCCCCCAAAATAAAGGGAATTTCTGCATTTTTGCACCAATATTATGGGAATTTCTGCAATTTTGCTCCAAAATACGGGTCATTTCTGCCTTTTTGCCCGAAATTAAGTGGAATTTCTGCCTTTATGTCCGGAAATATGTGAAATTTCTGCAATATTAGCCAAAAATTAGGGATTTCATTTTTTTGCCCCAAAATAAGGCAAATTTCTGACATTTTGCCTTGAAATATTTGAAATTTCTGCAATTTTACCCCAAAATAAGGGGAATTTCTGAATTTTTGCCCCAAAATAAGGGGAATTTCAGCCTTATTACCTCAAAATAAGGGGAATTTCTGCCTTTTTGCCCCAAAATATAAGGAATTTCTGCCTTTTTGCCCCAAAATAAGGAAAATTTCTGCAATTTTGCCGCAAAATAAGGGGAATTTTTTTTTGTCCCAAAATAAAGGAAATTTCAGCATTTTTACCTGAAAATAAGTGAAATTTCTGCAATTTTGCCCCAAATAAGGGAAATTTTTGCAATTTTGCCCAAAAATAAGGTAAATTCCTGCAATTTTGCCCCAAAATAAGTGGAATTTCTGAGTTTTGCCCAAAATAAGGAGAATTTCTGTCTTTTTGCCCCAACATATAGGGAATTTCTGCCTTTTTGCCCCACAATTAGGGAAATTTCTGCAATTTTGCTCCAAAATACGGGGAATTTCTGCCTTTTTGCCTCTATATATGTAAAATTTCTGTCTTTTTAGCCCAAAAAAAGGGAATTTCTGTTATTTTTTGCCCCAAAATAAGGGAAATTTCTGCCTTTTTGGCCCAAAATAAGGGGAATTTCAGACTTTTTACCTCAAAATAAGGGGAATTTTTGCATTTTTGCCACAAAATATTAGGAATTTCTGCCTTTTTGTCCCAATAAGGAAAATTTCTCCCTTTTTTCCCTGAAATAAGTGAAATTTCTGCAATTTTGCCCCAAAATAAGTGAAATTTCTGCAATTTTTCCCCAAAATAAGGGAAATTTCTGGAATTTTGCCCCAAAATAAGTGGAATTTCTGAGTTTTGCCCCAAAATAAGGGGAATGTATACCTTTTGCCACAAAAAAAGGGAAATTTCTTCATTTTTGCCTCAAAATAAGAGGAATTTCTGCATTCTTACCGCAAAATAAGTGAAATTTCTGCCTTATTACCCAAAAATAAACGAAATTTCTGTCTTTTTGCCCCAAAATAAAAGGAATTTTTGAATTTTGCCCTTAAATAAGTGAAATTTCTGCAATTTTGCCCCAAAATGAGGGAAATTTCTGGCTTTTTGCCACAAAGTAAAGGGAATTTCTGTTTTTTTGCCCCAAAATAAGGGGAATTTCAGCATTTTACGCCAAAATAAGGGTAATCTCTGCCTTTTTGCCCCAAAATATGGTGAATTTCTGCATTTTTGCCCCAAAATAAAGAAAATTACTGCATGTTTTACCCCAAAATTAGGTGAATTCCTGCAATTTTGCTCCAAAATTGAGGATTTTCTGCCTTTTTCGCCAAAAATAAGGGGAATTTCTGCCATTTTGCTGCGAAATAAGTAAAATTTCGGCAGTTTTACCCCAAAATACGGGGAATTACTGCCTTTTTGCCCCAAAATTAGGGGAATTTCTGCAATTTTGCTCCAAAATAAGGGAAATTTCTGCCTTTTTGCAACAAAATAAAGGGAATTTCTGTCTTTTTGCCCCAAAATAAGGAAAATTTCAGCATTTTACGCAAAAATAAAGGGAATCTCTGCCTTTTTCCCCCAAATATGGGGAATTTCTGCATTTTTGCCCCAAAATAAAGAAAATTTCTGCAGTTTTCTACCAAAATAAAAGAAATTTCTGCCTTTTTGCCCCAAAATAAGAGAAATTTCTGTGTTTTTTCCCTGAAATAAGTGAAATTTCGGCAATTATGCCCCAAAATAAAGGAAATTTCTGCAATTTTGCCCCAAATTAAGGGGAATTTCTGACTTTTTGCCCTGAAATAAGGAGAATTTCTGTCTTTTTGCCCCAAAATGATGTGAATTTCTACATTTTCCCTCAAAATTAGAGGAATATGTGCAATTTTGCTTCAAAATACAAGGAAATCTGCCTTATTGCACAAAAATAAAGGGAATTTCTGCATTTTGCACCAATATAAGGGGAATTTCTGAAATTTAGCTTTAAAATACGGGGAATGTCTGCGTTATTGCCAGAAATAAAGTGGAATTTCTGCCGTTTTGCCCTGTAATATTTGAAATTTCTGCAATTTTACCCCAAAATAAGGGGAATCTGTTTTTGGCCCCAAAATTAGGGGAATTTCTGATTTTTGCCCCAAAATAAGGCAAATTTCTGACTTTTTGCCCTGAAATAATTGAAATTTCTGCAATTTTGTCCCAAATAATAGGAATTTCTGCCTTTTTTGCCGAAAATAAGGGGAATTTCAGCATTTTACCTCCAAATAAAGGGAATTTCTGCCTTTTTCCACAAAGTAAAGGGAATTTCTGCCTTTTTGCCCCAAAATAACAAAATTTCAGCCTTTAACCTCAAAATAAGGGGAATTTCTGCCTTTTGCCCCAAAATATGGATAATTTCTGCCTTTTTGTTCCAAAATAAGGAAAATTTCTACAATTTTGTATCAAAATAAAAGAAATTTCTCCTTTTTGCCCCAAAATAAAAGGAATTTCTGACTTTTTGCCCTGAAATAAATGAAATTCCTGCAATTTTGCCCGTAAATAAGGGAAATTTGTGCTTTTTGCCCCAAAATGAAGGGAATTTCTGCCTTTTTGCCCCAAAATATGTGAATTTCAGGATTTTACCTCAAAATAAAAGGAATTTCAGCCTTTTTGCACAAAAATATGGGGAATTTCTGCATTTTTGCCCCAAAATAAGGAGAATTTCTGTCTTTTTGCCCCAACATATAGGGATTTTCTGCCTTTTTGCCCCACAATTAGAAGATTTTCTGCAATTGTGCTGCAAATAACGGGGAATTCCTGCTTTTTTGCCCGAATATAAGGGGAATGTATACCTTTTGCCACAAAAAGGAAAATTTCTTCATTTTTGCCTAAAAATAAGAGGAATTTCTGCATTCTTACCGCAAAATAAGTGAAATTTCTGCCTTTTTACCCAAAAATAAACGGAATTTCTGTCTTTTTGCCCCAAAATAAAAGGAATTTTTGATTTTGCCCTGAAATAAGTGAAATTTCTGCAATTTTGCCCCAAAATAAGGGAAATTTCTGCCTTTTTGCCCCAAAATAAAGGGAATTTCTGCCTTTTTGCCCTGAAATTTGTGAAATTTCTTCAATTTTACCCCAAAATAAGGTGAATTTCTGCCTTTTTGCCCCAAAATAATGGGAATTTCTGCATTTTTGCCCCAAAATAAGAAAAATTTTTGCTTTTTTTCTCTGAAATAAGTGAAATTTTTGCAATTTTGCCCTAAATTAAGGGAAATTTCTGATATTTTTCCCCATAATAAAGGAAATTAATGCAATTTTGCCCCAAAATAAGGGAAATTTCTGTTTTTTGCCCCAAAATAAGGGAAATTTCTGCAATTTTGCCCTAAAATAAGGGGAATTTCTGCGTTTTGCCCCAAAATAAATGGAATTTCTGCACTTTTGCCCCAAAATAAAGAAAATTACTGCATGTTTTACCCCAAAATTAGGTGAATTCCTGCAATTTTGCTCCAAAATTGAGGATTTTCTGCCTTTTTCGCCGAAAATAAGGGGAATTTCTGCCATTTTGCTGCGAAATAAGTAAAATTTCGGCAGTTTAACCCCAAAATAAGGGGAATTACTGCCTTTTTGCCCCAAAATTAGGGGAATTTCTGCAATTTTGCTCCAAAATAAGGGAAATTTCTGCCTTTTTGCCACAAAATAAAGGGAATTTCTGTCTTTTTGCCCCAAAATAAGGAAAATTTCAGCATTTTACGCAAAAATAAAGGGAATCTCTGCCTTTTTCCCCCAAATATGGGGAATTTCTGCATTTTTGCCCCAAAATAAAGAAAATTTCTGCAATTTTCTTCCAAAATAAAAGAAATTTCTGCCTTTTTGCCCCAAAATAAGAGAAATTTCTGTGTTTTTTCCCTGAAATAAGTGAAATTTCGGCAATTTTGCTCCAAAATAAAGGAAATTTCTACAATTTTGCCCCAAATTAAGGGGAATTTCTGACTTTTTGCCCTGAAATAAGGAGAATTTCTGTCTTTTTGCCCCAAAATGATGTGAATTTCTACATTTTCCCTCAAAATTAGATGAATATGTGCAATTTTGCTTCAAAATACAAGGAAATCTGCCTTATTGCACAAAAATAAAGGGAATTTCTGCATTTTGCACCAATATAAGGGGAATTTCTGAAATTATCTTTAAAATACCGGGAATGTCTGCGTTATTGCCAGAAATAAAGTGGAATTTCTGCCTCATTGCCCTGTAATATTTGAAATTTCTGCAATTTTACCCCAAAATAAGGGGAATCTGTTTTTGGCCCCAAAATTAGGTGAATTTCTGCTTTTTGCCCAAAAATAAGGCAAATTTCTGACTTTTTCCCCTGAAATAATTGAAATTTCTGCAATTTTGCCACAAATAATAGGAATTTCTGCCTTTTTGCCGAAAATAAGGGGAATTTCAGCATTTTACCTCCAAATAAGGGGAATTTCTGCCTTTTTGCCACAAAGTAAAGGGAATTTCTGCCTTTTTGCCCCAAAATAACGGAATTTCAGCCTTTTTACCTCAAAATAAGGGGAATTTCTGCCTTTTGCCCCAAAATATGGGTATTTTCTGCCTTTTTTTCCAAAATAAGGAAAATTTCTACAATTTTGTATCAAAATAAAAGAAATTAATGCTTTTTGCCCCAAAATAAAAGGTTTTTCTGACTTTTTGCCCTGAAATAAATGAAATTCCTGCAATTTTGCCTGAAAATAAGGGAAATTTGTGCTTTTTGCCCCAAAATGAGAGGAATTTCTGCCTTTTTGCCCCAAAATATGGGGAATGTCAGGATTTTACCTCAAAATAAAAGGAATTTCAGCTCTTTTGCACAAAAATATGGGGAATTTCTGCATTTTTGCCACAAAATAAGAAAAATTTCTACAAGTCTGTAACAAAATAAAAGAAATTTCTAAAATTTTGCCCCAAAATAAGGGAAATTTCTGATTTTTGCCCCAAAATAAGGAGAATTTCTGTATTTTTGCCCCAAAATAAGAAGAATTTCTGCCTTTTGCCCCAAAATAAGGGAAATTTCAGAATTTTACCTCAAAATACGAAGAATTTCAGCCTTTTTGCACCAAAATATGGGAAATTTCTGCCTTTTTGCCCCCAAAATAAAAGGAATTTCTGCATTTTTGCCCCAATATTAGGGGAATTTCTGCAATTTTGCTCCAAAATACGGGGAATTTCTGCCTTTTTACCAGAAATTAAGGGGATTTTCTGCATTTTTGCCCCAAAATAAAGGAAATTTCTGCAATTTTATCCCAAAATAAGGAGAATTTCTACCTTTTTGCCCCAAAATAAGGAGAATTTCTGCCTTTTTGCCCTGAAATATGTGAAATTTCTGCAATTTTACCCCAAAATAAGGTGAATTTCTGCCTTTTTGCCCCAAAATAATGGGAATTTCTGCATTTTTGCCCCAAAATAAGAAAAATTTTTGCTTTTTTTCTCTGAAATAAGTGAAATTTTTGCAATTTTGCCCTAAATTAAAGGAAATTTCTGATATTTTTCCCCATAATAAAGGAAATTGGTGCAATTTTGCCCCAAAATAAGGGATATTTCTGTTTTTTGCCCCAAAATAAGGGAAATTTCTGCAATTTTGCCCTAAAATAAGGGGAATTTCTGCCTTTTTCCCCAAAATAAGTGGAATTTCTGCATTTTTGCCCCAAAATAAAGAAAATTACTGCATGTTTTACCCCAAAATTAGGTGAATTCCTGCAATTTTGTTCCAAAATTGAGGATTTTCTGCCTTTTTCGCCGAAAATAAGGGGAATTTCTGCCATTTTGCTGCGAAATAAGTAAAATTTCGGCAGTTTTACCCCAAAATAAGGGGAATTACTGCCTTTTTGCCCCAAAATTAGGGGAATTTCTGCAATTTTGCTCCAAAATACAGGGAATTTCTGCCTTTTTGCCTGAAAATAAAGGGAATGTTTACCTTTTTGCCATAAAAAAGGGAAATTTCTTCACTTTTGCCCCAAAATAATAAAATTTTCCGCCTTTTTGACTCAAAATAAGTGCAATTTCTGCCTTTTTCCCAAAAATAAACTGAATTTCTGTTTTTTTGCCCCAAAATAAGGGGAATTTCTGACTCTTTGCGCTGAAATAAGTGAAATTTCTAAAATTTTTCCCCAAAATAAGGGAAATGTCTGCTTTTTGCCCCAAAATAAGGGGAATTTCTGCCTTTTTGCCACAAAATATGGGGAATTTCTGCCTTTTTGCCCCAAACTAAGAAAAATTTCTGCAATTTTGTACCAAAATAAAATATATTTCTGCCTTTTTGCCCAAAAATAAGAGAAATTTTTGCCTTTTTTCCCTGAAATACGTAAAATTTCGGCAATTTTGCCCCAAAATAAGGAAATTTTCTGCAATTTTGCCCCAATGTAAAGAAAATTTCTGCAATTTTGCCCCAAAATAAGGGGATTTTCTGAATTTTTGCTCCCGAAAAAAAGGGGATTTTCTCTTTTTTTGCCCCAAAATAAGGAGAATTTCTGACTTTTTGCCCGAAAATCATGAGAATTTCTGCAATTTTGCTTCAAAATACGGGGAATTTCTGCCTTTTAGCCCCAAAATAAAGGGAATTTCTGCATTTTACCTCAAAAAAAAAGAATAATTTCTGCATTTTGCCACAAAATATGGGAAATTTCTGCTTTTTTGTTCCAAAATAATGAAAATTTCTTCAATTTTGTACCATAATAAAAGAAATTTCTGTTTTTGCCCCAAAAAGAGGGGAATTTCTGACTTTTTGCCCTGAAATAAATGAAATTTCTGCAATTTTGTCCGAAAATAAGGGAAATTTGTGCCTTTTTGCCCCAAAATAAGAAGAATTTCTGCCTTTTGCCCCAAAATAAAGGAAATTCCAGAATTTTACCTCAAAAAAGAAGAATTTCAGCCTTTTTGCACCAAAATATGGGGAATTTCTGCCTTTTTGCCCCCAAAATAAAGGGAATTTCTGCATTTTTGCCCCAATATTAGGGGAATTTCTGCAATTTTGCTCCAAAATACGGGGAATATCTTCCTTTTTACCCAAAATTAAGAGGATTTTCTGCATTTGCCCCCAAATAATGAAAATTTCTGCAATTTTATCCCAAAATAAAGAAAATTTCTGCCTTTTTGCCCCAAAATAAGGGGAATTTCTCCCTTTTTGCCCTGAAATATGTGAAATTACTGCAATATTACCCCAAGATAAGGTGAATTTCTGCATTTTTGCCCCAAAATAATGGGAATTTCTGCCTTTTTGCCCCAAAATAAGAAAAATTTTCTTTTTTTTTCTTTGAAATAAGTGAAATTTCTGCAATTTTGCCCTAAAATAAGAGAAATTTCTGCAATTTTTCCCCATAATAATGGAAATTTCTGCAATTTTGCCCCAAAATAAAGGGAATTTCTGTTTTTTGCCCCAAAATAAGGGAAATTTCTGCAATTTTGCCCTAAAATAAGGGTAATTTCTGCCTTTTGCCCCAAAATAAGGAGAATCTCTGCCTTTTTGCCACAAAATAAAAAAAAATTACTATATTTTTTACCCGAAAATTAGGTGAATTTCTGCAATTTTGCTCCAAAATACAGGGATTTTCTGCCTTTTTCGCCGAAAATAAGGGGAATTTTTGCCATTTTGCCGCGAAATAAGTAAAATTTCGGCAGTTTTACCCCTAAATAAAGGAAATTTCTGCCTTTTTGCCCCAAAATTAGGGGAATTTCTGCAATTTTGCTTCAAAATACAAGGAATTTCTGCCTTTTTGCCCGAAAATAAAGGGAATGTTTACCTTTTTGCCATAAAAAAGGGAAATTTCTGCACTTTTGCCCCAAAATAAGGGGATTTTCCGCCTTTTTGACTCAAAATAAGTGCAATTTCTGCCTTTTCCCCAAAAATAAACGGAATTTCTGTTTTTTTGCCCCAAAATAAGGAAAATTTCTAACTTATTACCCTGAAATATGTGAAATTTCTAAAATTTTTCCACAAAATAAGGGAAATGTCTGCTTTTTCCCCAAGATAAGGGGAATTTCTGCCTTTTTGCCACAAAATATGGGAAATTTCTGCCTTTTTGCCCCAAAATAAGAAAAATTTCTGCAATTTTGTACCAAAATAAAAGAAATTTTGCCTTTTTGCCCTAAAATAAGAGAAATTTTTGCCTTTTTTCTCTGAAATACGTGAAATTTCTGCAATTTTGCCCCAAAATAAGGAAAATTTCTGCAATATTGCCCCAATGTAAAGAAAATTTCTGCAATTTTGCCCCAAACTAAGGAGATTTTCTGAATTTTTGCTCCCGAAAAAAGGGGATTTTTTTCTCTTTTTGCCCCAAAATTATGAGAATTTCTGACTTTTTGCCCGAAAATTATGAGAATTTCTGCAATTTTGCTTCAAAATACAGGGAATTTCTGCCTTTTATCCCCAAAATAAAGGGAATTACTGCATTTTACCTCAAAATAAGAATAATATCTGCTTTTTGCCCCAAAATATGAGGAATTTTTGCTTTTTTGTTCCAAAATAAGGAAAATTTCTTCAATTTTGTAACATAATAAAAGAAATTTCTGCTTTTTGCCCCAAAATAAGGGGAATTTCTGAATTTTTGCCCTGAAATAAATGAAATTTCTGCAATTTAGCCCGAAAATAAGGGAAATTTGTGCCTTTTTGCCCCAAAATAAGAAGAATTTCTGCCTATTGCCCCAAAATAAGGGAAATTTCAGCATTTTACCTCAAAATAAGAAGAATTTCAGCCTTTATGCATCAAAATATGGGGAATTTCTGCCTTTTTGTACCCAAAGTAAAGGGAATTTCTGCATTTTTGCCCCAATATTAGGGGAATTTCTGGAATTTTGCTCCAAAATACAGGGAATTTCTGCCTTTTTACCCGAAATTATGAGGATTTTCGGTCTCTTTGCCCCCAAATGAGGGAAATTTCTGCAATTTTATCCCAAAATAAAAAGAATTTCTGCCTTTTTGCCCCAAAATAAGGGGAATTTCTGCCTTTTTGCCGTGTAATATGTGAAATTACTGCAATTTTACCCCAAGATAAGGTGAATTTCTGCCTTTTTGCCCCAAAATAATGGGAATTTCTGCCTTTTTGCCCCAAAATAAGAAAATTTTTTTCTTTTTTTCTCTGAAATAAGTGAAATTTCTGCAATTTTTCCCTAAAATAAGGGAAATTTCTGCAATTTTTCCCCATAATAAGGGAAATTTCTGCAATTTTGCTCCAAAATAAGGGGAATTTCTGTTTTTGCCCCAAAATAAGGGACATTTCTGCAATTTTGCCCTAAAATAAGGGGAATTTCTGCCTTTTGCCCCAAAATAAAGAGAATTTCTGCCTTTTTGCCACAAAATAAAAAAAAATTGCTATATTTTCTACCTCAAAATTAGGTGTATTTCTGCAATTTTGCTCCAAAATATGGGGATTTTCTGCCTTTTTCGCCAAAAATAAGGAGAATTTCTGCATTCTTGCCCAAAAATTAGGGGAATTTCAGTAATTTTGCTCAAAATACGGGGAATTTCTGCCTTTTTGCCCGAAAATAAAGGGAATGTATAAATTTTTGCCATAAAAAATGGAAATTTCTTCATTTTTGCCCCAAAATAAGGGGATTTTCCACCTTTTTGACTCAAAATAAGTGCAATTTCTGCCTTTTCCCCAAAAATAAACGAAATTTCTGTCTTTTGCCCAAAAATAACAGGAATTTCTGATATTTTGCCTAAAAATAAGGGGAATTTCAGCCTTTTTACCTCAAAATAAGGGGAATTTCTGCCTTTTGCCCTCAAAATAAAGGGAATTTCTGCATTTTTGCACCAATATAAAGGGAATTTCTGCAATTTTGCTCCAAAATACGGGTCATTTCTGCCTTTTTGCCCGAAATTAAGTGGAATTTCTTCCTTTTTGTTCGGAAATAAGTGAAATATCTGCAATTTTAGTCAAAAATTAGGGATTTCATTTTTTGCCCCAAAATAAGGGAAATTTCTGCCATTTTGCCCTGAAATATTTGAAATTTTTGCAATTTTACCCTAAAATAAGGAAAATTTCTGCCTTTTTGCCCCAAAATAAGGGGAATTTCAGCCTTATTACCTCAAGATAAGGGGAATTTCTGCTTTTTGCCCCAAAATATAATGAATTTCTGCCTTTTTGCCCCAAAATAAGGAAAATTTCTGCAATTTTGCCGCAAAATAAGGGGAATTTCTCCCTTTCTGTCCCAAAATAAAGGAAATTTCAGTTTTTTTACTTGAAAATAAGTGAAATATCTGCAATTTTGCCCCAAATAAGGAAAATTTTTGCAATTTTGCCCCAAAATAAGGTAAATTCCTGCAATTTTTCCCCAAAATAAGTGTATTTTCTGAGTTTTGCCCGAAAAATAAGGAGAATTTTTGTCTTTTTGCCCCAAAATATAGGGAATTTCTGCGTTTTTGCCCCACAATTAGGGGAATTTCTACAATTTTGCTCCAAAATATGGAGAATTTCTGCCTTTTTGTCCAAAAATAAGGGGAATGCATACATTTTTGCCATAAAAAAGGGAAATTTCTTCATTTTTGCTCCAAAATAAGGGGAATTTCTGCTTTTTGCCTCTATATATGTAGAAATTTTGTCTTTTTCCCCCAAAAGAAAAGGAAATTCTGTCTTTTTTGCCCCAAAATAAGGGGAATTTCTGACTTATTACCCTGAAATAAGTGAAATTTCTGCAATTTTACTCCAAAATTAGGGAAATTTCTGCGTTTTTGCCCCAAAATAAGGGGAATTTCAGCCTTTTTACCTCAAAATAACGGGAATTTCTGCTTTTTTGCCACAAATTACTAGGAATTTCTGTCTTTTTGTACCAAAATAAGGAAAATTTCTGCCTTTTTTCCCTGAAATAAGTGAAATTTCTGCAATTTTGCCCCAAAATAAGTGAAATTTCTTCAATTTTGCCCCAAAATAAGGGAAATTTCTGGAATTTCGCCCCAAAGTAAGTGGAATTTCTGAGTTTTGCCCCAAAATAAGGAGAAATTCTGTCTTTTTGCCCCAACATATAGGGAATTTCTGCCTTTTTGCTCCACAATTAGGGGAATTTCTGTATTTTTGCCCCATAATATGGGAAATTTCTGCCTTTTTGCCCCAAAATAAGAAAAATTTCTGCAATTCTGTACCAAAATAAAAGAAATTTCTGCCTTTTTGCCCCAAAATAAGAAAATTTTTGCTTTTTTTTCTGAAATAATTAAAATTTCTGCAATTTTGCCCCAAAATAAGTGAAATTTCTGAGTTTTGCCCCAAAATATATGAAATTTTTGCATTTTTGCCCCAAAATAAGAAAAATTTCTGCAATTTTGTACCAAAATAAAAGAAATTTCTGTTTTTTTGCCCCAAAATAAGAAAATTTCTGCTTTTTTTTCTGAAATAAGTGAAATTTCTTGAATTTTGCCCCAAAATAAGTGAAATTTCTGAATTTTGCCCCAAAATAAAGAGAATTTCTGTCTTTTTGCCCCAACATATAGGTAATTTCTGCCTTTTTGCCCCACAATTAGGGTAATTTCTGCAATTTTGCTCTAAAATACGGGGAATTTCTGCCTTTTTGTCAAAAATAAGAAGAATGCATAACTTTTTGCCATAAAAAAGGGAAATTTCTTCATTTTTGCTCCAAAATAAGGGGAATTCTGATTTTTGCCTCTGAATAAGTGGAATTTCTGTTTTTTCCCCCAAAATAAAGGGATTTTCTGTCTTTTTTGCCCAAAAATAAGTAAAATTTCTGACTTATTACCCCGAAATAAGTGAAATTTCTGCAATTTTGCCCCAAAATAAAGGAAATTTCTGCCGTCTTGCCCCCAAATAACCGGAATTTCAGGCTTTTTACCTCAAAATAAGGAGAATTTTTGCATTTTTGCCACAAAATATTAGGAATATCTGCAATTTTGCCCCAAAATAAGGGAAACTTCTGCTTTTTTGCCCTGAAATATGTGAAATTTCTGCAATTTTACCACAAAATA
Organism: Micromys minutus; assembly: GCF_963924665.1. NCBI lineage: Eukaryota > Metazoa > Chordata > Mammalia > Rodentia > Muridae > Micromys > Micromys minutus. The sequence continues at coordinate 385,195 of NW_027667208.1, forward strand.
AGGAGAATTTCTGCCTTTTTGCCCTAAAATAATGGGAATTTCTGCCTTTTTGCCCCAAAATAAGAGAAATTTCTGCCTTTTTGCCACAAAATAAGGGGAATTTCTGTCTTTTTGACCACAAAATAAGGGAAATTTCTGTCTTTTTGCCCCCTAATAAAAGGAATTTCTGCCCTTTTTGCCCCACAATTAGGGGAATTTCTGCAATTTAGCTCCAAAATACGGGTAATTTCTGCCTTTTTGCCCGAAAATAAGGGGAATGCATACCTTTTTGCCATAAAAAAGGGAAATTTCTTCATTTTTGCTCTAAAATAAGGGGAATTTCTGCCTTTTTGCCTCTATATATGTAGAATTTCTGTCTTTTTGCCCCAAAACAAAGGGAATTTCTGTCTTTTTTGCCCCAAAATAAACGGAATTTCTGTCTTTTTGCCCCAAAATAAAAGGAATTTTTGAATTTTGTCCTGAAATAAGTGAAATTTCTGCAATTTTGCCCCAAAATAAGGGAAATTTCTGCCTTTTTGCCACAAAATAAAGGGAATTTCTGTCTTTTTGCCCCAAAATAAGGGGAATTTCAGCATTTTACGCCAAAATAAAGGGAATCTCTGCCTTTTTGCCTCAAAATATTGGGAATTTCTGCATTTTTGCCCCAAAATAAAGAAAATTTCTGCAATTTTGTGCCAAAATAAAAGAAATTTCTGCCTTTTTGCCCCAAAATAAGAGAAATTTCTGTGTTTTTCCCTGAAATAAGTGAAATTTCTGCAATTTTGCCCCAAAATAAAGGAAATTTCTGCAATTTTGCCCCAAATTAAGGGGAATTTCTGACTTTTTGCCCTGAAATAAGGAGAATTTCTGTTTTTTCGCCCCAAAATTATGTGAATTTCTGCATTTTCCCTCAAAATTAGGAGAATGTGTGCAATTTTGCTTCAAAATACAAGGAAATCTGCCTTATTGCACAAAAATAAAGGGAATTTCTGCATTTTGTACCAATATAAGGGGAATTTCTAAAATTTAGCTTTAAAATACAGGAAATTTCTGCGTTATTGCACGAAATAAAGTGTAATATCTGCTTTTTTGCCCTGTAATATTTGAAATTTCTGCAATTTTACCCCAAAATAAGGGGAATCTGTTTTTGGCCCCAGAATTAGGGGAATTTCTGCTTTTTGCCCCAAAATAAGGCAAATTTCTTACTTTTTGCCCTGAAATAATTGAAATTTCTGCAATTTTGCCCCAAAATAATAGGAATTTCTGCCTTTTTGCCGAAAATAAGGGGAATTTCAGCATTTTACCTCCAAATAAGGGAAATTTCTGCCTTTTTGCCACAAAATAAGGGGAATTTCTGCCCTATAGCCCATAAATAAGGAAAATTTCTGCTTTTCTGCCCCAATTAATGGGAATTTCTGCCTTTTTGCCACAAAGTAAAGGGAATTTCTGCATTTTTGCCCCAAAATAACAGAATTTCAGCCTTTTTACCTCAAAATAAGGGGAATTTCTGCCTTTTGCCCCAAAATATGTGTAATTTCTGCCTTTTTGTTCCAAAATAAGGAAAATTTCTACAATTTTGTATCAAAATAAAAGAAATTTCTGCTTTTTGCCCCAAAATAAAAGGAATTTCTGACTTTTTGCCCTGAAATAAATGAAATTCCTGCAATTTTGCCCGAAAATAAGGGAAATTTGTGCTTTTTGCCCCAAAATGAGGGGAATTTCTGCCTTTTTGCCCCAAAATATGGGGCATTTCAGGATTTTACCTCAAAATAAGGGGAATTTCAGCGTTTTTGCACAAAAATATGGGGAATTTCTGCATTTTTGCCACAAAATAAGAAAAATTTCTGCAAGTCTGTAACAAAATAAAAGAAATTTCTAAAATTTTGCCACAAAATAAGAGGAATTTCTGATATTTGCCCAAAAATAAAGGGAATTTCTGCCTTTTGCCCCAAAATTAGGGGAGTTTTTGCAATTTTGCTTCAAAATACAGGGAATTTCTTCCTCTTTTCCCGAAAATAAGGGAAACTTCTGCCTTTTTGCCCCAAATAAAAGGAATTTCTGCATTTTTGCCCCAATATTAGGGGAATTTCTGCAATTTTGCTCCAAAATACAAGGAATTTCTGCCTTTTACCCGAAATTAAGGGGATTTTCTGCCTTTTTGCCCCCAAATAAGAGAAATTTCTGCAATTTTATTCCAAAATGAGGAGAATTTCTGCCTTTTTGCCCCAAAATAAAGGGAATTTCGGCCTTTTTGCCCTGAAATATGTGAAATTTTTGCAATTTTACCCCAAAATAAGGTGAATTTCTGCCTTTTTGCCCCAAAATAATGGGAATTTCTGCCTTTTTGCCCCAAAATAAGAAAAATTTTTGCTTTTTTTCTCTGAAATAAGTGAAATTTCTGCAATTTTCCCTAAAATAAAGGAAATTTCTGCAATTTTTCCCATAATAAAGGAAATTTCTGCAATTTTGCCCCAAAATAATGGGAATTTCTGTTTTTTGCCCCAAAATAAGGGAAATTTCTGCAATTTTGTCCTAAAATAAGGGGAATTTCGGCCTTTTGCCCCAAAATAAGAAGAATTTCTGCCTTTTTGCCCCAAAATAAAGAAAATTACTGTATTTTTTACACCAAAATTAGGTGAATTTCTTTAATTTTGCTCCAAAATACAGGGATTTTCTGCCTTTTTCGCCAAAAATAAAGGAAATTTCTGCCTTTTTGCCCAAAAATTAGGGGAATTTCTGCAATTTTGCTCCAAAATACGGGGAATTTCTGCCTTTTTGCCCGAAAATAAAGGGAATGTATACCTTTTTTCCATAAAAAAAGAAATTTCTTCATTTTTGCCCCAAAATAAGGGGATTTTCCACCTTTTTGACTCAAAATAAGTGCAATTTCTGTCTTTTCCCCAAAAATAAACGAAATTTCTGTCTTTTTACCCAAAAATAAGGGGAATTTCAGCATTTTTACCTCAAAATAAGGGGAATTTCTGCCTTTTTGCCCACAAAATAAAAAGAATTTCTGCATTTTTGCACCAATATTAGGGAAATTTCTGCAATTTTGCTCCAAAATACTGGTCATTTCTGCCTTTTTGCCCGAAATTAAGTGGAATTTCTGCATTTTGTCCGGAAATAAGTGAAATTTCTGCAATTTTAGCCAAAAATTAGAAATTTCATCTTTTTTCCCAAAATAAGGGAAATTTCTGCCATTTTGCCCTGAAATATTTGAAATTTCTGCAATTTTAGCCCAAAATAAGGAAAATTTCTGCCTTTTTACCCCAAAATAAAGGGAATTTCAGCCTTATTACCTAAAAATAAGGGGAATTTCTGGCTTTTTGCCCCAAAATATAAGGAATTTCTGCCTTTTTGCCCAAAATAAGGAAAATTTCTGCAATTTTGCCCCAAAATAAAGGGAATTTCTCTCTTTTTGCCACAAAATAAAGGAAATTTCAGCCTTTTTACCTTAAAATAAGTGAAATTTCTGAAATTTTGCCCCAAATAAGGGAAATTTTTGCAATTTTGCCCCAAAATAAGGTAAATTCCTGCAATTTTGCCCCAAAATAAATGGAATTTCTGAGTTTTGCCCCAAAATAAGGAGAATTTCTATCTTTTTGCCCCAAAATATAGGGAATTTCTGCTTTTTGCGCCAAAATTAGGGGAATTTCTGCAATTTTGCTCCAAAATACGGGGAATTTCTGCCTTTTTGCCCGAAAATAAGGGGAATGCATACATTTTTGCAATAAAAAAGGGAAATTTCTTCATTTTTGCTCCAAAATAAGGGGAATTTCTGCCTTTTTGCCTCTAAATAAGTAAAATTTCTGTCTTTTCCCTTCAAAACAAAGAGAATTTCTGTCTTTTTTGCCCCAAAATAATGAAAATTTCTGACTTATTACCCTGAAATATTTGAAATTTCTGCAATTTTGCCCCAAAATAAGGTAAATTTCTGCCTTTTTGCCCCCAAATAAGGGGAATTTTAGCCTTTTTACCTCAAAATAAGAGGAATTTCTGCATTTTTGCCACCAAATATTAGGAATTTCTGCTTCTTTGCCGAAATTAAGAAAAATTTCTGCCTTTTTACCTGAAATAATTGAAATTTCTGCAATTTTTCCTAAAATAAGGAAAATTTCTGCAATTTTGCCCCAAACTAAGGGAATTTTTTGGAATTTTGCCTTAAAATAAGTGGAATTTCTGAGTTTTGCCCCAAAATAATGAGAATTTCTGCCTTTTTGCCGCAAAATAAAGAAAATTACTACATGTTTTACCCCAAAATTAGGTGAATTTCTGCAATTTTGCTCCAAATTACGGGGATTTTCTGCCTTTTTCGCTGAAAATAAAGGGAATTTCTGCCATTTTGCCACGAAATAAGTGAAATTTCTGCAGTTTTATTCCAAAATGAGGGGAATTTCTGCCTTTTTGCCAAAAAATTAGGGGAATTTCTGCAATTTTCCTCCAAAATACGTAGAATTTCTGCATTTTTGATTGAAAATAAAGGGAATGTATACCTTTTTGCCATAAAAAAAGTAAATTTCTTCATTTTTGCCCCAAAATAAGGGGATTTTCCAGTTTTTTGACTCAAAATAAGTGCAATTTCTGCCTTTTTCTCCAAAAATAAACAAAATTTCTGTCTTTTTGCCCAAAAATAAGGGGAATTTCTGCCTTTTTGTCCCAAAATATGGGGAATTTCTGCATTTTTACCCCAAAATAAGAAAAATTTCTGCAATTTTGTACCAAAATAAAAGAAATTTCTGCCTTTTTGCCCCAAAATAAGAAAATTTCTGCCTTTTTTCCCTGAAATAAGTGAAATTTCTGCAATTTTGCCCCAAAATAAGGGAAATTTCTGCAATTTTGCCCCAATGTAAATGAAATTTCTGCAATTTTGTCCCAAAAAAATGGGAATTTCTGACTGTTTGCTCCCGAAAAAAGAATGTTTTCTGTCTTTTTGCCCCAAAATAATAAGAATTTCAGCCTTTATGCCCTAAAATTATGAGAATTTCTGCAATTTTGCTTCAAAATACGGGGAATTTCTGCTTTTAAGCCCCAAAATAAAGGGAATTTCTGCATTTTCCCCCAATATTTGGGGAATTTCTGCATTTTACCTCTAAATAAGGGTGAATATCTGCATTTTTCCTCAAAATAAGAAGAATTTCTGCCTTTTGCCAGAAAAAATGGGGATTTTCTGACTTTTTCTTCAAAATAAGGAAAATTTCTTCAATATTTTACCATAATAAAAGAAATTTCTGCTTTTTGCACCTAAATAAGGGGAATTTCTGACTTTTTGCCCTGAAATAAATGAAATTTCTGCAATTTTGCCCGAAAATAAGGGAAATCTGTGCCTTTTTGCCCCAAATTAGGGGATTTCTGCCTTTTGACACAAAATATGGGGAGTTTCAGCATTTTACTTCAAAATAAGGGGAATTTCAGCCTTTTTGCACCACAATATAGAGAATTTCTGCTTTTTGCCGCAAAATAAAGGGAATTTCTGCATTTTTGCACAAATATTAGGGGAATTTCTGCAATTTTGCTCCAAAATACGGGTAATTTCTGCCTTTTTGCCCAAAATTAAGTGGAATTTCTGCCTTTTTGAACCGAAATAAGTGAAATTTCTTCAATTTTAGCCAAAAATTAGGGATTTCATCTTTTTGCCCCAAAATAAGGGGAATTTTGGCCATTTTGCCCTGAAATATTTGAAATTTCTGCAATTTTACCCCAAAATAAGGGGAATTTCTGCCTATTTGCCCTAAAATAAGGGGAATTTCAGCCTTTTTACCTCAAAATAAGGGGAATTTCTGCATTTTTGCCACAAAATATACGGAATTTCTCCCTTTTTGCCCTCAAATAAGGAAAATTTCTGCATTTTGCCCCAAAGTAAGGGAAATTTCTCCATTTTTGCCCCAAAATAAAGGAAATTTCAGCCTTTTTACCTGAAAATAAGTGAATTTACTGCAATTTTGCCCCAAAATAAAGGAAATTTCTGGAATTTTGCCCCAAAATAAGGGGAATTTCTGATTTTTGCCCCAAAGTAAAGGGAATTTCTGCCTTTTGCCCCAAAATTATGGGAATATCTGCAATTTTGCTCCAAAATACGGGGAATTTCTGCTTTTTTGCCCGAAAATAAGGTGAATGCATAACTTTTTGACATAAAAAATGGAAAATTCTTCATTTTTGCTCCAAAATAAGGGGAATTTCTGACTTATTACCGTGAAATAAGTGAAATTTCTGCAATTTTGCCTCAAAACAAGTAAAATTTCTGCACTTTTGCCACAAAATAAGGGGAATTTCTGCATTTTTGCCACAAAATATTAGAAATTTCTGCCTTTTTGACCCAAAATAATAAAAATTTCTGCCTTTTTTCCCTGAAATAAGTGAAATTTCTGCAATTTTGCCCCAAAATAAGTGAAATTTTTGCATTTTTGCCCCAAAATAAGGGAAATTTCTGGAATTTTGCCCCAAAATAAGGGGAATTTCTGCCTTTTTGCCCAAAATAATGGGAATTTCTTCCTTTTTGCCACGAATTAAGAAAAATTTTGGCTTTTTTTTTCTGAAATTAGTAAAATTTCTGCAATTTTGCTCCAAAATAAGGGAAATTTCTGCCTTTTTGCCCCTAAATAAGGGGAATTTCAGCATTTTACCTCAAAATAAGGGGAATTTCTGCATTTTTTCCACAAAATATTAGGAATTTCTGCCTTTTTGCCCAAAATTAAGCAATATTTCTGCCTTTTTTCCCTGAAATAAGTGAAATTTCTGCAATTTTGCCCCAAAATAAGGGAAATTTTTGCATTTTTTGCCCCAAAATAAGGGAAATTTCTGGAATTTTGCCCCAAAGTAAGGGGAATTTCTGTCTTTTTGCCCAAAATAATGGGAATTTCTGCCTTTTTGCCCCGAATTAAGAAAAATTTTAGCTTTTTTTCTCTGAAATTAGTGAAATTTCTGCAATTCTGCCCCAAAATAAGGGAAATTTCTGCCTTTTTGCCCCTAAATAATGGGAATTTCAGGATTTTACCTCAAAATAAGGGGAATTTCTGCATTTTTTCCACAAAATATTAGGAATTTCTGCCTATTTGCCCCAAATTAAGAAAAATTTCCACCTTTTTTCCCTGAAATAAGTGAAATTTCTGCAATTTTTCCCCAAAATAAGCGAAATTTCTGGAATTTTGCCCCAAAATAAGGGGAATTTCTGCATTTTTTCCACAAAATATTAGGAATTTCTGCCTTTTTTCCCAAAATTAAGCAAAATTTCTGCCTTTTTCCCCTGAAATAAGTGAAATTTCTGCAATTTTCTTCCAAAATAAGTGGAATTTCTGAGTTTTGCTTCAAAATAAGGAGAATTTCTGTCTTTTTGCCCCAACAAATAGGGAATTTCTGCCTTTTTGTCCCACAACTAGGAGAATTTCTGATATTTTGCTCCAAAATACGAGGAATTTCTGCTGTTTTTCCCGAAAATAAAGGGAATGTATACCTTTTGCCACAAAAAAGACAAATTTCTTCATTTTTGCCCCAAAATAAGAGGAATTTCAGCCTTTTTACCTCAAAATAAGTGAAATTTCTGCTTTTTACCCAAAAATAAACGGAATTTCTGTCTTTTTGCCTCAAAATAAAAGAAATTTTTGAATTATGCCCTGAAATAATTGAAATTTCTGCAATTTTGCCCCAAAATAAGTGAAATTTCTGCCATTTTGCCACAAAATAAGGGGAATTTCTGCATTTTTGCCACAAAATATTAGGAATTTCTGCCTTTTTGCCCCAAGATAAGAAAAATTTCTGCCTTTTTTCCCTGAAATAAGTGAATTTTCTGCAATTTTGCCCCAAAATAAGTGAAATTTCCGCAATTTTGGCCCAATATAAAGGAAATTTCTGGAATTTTGCCCCAAAATAAGAGGAATTCCTGATTTTTGCCCCAAAGTAAAGGAAATTCCGCCTTTTGTCCCAAAATTAGGGGAATTTCTGCAATTTTGCTCTAAAATACGGAGAATTTTTGCTTTTTTGCCCGAAAATAAGGGGAATGCATAACTTTTTGACATAAAAAAGGGAAATTTCTTCATTTTTGCTCCAAAATAATGGGAATTTCTGACTTATTACCCTGAAATATGTGAAATTTTTTCAATTTTGCCCCTAAATAAGGGAAATTTCTTCATTTTTGCCTCCAAATAAGGGGAATTTCAGCATTTTTACCTCAAAATAAGGAAAATTTCTGCCTTTTTTCCATGAAATAAGTGAAATTTCTGCAATTTTGCCCCAAAATAAGTGAAATTTTTGCATTTTTTCCCCAAAATAAGGGAAATTTCTGGGATTTAGCCCCAAAATAAGGGGAATTTCTGAGTTTTGCCCCAAAATAAGGAGAATTTCAGTCTTTTTGCCCCAAAATATAGGTAATTTCTGCTTTTTTGCCCTACAATTAGGGGAATTTCTGCAATTTTGCTACAAAATATGGGGAATTTCTGTCTTATTGCCCTAAAATAAGGAGAATGCATACCTTTTTGCCATAAAAAAGGAAATTTCTTCATTTTTGCTCCAAAATAAGACGAATTTCTGCCTTTTTGCCTATAAATAAGTGGAATTTCTGTCTTTTTTCCCCAAAACAAAGGGAATTTCTGTATTTTATGCCCCAAAATAAGGAAAATTTCTGACTTATTACCTTGAAATAAGTAAAATTTCTGCAATTTTGCCCCAAAATAAGTGGAATTTCTGAGTTTTGCCCCAAAATAAAAAGAATTTCTGTCTTTTTGCCCCAACAAATAGGGAATTTCTGCATTTTTGTCACACAACTAGGGGAATTTCTGCAATTTTCTCCAAAATACGAGGAATTTCTGCTTTTTTTCCTGAAAATAAGGGGAATGTATACCTTTTGCCACAAAAAATGGAAATTTCTTCATTTTTGTCCCAAAATAAGAGGAATTTCTGCCTTTTTACCTCAAAATGAGTGAAATCTCTGCTTTTTACCCAAAAATAAACAGAATTTCTGTCTTTTTGCCCCAAAATAAAAGAAATTTTTGAATTATGCCCTGAAATAATTGAAATTTCTGGAATTTTGCCCCAAAATAAGTGAAATATCTGCCATTTTGCCACAAAATAAGGGGAATTTCTGCATTTTTGCCACAAAATATTAGGAATTTCTGCTTTTTGCCCCAAAATAAGGAAAATTTCTGCCTTTTTTCCCTGAAATAAGTGAAATTTCTGCAATTTTGCCCCAAAATAAGGGAAATTTCTGGAATAGACCCAAAATAAGTGGAATTTCTGAGTTTTGCCCAAAAATAAAGAGAATTTCTGTCTTTTTGCCCCAACATATAGGGAATTTCTGCCTTTATGCCCCACAATTAGGGCAATTTCTCCAATTTTTCTCCAAAATACGAGGAATTTCTGCTGTTTTTCCTGAAAATAAGGGGAATGTATACCTTTTGCCACAAGAAAGAGAAATTTCTTCATTTTTGTTCCAAAATAAGAGGAATTTCTGCTTTTTTACCTCAAAATAAGTAAAATTTCTGCTTTTTACCCAAAAATAAACAGAATTTCTGTCTTTTTGCCCAAAAATAAAAGAAATTTTTGAATTATGCCCTGAAATAATTGAAATTTCTGCAATATTGCCTCAAAATAAGTGAAATTTCTGCCATTTTGCCACAAAATAAGAAAAATTTCTGCATTTTTGCCACAAAATATTAGGAATTTCTGACATTTTGCCCCAAAATAAGGAAAATTTCTGCCTTTTTTCCCTGAAATAAGTTAAATTTCTGCAATTTTGCCCCCAAATAAGTGAAATTTCTGAAATTTTGCTTCAACATAAGGGAAATTTCTGGAATTTTGCCCCAAAATAAGTGGAATTTCTGAGTTTTGCCCCAAAATAAGGAGAATTTCTGTCTTTTTGCCCCAACAAATAGGGAATTTCTGCCTTTTTGTCCCACAACTAGGGGAATTTCTGCAATTTTGCTCCAAAATACGAGGAATTTCTGCTTTTTTTTCCGAAAATAAGGGGAATGTATAACCTTTGCCACAAAAAAGTGAAATTTCTTCATTCTTGCCCCAAAATAATAGGAATTTCTGCCTCTTTACCTCAAAATAAGTGAAATTTCTGCTTTTTACCCAAAAATAAACAGAATTTCTGTCTTTTTGCCCCAAAATAAAAGAAATTTTTGAATTATGCCCTGAAATAATTGAAATTTCTGGAATTTTGCCCCAAAATAAGTGAAATTTCTGCCATTTTGCCACAAATTAAGGGAAATTTCTGCATTTTGCCACAAAATATTAGGAATTTCTGCTTTTTGCCCCAAAATAAGGAAAATGTCTGCCTTTTATCCCTGAAATAAGTAAAATTTTTGCAATTTTGCCACAAAATAAGTGAAATTTCTGCAATTTTGCCCCAAAATAAGTGAAATATCTGCCATTTTTCCACAAAATAAGTGGAATTTCTGAGTTTTGCCCCAAAATAAAGAGAATTTCTGTCTTTTTGCCTCAACAAATAGGGAATTTCTGCCTTTTTGTCCCACAACTAGGGGAATTTCTGCAATTTTGCTCCAGAATACGAGGAATTTCTGCTTTTTTCCCGAAAATAAGGGGAATGTATACCTTTTGCCACAAAAAAGGGAAATTTCTTCATTTTTGCCCCAAAATAAGAGGAATTTCTGCCTTTTTACCTCAAAATGAGTGAAATCTCTGCTTTATCCAAAAATAAACAGAATTTCTGTCTTTTTGCCCCAAAATAAAAGAAATTTTTGAACTATGCCCTGAAATAATTGAAATTTCTGGAATTTTGCCCCAAAATAAGTGAAATATCTGCCATTTTGCCACAAAATAAGGGGAATTTCTGAATTTTTGCCACAAAATATTAGGAATTTCTGCCTTTTTGCCCCAAAATAAGGAAAATTTCTGCCTTTTTTCCCTGAAATAAGTGAAATTTCTGCAATTTTGCCCCAAAATAAGGGAAATTTCTGGAATAGACCCAAAATAAGTGGAATTTCTGAGTTTTGCCCAAAAATAAAGAGAATTTCTGTCTTTTTGCCCCAACATATAGGGAATTTCTGCCTTTTACCCCACAATTAGGGCAATTTCTCCAATTTTGCTCCAAAATACGAGGAATTTCTGCTGTTTTTCCCGAAAATAAGGAGAATGTATACCTTTTGCCACAAGAAAGAGAAATTTCTTCATTTTTGCCCCAAAATAAGAGGAATTTCTGCTTTTTTACCTCAAAATAAGTAAAATTTCTGCTTTTTACTCAAAAATAAACAGAATTTCTGCCTTTTTGCCCAAAAATAAAAGAAATTTTTGAATTATGCCCTGAAATAATTGAAATTTCTGCAATATTGCCTCAAAATAAGTGAAATTTCTGCCATTTTGCCACAAAATAAGAAAAATTTCTGCATTTTTGCCACTAAATATTAGGAATTTCTGACTTTTTGCCCCAAAATAAGGAAAATTTCTGCCTTTTTTCCCTGAAATAAGTTAAATTTCTGCAATTTTGCCCCAAAATAAGTGAAATTTCTGAAAATTTGCTTCAAAATAAGGGAAATTTCTGAAATTTTGCCCCAAAATATGTGGAATTTCTGAGTTTTGCCCCAAAATAAGGATAATTTCTGTCTTTTTGCCCTAACAAATAGGGAATTTCTGCCTTTTTGTCCCACAACTAGGGGAATTTCTGCAATTTTGCTCCAAAATACGAGGAATTTCTCCTTTTTTTTCCGAAAATAAAGGGAATGTATACCTTTTGCCACAAAAAAGTGAAATTTCTTCATTCTTGCCCCAAAATAATAGGAATTTCTGCCTTTTTACCTCAAAATAAGTGAAATTTCTGCTTTTTACCCAAAAATAAACAGAATTTCTGTCTTTTTGCCCCAAAATAAAAGAAATTTTTGAATTATGCCCTGAAATAATTGAAATTTCTGGAATTTTGCCCCAAAATAAGTGAAATTTCTGCCATTTTGCCACAAATTAAGGGAAATTTCTGCATTTTGCCACAAAATATTAGGAATTTCTGCCTTTTTGCCCCAAAATAAGGAAAATGTCTGCCTTTTATCCCTGAAATAAGTAAAATTTTTGCAATTTTGCCACAAAATAAGTGAAATTTCTGCAATTTTGCCCCAAAATAAGTGAAATATCTGCCATTTTGCCACAAAATAAGTGGAATTTCTGAGTTTTGCCCCAAAATAAAGAGAATTTCTGTCTTTTTGCCTCAACAAATAGGGAATTTCTGCCTTTTTGTCCCACAACTAGGGGAATTTCTGCAATTTTGCTCCAGAATACGAGGAATTTCTGCTTTTTTCCCGAAAATAAGGGGAATGTATACCTTTTGCCACAAAAAAGGGAAATTTCTTCATTTTTGCCCCAAAATAAGAGGAATTTCTGCCTTTTTACCTCAAAATGAGTGAAATCTCTGCTTTATCCAAAAATAAACAGAATTTCTGTCTTTTTGCCCCAAAATAAAAGAAATTTTTGAATTATGCCCTGAAATAATTGAAATTTCTGGAATTTTGCCCCAAAATAAGTGAAATATCTGCCATTTTGCCACAAAATAAGGGGAATTTCTGAATTTTTGCCACAAAATATTAGGAATTTCTGCCTTTTTGCCCCAAAATAAGGAAAATTTCTGCCTTTTTTCCCTGAAATAAGTGAAATTTCTGCAATTTTGCCCCAAAATAAGGGAAATTTCTGGAATAGACCCAAAATAAGTGGAATTTCTGAGTTTTGCCCAAAAATAAAGAGAATTTCTGTCTTTTTGCCCCAATATATAGGGAATTTCTGCCTTTTCCCCACAATTAGGGCAATTTCTCCAATTTTGCTCCAAAATACGAGGAATTTCTGCTGTTTTTCCCGAAAATAAGGAGAATGTATACCTTTTGCCACAAGAAAGAGAAATTTCTTCATTTTTGCCCCAAAATAAGAGGAATTTCTGCTTTTTTACCTCAAAATAAGTAAAATTTCTGCTTTTTACCCAAAAATAAACAGAATTTCTGCCTTTTTGCCCAAAAATAAAAGAAATTTTTGAATTATGCCGTGAAATAATTGAAATTTCTGCAATATTGCCTCAAAATAAGTGAAATTTCTGCCATTTTGCCACAAAATAAAAAAAATTTCTGCATTTTTGCCACTAAATATTAGGAATTTCTGACTTTTTGCCCCAAAATAAGGAAAATTTCTGCCTTTTTTCCCTGAAATAAGTTAAATTTCTGCAATTTTGCCCCAAAATAAGTGAAATTTCTGAAATTTTGCTTCAAAATAAGGGAAATTTCTGAAATTTTGCCCCAAAATAAGTGGAATTTCTGAGTTTTGCCCCAAAATAAGGATAATTTCTGTCTTTTTGCCCTAACAAATAGGGAATTTCTGCCTTTTTGTCCCACAACTAGGGGAATTTCTGCAATTTTGCTCCAAAATACGAGGAATTTCTCCTTTTTTTTCCGAAAATAAAGGGAATGTATACCTTTTGCCACAAAAAAGTGAAATTTCTTCATTCTTGCCCCAAAATAATAGGAATTTCTGCCTTTTTACCTCAAAATAAGTGAAATTTCTGCTTTTTACCCAAAAATAAACAGAATTTCTGTCTTTTTGCCCCAAAATAAAAGAAATTTTTGAATTATGCCCTGAAATAATTGAAATTTCTGGAATTTTGCCACAAAATAAGTGAAATTTCTGCCATTTTGCCACAAATTAAGGGAAATTTCTGCATTTTGCCACAAAATATTAGGAATTTCTGCCTTTTTGCCCCAAAATAAGGAAAATGTCTGCCTTTTATCCCTGAAATAAGTAAAATTTTTGTAATTTTGCCACAAAATAAGTGAAATTTCTGCAATTTTGCCCCAAAATAAGTGAAATATCTGCCATTTTGCCACAAAATAAGTGGAATTTCTGAGTTTTGCCCCAAAATAAAGAGAATTTCTGTCTTTTTGCCTCAACAAATAGGGAATTTCTGCCTTTTTGTCCCACAACTAGGGGAATTTCTGCAATTTTGCTCCAGAATACGAGGAACTTCTGCTTTTTTCCCGAAAATAAGGGGAATGTATACCTTTTGCCACAAAAAAGGGAAATTTCTTCATTTTTGCCCCAAAATAAGAGGAATTTCTGCCTTTTTACCTCAAAATGAGTGAAATCTCTGCTTTATCCAAAAATAAACAGAATTTCTGTCTTTTTGCCCCAAAATAAAAGAAATTTTTGAATTATGCCCTGAAATAATTGAAATTTCTGGAATTTTGCCCCAAAATAAGTGAAATATCTGCCATTTTGCCACAAAATAAGGGGAATTTCTGAATTTTTGCCACAAAATATTAGGAATTTCTGCCTTTTTGCCCCAAAATAAGGAAAATTTCTGCCTTTTTTCCCTGAAATAAGTGAAATTTCTGCAATTTTGCCCCAAAATAAGGGAAATTTCTGGAATAGACCCAAAATAAGTGGAATTTCTGAGTTTTGCCCAAAAATAAAGAGAATTTCTGTCTTTTTGCCCCAATATATAGGGAATTTCTGCCTTTTCCCCACAATTAGGGCAATTTCTCCAATTTTGCTCCAAAATACGAGGAATTTCTGCTGTTTTTCCCGAAAATAAGGAGAATGTATACCTTTTGCCACAAGAAAGAGAAATTTCTTCATTTTTGCCCCAAAATAAGAGGAATTTCTGCTTTTTTACCTCAAAATAAGTAAAATTTCTGCTTTTTACCCAAAAATAAACAGAATTTCTGCCTTTTTGCCCAAAAATAAAAGAAATTTTTGAATTATGCCGTGAAATAATTGAAATTTCTGCAATATTGCCTCAAAATAAGTGAAATTTCTGCCATTTTGCCACAAAATAAAAAAAATTTCTGCATTTTTGCCACTAAATATTAGGAATTTCTGACTTTTTGCCCCAAAATAAGGAAAATTTCTGCCTTTTTTCCCTGAAATAAGTTAAATTTCTGCAATTTTGCCCCAAAATAAGTGAAATTTCTGAAATTTTGCTTCAAAATAAGGGAAATTTCTGAAATTTTGCCCCAAAATAAGTGGAATTTCTGAGTTTTGCCCCAAAATAAAGAGAATTTCTGTCTTTTTGCCCCAACAAATAGGGAATTTCTGCCTTTTTGTCCCACAACTAGGGGAATTTCTGCAATTTTGCTCCAAAATACGAGGAATTTCTCCTTTTTTTTCCGAAAATAAGGGGAATGTATACCTTTTGCCACAAAAAAGTGAAATTTCTTCATTCTTGCCCCAAAATAATAGGAATTTCTGCCTTTTTACCTCAAAATAAGTGAAATTTCTGCTTTTTACCCAAAAATAAACAGAATTTCTGTCTTTTTGCCCCAAAATAAAAGAAATTTTTGAATTATGCCCTGAAATAATTGAAATTTCTGGAATTTTGCCCCAAAATAAGTGAAATTTCTGCCATTTTGCCACAAATTAAGGGAAATTTCTGCATTTTGCCACAAAATATTAGGAATTTCTGCCTTTTTGCCCCAAAATAAGGAAAATGTCTGCCTTTTATCCCTGAAATAAGTGAAATTTTTGCAATTTTGCCACAAAATAAGTGAAATTTCTGCAATTTTGCCCCAAAATAAGTGAAATATCTGCCATTTTGCCACAAAATAAGTGGAATTTCTGAGTTTTGCCCCAAAATAAAGAGAATTTCTGTCTTTTTGCCTCAACAAATAGGGAATTTCTGCCTTTTTGTCCCACAACTAGGGGAATTTCTGCAATTTTGCTCCAGAATACGAGGAACTTCTGCTTTTTTCCCGAAAATAAGGGGAATGTATACCTTTTGCCACAAAAAAGGGAAATTTCTTCATTTTTGCCCCAAAATAAGAGGAATTTCTGCCTTTTTACCTCAAAATGAGTGAAATCTCTGCTTTATCCAAAAATAAACAGAATTTCTGTCTTTTTGCCCCAAAATAAAAGAAATTTTTGAATTATGCCCTGAAATAATTGAAATTTCTGGAATTTTGCCCCAAAATAAGTGAAATATCTGCCATTTTGCCACAAAATAAGGGGAATTTCTGAATTTTTGCCACAAAATATTAGGAATTTCTGCCTTTTTGCCCCAAAATAAGGAAAATTTCTGCCTTTTTTCCCTGAAATAAGTGAAATTTCTGCAATTTTGCCCCAAAATAAGGGAAATTTCTGGAATAGACCCAAAATAAGTGGAATTTCTGAGTTTTGCCCAAAAATAAAGAGAATTTCTGTCTTTTTGCCCCAATATATAGGGAATTTCTGCCTTTTCCCCACAATTAGGGCAATTTCTCCAATTTTGCTCCAAAATACGAGGAATTTCTGCTGTTTTTCCCGAAAATAAGGAGAATGTATACCTTTTGCCACAAGAAAGAGAAATTTCTTCATTTTTGCCCCAAAATAAGAGGAATTTCTGCTTTTTTACCTCAAAATAAGTAAAATTTCTGCTTTTTACCCAAAAATAAACAGAATTTCTGCCTTTTTGCCCAAAAATAAAAGAAATTTTTGAATTATGCCGTGAAATAATTGAAATTTCTGCAATATTGCCTCAAAATAAGTGAAATTTCTGCCATTTTGCCACAAAATAAAAAAAATTTCTGCATTTTTGCCACTAAATATTAGGAATTTCTGACTTTTTGCCCCAAAATAAGGAAAATTTCTGCCTTTTTTCCCTGAAATAAGTTAAATTTCTGCAATTTTGCCCCAAAATAAGTGAAATTTCTGAAATTTTGCTTCAAAATAAGGGAAATTTCTGAAATTTTGCCCCAAAATAAGTGGAATTTCTGAGTTTTGCCCCAAAATAAAGAGAATTTCTGTCTTTTTGCCCCAACAAATAGGGAATTTCTGCCTTTTTGTCCCACAACTAGGGGAATTTCTGCAATTTTGCTCCAAAATACGAGGAATTTCTCCTTTTTTTTCCGAAAATAAGGGGAATGTATACCTTTTGCCACAAAAAAGTGAAATTTCTTCATTCTTGCCCCAAAATAATAGGAATTTCTGCCTTTTTACCTCAAAATAAGTGAAATTTCTGCTTTTTACCCAAAAATAAACAGAATTTCTGTCTTTTTGCCCCAAAATAAAAGAAATTTTTGAATTATGCCCTGAAATAATTGAAATTTCTGGAATTTTGCCCCAAAATAAGTGAAATTTCTGCCATTTTGCCACAAATTAAGGGAAATTTCTGCATTTTGCCACAAAATATTAGGAATTTCTGCCTTTTTGCCCCAAAATAAGGAAAATGTCTGCCTTTTATCCCTGAAATAAGTGAAATTTTTGCAATTTTGCCACAAAATAAGTGAAATTTCTGCAATTTTGCCCCAAAATAAGTGAAATATCTGCCATTTTGCCACAAATTAAGTGGAATTTCTGAGTTTTGCCCCAAAATAAAGAGAATTTCTGTCTTTTTGCCTAAACAAAAAGGGAATTTCTGCCTTTTTGTCCCACAACTAGGGGAATTTCTGCAATTTTCCTCCAGAATACGAGGAATTTCTGCTTTTTTCCCGAAAATAAGGGGAATGTATACCTTTTGCCACAAAAAAGGGAAATTTCTTCATTTTTGCCCCAAAATAAAAGGAAATTCTGCCTTTTTACCTCAAAAGAAGTGAAATTTCTGCTTTTTACCCAAAAATAAACAGAATTTCTGTCTTTTTGCCCCAAAATAAAAGAAATTTTTGAATTATGCCCTGAAATAATTGAAATTTCTGGAATTTTGCCCCAAAATAAGTGAAATATCTGCCATTTTGCCACAAAATAAGGGGAATTTCTGAATTTTTGCCACAAAATATTAGGAATTTCTGCCTTTTTGCCCCAAAATAAGGAAAATTTCTGCCTTTTTTCCCTGAAATAAGTGAAATTTCTGCAATTTTGCCCCAAAATAAGGGAAATTTCTGGAATAGACCCAAAATAAGTGGAATTTCTGAGTTTTGCCCAAAAATAAAGAGAATTTCTGTCTTTTTGCCCCAACATATAGGGAATTTCTGCCTTTATGCCCCACATTTAGGGCAATTTCTCCAATTTTGCTCCAGAATACGAGGAATTTCTGCTTTTTTCCCGAAAATAAGGGGAATGTATACCTTTTGCCACAAAAAAGGGAAATTTCTTCATTTTTGCCCCAAAATAAGAGGAATTTCTGCCTTTTTACCTCAAAATGAGTGAAATCTCTGCTTTATCCAAAAATAAACAGAATTTCTGTCTTTTTGCCCCACAATAAAAGAAATTTTTGAATTATGCCCTGAAATAATTGAAATTTCTGGAATTTTGCCCCAAAATAAGTGAAATATCTGCCATTTTGCCACAAAATAAGGGGAATTTCTGAATTTTTGCCACAAAATATTAGGAATTTCTGCCTTTTTGCCCCAAAATAAGGAAAATTTCTGCCTTTTTTCCCTGAAATAAGTGAAATTTCTGCAATTTTGCCCCAAAATAAGGGAAATTTCTGGAATAGACCCAAAATAAGTGGAATTTCTGACTTTTGCCCAAAAATAAAGAGAATTTCTGTCTTTTTGCCCCAACATATAGGGAATTTCTGCCTTTTACCCCACAATTAGGGCAATTTCTCCAATTTTGCTCCAAAATACGAGGAATTTCTGCTGTTTTTCCCGAAAATAAGGAGAATGTATAACTTTTGCCACAAGAAAGAGAAATTTCTTCATTTTTGCCCCAAAATAAGAGGAATTTCTGCTTTTTTACCTCAAAATAAGTAAAATTTCTGCTTTTTACCCAAAAATAAACAGAATTTCTGCCTTTTTGCCCAAAAATAAAAGAAATTTTTGAATTATGCCCTGAAATAATTGAAATTTCTGCAATATTGCCTCAAAATAAGTGAAATTTCTGCCATTTTGCCACAAAATAAGAAAAATTTCTGCATTTTTGCCACTAAATATTAGGAATTTCTGACTTTTTGCCCCAAAATAAGGAAAATTTCTGCCTTTTTTCCCTGAAATAAGTTAAATTTCTGCAATTTTGCCCCAAAATAAGTGAAATTTCTGAAATTTTGCTTCAAAATAAGGGAAATTTCTGAAATTTTGCCCCAAAATAAGTGGAATTTCTGAGTTTTGCCCCAAAATAAGGAGAATTTCTGTCTTTTTGCCCCAACAAATAGGGAATTTCTGCCTTTTTGTCCCACAACTAGGGGAATTTCTGCAATTTTGCTCCAAAATACGAGGAATTTCTCCTTTTTTTTCCGAAAATAAGGGGAATGTATACCTTTTACCACAAAAAAGTGAAATTTCTTCATTCTTGCCCCAAAATAATAGGAATTTCTGCCTTTTTACCTCAAAATAAGTGAAATTTCTGCTTTTTACCCAAAAATAAACAGAATTTCTGTCTTTTTGCCCCAAAATAAAAGAAATTTTTGAATTATGCCCTGAAATAATTGAAATTTCTGGAATTTTGCCCCAAAATAAGTGAAATTTCTGCCATTTTGCCACAAATTAAGGGAAATTTCTGCATTTTGCCACAAAATATTAGGAATTTCTGCCTTTTTGCCCCAAAATAAGGAAAATGTCTGCTTTTTATCCCTGAAATAAGTGAAATTTTTGCAATTTTGCCACAAAATAAGTGAAATTTCTGCAATTTTGCCCCAAAATAAACAGAATTTCTGTTTTTTTGCCCCAAAATAAAAGAAATTTTTGAATTATGCCCTGAAATAATTGAAATTTCTGCAATTTTGCCCCAAAATAAGTGAAATTTCTGCCATTTTGCCAAATTAAGGGGAATTTCTGCATTTTTGCCACAAAATATTAGGAATTTCTGCCTTTTTGCCCCAAAATAAGGAAAATTTCTGCCTTTTTTCCCTGAAATAAGTGAAATTTCTGCAATTTTGCCCCAAAATAAGTGAAATTTCTGCAATTTTGCTTCAAAATAAGGGAAATTTCTGGAATTTTGCCCCAAAATAAGTGGAATTTCTGAGTTTTGCCCCAAAATAAGGAGAATTTCTGTCTTTTTGCCCCAACAAGTAGGGAATTTCTGCCTTTTTGTCCCACAACTAGGGGAATTTCTGCAATTTTGCTCCAAAATACGAGGAATTTCTGCTTTTTTTCCCGAAAATAAAGGGAATGTATACCTTTTGCCACAAAAAAGTGAAATTTCTTCATTCTTGCCCCAAAATAATAGGAATTTCTGCCTTTTTACCTCAAAATAAGTGAAATTTCTGCTTTTTACTCAAAAATAATCAGCATTTCTGTCTTTTTGCCCCAAAATAAAAGAAATTTTTGAATTATGCCCTGAAATAATTGAAATTTCTGGAATTTTGCCCCAAAATAGGTGAAATTTCTGCCATTTGGCCACAAAATAAGGGAAATTTCTGCATTTTTGCCACAAAATATTAGGAATTTCTGCCTTTTTGCCCCAAAATAAGGAAAAAGTCTGCCTTTTATACCTGAAACAAGTGAAATTTCTGCAATTTTGGCCCAAAATAAGTGAAATTTCTGCAATTTTGCTCCAAAATAAGGGAAATTTCTGGAATTTTGCCCCAAAATAAGTGAAATTTCTGCCATTTTGCCAAAATAAAGGGAATTTCTGCATTTTAGCCACAAAATATTATGAATTTCTGCCTTTTTGCCCCAAAATAAGGAAAATTTCTGCCTTTTTTTCCTGAAATAAGTGAAATTTCTGCAATTTTGCCTCAAAATAAGGGAAATTTCTGGAATTTTGCCCCAAAATAAGTGGAATTTCTGAGTTTTGCCCCAAAATAAGGAGAATTTCTGTCGTTTTGCCTCAACATATGGAATTTCTGCCTTTTTGCCCCACATTTAGGGGAATTTCTGCAAAATTGCTCCAAAATACGAGGAATTTCTCCTGTTATTCCCGAAAATAAGGAAAATGTATACTTTTTGCCATTAAAAAAGGAAATTTCTTCATTTTTGCCCCAAAATAAAAGGAATTTCTGCCTTTTAACTTCAAAATAAGTGAAATTTCTGATTTTTACCCAAAAATAAACAGACTTTCTGTCCTTTTTCCCCAAAATAAAAAAAATTTTTGAATTATGCCCTGAAATAATTGAAATTTCTGCAATATTGCCACAAAATAATTGGAATTTCTGAGTTTTGCCCCAAAATAAGGGGAATTTCTGTCTTTTTGCCCCAACAAATAGGGAATTTCTGCCTTTTTGTCCCACAACTACGGGAATTCCTGCAATTTTGCTCCAAAATACGAGGAATTTCTGCTTTTTTTCCCGAAAATAAGGGGAATGTATACCTTTTGCCACAAAAAGGGAAATTTCTTCATTTTTGCCTCAAAATAAAAGGAATTTCTGCCTTTTTACCTCAACATAAGTGAAATTTCTTCTTTTTACCCAAAAATAAACAGAATTTCTGTCTTTATGCCCCAAAATAAAAGAAATTTTTGAATTATGCCCTGAAATAATTGAAATTTCTGCAATTTTGCCCAAAAAAAAGTGAAATTTCTGCCATTTTGCCACAAAATAAGGGGAATTTCTGCATTTTTGCCACAAAATATTAAGAATTTCTGCATTTTTGCCCCAAAATAAGGAAAATTTCTGCCTTTTATCTCTGAAATATGTGAAATTCTGCAATTTTGTCCAAAAATAAGTGAAATTTCTGCAATTTTGCCCCAAAATAAAGGGCAATTTCTGGAATTTTGCCACAAAATAATTGGAATTTCTGAGTTTTGCCCCAAAATAGAGAGAATTTCTGTGTTTTTGCCTCAACAAATAATGAATTTCTGCCTTTTTGTCCCACAACTAGGGGAATTTCTGCAATTTTGCTCCAAAATACGAGGAATTTCTGCTTTTTTTCCCGAAAATAGGGGGAATGTATACCTTTTGCCACAAAAAAGTGAAATTTCTTCATTCTTGCCCCAAAATAATAGGAATTTCTGCCTTTTTACCTCAAAATAAGTGAAATTTCTGCTTTTTACTCAAAAATAAACAGCATTTCTGTCTGTTTGCCCCAAAATAAAAGAAATTTTTGAATTATGCCCTGAAATAATTGAAATTTCTGGAATTTTGCCCCAAAATAGGTGAAATTTCTGCCATTTTGCCACAAAATAAGGGAAATTTCTGCATTTTTGCCACAAAATATTAAGAATTTCTGCCTTTTTGTTCCAAAATAAGGAAAAAGTCTGCCTTTTATCCCTGAAATAAGTGAAATTTCTGCAATTTTGCCCCAAAATAAGTAAAATTTCTGAAATGTTGCCCTAAATAAGGGAAATTTCTGGAATTTTGCCCCAATATAAGTGAAATTTCTGTCATTTTGCCAAAATAAGGGGAATTTCTGCATTTTTGCCACAAAATATTAGGAATTTCTGCCTTTTTGCCCCAAAATAAGGAAAATTTCTGCCTTTTTTCCCTGAAATAAGTGAAATTTCTGCAATTTTGCCCCAAAATAAGGGAAATTTCTGGAATAGACCCAAAATAAGTGGAATTTCTGAGTTTTGCCCAAAAATAAAGAGAATTTCTGTCTTTTTGCCCCAACATATAGGGAATTTCTGCCTTTTTGCCCCACAATTAGGGCAATTTCTCCAATTTTGCTCCAAAATACGAGGAATTTCTGCTGTTTTTCCCGAAAATAAGGGGAATGTATACCTTTTGCCACAAGAAAGAGAAATTTCTTCATTTTTGCCCCAAAATAAGAGGAATTTCTGCTTTTTTACCTCAAAATAAGTAAAATTTCTGCTTTTTACCCAAAAATAAACAGAATTTCTGTCTTTTTGCCCAAAAATAAAAGAAATATTTGAATTATGCCCTGAAATAATTGAAATTTCTGCAATATTGCCTCAAAATAAGTGAAATTTCTGACATTTTGCCACAAAATAAGAAAAATTTCTGCATTTTTGCCACAAAATATTAGGAATTTCTGACTTTTTGCCCCAAAATAAGGAAAATTTCTGCCTTTTTTCCCTGAAATAAGTTAAATTTCTGCAATTTTGCCCCAAAATAAGTGGAATTTCTGAGTTTTGCCCCAAAATAAGGAGAATTTCTGTCTTTTTGCCCCAACAAATAGGGAATTTCTGCCTTTTTGTCCCACAACTAGGGGAATTTCTGCAATTTTGCTCCAAAATACGAGGAATTTCTCCTTTTTTTTCTGAAAATAAGGGGAATGTATACCTTTTGCCACAAAAAAGTGAAATTTCTTCATTCTTGCCCCAAAATAATAGGAATTTCTGCCTTTTTACCTCAAAATAAGTGAAATTTCTGATTTTTACCCAAAAATAAACAGAATTTCTGTCTTTTTGCCCCCAAATAAAAGAAATTTTTCAATATTGCCCTGAAATAATTGAAATTTCTGGAATTTTGCCCCAAAATAAGTGAAATTTCTGCAATTTTGCCACAAATTAAGGGAAATTTTTGCATTTTGCCACAAAATATTAGGAATTTCTGCCTTTTTGCCCCAAAATAAGGAAAATGTCTGCCTTTTATCCCTGAAATAAGTAAAATTTTTGCAATTTTGCCACAAAATAAGTGAAATTTCTGCAATTTTGCCCCAAAATAAGTGAAATATCTGCCATTTTGCCACAAAATAAGTGGAATTTCTGAGTTTTGCCCCAAAATAAAGAGAATTTCTGTCTTTTTGCCTCAACGAATAGGGAATTTCTGCCTTTTTGTCCCACAACTAGGGGAATTTCTGCAATTTTGCTCCAGAATACGAGGAATTTCTGCTTTTTTCCCGAAAATAAAGGGAATGTATACCTTTGGCCACAAAAAAGGGAAATTTCTTCTTTTTTGCCCCAAAATAAGAGGAAATTCTGCCTTTTTACCTCAAAAGAAGTGAAATTTCTGCTTTTTACCCAAAAATAAACAGAATTTCTGTTTTTTTGCCCCAAAATAAAAGAAATTTTTGAATTATGCCCTGAAATAAGTTAAATTTCTGCAATTTTGCCCCAAAATAAGTGAAATTTCTGAGATTTTGCTTCAAAATAAGGGAAATTTCTGGAATTTTGCCCCAAAATAAGTGGAATTTCTGAGTTTTGCCCCAAAATAAGGAGAATTTCTGTCTTTTTGCCCCAACAAATAGAGAATTTCTGCCTTTTTGTCCCACAATTAGGGGAATTTCTGCAATTTTGCTCCAAAATACGAGGAATTTCTCCTTTTTTTTCCGAAAATAAGGGGAATGTATACCTTTTGCCACAAAAAAGTGAAATTTCTTCATTCTTGCCCCAAAATAATAGGAATTTCTGCCTTTTTACCTCAAAATAAGTGAAATTTCTGCTTTTTACCCAAAAATAAACAGAATTTCTGTCTTTTTGCCCCAAAATAAAAGAAATTTTTGAATTATGCCCTGAAATAATTGAAATTTCTGGAATTTTGCCCCAAAATAAGTGAAATTTCTGCCATTTTGCCACAAATTAAGGGAAATTTCTGCATTTTGCCACAAAATATTAGGAATTTCTGCCTTTTTGCCCCAAAATAAGGAAAATGTCTGCCTTTTATCCCTGAAATAAGTGAAATTTTTGCAATTTTGCCACAAAATAAGTGAAATTTCTGAAATTTTGCCCCAAAATAAGTGAAATTTCTGCCATTTTGCCACAAAATAAGTGGAATTTCTGAGTTTTGCTCCAAAATAAGGAGAATTTCTATATTTTTGCCCCAACAAATAGGGAATTTCTGCCTTTTTGTCCCACAACTAGGGGAATTTCTGCAATTTTGCTCCAAAATACGAGGAATTTCTGCTTTTTTTCCCGAAAATAAAGGGAATGTATACCTTTTGCCACAAAAAAGTGAAATTTCTTCATTCTTGCCCCAAAATAATAGGAATTTCTGCCTTTTTACCTCAAAATAAGTGAAATTTCTGCTTTTTACTCAAAAATAAACAGCATTTCTGTCTTTTTGCCCCAAAATAAAAGAAATTTTTGAATTATGCCCTGAAATAATTGAAATTTCTGGAATTTTGCCCCAAAATAGGTGAAATTTCTGCCATTTTGCCACAAAATAAGGGAAATTTCTGCATTTTTGCCACAAAATATTAGGAATTTCTGCCTTTTTTCCCCAAAATAAGGAAAAAGTCTGCCTTTTATCCCTGAAACAAGTGAAATTTCTGCAATTTTGCCCCAAAATAAGTGAAATTTCTGCAATTTTTCCCCAAAATAAGGGAAATTTCTGGAATTTTGCCCCAAAATAAGTGAAATTTCTGCCATTTTGCCAAAATAAAGGGAATTTCTGCATTTTAGCCACAAAATATTATGAATTTCTGCCTTTCTGCCCCAAAATAAGGAAAATTTCTGCCTTTTTTTTCCTGAAATAAGTGAAATTTCTGCAATTTTGCCCCAAAATAAGGGAAATTTCTGGAATTTTGCCCCAAAATAAGTGGAATTTCTGAGTTTTGCCCCAAAATAAGGAGAATTTCTGTCGTTTTGCCTCAACATATGGAATTTCTGCCTTTTTGCCCCACACTTAGGGGAATTTCTGCAAAATTGCTCCAAAATACGAGGAATTTCTCCTTTTATTTCCGAAAATAAGAAAAATGTATACTTTTTGCCACTAAAAAGGGAAATTTCTTCATTTTTGCCCCAAAATAAGAGGAATTTCTGCCTTTTTACCTCAAAATAAGTGAAATTTCTGCTTTTTACCCAAAAATAAACAGACTTTCTGTCTTTTTGCCCTAAAATAAAAAAAAATTTTGAATTATGCCCTGAAATAATTGAAATTTCTGCAATATTGCCAAAAAATAATTGGAATTTCTGAGTTTTTCCCCAAAATAAGGGGAATTTCTGTCTTTTTGCCCTAACAAATAGGGAATTTCTGCCTTTTTGTCCCACAACTACGGGAATTTCTGCAATTTTGCTCCAAAATACGAGGAATTTCTGCTTTTTTTCCCGAAAATAAGGGGAATGTATACCTTTTGCCACAAAAAGGGAAATTTCTTCATTTTTGCCTCAAAATAAAAGGAATTTCTGCCTTTTTACCTCAACATAAGTGAAATTTCTTCTTTTTACCCAAAAATAAACAGAATTTCTGTCTTTATGCCCCAAAATAAAAGAAATTTTTGAATTATGCCCTGAAATAATTGAAATTTCTGCAATTTTGCCCAAAAAAAAGTGAAATTTCTGCCATTTTGCCACAAAATAAGGGGAAATTCTGCATTTTTGCCACAAAATATTAAGAATTTCTGCATTTTTGCCCCAAAATAATTTAAATTTCTGCCTTTTATCTCTGAAATATGTGAAATTCTGCAATTTTGTCCAAAAGTAAGTGAAATTTCTGCAATTTTGCCCCAAAATAAAGGGCAATTTCTGGAATTTTGCCACAAAATAATTGGAATTTCTGAGTTTTGCCCAAAATAGAGAGAATTTCTGTGTTTTTGCCTCAAAAAATAATGAATTTCTGCCTTTTTGTCCCACAACTAGGGGAATTTCTGCAATTTTGCTCCAAAATACGAGGAATTTCTGCTTTTTCTCCCGAAAATAAGGGGAATGTATACCTTTTGCCACAAAAAAGTGAAATTTCTTCATTCTTGCCCCAAAATAATAGGAATTTCTGCCTTTTGACCTCAAAATAAGTGAAATTTCTGCTTTTTACTCAAAAATAAACAGCATTTCTGTCTGTTTGCCCCAAAATAAAAGAAATTTTTGAATTATGCCCTGAAATAATTGAAATTTCTGGAATTTTGCCCCAAAATAGGTGAAATTTCTGCCATTTTGCCACAAAATAAGGGAAATTTCTGCATTTTTGCCACAAAATATTAGGAATTTCTGCCTTTTTGCCCCAAAATAAGGAAAAAGTCTGCCTTTTATCCCTGAAATAAGTGAAATTTCTGCAATTTTGCCCCAAAATAAGTGAAATTTCTGCAATTTTGCCCCAAAATAAGGGGAATTTCTGGAGTTTTGCCCCAAAATAAGTGAAATTTCTGCCATTGTGCCAAAATAAGGGGAATTTCTGCATTTTTGCCACAAAATATTAGGAATTTCTGCCTTTTTGCCCCAAAATAAGGAAAATTTCTGCCTTTTTTCCCTGAAATAAGTGAAATTTCTGCAATTTTGCCCCAAAATAAGGAAAATTTCTGGAATTTTGCCCCAAAATAAGTGGAATTTCTGAGTTTTGCAGCAAAATAAGGAGAATTTCTGTCCTTTGCCTCAACAAATAGGGAATTTCTGCCTTTTTGCCCCACAATTAGGGTAATTTCTGCAAAGTTGCTCCAAAATACGAGGTATTTCTGCTTTTTTTTCCCAAAAATAAGGGGAATATATACTTTTTGCCACTAAAAAAGGAAATTTCTTCATTTTTGCCCCAAAATAAGAGGAATTTCTGCCTTTTTACCTCAAAATAAGTGAAATTTCTGCTTTTTACCCCAAAATAAACAGAATTTCTGTCTTTTTGCCCCAAAATAAAAGAAATTTTTGAATTATGCCCTGAAATAATTGAAATTTCTGCAATATTGCCTCAAAATAAGTGAAATTTCTGCCATTTTGCCACAAAATATGTGAAATTTCTGCAATTTTGCCCCAAAATAAGTGAAATTTCTTCAATTTTGCCCCAAAATAAGGGAAATTTCTGGAATTTTGCCCCAAAATAAGTGGAATTTCTGAGTTTTGCCCCAAAATAGGGAGAATTTTTGTCTTTTTGCCTCAACAAAGAGGGAATTTCTGCCTTTTTGTCCCACAACTAGGGGAATTTCTGCAATTTTGCTCCAAAATACGAGGAATTTCTGCTTTTTTTTCCGAAAATAAGGGGAATGTATACCTTTTGCCACAAAAAAGTGAAATTTCTTCATTCTTGCCCCAAAATAATAGGAATTTCTGCCTTTTTACCTCAAAATAAGTGAAATTTCTGCTTTTTACCCAAAAATAAAAAGAATTTCTGTCTTTTTGCCCCAAAATAAAAGAAATTTTTGAATTATGCCCTGAAATAATTGAAATTTCTGGAATTTTGCCCCAAAATAAGTGAAATTTCTGCCATTTTGCCACAAATTAAGGGAATTTTCTTCATTTTGCCACAAAATATTAGGAATTTCTGCCTTTTTGCCCCAAAATAAGGAAAATGTCTGCCTTTTATCCCTGAAATAAGTGAAATTTTTGAAATTTTGCCAAAAAATAAGTGAAATTTCTGCAATTTGGCCCCAAAATAAGGGAAATTTCTGGAATTTTGCCACAAAATAAGTGGAATTTCTGAGTTTTGCCCCAAAATAAAGAGAATTTCTGTCATTTTGCCTCAACAAATAGGGAATTTCTGCCTTTTTGTCCCACAACTAGGGGAATTTCTGCAATTTTGCTCCAGAATACGAGGAATTTCTGCTTTTTTCCCGAAAATAAGGGGAATGTATACCTTTTGCCACAAAAAAGGGAAATTTCTTCATTTTTGCAACAAAATAAGAGGAATTTCTGCCTTTTTACCTCAAAATGAGTGAAATCTCTGCTTTTTACCCAAAAATAAACAGAATTTCTGTCTTTTTGCCCCAAAATAAAGAAATTTTTGAATTATGCCCTGAAATAATTGAAATTTCTGGAATTTTGCCCCAAAATAAGTGAAATATCTGCCATTTTGCCACAAAATAAGGGGAATTTCTGCATTTTTGCCACAAAATATTAGGAATTTCTGCCTTTTTGCCCCAAAATAAGGAAAATTTCTGCCTTTTTTCCCTGAAATAAGTGAAATTTCTGCAATTTTGCCCCAAAATAAGGGAAATTTCTGGAATAGACCCAAAATAAGTGGAATTTCTGAGTTTTGCCCAAAAATATAGAGAATTTCTGTCTTTTTGCCCCAACATATAGGGAATTTCTGCCTTTTTGCCCCACAATTAGGGCAATTTCTCCAATTTTGCTCCAAAATACGAGGAATTTCTGCTGTTTTTCCCGAAAATAAGGGGAATGTATACCTTTTGCCACAAGAAAGAGAAATTTCTTCATTTTTGCCCCAAAATAAGAGGAATTTCTGCTTTTTTACCTCAAAATAAGTAAAATTTCTGCTTTTTACCCAAAAATAAACAGAATTTCTGTCTTTTTGCCCAAAAATAAAAGAAATTTTTGAATTATGCCCTGAAATAATTGAAATTTCTAAAATATTGCCTCAAAATAAGTGAAATTTCTGCCATTTTGCCACAAAATAAGAAAAATTTCTGTATTTTTGCCACAAAATATTAGGAATTTCTGACTTTTTGCCCCAAAATAAGGAAAATTTCTGCCTTTTTTCCCTGAAATAAGTTAAATTTCTGCAATTTTGCCCCAAAATAAGTGAAATTTCTGAAATTTTGCTTCAAAATAAGGGAAATTTCTGGAATTTTACCCCAAAATAAGTGGAATTTCTGAGTTTTGCCCCAAAATAAGGAGAATTTCTGTCTTTTTGCCCCAACAAATAGGGAATTTCTGCCTTTTTGTCACACAACTAGGGGAATTTCTGCAATTTTGCTCCAAAATACGAGGAATTTCTCCTTTTTTTTCCGAAAATAAGGGGAATGTATACCTTTTGCCACAAAAAAGTGAAATTTCTTCATTCTTGCCCCAAAATAATAGGAATTTCTGCATTTTTAACTCAAAAGAAGTGAAATTTCTGCTTTTTACCCAAAAATAAACAGAATTTCTGTCTTTTTGCCCCAAAATAAAAGAAATTTTTGAATATTGCCCTGAAATAATTGAAATTTCTGGAATTTTGCCCCAAAATAAGTGAAATTTCTGCCATTTTGCCACAAATTAAGGGAAATTTCTGCATTTTGCCACAAAATATTAGGAATTTCTGCCTTTTTGCCCCAAAATAAGGAAAATGTCTGCCTTTTATCCCTGAAATAAGTGAAATTTTTGCAATTTTGCCACAAAATAAGTGAAATTTCTGCAATTTTGCCCTAAAATAAGTGAAATATCTGCCATTTTGCCACAAAATAAGTGGAATTTCTGAGTTTTGCCCCAAAATAAAGAGAATTTCTGCCTTTTTGCCTCAACAAATAGGGAATTTCTGCCTTTTTGTCCCACAACTAGGGGAATTTCTGCAATTTTGCTCCAGAATACGAGGAATTTCTGCTTTTTTCCCGAAAATAAGGGGAATGTATACCTTTTGCCACAAAAAAGGGAAATTTCTTCATTTTTGCCCCAAAATAAGAGGTAATTCTGCCTTTTTACCTCAAAAGAAGTGAAATTTCTGCTTTTTACCCAAAAATAAACAGAATTTCTGTTTTTTTGCCCCAAAATAAAAGAAATTTTTGAATTATGCCCTGAAATAATTGAAATTTCTGCAATTTTGCCCCAAAATAAGTGAAATTTCTGCCATTTTGCCAAAATAAGGGGAATTTCTGCATTTTTGCCACAAAATATTAGGAATTTCTGCCTTTTTGCCCCAAAATAAGGAAAATTTCTGCCTTTTTTCCCTGAAATAAGTTAAATTTCTGCAATTTTGCCCCAAAATAAGTGAAATTTCTGAAATTTTGCTTCAAAATAAGGGAAATTTCTGGAATTTTGCCCCAAAATAAGTGGAATTTCTGAGTTTTGCCCCAAAATAAGGAAGATTTCTGACTTTTTGCCCCAACAAACAGGGAATTTCTGCCTTTTTGTCCCACAACTAGGAGAATTTCTGCAATTTTGCTCCAAAATACGAGGAATTTCTCCTTTTTTTCCGAAAATAAGGGGAATGTATACCTTTTGCCACAAAAAAGTGAAATTTCTTCATTCTTGCCCCAAAATAATAGGAATTTCTGCCTTTTTACCTCAAAATAAGTGAAATTTCTGCTATTTACTCAAAAATAAACAGAATTTCTGTCTTTTTGCCCCAAAATAAAAGAAATTTTTGAATTATGCCCTGAAATAATTGAAATTTCTGGAATTTTGCCTTAAAATAAGTGAAATTTCTGCAATTTTGCCACAAATTAGGGAAATTTCTGCATTTTGCCACAAAATATTAGGAATTTCTGCCTTTTTGCCCCAAAATAAGGAAAATGTCTGCCTTTTATCCCTGAAATAAGTGAAATTTTTGCAATTTTGCCACAAAATAATTGAAATTTCTGCAATTTTGCCCCAAAATAAGTGAAATATCTGCCATTTTGCCACAAAATAAGTGGAATTTCTGAGTTTTGCCCCAAAATAAAGAGAATTTCTGTCTTTTTGCCTCAACAAATAGGGAATTTCTGCCTTTATGTCCCACAACTAGGGGAATTTCTGCAATTTTGCTCCAGAATACGAGGAATTTCTGCTTTTTTCCCGAAAATAAGGGGAATGTATACCTTTTGCCACAAAAAAGGGAAATTTCTTCATTTTTGCCCCAAAATAAGTGGAAATTCTGCCTTTTTACCTCAAAAGAAGTGAAATTTCTGCTTTTTACCCAAAAATAAACAGAATTTCTGTTTTTTTGCCCCAAAATAAAAGAAATTTTTGAATTATGCCCTGAAATAATTGAAATTTCTGCAATTTTGCCCCAAAATAAGTGAAATTTCTGCCATTTTGCCAAAATAAGGGGAATTTCTGCATTTTTGCCACAAAATATTAGGAATTTCTGCCTTTTTGCCCAAAATAAGGAAAATTTCTGCCTTTTTTCCCTGAAATAAGTTAAATTTCTGCAATTTTGCCCCCAAATAAGTGAAATTTCTGAAATTTTGCTTCAAAATAAGGGAAATTTCTGGAATTTTGCCCCAAAATAAGTGGAATTTCTGAGTTTTGCCCCAAAATAAGGAGAATTTCTGTCTTTTTGCCCCAACAAATAGGGAATTTCTGCCTTTTTGTCCCACAACTAGGGGAATTTCTGCAATTTTGCTCCAAAATACGAGGAATTTCTGCTTTTTTTCCCGAAAACAAAGGGAATGTATACCTTTTGCCACAAAAAAGTGAAATTTCTTCATTCTTGCCCCAAAATAATAGGAATTTCTGCCTTTTTACCTCAAAATAAGTGAAATTTCTGCTTTTTACTCAAAAATAAACAGCATTTCTGTCTTTTTGCCCCAAAATAAAAGAAATTTTTGAATTATGCCCTGAAATAATTGAAATTTCTGGAATTTTGCCCCAAAATAGGTGAAATTTCTGCCATTTTGCCACAAAATAAGGGAAATTTCTGCATTTTTGCCACAAAATATTAGGAATTTCTGCCTTTTTGCCCCAAAATAAGGAAAATTTCTGCCTTTTATCCCTGAAACAAGTGAAATTTCTGCAATTTTGCCCCAAAATAAGTGAAATTTCTGCAATTTTGCCCCAAAATAAGGGAAATTTCTGGAATTTTGCCCCAAAATAAGTGAAATTTCTGCCATTTTGCCAAAATAAAGGGAATTTCTGCATTTTAGCCACAAAATATTATGAATTTCTGCCTTTTTGCCCCAAAATAAGGAAAATTTCTGCCTTTTTTTCCTGAAATAAGTGAAATTTCTGCAATTTTGCCCCAAAATAAGGGAAATTTCTGGAATTTTGCTCCAAAATAAGTAGAATTTCTGAGTTTTGCCCCAAAATAAGGAGAATTTCTGTCGTTTTGCCTCAACATATGGAATTCCTGCCTTTTTGCCCCACACTTAGGGGAATTTCTGCAAAATTGCTCCAAAATACGAGGAATTTCTCCTTTTTTTCCCGAAAATAAGGAAAATGTATACTTTTTGCCACTAAAAAGGGAAATTTCTTCATTTTTGCCCCAAAATAAGAGGAATTTCTGTCTTTTTACCTCAAAATAAGTGAAATTTCTGATTTTTACCCAAAAATAAACAGACTTTCTGTCTTTTTGCCCCAAAATAAAAAAAAATTTTTTGAATTATGCCCTGAAATAATTGAAATTTCTGCAATATTGCCACAAAATAATTGGAATTTCTGAGTTTTGCCCCAAAATAAGGGGAATTTCTGTCTTTTTGCCCCAACAAATAGGGAATTTCTGCCTTTTTGTCCCACAACTACGGGAATTTCTGCAATTTTGCTCCAAAATACGAGGAATTTCTGCTTTTTTTTCCGAAAATAAGGGGAATGTATACCTTTTGCCACAAAAAGGGAAATTTCTTCATTTTTGCCCCAAAATAATAGGAATTTCTGCCTTTTTACCTCAAAATAAGTGAAATTTCTGCTTTTTACCCAAAAATAAACAGAATTTCTGTCTTTTTGCCCCAAAATAAAAGAAATTTTTGAATTATGCCCTGAAATAATTGAAATTTCTGGAATTTTGCCCCAAAATAAGTGAAATTTCTGCCATTTTGCCACAAATTAAGGGAAATTTCTGCATTTTGCCACAAAATATTGGGAAATTCTGCCTTTTTGCCCCAAAATAAGGAAAATGTCTGCCTTTTATCCCTGAAATAAGTGAAATTTTTGCAATTTTGCCACAAAATAAGTGAAATTTCTTCAATTTTGCCCCAAAATAAGTGAAATATCTGCCATTTTGCCACAAAATAAGTGGAATTTCTGAGTTTTGCCCCAAAATAAAGAGTATTTCTGTTTTTTGCCTCAACAAATAGGGAATTTCTGCCTTTTTGTCCCACAACTAGGGGAATTTCTGCAATTTTGCTCCAGAATACAAGGAATTTCTGCTTTTTTCCCGAAAATAAGGGGAATGTATACCTTTTGCCACAAAAAAGGAAAATTTCTTCATTTTTGCCCCAAAATAAGAGGAAATTCTGCCTTTTTACCTCAAAAGAAGTGAAATTTCTGCTTTTTACCCAAAAATAAACAGAATTTCTGTTTTTTTGCCCCAAAATAAAAGAAATTTTTGAATTATGCCCTGAAATAATTGAAATTTCTGCAATTTTGCCCCAAAATAAGTGAAATTTCTGCCATTTTGCCACAAAATAAGGGAAATTTCTGCATTTTTGCCACAAAATATTAGGAATTTCTGCCTTTTTGCCCCAACATAAGGAAAAAGTCTGCCTTTTATCCCTGAAATAAGTGAAATTTCTGCAATTTTGCCCCAAAATAAGTGAAATTTCTGCAATTTTGCCCCAAAATAAGGGAAATTTCTGGAATTTTGCCCCAAAATAAGTGAAATTTCTGCCATTTTGCCAAAATAAGGGGAATTTCTGCATTTTTGCCACAAAATATTAGGAATTTCTGCCTTTTTGCCCAAAAATAAGGAAAATTTCTGCCTTTTTTCCCTGAAATAAGTGAAATTTCTGCAATTTTGCCACAAAATAAAGAAAATTTCTGGAATTTTGCCCCAAAATAAGTGGAATTTCTGAGTTTTGCCCCAAAATAAGGAGAATTTCTGTACTTTGCCTCAACAAATAGGGAATTTCTGCCTTTTTGCCCCATAATTAGGGTAATTTCTGCAAAGTTGCTCCAAAATACGAAGAATTTCTGCTTTTTTTCCCAAAAATAAGGGGAATATATACTTTTTGCCACTAAAAAGGGAAATTTCTTCATTTTTGCCCCAAAATAAGAGGAATTTCTGCCTTTTTACCTCAAAATAAGTGAAATTTCTGCTTTTTACCCCAAAATAAACAGAATTTCTGTCTTTTTGCCCCAAAATAAAAGAAATTTTTGAATTATGCCCTGAAATAATTGAAATTTCTGCAATATTGCCTCAAAATAAGTGAAATTTCTGCCATTTTGCCACAAAATATGTGAAATTTCTGCAATTTTGTCCCAAAATAAGTGAAATTTCTGCAATTTTGCCCCAAAATAAGGGAAATTTTTGGAATTTTGCCCCAAAATAAGTGGAATTTCTTTGTTTTGCCCCAAAATAGGGAGAATTTCTGTCTTTTTGCCTCAACAAATAGGGAATTTCTGCCTTTTTGTCCCACAACTAGGGGAATTTCTGCAATTTTGCTCCAAAATACGAGGAATTTCTGCTTTTTTTACCGAAAATAAGGGGAATGTATACCTTTTGCCCCAAAAAAGGGAAATTTCTTCATTTTTGCCCCAAAATAAGAGGAAATTCTGCCTTTTCACCTCAAAATAAGTGAAATTTCTGCTTTTTACCCAAAAATAAACAGAATTTCTGTTTTTTTGCCCCAAAATAAAAGAAATTTTTGAATTATGCCCTGAAATAATTGAAGTTTCTGGAATTTTGCCCCAAAATATGTGAAATTTCTGCCATTTTGCCAAAATAAGGGGAATTTCTGCATTTTTGCCACAAAATATTAGGAATTTCTGCCTTTTTGCCCCAAAATAAGGAAAATTTCTGCCTTTTTTCCCTGAAATAAGTGAAATTTCTGCAATTTTGCCCCAAAATAAGTGAAATTTCTGCAATTTTGCCCCAAAATAAGGAAAATTTTTGGAATTTTGCCCCAAAATAATTGAAATTTCTGCCATTTTGCCAAAATAAAGGGAATTTCTTCATTTTAGCCACAAAATATTATGAATTTCTGCCTTTTTGCCCCAAAATAAAGAAAATTTCTGCCTTTTTTCCTGAAATAAGTGAAATTTCTGCAATTTTGCACCACAATAAGGGAAATTTCTGGAATTTTGCCCCAAAATAAGGAAAATTTCTGCCTTCTTTCCCTGAAATAAGTGAAATTTTGCCCTAAAATAAGTGGAATTTCTGAGTTTTGCCCCAAAATAAGGAGAATTTCTGTCCTTTTGCCTCAACAAATAGGGATTTCTGCCTTTTGCCCCACAATTAGGGGAATTTCTGCAAAATTGCTCCAAAATACGAGAAATTTCTGCTTTTTTTCCCGAAAATAAGGGGAATGTATACCTTTTGCCACTAAAAAGGGAAATTTCTTCATTTTTGCCCCAAAATAAGAGGAATTTCTGCCTTTTTACCTCAAAATAAGTGAAATTTCTGCTTTTTACCCAAAAATAAACAGACTTTCTGTCTTTTTGCCCCAAAATAAAAAAAATTTTTGAATTATGCCCTGAAATAATTGAAATTTCTTCAATTTTGCCACAAAATAATTGGAATTTCTGAGTATTGCCCCAAAATAAGGAGAATTTCTCTCTTTTTGCCCCAACAAATAGGGAATTTCTGCCTTTTTTCCCACAACTACGGGAATTTCTGCAATTTTGCTCCAAAATAGGAGGAATTTTTGCTTTTTTTCCCAAAAATAAGGGGAATGTATACCTTTTGCCACAAAAAAGGGAAATTTCTTCATTTTTGCCCCAAAATAAGAGGAATTTCTGCCTTTTTACATCAAAATAAGTGAAATTTCTGCTTTTTACCCAAAAATAAACAGACTTTCTGTATTTTTGCCCCAAAATAAAAGAAATTTTTGAATTATGCCCTGAAATATTTGAAATTTCTGCAATTTTGCCCCAAAATAAGTGAAATTTCTGCCATTTTACCACAAAATAAGGGGAATTTCTGCATTTTTGCCCCAAGATAAGAAAAATTTCTGCCTTTTTTCCCTGAAATAAGTGAATTTTCTGCAATTTTGCACTAAATAAGTGAAATTTCTGCAATTTTGTCCAAATATAAAGGAAATTTCTGGAATTTTGCCCCAAAATAAGGGGAATTCCTGATTTTTGCCCCAAAGTAAAGGAAATTCCGCCTTTTGTCCCAAAATTAGGGGAATTTCTTCAATTTTTCTCTAAAATACGGAGAATTTTTGCTTTTTTGCCCGAAAATAAGGGGAATGCATAACTTTTTGACATAAAAAAGGGAAATTTCTTCATTTTTGCTCCAAAATAAGGGGAATTTCTGACTTATTACCCTGAAATATGTGAAATTTTTTTAATTTTGCCCCTAAATAAGGGAAATTTCTTCATTTTTGCCTCCAAATAAGGGAAATTTCAGCCTTTTTACCTCAAAATAATGAAAATTTCTGCCTTTTTTCCATGAAATAACTTAAATTTCTGCAATTTTGCCCCAAAATAAGTGAAATTTTTGCATTTTTGCCCCAAAATAAGGGAAATTTCTGGGATTTTGCCCCAAAATAAGGGGAATTTCTGAGTTTTGCCCCAAAATAAGGAAAATTTCAGTCTTTTTGCCCCAAAAATAGGGAATTTCTGCTTTTTTGCCCTACAATTAGGGGAATTTCTGCAATTTTGCTACAAAATATGGGGAATTTCTGTCTTTCTGCCCTACAATAAGGAGAATGCATACCTTTTTGCCATAAAAAAGGAAATTTCTTCATTTTTGCTCCAAAATAAGGGGAATTTCTGCCTTTTTGCCTATAAATAAGTGGAATTTCTGTCTTTTTTCCCCAAA
The DNA here is from genome assembly GCF_963924665.1 of Micromys minutus. Taxonomy (NCBI): domain Eukaryota; kingdom Metazoa; phylum Chordata; class Mammalia; order Rodentia; family Muridae; genus Micromys; species Micromys minutus. The sequence goes on from NW_027667208.1 coordinate 421,967, forward strand.
ACAAAGGGAATTTCTGTATTTTTTGCCCCAAAATAAGAAAAATTTCTGACTTATTACCTTGAAATAAGTAAAATTTCTGCAATTTTGCCACAAAATAAGTGGAATTTCTGAGTTTTGCCCCAAAATAAAAAGAATTTCTGTCTTTTTGCCCCAACAAATAGGAAATTTCTGCATTTTTGTCCCACAAATAGGGGAATTTCTGCAATTTTGCTCCAAAATATGAGGAATTTCTGCATTTTTTCCTGAAAATAAGGGGAATGTATACCTTTTGCCACAAAAAATGGAAATTTCTTCATTTTTGCCCCAAAATAAGAGGAATTTCTGCCTTTTTACCTCAAAATAAGTGAAATCTCTGCTTTTTACCCAAAAATAAACAGAATTTCTGTTATTTTGCCCCAAAATAAAAGAAATTTTTGAATTATGCCCTGAAATAATTGAAATTTCTGCAATTTTGCCCCAAAATAAGTTAAATATCTGCCATTTTGCTACAAAATAAGGTGAATTTCTGCATTTTTGCCACAAAATATTAGGAATTTCTGCCTTTTAGCCACAAAATAAAGAAAATTTCTGCTTTTTTTCCCTGAAATAAGTGAAATTTCTGCAATTTTGCCCCAAAATAAGGGAAATTTCTGGAATAGACCCAAAATAAGTGGAATTTCTGAGTTTTGCCCAAAAAATAAAGAGAATTTCTGTCTTTTTGCCCCAACATATAAGGAATTTCTACCTTTTTGCCCCACAATTAGGGCAATTTCTCCAATTTTGCTCCAAAATACAAGGAATTTCTGCTGTTTTTCCCGAAAATAAGGGGAATGTATACCTTTTGCCACAAGAAAGAGAAATTTCTTCATTTTTTCCCCAAAATAAGAGGAATTTCTGCCTTTTTACCTCATAATAAGTAAAATTTCTGCTTTTTACCCAAAAATAAACAGAATTTCTGTCTTTTTGCCCAAAAATAAAAGAAATTTTTGAATTATGCCCTGAAATAATTGAAATTTCTGCAATATTGCCTCAAAATAAGTGAAATTTCTGCCATTTTGCCACAAAATAAGAAAAATTTCTGCATTTTTGCCACAAAATATTAGGAATTTCTGACTTTTTGCCCCAAAATAAGGAAAATTTCTGCCTTTTTTCCCTGAAATAAGTTAAATTTCTGCAATTATGCCCCAAAATAAGTAAAATTTCTGAAATTTTGCTTCAAAATAAGGGAAATTTCTGGAATTTTGCCCCAAAATAAGTGGAATTTCTGAGTTTTGCCCCAAAATAAGGAGAATTTCTGTCTTTTTACCCCAACAAATAGGGAATTTCTGCCTTTTTGTCCCACAACTAGGGGAATTTCTGCAATTTTGCTCCAAAATACGAGGAATTTCTGCTTTTTTTCCCGAAAATAAGGGGAATGTATACCTTTTGCCACAAAAAAGTGAAATTTCTTCATTCTTGCCCCAAAATAATAGGAATTTCTGCCTTTTTACTTCAAAATAAGTGATATTTCTGCTTTTTACCCAAAAATAAACAGAATTTCTGTCTTTTTGCCCCAAAATAAAAGAAATTTTTGAATTATGCCAAGAAATAATTGAAATTTCTGGAATTTTGCCCCAAAATATGTGAAATTTCTGCCATTTTGCCACAAATTAAGGGAAATTTCTGCATTTTTGCCACAAAATATTAGGAATTTCTGCCTTTTTGCCCCAAAATAAGGAAAATGTCTGCCTTTTATCCCTGAAGTAAGTGAAATTTTTGCAATTTTGCAAATAATAAGTGAAATTTCTGCAATTTTGCCCAAAAAAAGGGAAATTTCTGGAATTTTGCCCCAAAATAAGTGGAATTTCTGAGTTTTGCCCCAAAATAAAGAGAATTTCTGTCTTTTTGCCTCAACAAATAGGGAATTTCTGCCTTTTTGTCCCACAACTAGGGGAATTTCTGCAATTTTGCTCCAGAATACGAGGAATTCTGCTTTTTTCCCGAAAATAAGGGGAATGTATACCTTTTGCCACAAAAAAGGGAAATTTCTTCATTTTTGCCCCAAACTAAGAGGAAATTCTGCCTTTTTACCTTAAAAGAAGTGACATTTCTGCTTTTTACCCAAAAATAAACAGAATTTTTGTTTTTTTGCCCCAAAATAAAAGAAATTTTTGAATTATGCCCTGAAATAATTGAAATTTCTGCAATTTTGCCCCAAAATATGTGAAATTTCTGCCATTTTGCCAAAATAAGGGGAATTTCTGCATTTTTGCCACAAAATATTAGGAATTTCTGCCTTTTTGCCCCAAAATAAGGAAAATTTCTGCCTTTTTTCCCTGAAATAAGTTAAATTTCTGCAATTTTGCCCCAAAATAAGTGAAATTTCTGCAATTTTGCTTCAAAATAATGGAAATTTCTGGAATTTTGCCCCAAAATAAGGAGAATTTCTGTCTTTTTGCCCCAACAAATAGGGAATTTCTGCCTTTTTGTCCCACAACTAGGGGAATTTCTGCAATTTTGCTCCAAAATACGAGGAATTTCTGCTTTTTTTTCCCGAAAATAAAGGGAATGTATACCTTTTGCCACAAAAAAGTGAAATTTCTTCATTCTTGTCCCAAAATAATAGGAATTTCTGCCTTTTTACCTCAAAAATAAGTGAAATTTCTGCTTTTTACTCAAAAATAAACAGCATTTCTGTCTGTTTGCCCCAAAATAAAAGAAATTTTTGAATTATGCCCTGAAATAATTGAAATTTCTGGAATTTTGCCCCAAAATAGGTGAAATTTCTGCCATTTTGCCACAAAATAAGGGAAATTTCTGCATTTTTGCCACAAAATATTAGGAATTTCTGCCTTTTTGTCCCAAAATAAGGAAAAAGTCTGCCTTTTATCCCTGAAATAAGTGAAATTTCTGCAATTTTGCCCCAAAATAAGTGAAATTTCTGCAATTTTGCCCCAAAATAAGGGAAATTTCTGGAATTTTGCCCCAAAATAAGTGAAATTTCTGCCATTTTGCCAAAATAAGGGGAATTTCTGCATTTTTGCCACAAAATATTAGGAATTTCTGCCTTTTTGCCCCAAAATAAGGAAGATTTCTGCCTTTTTTCCCTGAAATAAGTGAAATTTCTGCAATTTTGCCCCAAAATAATTGAAATTTCTGCAATTTTGCTTCAAAATAAGGGAAATTTCTGGAATTTTGCCCCAAAATAAGTGGAATTTCTGAGTTTTGCCCCAAAATAAGGAGAATTTCTGTCTTTTTGCCCCAACAAATAGGGAATTTCTGACTTTTTGTCCCACAACTAGTGGAATTTCTGCAATTTTGCTCCAAAATACGAGGAATTTCTGCTTTTTTTCCCGAAAATAAAGGGAATGTATACCTTTTGCCACAAAAAAGTGAAATTTCTTCATTCTTGCCCCAAAATAATAGGAATTTCTGCCTTTTTACCTCAAAATAAGTGAAATTTCTGCTTTTTACTCAAAAATAAACAGCATTTCTGTCTTTTTGCCCCAAAATAAAAGAAATTTTTGAATTATGCCCTGAAATAATTGAAGTTTCTGGAATTTTGCCCCAAAATAGGTGAAATTTCTGCCATTTTGCCACAAAATAAGGGAAATTTCTGCATTTTTGCCACAAAATATTAGGAATTTCTGCCTTTTTGCCCCAAAATAAGGAAAAAGTCTGCCTTTTATCCCTGAAATAAGTGAAATTTCTGCAATTTTGCCCCAAAATAAGTGAAATTTCTGCAATTTTGCCCCCAAATAAGGGAAATTTCTGGAATTTTGCCCCAAAATAAGTGAAATTTCTGCCATTTTGCCAAAATAAAGGGAATTTCTGCATTTTAGCCACAAAATATTATGAATTTCTGCCTTTTTGCCCCCAAATAAGGAAAATTTCTGCCTTTTTTTCCTGAAATAAGTGAAATTTCTGCAATTTTGCCCCAAAATAAGGGAAATTTCTGGAATTTTGCCCCAAAATAAGTGGAATTTCTGAGTTTTCCCCAAAATAAGGAGAATTTCTGTCCTTTTGCCTCAACAAATAGGGAATTTCTGCCTTTTTGCCCCACAATTAGGGGAATTTCTGCAAAATTGCTCCAAAATACGAGGAATTTCTCCTTTTTTTCCCGAAAATAAGGAAAATGTATACTTTCTGCCACTAAAAAGGGAAATTTCTTTATTTTTGCCCCAAAATAAGAGGAATTTCTGCCTTTTTACCTCAAAATAAGTGAAATTTCTGCTTTTTATCCAAAAATAAACAGAATTTCTGTCTTTTTGCCCCAAAATAAAAGAAATTTTTGAATTATGTCCTGAAATAATTGAAATTTCTGCAATTTTGCCCCAAAATAAGTGAAATTTCTGCCATTTGCCACAAAATAAGGGGAATTTCTGCATTTTTGCCACAAAATATTAAGAATTTCTGCATTTTTGCCCCAAAATAAGGAAAATTTCTGCCTTTTATTTCTGAAATAAGTGAAATTCTGCAATTTTGTCCAAAAGTAAGTGAAATTTTTGCAATTTTGCCCCAAAATAAAGGGCAATTTCTGGAATTTTGCCACAAAATAATTGGAATTTCTGAGTTTTGCCCCAAAATAGGGAGAATTTCTGTGTTTTTGCCTCAACAAATAATGAATTTCTGCCTTTTTGTCCCACAACTAGGGGAATTTCTGCAATTTTGCTCCAAAATACGAGGAATTTCTGCTTTTTTTCCCGAAAATAAGGGGAATGTATACCTTTTGCCACAAAAAAGTGAAATTTCTTCATTCTTGCCCCAAACTAATAGGAATTTCTGCCTTTTTACCTCAAAATAAGTGAAATTTCTGCTTTTTACTCAAAAATAAACAGCATTTCTGTCTTTTTGCCCCAAAATAAAAGAAATTTTTGAATTATGCCCTGAAATAATTGAAATTTCTGGAATTTTGCCCCAAAATAGGTGAAATTTCTGCCATTTTGCCACAAAATAAGGGAAATTTCTGCATTTTTGCCACAAAATATTAGGAATTTCTGCCTTTTTGCCCCAAAATAAGGAAAAAGTCTGCCTTTTATCCCTGAAATAAGTGAAATTTCTGCACTTTTGCCCCAAAATAAGTGAAATTTCTGCAATTTTGCCCCAAAATAAGGGAAATTTCTGCAATTTTGCCCCAAAATAAGTGAAATTTCTGCCATTTTGCCAAAATAAGGGGAATTTCTGCATTTTTGCCACAAAATATTAGGAATTTCTGCCTTTTTGCCCCAAAATAAGGAAAATTTCTGCCTTTTTTCCCTGAAATAAGTGAAATTTCTGCAATTTTGCCCCAAAATAAGGAAAATTTCTGGAATTTTGCCCCGAAATAAGTGGAATTTCTGAGTTTTGCCCCAAAATAAGGAGAATTTCTGTCCTTTTGCCTCAAAAAATAGAGAATTTCTGCCTTTTTGCCCCACAATTAGGGTAATTTCTGCAAAATTGCTCCAAAATACGAGGAATTTCTGCTTTTTTTCCCAAAAATAAGGGGAATGTATACGTTTTGCCACTAAAAAGGTAAATTTCTTCATTTTTGCCCCAAAATAAGAGGAATTTCTGCCTTTTTACCTCAAAATAAGTGAAATTTCTGCTTTTTACCCCAAAATAAACAGAATTTCTGTCTTTTTGCCCCAAAATAAAAGAAATTTTTGAATTATGCCCTGAAATAATTGAAATTTCTGAAATATTGCCTCAAAATAAGTGAAATTTCTGCCATTTTGCTACAAAATAAGTGAAATTTCTGCATTTTTGCCACAAAATATTAGGAATTTCTGCCTTTTTGCCCCAAGATAAGAAAAATTTCTGCCTTTTTTCCCTGAAATAAGTGAATTTTCTGCAATTTTGCACTAAATAAGTGAAATTTCTGCAATTTTGCCCCAAAATAAGTGAAATTTCTGCCATTTTGCCAAAATAAGGGGAATTTCTGCATTTTTGCCACAAAATATTAGGAATTTCTGCCTTTTTGCCCCAAAATAAGGAAAATTTCTGCCTTTTTTCCCTGAAATAAGTGAAATTTCTGCAATTTTGCCCCAAAATAAGGAAAATTTCTGGAATTTTGCCCCGAAATAAGTGGAATTTCTGAGTTTTGCCCCAAAATAAGGAGAATTTCTGTCCTTTTGCCTCAAAAAATAGAGAATTTCTGCCTTTTTGCCCCACAATTAGGGTAATTTCTGCAAAATTGCTCCAAAATACGAGGAATTTCTGCTTTTTTTCCCAAAAATAAGGGGAATGTATACTTTTTGCCACTAAAAAGGTAAATTTCTTCATTTTTGCCCCAAAATAAGAGGAATTTCTGCCTTTTTACCTCAAAATAAGTGAAATTTCTGCTTTTTACCCCAAAATAAACAGAATTTCTGTCTTTTTGCCCCAAAATAAAAGAAATTTTTGAATTATGCCCTGAAATAATTGAAATTTCTGAAATATTGCCTCAAAATAAGTGAAATTTCTGCCATTTTGCTACAAAATAAGTGAAATTTCTGCATTTTTGCCACAAAATATTAGGAATTTCTGCCTTTTTGCCCCAAGATAAGAAAAATTTCTGCCTTTTTTCCCTGAAATAAGTGAATTTTCTGCAATTTTGCACTAAATAAGTGAAATTTCTGCAATTTTTTCCCAATATAAAGGAAATTTCTGGAATTTTGCCCCAAAATAAGGGGAATTCCTGATTTTTGCCCCAAAGTAAAGGAAATTCCGCCTTTTGTCCCAAAATTAGGGGAATTTCTGCAATTTTGCTCTAAAATACGGAGAATTTTTGCTTTTTTGCCCGAAAATAAGGGGAATGCATAACTTTTTGACATAAAAAAGGGAAATTTCTTCATTTTTGCTCCAAAATAAGGGGAATTTCTGACTTATTACCCTGAAATATGTGAAATTTTTTCAATTTTGCCCCTAAATAAGGGAAATTTCTTCATTTTTGCCTCCAAATAAGGGGAATTTCAGCATTTTTAACTCAAAATAAGGAAAATTTCTGCCTTTTTTCCATGAAATAAGTGAAATTTCTGCAATTTTGCCCCAAAATAAGTGAAATTTTTGCATTTTTGCCCAAAAATAAAGGAAATTTCTGGGATTTTGCCCCAAAATAAGGGGAATTTTTGAGATTTGCCCCAAAATAAGGAGAATTTCAGTTTTTTTGCCCCAAAAATAGGGAATTTCTGCTTTTTTGCCCTACAATTAGGGGAATTTCTGCAATTTTGCTACAAAATATGGGGAATTTCTGTCTTTCTGCCCTAAAATAAGGAGAATGCATACCTTTTTGCCATAAAAAAGGAAATTTCTTCATTTTTGCTCCAAAATAAGGGGAATTTCTGCCTTTTTGCCTATAAATAAGTGGAATTTCTGTCTTTTTTCCCCAAAACAAAGGGAATTTCTGTATTTTTTGCCCCAAAATAAGAAAAATTTCTGACTTATTACCTTGAAATAAGTAAAATTTCTGCAATTTTGCCACAAAATAAGTGGAATTTCTCAGTTTTGCCCCAAAATAAAAAGAATTTCTGTCTTTTTGCCCCAACAAATAGGGAATTTCTGCATTTTTGTCCCACAACTAGGGGAATTTCTGCAATTTTGCTCCAAAATACGAGGAATTTCTGCTTTTTTTCCTGAAAATAAGGGGAATGTATACCTTTTGCCACAAAAAATGGAAATTTCTTCATTTTTGCCCCAAAATAAGAGGAATTTCTGCCTTTTTACCTCAAAATAAGTGAAATCTCTGCTTTTTACCCAAAAATAAACAGAATTTCTGTCTTTTTGCCCCAAAATAAAAGAAATTTTTGAATTATGCCCTGAAATAATTGAAATTTCTGGAATTTTGCCCCAAAATAAGTGAAATATCTGCCATTTTGCCACAAAATAAGGGGAATTTCTGCATTTTTGCCACAAAATATTAGGAATTTCTGCCTTTTTGCCCCAAAATAAAGAAAATTTCTGCCTTTTTTCCCTGAAATAAGTGAAATTTCTGCAATTTTGCCCCAAAATAAGGGAAATTTCTGGAATAGACCCAAAATAAGTGGAATTTCTGAGTTTTGCCCAAAAATAAAGAGAATTTCTGTCTTTTTGCCCCAACATATAGGGAATTTCTGCCTTTTTGCCCCACAATTAGGGCAATTTCTCCAATTTTGCTCCAAAATACGAGGAATTTCTGCTGTTTTTCCCGAAAATAAGGGGAATGTATACCTTTTGCCACAAGAAAGAGAAATTTCTTCATTTTTGCCCCAAAATAAGAGGAATTTCTGCTTTTTTACCTCAAAATAAGTAAAATTTCTGCTTTTTACCCAAAAATAAACAGAATTTCTGTCTTTTTGCCCAAAAATAAAAGAAATTTTTGAATTATGCCCTGAAATAATTGAAATTTCTGGAATTTTGCCCGAAAATAAGTGAAATTTCTGCCATTTTGCCACAAATTAAGGGAAATTTTTGCATTTGTAACACAAAATATTAGGAATTTCTGCCTTTTTGCCCCAAAATAAAGAAAATGTCTGCCTTTTATCCCTGAAGTAAGTGAAATTTTTGCAATTTTGCAAAAAATAAGTGAAATTTCTGCAATTTTGCCCCAAAATAAGGGAAATTTCTGGAATTTTGCCCCAAAATAAGTGGAATTTCTGAGTTTTGCCCCAAAATAAAGAGAATTTCTGTCTTTTTGCCTCAACAAATAGGAAATTTCTGCCTTTTTGTCCCACAACTAGGGGAATTTCTGCAATTTTGCTCCAGAATACGAGGAATTTCTGCTTTTTTCCCGAAAATAAGGGGAATGTATGCCTTTTGCCACAAAAAAGGGAAATTTATTCATATTTGCCCCAAAATAAGAGGAATTTCTGCCTTTTTACTTTAAAATAAGTGAAATTTCTGCTTTTTACCCAAAAATAAACAGAATTTCTGTCTTTTTGCCCCAAAATAAAAGAAATTTTTGAATTATGCAGTGAAATAATTGAAATTTCTGCAATATTGCCCCAAAATAAGTGAAATTTCTGCCATTTGCCACAAAATAAGGGGAATTTCTGCATTTTTGCCACAAAATATTAAGAATTTCTGCATTTTTGCCCCAAAATAAGAAAAATTCCCGCCTTTTATCCCTAAAATAAGTGAAATTCTGCAATTTTGTCCAAAAGTAAGTGAAATTTCTGCAATTTTGCCCCAAAATAAAGGGCAATTTCTGGAATTTTGCCACAAAATAATTGGAATTTCTGAGTTTTGCCCCAAAATAGAGAGAATTTCTGTGTTTTTGCCTCAACAAATAATGAATTTCTGCCTTTTTGTCCCACAACTAGGGGAATTTCTGCAATTTTGCTCCAAAATACGAGGAATTTCTGCTTTTTTTCCCGAAAATAAGGGAAATGTATACCTTTTGCAACAAAAAAGTGAAATTTCTTCATTCTTGCCCCAAAATAATAGGAATTTCTGCCTTTTTACCTCAAAATAAGTGAAATTTCTGCTTTTTACTCAAAAATAAACAGCATTTCTGTCTTTTTGCCCCAAAATAAAATAAATTTTTGAATTATGCCCTGAAATAATTGAAATTTCTGGAATTTTGTCCCAAAATAGGTGAAATTTCTGCCATTTTGCCACAAAATAAGGGAAATTTCTGCATTTTTGCCACAAAATATTAGGAATTTCTGCCTTTTTGCCCCAAAATAAGGAAAAAGTCTGCCTTTTATCCCTGAAATAAGTGAAATTTCTGCAATTTTGCCCCAAAATAAGTGAAATTTCTGCAATTTTGCTCCAAAATAAGGGAAATTTCTGGAATTTTGCCCCAAAATAAGTGAAATTTCTGCCATTTTGCCAAAATAAGGGGAATTTCTGCATTTTTGCCACAAAATATTAGGAATTTCTGCCTTTTTGCCCCAAAATAAGAAAAATTTCTGCCTTTTTTCCCTGAAATAAGTGAAATTTCTGCAATTTTGCCCCAAAATAAGGAAAATTTCTGGAATTTTGCCCCAAAATAAGTGGAATTTCTGAGTTTTGCCCCAAAATAAGGAGAATTTCTGTCCTTTTGCCTCAACAAATAGGGAATTTCTGCCTTTTTGCCCCACAATTAGGGTAATTTCTGCAAAATTGCTCCAAAATACGAGGAATTTCTGCTTTTTTTCCCAAAAATAAGGGGAATGTATACTTTTTGCCACTAAAAAGGGAAATTTCTTCATTTTTGCCGCAAAATAAGAGGAATTTCTGCCTTTTTACCTCAAAATAAGTGAAATTTCTGCTTTTTACCCCAAAATAAACAGAATTTCTGTCTTTTTGCCCCAAAATAAAAGAAATTTTTGAATTATGCCCTGAAATAATTGAAATTTCTGCAATATTGCCTCAAAATAAGTGATATTTCTGCAATTTTGCCCCAAAATAAGTGAAATTTCTGCAATTTTGCCCCAAAATAAGGGAAATTTCTGGAATTTTGCCCCAAAATAAGTGGAATTTCTGAGTTTTGCCCCAAAATAGGGAGAATTTCTGTCTTTCTGCCTCAACAAATAGGGAATTTCTGCCTTTTTGTCCCACAACTAGGGGAATTTCTGCAATTTTGCTCCAAAATATGAGGAATTTCTGCTTTTTTTCCCGAAAATAAGGGGAATGTAACCTTTTCCCACAAAAAAGTGAAATTTCTTGATTCCTGCCCAAAAATAATAGGAATTTCTGCCTTTTTACCTCAAAATATGTGAAATTTCTGCTTTTTACCCAAAAATAAACAGAATTTCTGTCTTTTTGCCCCAAAATAAAAGAAATTTTTGAATTATGCCCTGAAATAATTGAAATTTCTGCAATTTTGCCCCAAAATAAGTGAAATTTCTGCCATTTTGCCACAAAATTAGGGGAATTTCTGCATTTTTGCCACAAAATATTAGGAATTTCTGCCTTTTTGCCCCAAAATAAAGAAAATTTCTGCCTTTTTCTCCTGAAATAAGTGAAATTTCTGCAATTTTGCCCCAAAATAAGAGAAATTTCAGGAATTTTGCCCCAAAATAAGTGGAATTTCTGAGTTTTGCCCCAAAATATGGAGAATTTCTGGTTTTTTGCCAAACATATAGGGAATTTCTGCCTTTTTGCCCCACAATTAGTGAAATTTCTGCAATTTTGCTCCGAAATACGGGGAATTTCGGCTTCTTTTACCGAAAATCAGGGGAATGTATACCTTTTGCCACAAAAAAGGGAAATTTATTCATATTTGCCCCAAAATAAGAGGAATTTCTGCCTTTTCACCTCAAAATAAGTGAAATTTCTGCTTTTTACCCAAAAATAAACAGAATTTCTGTCTTATTGCCCCAAAATAAAAGAAATTTTTGAATTATGCAGTGAAATAATTGAAATTTCTGCAATATTGCCCAAAAATAAGTTAAATTTCTGCCATTTTGCCACAAAATAATGGGAATTTCTGCATTTTTGAAACAAAATATTAGGAATTTCTGCCTTTTTGCCCCAAAATAAGGAAAATGTCTGCCTTTTATCCCTGAAATAAGTGAAATTTCTGCAATTTTGCCCCAAAATAAGTGAAATTTCTGCAATTTTGCCCCAAAATAAAGGCAATTTCTGGAATTTTGCCACAAAATAATTGGAATTTCTGAGTTTTGCACCAAAATAGAGAGAATTTCTGTGTTTTTGCCTCAACAAATAATGAATTTCTGCCTTTTTGTCCCACAACTAGGGGAATTTCTGCAATTTTGCTCCAAAATACGAGGAATTTCTGCTTTTTTTCCCGAAAATAAGGGGAATCTATACCTTTTGCCACAAAAAAGTGAAATTTCTTCATTCTTGCCCCAAAATAATAGGAATTTCTGCCTTTTTACCTCAAAATAAGTGAAATTTCTGCTTTTTACTCAAAAATAAACAGCATTTCTGTCTTTTTGCCCCAAAATAAAAGAAATTTTTGATTTATGCCCTGAAATAATTGAAATTTCTGGAATTTTGCCCCAAAATAGGTGAAATTTCTGCCATTTTGCCACAAAATAAGGGAAATTTCTGCATTTTTGCCACAAAATATTAGGAATTTCTGCCTTTTTGCCCCAAAATAAGGAAAATTTCTGCCTTTTTTCCCTAAAATAAGTGAAATTTCTGCAATTTTGCCCCAAAATAAGGGAAATTACTGGCATAGACCCAAAATAAGTGGAATTTCTGAGTTTTGCCCCCCAAAAAAAGAGAATTTCTGTTTTTGCCCCAACATATAGGGAATTTCTGCTTTTTGCCCCACAATTAGGGGAATTTCTGCAATTTTGCTCCAAAATACGGGGAATTTCTGCCTTTTTGCCCGAAAATAAAGGGAATGTATACCTTTTTGCCATAAAAAGGAAAATTTCTTAATTTTTACCCCAAAATAAGGGGAATTTCTGCCTTTTTACCTCAAAATAAGTGAAATTTCTGGTTTTTACCCCAAAATAAACAGAATTTCTGTCTTTTTGCCCCAAAATAAAAGAAATTTTTGAATTATGCCCTGAAATAATTGAAATTTCTGCCATATTGCCCCAAAATAAGTGAAATTTCTGCCATTTTGCCACAAAATAAGGAAAATTTCTGCATTTTTGTCACAAAATATTAGGAATTTCTAAATTTTTGCCCCAAAATAAGGAAAATTTCTGCTTTTTTTCCCTGAAATAAGTGAAATTTCTGCAATTTTGCCCCAAAATAAGTGAAATTTCTGCAATTTTTACTCAAAATTAGGGAAATTTCTGGAATTTTGCCCCAAAATAAGTATAATTTCTGAGTTTTGCCCCAAAATAGGGAGAATTTCTGTCTTTCTGCCTCAACAAATAGGGAATTTCTGCCTTTTTGTCCCACAACTAGGGTAATTTCTGCAATTTTGCTCCAAAATATGAGGAATTTCTGCTTTTTTTCCCGAAAATAAGGGGAATGTATACCTTTTCCCACAAAAAAGAAAAATTTCTTGATTCCTGCCCCAAAATAATAGGAATTTCTGCCTTTTTACCTCAAAATAAGTGAAATTTCTGATTTTACCTCAAAATAAACAGAATTTCTATCTTTTTGCCCCAAAATAAAAGAAATTTTTGAATTATGCCCTGAAATAATTGAAATTTCTGCAATTTTGCCCCAAAATAAGTGAAATTTCTGCCATTTTGCCAAAATAAAGGGAATTTCTGCATTTTAGCCACAAAATATTATGAATTTCTGCCTTCTTGCCCCAAAATAAGGAAAATTTCTGCCTTTTTTCCTGAAATAAGTGAAATTTCTGCAATTTTGCCCCCAAATAAGGGAAATTTCTGGAATTTTGCCCCAAAATAAGTGGAATTTCTGAGTTTTGCCCCATAATAAGGAGAATTTCTATCGTTTTGCCTGAACAAATAGGGAATTTCTGCCTTTTTGCCTCAAAATTAGGGGAATTTCTGCAAAATTGCTCCAAAATACAAGGAATTTCTCCTTTTTTTCCCGAAAATAAGGAAAATGTATACTTTTTGCCACTAAAAAGGGAAATTTCTTCATTTTTGCCCCAAAATAAGAGGAATTTCTGCCTTTTTACCTCAAAATAAGTGAAATTTCTGCTTTTTACCCAAAAATAAATAGACTTTCTGTCTTTTTGCCCCAAAATAAAAAAATTTTTGAATTATGCCCTGAAATAATTGAAATTTCTTCAATTTTGCCACAAAATAATTGGAATTTCTGAGTTTTGCCCCAAAATAAGGGAAATTTCTGTCTTTTTGCCCCAACAAATAGGGAATTTCTGCCTTTTTGTCCCACAACTACGGGAATTTCTGCAATTTTGCTCCAAAATACGAGGAATTCCTGCTTTTTTTTCCGAAAATAAGATTAATGTATACCTTTTGCCACAAAAAAGTGAAATTTCTTCATTCTTGCCCCAAAATAATAGGAATTTCTGCCTTTTTACCTCAAAATAAGTGAAATTTCTGCTTTTTACCCAAAAATAAACAGAATTTCTGTCTTTTTGCCTCAAAATAAAAGAAATTTTTGAATTATGCCCTGAAATAATTGAAATTTCTGGAATTTTGCCCCAAAATAGGTGAAATTTCTGCCATTTTGCCACAAAATAAGGGAAATTTCTGCATTTTTGCCACAAAATATTAGGAATTTCTGCCTTTTTGCCCCAAAATAAGGAAAAAGTCTGCCTTTTATCCCTGAAATAAGTGAAATTTCTGCAATTTTGCCCCAAAATAAGTGAAATTTCTGCAATTTTGCCCCAAGATAAGGGAAATTTCTGCCATTTTGCCAAAATAAAGGGAATTTCTGCATTTTAGCCACAAAATATTATGAATTTCTGCCTTTGTGCCCCAAAATAAGGAAAATTTCTGCCTTTTTTTCCTGAAATAAGTGAAATTTCTGCAATTTTACCCCAAAATAAGGGAAATTTCTGGAATTTTGCCCCAAAATAAGTGGAATTTCTGAGTTTTGCCCCAAAATAAGGGGAATTTCTGTCGTTTTGCCTCAAAAAATAGGGAATTTCTGCCTTTTTGCCCCACAATTAGGGGAATTTCTGCAATTTTGCTCCAAAATACGAGGAATTTCTGCTTTTTTTCCCGAAAATACGGGGAATGTATACCTTTTGCCACAAAAAGGGAAATTTCTTCATTTTTGCCTCAAAATAAAAGGAATTTCTGCCTTTTTACCTCAAAATGAGTGAAATTTCTTCTTTTTACCCAAAAATAAACAGAATTTCTGTCTTTATGCCCCAAAATAAAAGAAAATTTTGAATTATGCCCTGAAATAATTGAAATTTCTGCAATTTTGCCCCAAAATAAGTGAAATTTCTGCCATTTTGCCACAAAATAAGGGGAATTTCTGCATTTTTGCCACAAAATATTAAGAATTTCTGCATTTTTGCCCCAAAATAAGGAAAATTTCTGCCTTTAATCCCTGAAATAAGTGAAATTCTGCAATTTTGTCCAAAAATAAGTGAAATTTCTGCAATTTTGCCCCAAAATAAAGGACAATTTCTGGAATTTTGCCACAAAATAATTGGAATTTCTGAGTTTTGCCCCAAAATAGAGAGAATTTCTGTGTTTTTGCCTCAACAAATAATGAATTTCTGCCTTTTTGTCCCACATCTAGGGAAATTTCTGCAATTTTGCTCTAAAATACGAGGAATTTCTGCTTTTTTTCCCGAAAATAAGGGGAATGTATACCTTTTGCCACAAAAAAGTGAAATTTCTTCATTCTTGCCCCAAAATAATAGGAATTTCTGCCTTTTTACCTCAAAATAAGTGAAATTTCTGCTTTTTACCCAAAAATAAACAGAATTTCTGTCTTTTTGCCCCAAAATAAAAGAAATTTATGAATTATGCCCTGAAATAATTGAAATTTCTGGAATTTTGCCCCAAAATAGGTGAAATTTCTGCCATTATGCCACAAAATAAGGGAAATTTCTGCATTTTTGCCACAAAATAACGGAAATTTCTGCCATTTTGCCAAAATAAAGGGAATTTCTGCATTTTAGCTACAAAATATTATGAATTTCTGCCTTTTTACCCCAAAATAAGGAAAATTTCTGCCTTTTTTTCCTGAAATAAGTGAAATTTCTGCAATTTTG
The DNA here is from genome assembly GCF_963924665.1 of Micromys minutus. Classification (NCBI taxonomy): domain Eukaryota; kingdom Metazoa; phylum Chordata; class Mammalia; order Rodentia; family Muridae; genus Micromys; species Micromys minutus. The sequence continues at coordinate 437,388 of NW_027667208.1, forward strand.
CCCCAAAATAAGGGAAATTTCTGGAATTTTGCCCCAAAATAAGTGGAATTTCTGAGTTTTGCCCCAAAATAAGGAGAATTTCTTTCGTTTTGCCTCAACAAATAGGGAATATCTGCCTTTTTGCCCCACAATTAGGGGAATTTCTGCAAAATTGCCCAAAATACGAGGAATTTCTCCTTTTTTTCCCGAAAATAAGGAAAACGTATACTTTTTGCCACTAAAAAGGGAAATTTCTTCATTTTTGCCCCAAAATAAGAGGAATTTCGGCCTTTTTACCTCAAAATAAGTGAAAGTTCTGCTTTTTACCCAAAAATAAACAGACTTTCTGTCTTTTTGCCCCAAAATAAAAAAAAAATTTTTGAATTATGCCCTGAAATAATTGAAATTTCTGCAATTTTGCCACAAAATAATTGGAATTTCTGAGTTTTGCCCCAAAATAAGGGGAATTTCTGTCTTTTTGCCCCAACAAATAGGGAATTTCTGCCTTTTTGTCCCACAACTACGGGAATTTCTGCAATTTTGCTCCAAAATACGAGGAATTTCTGCTTTTTTTTCCGAAAATAAGGGGAATGTATACCTTTTGCCACAAAAAAGTGAAATTTCTTCATTCTTGCCCCAAAATAATAGGAATTTCTGCCTTTTTACCTCAAAATAAGTGAAATTTCTGCTTTTTACCCAAAAATAAACAGAATTTCTGTCTTTTTGCCCCAAAATAAAAGAAATTTTTGAATTATGCCCTGAAATAATTGAAATTTCTGGAATTTTGCCCCAAAATAGGTGAAATTTCTGCCATTTTGCCACAAAATAAGGGAAATTTCTGCATTTTTGCCACAAAATATTAGGAATTTCTGACTTTTGCCCCAAAATAAGGAAAAAGTCTGCCTTTTATCCCTGAAATAAGTGAAATTTCTGCAATTTTGCAACAAAATAAGTGAAATTTCTGCAATTTTGCCCCAAAATAAGGGAAATTTCTGCCAATTTGCCAAAATAAAGGGAATTTCTGCATTTTAGCCACAAAATATTATGAATTTCTGCCTTTTTGCCCCAAAATAAGGAAAATTTCTGCCTTTTTTTCCTGAAATAAGTGAAATTTCTGCAATTTTGCACCAAAATAAGGGAAATTTCTGGAATTTTGCCCCAAAATAAGTGGAATTTCTGAGTTTTGCCCCAAAATAAGGAGAATTTCTGTCGTTTTGCCTCAACAAATAGGGAATTTCTGCCTTTTTGCCCAACAATTAGGGGAATTTCTGCAAAATTGCTCCAAAATACGAGGAATTTCTGCTTTTTTTCCCGAAAATAAGGGGAATGTATACCTTTTGCCACAAAAAGGGAAATTTCTTCATTTTTGCCTCAAAATAAAAGGAATTTCTGCCTTTTTACCTCAAAATAATTGAAATTTCTTCTTTTTACCCAAAAATAAACAGAATTTCTGTTTTTTTGCCCCAAAATAAAAGAAATTTTTGAATTATGCCCTGAAATAATTGAAATTTCTGCAATTTTGCCACAAAATAATTGGAATTTCTGAGTTTTGCCCCAAAATAAGGGGAATTTCTGTCTTTTTGCCCCAACAAATAGGGAATTTCTGCCTTTTTGTCCCACAACTACGGGAATTTCTGCAATTTTGCTCCAAAATACGAGGAATTTTTGCTTTTTTTCCCAAAAATAAGGGGAATGTATACCTTTTGCCACAAAAAAGGGAAATTTCTTCATTTTTGCCCCAAAATAAAAGGAATTTCTGCCTTTTTACCTCAAAATAAGTGAAATTTCTGCTTTTTACCCAAAAATAAACAAAATTTCTGTCTTTTTGCCCCAAAATAAAAGAAATTTTTGAATTATGCCCTGAAATAATTGAAATTTCTGCAATTTTGCCCCAAAATAAGTTAAATTTCTGCCATTTTGCCACAAAATAAGGGGAATTTCTGCATTATTGCCACAAAATATTAGGAATTTCTGCCTTTTTGCCCCAAAATAAGGAAAATTTCTGCCTTTTTTCCCTAAAATAAGTGAAATTTCTGCAATTTTGCCCCAAAATAAGGGAAATTACTGGAATAGACCCAAAATAAGTGGAATTTCTGAGTTTTGCCCCAAAATAAAGAGAATTTCTGTCTTTTTGCCCCAACATATAGGGAATTTCTGCCTTTTTGCCCCACAATTAGAGGAATTTCTGCAATTTTGCTCCAAAATACGGGGAATTTCTGCCTTTTTGCCCGAAAATAAAGGGAATGTATACCTTTTTGCCATAAAAAGGAAAATTTCTTAATTTTTACCCCAAAATAACGGGAATTTCTGCCTTTTTACCTCAAAATAAGTGAAATTTCTGCTTTTTACCCCAAAATAAACAGAATTTCTGTCTTTTTTTCCCAAAATAAAAGAAATTTTTGAATTATGCCCTGAAATAATTGAAATTTCTGCAATTTTGCCCCAAAATAAGTGAAATTTCTGCCTTTTTGCCACAAAATAAGGGGAATTTCTGCATTTTTGCCACAAAATATTAGGAATTTCTGCCTTTTTGCCCCAAAATAAAAAAAATTTCTGCCTTTTTTCCCTGAAATAAGTGAAATTTCTGCAATTTTGCCCCAAAATAAGTGAAATTTCTGCAATTTTGCTCCAAAATAATGGAAATTTCTGGAATTTTGCCTCAAAATAAGTGGAATTTCTGAGTTTTGCCCCAAAATAAGGAGAATTTCTGTCTTTTTGCCCCAACAAATAGGGAATTTCTGCCTTTTTGTCCCACAACTAGGGGAATTTCTGCAATTTTGCTCCAAAATACGAGGAATTTCTGCTTTTTTTTCCGAAAATAAGGGGAATGTATACCTTTTGCCACAAAAAAGTGAAATTTCTTCATTCTTGCCCCAAAATAATAGGAATTTCTGCCTTTTTACCTCAAAATAAGTGAAATTTCTGCTTTTTACCCAAAAATAAACAGAATTTCTGTCTTTTTGTCCCAAAATAAAAGAAATTTTTGAATTATGCCCTGAAATAATTGAAATTTCTGGAATTTTGCCCCAAAATAGGTGAAATTTCTGCCATTTTGCCACAAAATAAGGGAAATTTCTGCATTTTTGCCACAAAATATTAGGAATTTCTGCCTTTTTGCCCCAAAATAAGGAAAAAGTCTGCCTTTTATCCCTGAAATAAGTGAAATTTCTGCAATTTTGCCCCAAAATAAGTGAAATTTCTGCACTTTTGCCCCAAAATAAGGGAAATTTCTGCCATTTTGCCAAAATAAATGGAATTTCTGCATTTTAGCCACAAAATATTATGAATTTCTGCCTTTTTGCCCCAAAATAAGGAAAATTTCTGCCTTTTTTTTCCTGAAATAAGTGAAATTTCTGCAATTTTGCCCCAAAATAAGGGAAATTTCTGGAATTTTGCCCCAAATATGTGGAATTTCTGAGTTTTGCCCCAAAATAAGGAGAATTTCTGTGGTTTTGCCTCAACAAATAGGGAATTTCTGTCTTTTTGCCCCACAATTAGGGGAATTTCTGCAAAATTGCTCCAAAATACGAGGAATTTCTCCTTTTTTTCCCGAAAATAAGGAAAATGTATACTTTTTGCCACTAAAAAGGGAAATTTCTTCATTTTAGCCCCAAAATAAGAGGAATTTCTGCATTTTACCTCAAAATAAGTGAAATTTCTGCTTTTTACCCAAAAATAAACAGACTTTCTGTCTTTTTGCACCAAAATAAAAAAAATTTATGAATTATGCCCTGAAATAATTGAAATTTCTGCAATATTGCCACAAAATAATTGGAATTTCTGAGTTTTGCCCCAAAATAAGGGGAATTTCTGTCTTTTTGCCACAACAAATAGGGAATTTCTGCCTTTTTGTCCCACAACTACGGGAATTTCTGCAATTTTGCTCCAAAATACGAGGAATTTTTGCTTTTTTTCCGCAAAATAAGGGGAATGAATACCTTTTGCCACAAAAAAGGGAAATTTCTTCATTTTTGCCCCAAAATAAAAGGAATTTCTGCCTTTTTACCTCAAAATAAGTGAAATTTCTGCTTTTTACCCAAAAATAAACAGAATTTCTGTCTTTTTGCCACAAAATAAAAGAAATTTTTGAATTATGCCCTGAAATAATTGAAATTTCTGCAATTTTGCCCCAAAATAAGTGAAATTTCTGCCATTTTGCCACAAAATAAGGGGAATTTCTGCATTTTTGCCACAAAACATTAGGAATTTCTGCATTTTTGCCCCCAAATAAGGAAAATTTCTGCCTTTTATTCCTGAAATAAGTGAAATTTCTGCAATTTTGCCCCAAAATAAGTAAAATTTCTGCAATTTTGCCCCAAAATAAAGGCAATTTCTGGAATTTTGCCACAAAATAATTGGAATTTCTGAGTTTTGACCCAAAATAGAGAGAATTTCTGTGTTTTTGCCTCAACAAATAATGAATTTCTGCCTTTTTGTCCCACAACTAGGGGAATTTCTGCAATTTAGCTCCAAAATACGAGGAATTTCTGCTTTTTTTCCCGAAAATAAGGGGAATGTATACCTTTTGCCACAAAAAAAAGAAATTTCTTCATTTTTGCCCCAAAATAAGAGAAATTTCTGCCTTTTTACCTTAAAATAAGTGAAATTTCTGCTTTTTACCAAAAATAAACGGAATTTCTGTCTTTTTGCCCCAAAATAAAAGAAATTTTTGAATTATGCCCTGAAATAATTGAAATTTCTGCAATTTTGCCCCAAAATAAGTTAAATTTCTGCCATTTTGCCACAAAATAAGGGGAATTTCTGCATTATTGCCACAAAATATTAGGAATTTCTGCCTTTTTGCCCCAAAATAAGGAAAATTTCTGCCTTTTTTCCCTAAAATAAGTGAAATTTCTGCAATTTTGCCCCAAAATAAGGGAAATTACTGGAATAGACACAAAATAAGTGGAATTTCTGAGTTTTGCCCCAAAATAAAGAGAATTTCTGTCTTTTTGCCCCAACATATAGGGAATTTCTGCCTTTTTGCCCCACAATTAGGAGAATTTCTGCAATTTTGCTCCAAAATACGGGGAATTTCTGCCTTTTTGCCCGAAAATAAAGGGAATGTATACCTTTTTGCCATAAAAAGGAAAATTTCTTAATTTTTACCCCAAAATAACGGGAATTTCTGCCTTTTTACCTCAAAATAAGTGAAATTTCTGCTTTTTACCCCAAAATAAACAGAATTTCTGTCTTTTTGCCCCAAAATAAAAGAAATTTTTGAATTATGCCCTGAAATAATTGAAATTTCTGCAATATTGCCCCAAAATAAGTGAAATTTCTGCCATTTTGCCACAAAATAAGGAAAATTTCTGCATTTTTGCCACAAAATATTAGGAATTTCTGCCTTTTTGCCCCAAAATAAGGAAAATTTCTGCCTTTTTTCCCTGAAATAAGTGAAATTTCTGCAATTTTGCCCCAAAATAAGTGAAATTTCTGCAATTTTTCCCCAAAATTAGGGAAATTTCTGGAATTTTGCCCCAAAATAAGTGGAATTTCTGAGTTTTGCCCCAAAATAGGGAGAATTTCTGTCTTTCTGCCTCAACAAATAGGGAATTTCTGCCTTTTTGTCCCACAACTAGGGTAATTTCTGCAATTTTGCTCCAAAATATGAGGAATTTCTGCTTTTTTTCCCGAAAATAAGGGGAATGTATAACTTTTCCCACAAAAAAGTAAAATTTCTTGATTCCTGCCCCAAAATAATAGGAATTTCTGCCTTTTTACCTCAAAATAAGTGAAATTTCTGCTTTTTACCCCAAAATAAACAGAATTTCTGTCTTTTTGCCCCAAAATAAAAGAAATTTTTGAATTATGCCCTGAAATAATTGAAATTTCTGCAATTTTGCCCCAAAATAAGTGAAATTTCTGCCTTTTTGCCACAAAATAAGGGGAATTTCTGCATTTTTGCCACAAAATATTAGGAATTTCTGCCTTTTTGCCCCAAAATAAAGAAAATTTCTGCCTTTTTTCCCTGAAATAAGTGAAATTTCTGCAATTTTGCCCCAAAATAAGTGAAATTTCTGCAATTTTGCTCCAAAATAAGAAAAATTTATGGAATTTTGCCTCAAAATAAGTGGAATTTCTGAGTTTTGCCCCAAAATAAGGAGAATTTCTGTCCTTTTGCCTCAAAAAATAGAGAATTTCTGCCTTTTTGCCCCACAATTAGGGGAATTTCTGCAAAATTGCTCCAAAATACGAGGAATTTCTTTTTTTTTTTCCCGAAAATAAGGAAAATGTATACTTTTTGCCACTAAAAAGGGAAATTTCTTCATTTTTGCCCCAAAACAAGAGGAATTTCTGCCTTTTTACCTCAAAATAAGTGAAATTTCTCCTTTTTACCCAAAAATAAACAGAATTTCTGTCTTTTTGCACCAAAATAAAAATAATTTTTGAATTATGCCCTGAAATAATTGAAATTTCTGCAATTTTGCCACAAAATAATTGGAATTTCTTAGTTTTGCCCCAAAATAATGGGAATTTCTGTCTTTTTGCCACAACAAATAGGGAATTTCTGCCTTTTTGTCCCACAACTACGGGAATTTCTGCAATTTTGCTCCAAAATACGAGGAATTTCTGCTTTTTTTTTCCGAAAATAAGGGGAATGAATACCTTTTGCCACAAAAAAGTGAAATTTCTTCATTCTTGCCCCAAAATAATAGGAATTTCTGCCTTTTTACCTCAAAATAAGTGAAATTTCTGCTTTTTACCCAAAAATAAACAGAATTTCTGTCTTTATGCCCCAAAATAAAAGAAATTTTTGAATTATGCCCTGAAATAATTGAAATTTCTGGAATTTTGCCCCAAAATAGGTGAAATTTCTGCCATTTTGCCACAAAATAAGGGAAATTTCTGCATTTTTGCCACAAAATATTAGGAATTTCTGCTTTTTGCCCCAAAATAAGGAAAAAGTCTGCCTTTTATCCCTGAAATAAGTGAAATTTCTGCAATTTTGCCCCAAAATAAGTGAAATTTCTGCAATTTTGCCCCAAAATAAGGGAAATTTCTGCCATTTTGCCAAAATAAAGGGAATTTCTGCATTTTAGCCACAAAATATTATGAATTTCTGCCTTTTTGCCCCAAAATAAGGAAAATTTCTGCCTTTTTTTCCTGAAATAAGTGAAATTTCTGCAATTTTGCCCCAAAATAAGGGAAATTTCTGGAATTTTGCCCCAAAATAAGTGGAATTTCTGAGTTTTGCCCCAAAATAAGGAGAATTTCTGTCGTTTTGCCTCAACAAATAAGGAATTTCTGCCTTTTTGCCCCACAATTAGGGGAATTTCTGCAAAATTGCTTCAAAATACGAGGAATTTCTCATTTTTTTCCCGAAAATAAGGAAAATGTATACTTTTTGCCACTAAAAAGGGAAATTTCTTCATTTTTGCCCCAAAATAAGAGGAATTTCTGCATTTTTACCTCAAAATAAGTGAAATTTCCGCTTTTTACCCAAAAATAAACAGACTTTCTGTCTTTTTGCCCCAAAATAAAAAAAATTTTTGAATTATGCCCTGAAATAATTGAAATTTCTGCAATTTTGCCACAAAATAATTGGAATTTCTGAGTTTTGCCCCAAAATAAGGGGAATTTCTGTCTTTTTGCCCCAACAAATAGGGAATTTCTGCCTTTTTGTCCCACAACTACGGGAATTTCTGCAATTTTGCTCCAAAATATGAGGTATTTCTGCTTTTTTTCCCGAAAATAAGGGGAATGTATACCTTTTGCCACAAAAAGGGAAATTTCTTCATTTTTGCCTCAAAATAAAAGGAATTTCTGCCTTTTTACCTCAAAATAAGTGAAATTTCTTCTTTTTACCGAAAAATAAACAGAATTTCTGTCTTTATGCCCCAAAATAAAAGAAATTTTTGAATTATGCCCTGAAATAATTGAAATTTCTGCAATTTTGCCCCAAAATAAGTGAAATTTCTGCCATTTTGCCACAAAATAATGGGAATTTCTGCATTTTTGCCACAAAATATTAAGAATTTCTGCATTTTTGCCCCAAAATAAGGAAAATTTCTGCCTTTTATCCCTGAAATAAGTGAAATTCTGCAATTTTGTCCAAAAATAAGTGAAATTTCTGCAATTTTGCCCCAAAATAAGGGAAATTACTGGAATAGACCCAAAATAAGTGGAATTTCTGAGTTTTGCCCCAAAATAAAGAGAATTTCTGTCTTTTTGCCCCAACATATAGGGAATTTCTGCCTTTTTGCCCCACAATTAGGGGAATTTCTGCAATTTTGCTCCAAAATACGGGGAATTTCTGCCTTTTTGCCCGAAAATAAAGGGAATGTATACCTTTTTGCCATAAAAAGGAAAATTTCTTAATTTTTACCCCAAAATAACGGGAATTTCTGCCTTTTTACCTCAAAATAAGTGAAATTTCTGCTTTTTACCCCAAAATAAACAGAATTTCTGTCTTTTTGCCCCAAAATAAAAGAAATTTTTGAATTATGCCCTGAAATAATTGAAATTTCTGCAATATTGCCCCAAAATAAGTGAAATTTCTGCCATTTTGCCACAAAATAAGGAAAATTTCTGCATTTTTGCCACAAAATATTAGGAATTTCTGACTTTTTGCCCCAAAATAAAGAAAATTTCTGCCTTTTTTCCCTGAAATAAGTGAAATTTCTGCAATTTTGCCCCAAAATAAGTGAAATTTCTGCAATTTTTCCCCAAAATTAGGGAAATTTCTGGAATTTTGCCCCAAAATAAGTGGAATTTCTGAGTTTTGCCCCAAAATAGGGAGAATTTCTGTCTTTCTGCCTCAACAAATAGGGAATTTCTGCCTTTTTGTCCCACAACTAGGGTAATTTCTGCAATTTTGCTCCAAAATATGAGGAATTTCTGCTTTTTTTCCCGAAAATAAGGGGAATGTATAACTTTTCCCACAAAAAAGTAAAATTTCTTGATTCCTGCCCCAAAATAATAGGAATTTCTGCCTTTTTACCTCAAAATAAGTGAAATTTCTGCTTTTTACCCCAAAATAAACAGAATTTCTTTCTTTTTTTCCCAAAATAAAAGAAATTTTTGAATTATGCCCTGAAATAATTGAAATTTCTGCAATTTTGCCCCAAAATAAGTGAAATTTCTGCCTTTTTGCCACAAAATAAGGGGAATTTCTGCATTTTTGCCACAAAATATTAGGAATTTCTGCCTTTTTGCCCCAAAATAAAGAAAATTTCTGCCTTTTTTCCCTGAAATAAGTGAAATTTCTGCAATTTTGCCCCAAAATAAGTGAAATTTCTGCAATTTTGCTCCAAAATAAGAAAAATTTCTGGAATTTTGCCTCAAAATAAGTGGAATTTCTGAGTTTTGTTCCAAAATAAGGAGAATTTCTGTCTTTTTGCCCCAACAAATAGGGAATTTCTGCCTTTTTGTCCCACAACTACGGGAATTTCTGCAATTTTGCTCCAAAATACGAGGAATTTCTGCTTTTTTTTCCGAAAATAAGAGGAATGTATACCTTTTGCCACAAAAAAGTGAAATTTCTTCATTCTTGCCCCAAAATAATAGGAATTTCTGCCTTTTTACCTCAAAATAAGTGAAATTTCTGCTTTTTACCCAAAAATAAACAGAATTTCTGTCTTTTTGCCCCAAAATAAAAGAAATTTTTGAATTATGCCCTGAAATAATTGAAATTTCTGGAATTTTGCCCCAAAATAGGTGAAATTTCTGCCATTTTGCCACAAAATAAGGGAAATTTCTGCATTTTTGCCACAAAATATTAGGAATTTCTGCCTTTTTGCCCCAAAATAAGGAAAAAGTCTGCCTTTTATCCCTGAAATAAGTGAAATTTCTGCAATTTTGCCCCAAAATATGTGAAATTTCTGCAATTTTGCCCCAAAATAAGGGAAATTTCTGCCATTTTGCCAAAATAAAGGGAATTTCTGCATTTTAGCCACAAAATATTATGAATTTCTGCCTTTTTGTCCCAAAATAAGGAAAATTTCTGCCTTTTTTTCCTGAAATAAGTGAAATTTCTGCAATTTTGCCCCAAAATAAGGGAAATTTCTGGAATTTTGCCCCAAAATAAGTGGAATTTCTGAGTTTTGCCCCAAAATAAGGAGAATTTCTGTCGTTTTGCCTCAACAAATAGGGAATTTCTGCCTTTTTGCCCCACAATTAGGGGAATTTCTGCAAAATTGCTCCAAAATACGAGGAATTTCTTTTTTTTTTCCCGAAAATAAGGAAAATGTATACTTTTTGCCACTAAAAAGGGAAATTTCTTCATTTTTGCCCCAAAATAAGAGGAATTTCTGCCTTTTTACCTCAAAATAAGTGAAATTTCTGCTTTTTACCCAAAAATAAACAGAATTTCTGTCTTTTTGCACCAAAATAAAAAAAATTTTTGAATTATGCCCTGAAATAATTGAAATTTCTGCAATTTTGCCACAAAATAATTGGAATTTCTTAGTTTTGCCCCAAAATAAGAGGAATTTCTGTCTTTTTGCCACAACAAATAGGGAATTTCTGCCTTTTTGTCCCACAACTACGGGAATTTCTGCAATTTTGCTCCAAAATACGAGGAATTTCTGCTTTTTTTTCCGAAAATAAGGGGAATGAATACCTTTTGCCACAAAAAAGTGAAATTTCTTCATTCTTGCCCCAAAATAATAGGAATTTCTGCCTTTTTACCTCAAAATAAGTGAAATTTCTGCTTTTTACCCAAAAATAAACAGAATTTCTGTCTTTTTGCCCCAAAATAAAAGAAATTTTTGAATTATGCCCTGAAATAATTGAAATTTCTGGAATTTTGCCCCAAAATAGGTGAAATTTCTGCCATTTTGCCACAAAATAAGGGAAATTTCTGCATTTTTGCCACAAAATATTAGGAATTTCTGCTTTTTGCCCCAAAATAAGGAAAAGTCTGCCTTTTATCCCTGAAATAAGTGAAATTTCTGCAATTTTGCCCCAAAATAAGTGAAATTTCTGCAATTTTGCCCCAAAATAAGGGAAATTTCTGCCATTTTGCCAAAATAAAGGGAATTTCTGCATTTTAGCCACAAAATATTATGAATTTCTGCCTTTTTGCCCCAAAATAAGGAAAATTTCTGCCTTTTTTTCCTGAAATAAGTGAAATTTCTGCAATTTTGCCCCAAAATAAGGGAAATTTCTGGAATTTTGCCCCAAAATAAGTGGAATTTCTGAGTTTTGCCCCAAAATAAGGAGAATTTCTGTCGTTTTGCCTCAACAAATAAGGAATTTCTGCCTTTTTGCCCCACAATTAGGGGAATTTCTGCAAAATTGCTTCAAAATACGAGGAATTTCTCATTTTTTTCCCGAAAATAAGGAAAATGTATACTTTTTGCCACTAAAAAGGGAAATTTCTTCATTTTTGCCCCAAAATAAGAGGAATTTCTGCATTTTTACCTCAAAATAAGTGAAATTTCTGCTTTTTACCCAAAAATAAACAGACTTTCTGTCTTTTTGCCCCAAAATAAAAAAAATTTTTGAATTATGCCCTGAAATAATTGAAATTTCTGCAATTTTGCCACAAAATAATTGGAATTTCTGAGTTTTGCTCCAAAATAAGGGGAATTTCTGTCTTTTTGCCCCAACAAATAGGGAATTTCTGCCTTTTTGTCCCACAACTACGGGAATTTCTGCAATTTTGCTCCAAAATACGAGGAATTTCTGCTTTTTTTCCCGAAAATAAGGGGAATGTATACCTTTTGCCACAAAAAGGGAAATTTCTTCATTTTTGCCTCAAAATAAAAGGAATTTCTGCCTTTTTACCTCAAAATAAGTGAAATTTCTTCTTTTTACCGAAAAATAAACAGAATTTCTGTCTTTATGCCCCAAAATAAAAGAAATTTTTGAATTATGCCCTGAAATAATTGAAATTTCTGCAATTTTGCCCCAAAATAAGTGAAATTTCTGCCATTTTGCCACAAAATAATGGGAATTTCTGCATTTTTGCCACAAAATATTAAGAATTTCTGCATTTTTGCCCCAAAATAAGGAAAATTTCTGCCTTTTATCCCTGAAATAAGTGAAATTCTGCAATTTTGTCCAAAAATAAGTGAAATTTCTGCAATTTTGCCCCAAAATAAAGGGCAAATTCTGGAATTTTGCCACAAAATAATTGGAATTTCTGAGTTTTGCCCCAAAATAGAGAGAATTTCTGTGTTTTTGCCTCAACAAATAATGAATTTCTGCCTTTTTGTCCTACATCTAGGGGAATTTCTGCAATTTTGCTCCAAAATACGAGGAATTTCTGCTTTTTTTCCCGAAAATAAAGGGAATGTATACCTTTTGCCACAAAAAAGTGAAATTTCTTCATTTTTGCCCCAAAATAAGAGGAATTTCTGCCTTTTTACCTCAAAATAAGTGAAATTTCTGCTTTTTACCCAAAAATAAACAGACTTTCTGTCTTTTTGCACCAAAATAAAAAAAATTTTTGAATTATGCCCTGAAATAATTGAAATTTCTGCAATTTTGCCACAAAATAATTGGAATTTCTGAGTTTTGCCCCAAAATAAGGGGAATTTCTGTCTTTTTGCCACAACAAATAGGGAATTTCTGCCTTTTTGTCACACAACTACGGGAATTTCTGCAATTTTGCTCCAAAATACGAGGAATTTCTGCTTTTTTTTCCGAAAATAAGGGGAATGCATACCTTTTGCCACAAAAAAGTGAAATTTCTTCATTCTTGCCCCAAAATAATAGGAATTTCTGCCTTTTTACATCAAAATAAGTGAAATTTCTGCTTTTTACCCAAAAATAAACAGAATTTCTGTCTTTTTGCCCCAAAATAAAAGAAATTTTTGAATTATGCCCTGAAAGAATTGAAATTTCTGGAATTTTGCCCCAAAATAGGTGAAATTTCTGCCATTTTGCCAAAAAATAAGGGAAATTTCTGCATTTTTGCCACAAAATATTAGGAATTTCTGCCTTTTTGCCCCAAAATAAGGAAAAAGTCTGCCTTTTATCCCTGAAATAAGTGAAATTTCTGCAATTTTGCCCCAAAATAAGTGAAATTTCTGCAATTTTGCCCCAAAATAAGGGAAATTTCTGCCATTTTGCCAAAATAAAGGGAATTTCTGCGTTTTAGCCACAAAATATTATGAATTTCTGCCTTTTTGCCCCAAAATAAGGAAAATTTCTGCCTTTTTTTCCTGAAATAAGTGAAATTTCTGCAATTTTGCCCCAAAATAAGGGAAATTTTTGGAATTTTGCCCCAAAATAAGTGGAATTTCTGAGTTTTTCCCCAAAATAAGGAGAATTTCTGTCGTTTTGCCTCAACAAATAAGGAATTTCTGCCTTTTTGCCCCACAATTAGGGGAATTTCTGCAAAATTGCTTCAAAATACGAGGAATTTCTCCTTTTTTTCCCCGAAAATAAGGAAAATGTATACTTTTTGCCACTAAAAAGGGAAATTTCTTCATTTTTGCCCCAAAATAAGAGGAATTTCTGCATTTTTACCTCAAAATAAGTGAAATTTCTGCTTTTTACCCAAAAATAAACAGACTTTCTGTCTTTTTGCCCCAAAATAAAAAAAAATTTTGAATTATGCCCTGAAATAATTGAAATTTCTGCAATTTTGCCACAAAATAATTGGAATTTCTGAGTTTTGCCCCAAAATAAGGGGAATTTCTGTCTTTTTGCCCCAACAAATAGGGAATTTCTGCCTTTTTGTCCCACAACTACGGGAATTTCTGCAATTTTGCTCCAAAATACGTGGAATTTCTGCTTTCTTTCCCGAAAATAAGGGGAATGTATACCTTTTGCCACAAAAAGGGAAATTTCTTCATTTTTGCCTCAAAATAAAAGGAATTTCTGCCTTTTTACCTCAAAATAAGTGAAATTTCTTCTTTTTACCCATAAATAAACAGAATTTCTGTCTTTATGCCCCAAAATAAAAGAAATATTTGAATTATGCCCTGAAATAAATGAAATTTCTGCAATTTTGCCCCAAAATAAGTGAAATTTCTGCCATTTTGCCACAAAATAAGGGGAATTTCTGCATTTTTGCCACAAAATTTTAAGAATTTCTGCATTTTTGCCCCAAAATAAGGAAAATTTCTGCCTTTTATCCCTGAAATAAGTGAAATTCTGCAATTTTGTCCAAAAATAAGTGAAATTTCTGCAATTTTGCCCCAAAATAAATTGCAATTTCTGGAATTTTGCCACAAAATAATTGGAATTTCTGAGTTTTGCCCCAAAATAGAGAGAATTTCTGTGTTTTTGCCTCAACAAATAATGAATTTCTGCCTTTTTGTCCCACATCTAGGGGAATTTCTGCAATTTTGCTCCAAAATACGAGGAATTTCTGCTTTTTTTCCCGAAAATAAGGGGAATGTATACCTTTTGCCACAAAAAAGTGAAATTTCTTCATTCTTGCCCCAAAATAATAGGAATTTCTGCCTTTTTACCTCAAAATAAGTGAAATTTCTGCTTTTTACTCAAAAATATACAGAATTTCTGTCTTTTTGCCCCAAAATAAAAGAAATTTTTGAATTATGCCCTGAAATAATTGAAATTTCTGGAATTTTGCCCCAAAATAGGTGAAATTTCTGCCATTTTGCCACAAAATAAGGGAAATTTCTGCATTTTTGCCACAAAATATTAGGAATTTCTGCCTTTTTGCCCCAAAATAAGGAAAAAGTCTGCCTTTTATCCCTGAAATAAGTTAAATTTCTGCAATTTTGCCCCAAAATAAGTTAAATTTCTGCAATTTTGCCCCAAAATAAGGGAAATTTCTGGAATTTTGCCCCAAAATAAGTGAAATTTCTGCCATTTGCCAAAATAAGGGGAATTTCTGCATTTTTGCCACAAAATATTAGGAATTTCTGCCTTTTTGCCCCAAAATAAGGAAAATTTCTGCTTTTTTTCCCTGAAATAAGTGAAATTTCTGCAATTTTGCCCCAAAATAAGGAAAATTTCTGGAATTTTGCCCCAAAATAAGTGGAATTTCTGAGTTTTGCCCCAAAATAAGGAGAATTTCTGTCCTTTTGCCTCAACAAATAGGGAATTTCTGCCTTTTTGCCCCACAATTAGGGTAATTTCTGCAAAATTGCTCCAAAATATGAGGAATTTCTGCTTTTTTTCCCAAAAATAAGGGGAATGTATACTTTTTGCCACTAAAAAGGGAAATTTCTTCATTTTTGCCCCAAAATAAGAGGATATTCTGCCTTTTCACCTCAAAATAAGTGAAATTTCTGCTTTTTACCCAAAAATAAACAGAATTTCTGTTTTTTTGCCCCAAAATAAAAGAAATTTTTGAATTATGCCCTGAAATAATTGAAATTTCTGCAATTTTGCCCCAAAATAAGTGAAATTTCTGCCATTTTGCCAAAATAAGGGGAATTTCTGCATTTTTGCCACAAAATATTAGGAATTTCTGCCTTTTTGCCCCAAAATAAGGAAAATTTCTGCCTTTTTTCCCTGAAATAAGTTAAATTTATGCAATTTTGCCCCAAAATAAGTGAAATTTCTGAAATTTTGCTTCAAAATAAGGGAAATTTCTGGAATTTTGCCCCAAAATAAGAGAAATTTCTGCAATTTTGCCCCAAAATAAGTGAAATTTCTGCAATTTTGCCCCAAAATAAGTGAAATTTCTGCCATTTTGCCAAAATTAGGGGAATTTCTGCATTTTTGCCACAAAATATTAGGAATTTCTGCCTTTTTGCCCCAAAATAAGTAAAATTTCTACCTTTTTTCCCTAAAATAAGTGAAATTTCTGCAATTTTGCCCCAAAATAAGGAAAATTTCTGGAATTTTGCCCCAATATAAGTGGAATTTCTGAGTTTTGCCCCAAAATAAAAAGAATTTCTGTCCTTTTGCCTCAACAAATAGGGAATTTCTGCCTTTTTGCCCCACAATTAGGGTAATTTCTGCAAAATTGCTCCAAAATACGAGGAATTTCTGCTTTTTTTCCCAAAAATAAGGGGAATGTATACTTTTTGCCACTAAAAAAAGAAATTTCTTCATTTTTGCCCCAAAATAAGAGGAATTTCTGCCTTTTTACCTCAAAATAAGTGAAATTTCTGCTTTTTACCCCAAAATAAACAGAATTTCTGTCTTTGTGCCCCAAAATAAAAGAAATTTTTGAATTATGCCCTGAAATAATTGAAATTTCTGCAATATTGCCTCAAAATAAGTGAAATTTCTGCCATTTTGCCACAAAATAAGTGAAATTTCTGCAATATTGCCCCAAAATAAGTGAAATTTCTGCAATTTTGCCCCAAAATAAGGGAAATTTCTGGAATTTTGCCCCAAAATAAGTGGAATTTCTAGGTTTGCCCCAAAATAGGGAGAATTTCTGTCTTCTTGCCTCAACAAATAGGGAATTTCTGCCTTTTTGTCCCACAACTAGGGGAATTTCTGCAGTTTTGCTCCAAAATACGAGGAATTTCTGCTTTTTTTTCCCGAAAATAAGGGGAATGTATACCTTTTGCCACAAAAAAGGGAAATTTCTTCATTTTTGCCCCAAAATAAGAGGAAATTCTGCCTTTTCACCTCAAAATAAGTGAAATTTCTGCTTTTTACCCAAAAATAAACAGAATTTCTGTTTTTTTGCACCAAAATAAAAGAAATTTTTGAATTATGCCCTGAAATAATTGAAATTTCTGCAATTTTGCCACAAAATAAGTGAAATTTCTGCCATTTTGCCAAAATAAGGGGAATTTCTGCATTTTTGCCACAAAATATTAAGAATTTCTGCCTTTTTGCCCCAAAATAAGGAAAATTTCTGCCTTTTTTCCCTGAAATAAGTTAAATTTCTGCAAGTTTGCCCCAAAATAAGTGAAATTTCTGAAATTTTGCTTCAAAATAAGGGAAATTTCTGGAATTTTGCCCCAAAATAAGTGAAATTTCTGCAATTTTGCCCCAAAATAAGGGAAATTTCTGGAATTTTGCCCCAAAATAAGTGAAATTTCTGCCATTTTCCCAAAATTAGGGGAATTTCTGCATTTTTGCCACAAAATATTAGGAATTTCTGCCTTTTTGCCCCAAAATAAGGAAAATTTCTTCCTTTTTTCCCTGAAATAAGTGAAATTTCTGCAATTTTGCCCCAAAATAAGGAAAATTTCTGGAATTCTGCCCCAAAATAAGTGGAATTTCTAGGTTTGCCCCAAAATAAGGAGAATTTCTGTCCTTTTGCCTCAACAAATAGGGAATTTCTGCCTATTTGCCCCACAATTAGTGTAATTTCTGCAAAATTGCTCCAAAATACGAGGAATTTCTGCTTTTTTTCCCAAAAATAAGGGGAATGTATACTTTTTTCCACTAAAAAGGGAAATTTCTTCATTTTTGCCCCAAAATAAGAGGAATTTCTGCCTTTTTACCTCAAAATAAGTGAAATTTCTGCTTTTTACCCCAAAATAAACAGAATTTCTGTCTTTTTGCCCCAAAATAAAAGAAATTTTTGAATTATGCCCTGAAATAATTGAAATTTCTGCAATATTGCCTGAAAATAAGTGAAATTTCTGCCATTTTGCCACAAAATAAGTGAAATTTCTGCAATTTTGCCCTCAAATAAGTGAAATTTCTGCAATTTTGCCCCAAAATAAGGGAAATTTCTGGAATTTTGCCCCAAAATAAGTGGAATTTCTGAGTTTTGCCCCAAAATAGGGAGAATTTCTGTCTTTTTGCCTCAACAAATAGGGAATTTCTGCCTTTTTGTCCCACAACTAGGGGAATTTCTGCAGTTTTGCTCCAAAATACGAGGAATTTCTGCTTTTTTTTCCCGAAAATAAGGGGAATGTATACCTTATGCCACAAAAAAAGGGAAATTTCTTCATTTTTGCCCCAAAATAAGAGGAAATTCTGCCTTTTCACCTCAAAATAAGTGAAATTTCTGCTTTTTACCCAAAAATAAACAGAATTTCTGTTTTTTTGCCCCAAAATAAAAGAAATTTTTGAATTATGCCCTGATATAATTGAAATTTCTGCAATTTTGCCCCAAAATAAGTGAAATTTCTGCCATTTTGCCAAAATAAGGGGAATTTCTGCATTTTTGCCACAAAATATTAGGAATTTCTGCCTTTTTGACCCAAAGTAAGAAAAATTTCTGCCTTTTTTCCCTGAAATAAGTTAAATTTCTGCAATTTTAACCCAAAATAAGTGAAATTTCTGAAATTTTGCTTCAAAATAAGGAAAATTTCTGGAATTTTGCCCCAAAATAAGTGAAATTTCTGCAATTTTGCCCCAAAATAAGGGAAATTTCTGGAATTTTGCCCCAAAATAAGTGAAATTTCTGCCATTTTGCCAAAATTAGGGGAATTTCTGCATTTTTGCCACAAAATATTAGGAATTTCTGTTTTTTTGCCCCAAAATAAGGAAAATTTCTGACTTTTTTCCCTGAAATAAGTGAAATTTCTGCAATTTTGCCCCAAAATAAGGAAAATTTCTGGAATTTTGCCCCAAAATAAGTGGAATTTCTGAGTTTTGCCCCAAAATAAGGAGAATTTCTGTCCTTTTGCCTCAACAAATAGGGAATTTCTGCATTTTTGCCCCACAATTAGGGTAATTTCTGCAAAATTCCTCCAAAATACGAGGAATTTCTGCTTTTTTTCCCCAAAATAAGGGGAATGTATACTTTTTGCCACTAAAAAGGGAAATTTCTTCATTTTTGCCCCAAAATAAGAGGAATCTGCCTTTTTACCTCAAAATAAGTGAAATTTCTGCTTTTTACCCCAAAATAAACAGAATTTCTGTCTTTTTGCCCCAAAATAAAAGAAATTTTTGAATTATGCCCTGAAATAATTGAAATTTCTGCAATATTGCCTTCAAATAAGTGAAATTTCTGCAATTTTGCCACAAAATAAGTGAAATTTCTGCAATTTTGCCCCAAAATAAGTGAAATTTCTGCAATTTTGCCCCAAAATAAGGGAAATTTCTGGAATTTTGCCCCAAAATAAGTGGAATTTCTGAGTTTTGCCCCAAAATAGGGAGAATTTCTGTCTTTTTGCCTCAACAAATAGGGAATTTCTGCCTTTTTGTCCCACAACTAGGGGAATTTCTGCAGTTTTGCTCCAAAATACGAGGAATTTCTGCTTTTTTTTCCCGAAAATAAGGGGAATGTATACCTTTTGCAACAAAAAAGGGAAATTTCTTCATTTTTGCCCCAAAATAAGAGGAAATTCTGCCTTTTCACCTCAAAATAAGTGAAATTTCTGCTTTTTACCCAAAAATAAACAGAATTTCTGTTTTTTTGCCCCAAAATAAAAGAAATTTTTTAATTATGCCCTGAAAAAATTGAAATTTCTGCAATTTTGCCCCAAAATAACTGAAATTTCTGCCATTTTGCCAAAATAAGGGGAATTTCTGCATTTTTGCCACAAAATATTAGGAATTTCTGCCTTTTTGCCCCAAAGTAAGGAAAATTTCTGCCTTTTTTCCCTGAAATAAGTTAAATTTCTGCAATTTTGCCCCAAAATAAGTGAAATTTCTGAAATTTTGCTTCAAAATAAGGGAAATTTCTGGAATTTTACCCCAAAATAAGTGAAATTTCTGCATTTTTGCCCCAAAATAAGGGAAATTTCTGGAATTTTGCCCCAAAATAAGTGAAATTTCTGCCATTTTGCCAAAATTAGGGGAATTTCTGCATTTTTGCCACAAAATATTAGGAATTTCTGCCTTTTTGCCCCAAAATAAGGAAAATTTCTGCCTTTTTTCCTTGAAATAAGTGAAATTTCTGCAATTTTGCCCCAAAATAAGGAAAATTTCTGGAATTTTGCCCCAAAATAAGTGGAATTTCTGAGTTTTGCCCCAAAATAAGGAGAATTTCTTTCCTTTTGCCTCAACAAATAGGGAATTTCTGCCTTTTTGCCCCACAATTAGGGTAATTTCTGCAAAATTGCTTTAAAATACGAGGAATTTCTGCTTTTTTTCCCAAAAATAAGGGGAATGTATACTTTTTGCCACTAAAAAGGGAAATTTCTTCATTTTTGCCCCAAAATAAGAGGAATTTCTGCATTTTTACCTCAAAATAAGTGAAATTTCTGCTTTTTACCCCAAAATAAACAGAATTTCTGTCTTTTTGCCCCAAAATAAAAGAAATTTTTGAATTATGCCCTGAAATAATTGAAATTTCTGCAATATTGCCTAAAAATAAGTGAAATTTCTGCAATTTTGCCACAAAATAAGTGAAATTTCTGCAATTTTGCCCCAAAATAAGTGAAATTTCTGCAATTTTGCCCCAAAATAAGGGAAATTTCTGGAATTTTGCCCCAAAATAAGTGGAATTTCTGAGTTTTGCCCCAAAATAGGGAGAATTTCTGTCTTTTTGCCTCAACAAATAGGGAATTTCTGCCTTTTTGTCCCACAACTAGGGGAATTTCTGCAGTTTTGCTCCAAAATACGAGGAATTTCTGCTTTTTTTTTCCCGAAAATAAGGGGAATGTATACCTTTTGCCACAAAAAAGGGAAATTTCTTCATTTTTGCCCCAAAATAAGAGGAAATTCTGCCTTTTCACCTCAAAATAAGTGAAATTTCTGCTTTTTACCCAAAAATAAACAGAATTTCTGTTTTGTTGCCCCAAAATAAAAGAAATTTTTGAATTATGCCCTGAAATAATTGAAATTTCTGCAATTTTGCCCCAAAATAAGTGAAATTTCTGCCATTTTGCCAAAATAAGGGGAATTTCTGCATTTTTGCCACATAATATTAGGAATTTCTGCCTTTTTGCAAAAAAATAAGGAAAATTTCTGCCTTTTTTCCCTGAAATAAATTAAATTTCTGCAATTTTGCCCCAAAATAAGTGAAATTTCTGAAATTTTGGTTCAAAATAAGGGAAATTTCTGGAATTTTGCCCCAAAATAAGTGAAATTTCTGCAATTTTGCCCCAAAATAAGGGAAATTTCTGGAATTTTGCCCCAAAATAAGTGAAATTTCTGCCATTTTGCCAAAATTAGGGGAATTTCTGCATTTTTGCCACAAAATATTAGGAATTTCTGCCTTTTTGCCCCAAAATAAGGAAAATTTCTGCCTTTTTTCCCTGAAATAAGTGAAATTTCTGCAATTTTGCCCCAAAATAAGGAAAATTTCTGGAATTTTGCCCCAAAATAAGTGGAATTTCTGAGTTTTGCCCCAAAATAAGGAGAATTTCTGTCCTTTTGCCTCAACAAATAGGGAATTTCTGCCTTTTTGCCCCACAATTAGGGTAATTTCTGCAAAATTGCTCCAAAATACGAGGAATTTCTGCTTTTTTTCCCAAAAATAAGGGGAATGTATACTTTTTGCCACTAAAAAGGGAAATTTCTTCATTTTTGCCCCAAAATAAGAGGAATTTCTGCCTTTTTACCTCAAAATAAGTGAAATTTCTGCTTTTTACCCCAAAATAAACAGAATTTCTGTCTTTTTGCCCAAAATAAAAGAAATTTTTGAATTATGCCCTGAAATAATTGAAATTTCTGCAATATTGCCTCAAAATAAGTGAAATTTCTGCCATTTTGCCACAAAATAAGTGAAATTTCTGCAATTTTGCCCCAAAATAAGTGAAATTTCTGCAATTTTGCCCCAAAATAAGGGAAATTTCTGGAATTTTGCCCCAAAATAAGTAGAATTCCTGAGTTTTGCCCCAAAATAGGGAGAATTTCTGTCTTTTTGCCTCAACAAATAGGAAATTTCTGCCTTTTTGTCCCACTACAAGGGGAATTTCTGCATTTTTTCTCCAAAATACGAGGAATTTCTGCTTTTTTTTCCCGAAAATAAGGGGAATGTATACCTTTTGCCACAAAAAAAAGAAATTTCTTCATTTTTGCCCCAAAATAAGAGGAAATTCTGCCTTTTCACCTCAAAATAAGTGAAATTTCTGCTTTTTACCCAAAAATAAACAGAATTTCTGTTTTTTGCCCCAAAATAAAAGAAATTTTTGAATTATGCCCTGAAATAATTGAAATTTCTGCAATTTTGCCCCAAAATAAGTGAAATTTCTGCCATTTTGCCAAAATAAGGGGAATTTCTGCATTTTTGCCACAAAATATTAAGAATTTCTGCCTTTTTGCCCCAAAATAAGGAAAATTTCTGCCTTTTTTCCCTGAAATAAGTTAAATTTCTGCAATTTTGCCCCAAAATAAGTGAAATTTCTGAAATTTTGCTTCAAAATAAGGGAAATTTCTGGAATTTTGCCCCAAAATAAGTGAAATTTCTGCCATTTTGCCAAAATTAGAGGAATTTCTGCATTTTTGCCACAAAATATTAGGAATTTCTGCCTTTTTGCCCCAAAATAAGGAAAATTTCTGCCTTTTTTCCCTGAAATAAGTTAAATTTCTGCAATTTTGCCCCAAAATAAGTGAAATTTCTGAAATTTTGCTTCAAAATATGGGAAATTTCTGGAATTTTGCCCCAAAATAAGTGAAATTTCTGGAATTTTGCCCCCAAATAAGTGAAATTTCTGCCATTTTGCCAAAATTAGGGGAGTTTCTGCATTTTTGCCACAAAATATTAGGAATTTCTGCCTTTTTGCCCCAAAATAAGGAAAATTTCTGCCTTTTTTCCCTGAAATAAGTGAAATTTCTGCAATTTTGCCCCAAAATAAGGAAAATTTCTGGAATTTTGCCCCAAAATAAGTGGAATTTCTGAGTTTTGCCCCAAAATAAGGAGAATTTCTGTCCTTTTGCCTCAACAAATAGGGAATTTCTGCATTTTTGCCCCACAATTAGGGTAATTTCTGCAAAATTCCTCCAAAATACGAGGAATTTCTGCTTTTTTTCCCAAAAATAAGGGGAATGTATACTTTTTGCCACTAAAAAGGGAAATTTCTTCATTTTTGCCCCAAAATAAGAGGAATTTCTGCCTTTTTACCTCAAAATAAGTGAAATTTCTGCTTTTTACCCCAAAATAAACAGAATTTCTGTCTTTTTGCCCAAAATAAAAGAAATTTTTGAATTATGCCCTGAAATAATTGAAATTTCTGCAATATTGCCTCAAAATAAGTGAAATTTCTGCCATTTTGCCACAAAATAAGTGAAATTTCTGCAATTTTGCCCCAAAATAAGTGAAATTTCTGCAATTTTGCCCCAAAATAAGGGAAATTTCTGGAATTTTGCCCCAAAATAAGTGGAATTTCTGAGTTTTGCCCCAAAATAGTTAGAATTTCTGTCTTTTTGCCTCAACAAATAGGAAATTTCTGCCTTTTTGTCCCACAACAAGGGGAATTTCTGCAGTTTTGCTCCAAAATACGAGGAATTTCTGCTTTTTTTTCCCGAAAATAAGGGGAATGTATACCTTTTGCCACAAAAAAAAGAAATTTCTTCATTTTTGCCCCAAAATAAGAGGAAATTCTGCCTTTTCACCTCAAAATAAGTGAAATTTCTGCTTTTTACCCAAAAATAAACAGAATTTCTGTTTTTTGCCCCAAAATAAAAAAAATTTTTGAATTATGCCCTGAAATAAGTGAAATTTCTGCAATTTTGCCCCAAAATAAGTGAAATTTCTGCCATTTTGCCAAAATAAGGGGAATTTCTGCATTTTTGCCACATAATATTAGGAATTTCTGCCTTTTTGCAACAAAATAAGGAAAATTTCTGCCTTTTTTCCCTGAAATAAGTTAAATTTCTGCAATTTTGCCCCAAAATAAGTGAAATTTCTGAAATTTTGCTTCAAAATAAGGGAAATTTCTGGAATTTTGCCCCAAAATAAGTGAAATTTCTGCAATTTTGCCCCAAAATAAGGGAAATTTCTGGAATTTTGCCCCAAAATAAGTGAAATTTCTGCCATTTTGCCAAAATTAGGGGAATTTCTGCATTTTTGCCACAAAATATTAGGAATTTCTGCCTTTTTGCCCCAAAATAAGGAAAATTTCTGCCTTTTTTCCCTGAAATAAGTGAAATTTCTGCAATTTTGCCCCAAAATAAGTGAAATTTCTGCAATTTTGCCCCAAAATAAGGGAAATTTCTGGAATTTTGCCCCAAAATAAGTGAAATTTCTGCCATTTTGCCAAAATTAGGGGAATTTCTGTTTTTGCCACAAAATATTAGGAATTTCTGCCTTTTTGCCCCAAAATAAGGAAAATTTCTGCCTTTTTTCCCTGAAATAAGTGAAATTTCTGCAATTTTGCCCCAAAATAAGGAAAATTTCTGGAATTTTGCCCCAAAATAAGTGGAATTTCTGAGTTTTGCCCCAAAATAAGGAGAATTTCTGTCCTTTTGCCTCAACAAATAGGGAATTTCTGCATTTTTGCCCCACAATTAGGGTAATTTCTGCAAAATTCCTCCAAAATACGAGGAATTTCTGCTTTTTTTCCCAAAAATAAGGGGAATGTATACTTTTTGCCACTAAAAAGGGAAATTTCTTCATTTTTGCCCCAAAATAAGAGGAATTTCTGCCTTTTTACCTCAAAATAAGTGAAATTTCTGCTTTTTACCCCAAAATAAACAGAATTTCTGTCTTTTTGCCCAAAATAAAAGAAATTTTTGAATTATGCCCTGAAATAATTGAAATTTCTGCAATATTGCCTCAAAATAAGTGAAATTTCTGCCATTTTGCCACAAAATAAGTGAAATTTCTGCAATTTTGCCCCAAAATAAGTGAAATTTCTGCAATTTTGCCCCAAAATAAGGGAAATTTCTGGAATTTTGCCCCAAAATAAGTGGAATTTCTGAGTTTTGCCCCAAAATAGTTAGAATTTCTGTCTTTTTGCCTCAACAAATAGGAAATTTCTGCCTTTTTGTCCCACAACAAGGGGAATTTCTGCAGTTTTGCTCCAAAATACGAGGAATTTCTGCTTTTTTTTCCCGAAAATAAGGGGAATGTATACCTTTTGCCACAAAAAAAAGAAATTTCTTCATTTTTGCCCCAAAATAAGAGGAAATTCTGCCTTTTCACCTCAAAATAAGTGAAATTTCTGCTTTTTACCCAAAAATAAACAGAATTTCTGTTTTTTGCCCCAAAATAAAAAAAATTTTTGAATTATGCCCTGAAATAAGTGAAATTTCTGCAATTTTGCCCCAAAATAAGTGAAATTTCTGCCATTTTGCCAAAATAAGGGGAATTTCTGCATTTTTGCCACATAATATTAGGAATTTCTGCCTTTTTGCAACAAAATAAGGAAAATTTCTGCCTTTTTTCCCTGAAATAAGTTAAATTTCTGCAATTTTGCCCCAAAATAAGTGAAATTTCTGAAATTTTGCTTCAAAATAAGGGAAATTTCTGGAATTTTGCCCCAAAATAAGTGAAATTTCTGCAATTTTGCCCCAAAATAAGGGAAATTTCTGGAATTTTGCCCCAAAATAAGTGAAATTTCTGCCATTTTGCCAAAATTAGGGGAATTTCTGCATTTTTGCCACAAAATATTAGGAATTTCTGCCTTTTTGCCCCAAAATAAGGAAAATTTCTGCCTTTTTTCCCTGAAATAAGTGAAATTTCTGCAATTTTGCCCCAAAATAAGGAAAATTTCTGGAATTTTGCCCCAAAATAAGTGGAATTTCTGAGTTTTGCCCCAAAATAAGAAGAATTTCTGTCCTTTTGCCTCAACAAATAGGGAATTTCTGCATTTTTGCCCCACAATTAGGGTAATTTCTGCAAAATTGCTCCAAAATACGAGGAATTTCTTCTTTTTTTCCCAAAAATAAGGGGAATGTATACTTTTGCCACTAAAAAAAGAAATTTCTTCATTTTTGCCCCAAAATAAGAGGAATTTCTGCCTTTTTACCTCAAAATAAGTGAAATTTCTGCTTTTTACCCCAAAATAAACAGAATTTCTGTCTTTTTGCCCAAAATAAAAGAAATTTTTGAATTATGCCCTGAAATAATTGAAATTTCTGCAATATTGCCTCAAAATAAGTGAAATTTCTGCCATTTTGCCACAAAATAAGTGAAATTTCTGCAATTTTGCCCCAAAATAAGTGAAATTTCTGCAATTTTGCCCCAAAATAAGGGAAATTTCTGGAATTTTGCCCCAAAATAAGTGGAATTCCTGAGTTTTGCCCCAAAATAGGGAGAATTTCTGTCTTTTTGCCTCAACAAATAGGAAATTTCTGCCTTTTTGTTTCACAACAAGGGGAATTTCTGCAGTTTTGCTCCAAAATACGAGGAATTTCTGCTTTTTTTTCCCGAAAATAAGGGGAATGTATACCTTTTGCCACAAAAAAAAAGAAATTTCTTCATTTTTGCCCCAAAATAAGAGGAAATTCTGCCTTTTCACCTCAAAATAAGTGAAATTTCTGCTTTTTACCCAAAAATAAACAGAATTTCTGTTTTTTGCCCCAAAATAAAAGAAATTTTTGAATTATGCCCTGAAATAATTGAAATTTCTGCAATTTTGCCCCAAAATAAGTGAAATTTCTGCCATTTTGCCAAAATAAGGGGAATTTCTGCATTTTTGCCACATAATATTAGGAATTTCTGCCTTTTTGCAACAAAATAAGGAAAATTTCTGCCTTTTTTCCCTGAAATAAGTTAAATTTCTGCAATTTTGCCCCAAAATAAGTGAAATTTCTGAAATTTTGCTTCAAAATAAGGGAAATTTCTGGAATTTTGCCCCAAAATAAGTGAAATTTCTGCAATTTTGCCCCAAAATAAGGGAAATTTCTGGAATTTTGCCCCAAAATAAGTGAAATTTCTGCCATTTTGCCAAAATTAGGGGAATTTCTGCATTTTTGCCACAAAATATTAGGAATTTCTGCCTTTTTGCCCCAAAATAAGGAAAATTTCTGCCTTTTTTCCCTGAAATAAGTGAAATTTCTGCAATTTTGCCCCAAAATAAGGAAAATTTCTGGAATTTTGCCCCAAAATAAGTGGAATTTCTGAGTTTTGCCCCAAAATAAGGAGAATTTCTGTCCTTTTGCCTCAACAAATAGGGAATTTCTGCCTTTTTGCCCCACAATTTGGGTACTTTCTGCAAAATTGCTCCAAAATACGAGGAATTTCTGCTTTTTTTCCCAAAAATAAGGGGAATGTATACTTTTTGCCACTAAAAAGGGAAATTTCTTCATTTTTGCCGCAAAATAAGAGGAATTTCTGCCGTTTTACCTCAAAATAAGTGAAATTTCTGCTTTTTACCCAAAAATAAACAGAATTTCTGTTTTTTTGCCCCAAAATAAAAGAAATTTTTGAATTATGCCCTGAAATAATTGAAATTTCTGCAATTTTGCCCCAAAATAAGTGAAATTTCTGCCATTTTGCCAAAATAAGGGGAATTTCTGCATTTTTGCCACAAAATATTACGAATTTCTGCCTTTTTGCCCCAAAATAAGGAAAATTTCTGCCTTTTTTCCCTGAAATAAGTTAAATTTCTGCAATTTTGCCCCAAAATAAGTGAAATTTCTGAAATTTTGCTTCAAAATAAGGGAAATTTCTGGAATTTTGCCCCAAAATAAGTGAAATTTCTGCAATTTTGCCCCAAAATAAGGGAAATTTCTGCAATTTTGCCCCAAAATAAGTGAAATTTCTGCCATTTTGCCAAAATTAGGGGAATTTCTGCATTTTTGCCACAAAATATTAGGAATTTCTGCCTTTTTGCCCCAAAATAAGGAAAATTTCTGCCTTTTTTCCCTGAAATAAGTGAAATTTCTGCAATTTTGACCCAAAATAAGGAAAATTTCTGGAATTTTGCCCCAAAATAAGTGGAATTTCTGAGTTTTGCCCCAAAATAAAGAGAATTTCTGTCCTTTTGCCTCAACAAATAGGGAATTTCTGCATTTTTGCCCCACAATTAGGGTAATTTCTGCAAAATTGCTCCAAAATACGAGGAATTTCTGCTTTTTTTCCCAAAAATAAGGGGAATGTATACTTTTTGCCACTAAAAAGGGAAATTTCTTCATTTTTGCCCCAAAATAAGAGGAATTTCTGCCTTTTTACCTCAAAATAAGTGAAATTTCTGCTTTTTACCCCAAAATAAACAGAATTTCTGTCTTTTTGCCCCAAAATAAAAGAAATTTTTGATTTATGTACTGAAATAATTGAAATTTCTGCAATATTGCCTCAAAATAAGTGAAATTTCTGCCATTTTGCCACAAAATAAGTGAAATTTCTGCAATTTTGCCCCAAAATAAGGGAAATTTCTGGAATTTTGCCCCAAAATAAGTGGAATTTCTGAGTTTTGCCCCAAAATAAGGAGAATTTCTGTCTTTTTGCCGCAACAAATAGGGAATTTCTGCCTTTTTGCCCCAAAATAAGGAAAATTTCTGCCTTTTTTCCCTGAAATAAGTTAAATTTCTGCAATTTTGCCCCAAAATAAGTGAAATTTCTGAAATTTTGCTTCAAAATAAGGGAAATTTCTGGAATTTTGCCCCAAAATAAGTGAAATTTCTGCAATTTTGCCCCAAAATAAGGGAAATTTCTGGAATTTTGCCCCAAAATAAGTGAAATTTCTGCCATTTTGCCAAAATAAGGGGAATTTCTGCATTTTTGCCACAAAATATTAGGAATTTCTGCCTTTTTGCCCCAAAATAAGGAAAATTTCTGGAATTTTGCCCCAAAATAAGTGGAATATCTGAGTTTTGCCCCAAAATAAGGAGAAATTCTGTCCTTTTGCCTCAACAAATAGGGAATTTCTGCCTTTTTGCCCCACAATTAGGGTAATTTCTGCAAAATTGCTCGAAAATACGAGGAATTTCTGCTTTTTTTCCCAAAAATAAGGGGAATGTATACCTTTTGCCACTAAAAAGGGAAATTTCTTCATTTTTGCCCCAAAATAAGAGGAATTTCTGCCTTTTTACCTCAAAATAAGTGAAATTTCTGCTTTTTACCCCCCCAAAAAAACAGAATTTCTGTCTTTTTGCCCCCAAAATAAAAGAAATTTTTGAATTATGCCCTGAAATAATTGAAATTTCTGCAATTTTGCCCCAAAATAAGTGAAATTTCTGCCATTTTGCCAAAATAAAAAAAATTTCTGCATTATTGCCACAAAATATTAGGAATTTCTGCCTTTTTGCCCCAAAATAAGGAAAATTTCTGCCTTTTTTCCCTGAAATAAGTTAGATTTCTGCAATTTTGCCCCAAAATAAGTGAAATTTCTGCAATTTTGCCCCAAAATAAGGGAAATTTCTGAAATTTTGCCCCAAAATAAGTGAAATTTCTGCCATTTTGCCAAAATATGGGGAATTTCTGCATTTTTGCCACAAAATATTAGGAATTTCTGCCTTTTTGCCCCAAAATAAGGAAAATTTCTGCCTTTTTTCCCTGAAATAAGTGAAATTTCTGCAATTTTGCCCCAAAATAAGGAAAATTTCTGGAATTTTGCCCCAAAATAAGTGGAATTTCTGAGTTTTGCCCCAAAATAAGAAGAATTTCTGTCCTTTTGCCTCAACAAATAGGGAATTTCTGGCTTTTTGCTTCACAATTAGGGTAATTTCTGCAAAATTGCTCGAAAATACGAAGAATTTCTGCTTTTTTTCCCAAAAATAAGAGGAATGTATACTTTTTGCTACTAAAAAGGGAAATTTCTTCATTTTTGCCCCAAAATAAGAGGAATTTCTGCCTTTTTACCTCAAAATAAGTGAAATTTCTGCTTTTTACCCCAAAATAAACAGAATTTCTGTCTTTTTGACCCAAAATAAAAGAAATTTTTGAATTATGCCCTGAAATAATTGAAATTTCTGCAATTTTGCCCCAAAATAAGTGAAATTTCTGCCATTTTGCAAAAATAAAAAAAATTTCTGCATTTTTGCCACAAAATATTAGGAATTTCTGCCTTTTTGCCCCAAAATAAGGAAAATTTCTGCCTTTTTTTCCTTGAAATAAGTTAAATTTCTGCAATTTTGCCCCAAAATAAGTGAAATTTCTGAAATTTTGCTTCAAAATAAGGGAAATTTCTGGAATTTTGCCCCAAAATAAGTGAAATTTCTGCAATTTTGCCCCAAAATAAGGGAAATTTCTGGAATTTTGCCCCAAAATAAGTGAAATTTCTGCCATTTTGCCAAAATTAGGGGAATTTCTGCATTTTTGCCACAAAATATTAGGAATTTCTGCCTCTTTGCCCCAAAATAAGGAAAGTTTCTGCCATTTTTCCCTGAAATAAGTGAAATTTCTGCAATTTTGCCCTAAAATAAGGAAAATTTCTGGAATTTTGCCCCAAAATAAGTGGAATTTCTGGGTTTTGCCCCAAAATAAGGAGAATTTCTGTCCTTTTGCCTCAACAAATAGGGAATTTCTGCCTTTTTGCCCCACAATTAGGGTAATTTCTGCAAAATTGCTCGAATATACGAGGAATTTCTGCTTTTTTTCCCAAAAATAAGGGAATGTATACTTTTTGTTACTAAAAAGGGAAATTTCTTCATTTTTGCCCCAAAATAAGAGGAATTTCTGCCTTTTTACCTTAAAATAAGTGAAATTTATGCTTTTTACCCCAAAATAAACAGAATTTCTGTCTTTTTGCCCCAAAATAAAAGAAATTTTTGAATTATGCCCTGAAATAATTGAAATTTCTGCAATTTTGCCCCAAAATAAGTGAAATTTCTGCCATTTTGCCAAAATAAAAAAAATTTCTGCATTTTTTGCCACAAAATATTAGGAATTTCTGCCTTTTTGCCGCAAAATGCGGAAAATTTCTGCCTTTTTTCCCTGAAATAAGTTAAATTTCTGCAATTTTGCCCCAAAATAAGTGAAATTTCTGAAATTTTGCTTCAAAATAAGGGAAATTTCTGGAATTTTGCCCCAAAATAAGTGAAATTTCTGCAATTTTGCCCCAAAATAAGTGAAAACTCTGCCATTTTGCCAAAATAAGGGGAATTTCTGGAATTTTGCCCCAAAATAAGTGGAATTTCTGAGTTTTGCCCCAAAATAGGGAGAATTTCTGTCTTTTTGCCTCAACAAATAGGGAATTTCTGCCTTTTTGTCCCACAACTAGGGGAATTTCTGTAGTTTTGCTCCAAAATATGAGGAATTTCTGCTTTTTTTCCCGAAAATAAGGAGAATGTATACCTTTTGCCACAAAAAAAAGAAATTTCTTCATTTTTGCCCAAAATAAGAGGAAATTCTGCCTTTTCACCTCAAAATAAGTGAAATTTCTGCTTTTTACCCAAAAATAAACAGAATTTCTGTTTTTTTGCCCCAAAATAAAAGAAATTTTTGAATTATGCCCTGAAATAATTGAAATTTCTGCAATTTTGCCCCAAAATAAGTGAAATTTCTGCCATTTTGCCAAAATAAGGGGAATTTCTGCATTTTTGCCACAAAATATTAGTAATTTCTGCCTTTTTGCCCCAAAATAAGGAAAATTTCTGCCTTTTTTCCCTGAAATAAGTTAAATTTCTGCAATTTTGCCCCAAAATAAGTGAAATTTCTGAAATTTTGCTTCAAAATAAGGGAAATTTCTGGAATTTTGCCCCAAAATAAGTGAAATTTCTGCAATTTTGCCCCAAAATAAGGGAAATTTCTGCAATTTTGCCCCAAAATAAGTGAAATTTCTGCCATTTTGCCAAAATTAGGGGAATTTCTGCATTTTTGCCACAAAATATTAGGAATTTCTGCCTTTTTGCCCCAAAATAAGGAAAATTTCTGCCTTTTTTCCCTGAAATAAGTGAAATTTCTGCAATTTTGACCCAAAATAAGGAAAATTTCTGGAATTTTGCCCCAAAATAAGTGGAATTTCTGAGTTTTGCCCCAAAATAAAGAGAATTTCTGTCCTTTTGCCTCAACAAATAGGGAATTTCTGCCTTTTTGCCCCACAATTAGGGTAATTTCTGCAAAATTGCTCCAAAATACGAGGAATTTCTGCTTTTTTTCCCAAAAATAAGGGGAATGTATACTTTTTGCCACTAAAAAGGGAAATTTCTTCATTTTTGCCCCAAAATAAGAGGAATTTCTGCCTTTTTACCTCAAAATAAGTGAAATTTCTGCTTTTTACCCCAAAATAAACAGAATTTCTGTCTTTTTGCCCCAAAATAAAAGAAATTTTTGATTTATGCCCTGAAATAATTGAAATTTCTGCAATATTGCCTCAAAATAAGTGAAATTTCTGCCATTTTGCCACAAAATAAGTGAAATTTCTGCAATTTTGCCCCAAAATAAGGGAAATTTCTGGAATTTTGCCCCAAAATAAGTGGAATTTCTGAGTTTTGCCCCAAAATAAGGAGAATTTCTGTCTTTTTGCCTCAACAAATAGGGAATTTCTGCCTTTTTGCCCCAAAATAAGGAAAATTTCTGCCTTTTTTCCCTGAAATAAGTTAAATTTCTGCAATTTTGCCCCAAAATAAGTGAAATTTCTGAAATTTTGCTTCAAAATAAGGGAAATTTCTGGAATTTTGCCCCAAAATAAGTGAAATTTCTGCAATTTTGCCCCAAAATAAGTGAAATTTCTGCCATTTTGCCAAAATAAGGGGAATTTCTGCATTTTTGCCACAAAATATTAGGAATTTCTGCCTTTTTGCCCCAAAATAAGGAAAATTTCTGCCTTTTTTCCCTGAAATAAGTGAAATTTCTGCAATTTTGCCCTAAAATAAGGGATATTTCTAAAATTTTGCCCCAAAATAAGTGGAATTTCTGAGTTTTGCCCCAAAATAAGGAGAAATTCTGTCCTTTTGCCTCAACAAATAGGGAATTTCTGCCTTTTTGCCCCACAAGTAGGGTAATTTCTGCAAAATTGCTCGAAAATACGAGGAATTTCTGCTTTTTTTCCCAAAAATAAGGGGAATGTATACCTTTTGCCACTAAAAAGGGAAATTTCTTCATTTTTGCCCCAAAATAAGAGGAATTTCTGCCTTTTAACCTCAAAATAAGTGAAATTTCTGCTTTTTACCCCAAAAAAAACAGAATTTCTGTCTTTTTGCCCCTAAAATAAAAGAAATTTTTGAATTATGCCCTGAAATAATTGAAATTTCTGCAATTTTGCCCCAAAATAAGTGAAATTTCTGCTATTTTGCCAAAATAAAAAAAATTTCTGCATTTTTGCCACAAAATATTAGGAATTTCTGCCTTTTTGCCCCAAAATAAGGAAAATTTCTGCCTTTTTTCCCTGAAATAAGTTAGATTTCTGCAATTTTGCCCCAAAATAAGTGAAATTTCTGCAATTTTGCCCCAAAATAAGGGAAATTTCTGAAATTTTGCCCCAAAATAAGTGAAATTATTGCCATTTTGCCAAAATATGGGGAATTTCTGCATTTTTGCCACAAAATATTAGGAATTTCTGCCTTTTTGCCCCAAAATAAGGAAAATTTCTGCCTTTTTTCCCTGAAATAAGTGAAATTTCTGCAATTTTGCCCCAAAATAAGGAAAATTTCTGGAATTTTGCCCCAAAATAAGTGGAATTTCTGAGTTTTGCCCCAAAATAAGAAGAATTTCTGTCCTTTTGCCTCAACAAATAGGGAATTTCTGACTTTTTGCTTCACAATTAGGGTAATTTCTGCAAAATTGCTCGAAAATACGAAGTATTTCTGCTTTTTTTCCCAAAAATAAGAGGAATGTATACTTTTTGCTACTAAAAAGGGAAATTTCTTCATTTTTGCCCCAAAATAAGAGGAATTTCTGCCTTTTTACCTCAAAATAAGTGAAATTTCTGCTTTTTACCCCAAAATAAACAGAATTTCTGTCTTTTTGACCCAAAATAAAAGAAATTTTTGAATTATGCCCTGAAATAATTGAAATTTCTGCAATTTTGATCCAAAATAAGTGAAATTTCTGCCATTTTGCCAAAATAAAAAAAATTTCTGCATTTTTGCCACAAAATATTAGGAATTTCTGCCTTTTTGCCCCAAAATAAGGAAAATTTCTGCCTTTTTTTCGCTGAAATAAGTTAAATTTCTGCAATTTTGCCCCAAAATAAGTGAAATTTCTGAAATTTTGCTTCAAAATAAGGGAAATTTCTGGAATTTTGCCCCAAAATAAGTGAAATTTCTGCAATTTTGCCCCAAAATAAGGGAAATTTCTGGAATTTTGCCCCAAAATAAGTGAAATTTCTGCCATTTTGCCAAAATTAGGGGAATTTCTGCATTTTTGCCACAAAATATTAGGAATTTCTGCCTCTTTGCCCCAAAATAAGGAAAGTTTCTGCCTTTTTTCCCTGAAATAAGTGAAATTTCTGCAATTTTGCCCTAAAATAAGGAAAATTTCTGGAATTTTGCCCCAAAATAAGTGGAATTTCTGGGTTTTGCCCCAAAATAAGGAGAATTTCTGTCCTTTTGCCTCAACAAATAGGGAATTTCTGCCTTTTTGCCCCACAATTAGGGTAATTTCTGCAAAATTGCTCGAATATACGAGGAATTTCTGCTTTTTTTCCCAAAAATAAGGGAATGTATACTTTTTGCTACTAAAAAGGGAAATTTCTTCATTTTTGCCCCAAAATAAGAGGAATTTCTGCCTTTTTACCTTAAAATAAGTGAAATTTATGCTTTTTACCCCAAAATAAACAGAATTTCTGTCTTTTTGCCCCAAAATAAAAGAAATTTTTGAGTTATGCCCTGAAATAATTGAAATTTCTGCAATTTTGCCCCAAAATAAGTGAAATTTCTGCCATTTTGCCAAAATAAAAAAAATTTCTGCATTTTTTGCCACAAAATATTAGGAATTTCTGCCTTTTTGCCGCAAAATGCGGAAAATTTCTGCCTTTTTTCCCTGAAATAAGTTAAATTTCTGCAATTTTGCCCCAAAATAAGTGAAATTTCTGAAATTTTGCTTCAAAATAAGGGAAATTTCTGGAATTTTGCCCCAAAATAAGTGAAATTTCTGCAATTTTGCCCCAAAATAAGTGAAATCTCTGCCATTTTGCCAAAATAAGGGGAATTTCTGGAATTTTGCCCCAAAATAAGTGGAATTTCTGAGTTTTGCCCCAAAATAGGGAGAATTTCTGTCTTTTTGCCTCAACAAATAGGGAATTTCTGCCTTTTTGTCCCACAACTATGGGAATTTCTGCAGTTTTGCTCCAAAATATGAGGAATTTCTGCTTTTTTTCCCGAAAATAAGGAGAATGTATACCTTTTGCCACAAAAAAAAGAAATTTCTTCATTTTTGCCCAAAATAAAAGGAAATTCTGCCTTTTCACCTCAAAATAAGTGAAATTTCTGCTTTTTACCCAAAAATAAACAGAATTTCTGTTTTTTTGCCAAAAATAAAAGAAATTTTTGAATTATGCCCTGAAATAATTAAAATTTCTGCAATTTTGCCCCAAAATAAGTGAAATTTCTGCCATTTTGCCAAAATAAGGGGAATTTCTGCATTTTTGCCACAAAATATTAGGAATTTCTGCCTTTTTGCCCCAAAATAAGGAAAATTTCTGCCTTTTTTCCCTGAAATAAGTTAAATTTCTGCAATTTTGCCCCAAAATAAGTGAAATTTCTGAAATTTTGCTTCAAAATAAGGAAAATTTCTGGAATTTTGCCCCAAAATAAGTGGAATTTCTGAGTTTTGCCCCAAAATAAGGAGAATTTCTGTCCTTTTGCCTCAACAAATAGGGAATTTCTGCCTTTTTGCCCCACAATTAGGGTAATTTCTGCAAAATTGCTCCAAAATACGATGAATTTCTGCTTTTTTTCCCAAAAATAAGGGGAATGTATACTTTTTGCCACAAAAAAGTGAAATTTCTTCATTCTTGCCCCAAAATAATAGGAATTTCTGCCTTTTTACCTCAAAATAAGTGAAATTTCTGCTTTTTACTCAAAAATAAACAGAATTTCTGTCTTTTTGCCCCAAAATAAAAGAAATTTTTGAATTATGCCATGAAATAATTGAAATTTCTGGAATTTTGCCCCAAAATAGGTGAAATTTCTGCCATTTTGCCACATAATAAGGGAAATTTCTGCATTTTTGCCACAAAATATTAGGAATTTCTGCCTTTTTGCCCCAAAATAAGGAAAATGTCTGTCTTTTATCCCTGAAATAAGTTAAATTTCTGCAATTTTGCCCAAAAATATGTGAAATTTCTGCAATTTTGCCCCAAAATAAAGAAAATTTCTGGAATTTTGCCCCAAAATAAGTGAAATTTCTGCCATTTTGCCAAAATAAGGGGAATTTCTGCATTTTTGCCACAAAATATTAGGAATTTCTGCCATTTTGCCCCAAAATAAGGAAAATTTCTGCCTTTTTTCCCTGAAATAAGTGAAATTTCTGTAATTTTGCCCCAAAATAAGTGGAATTTCTGAGTTTTGCCCCAAAATAAGGAGAATTTCTGGCGTTTTGCCTCAACAAATATGGAATTTCTGACTTTTTGCCCCACAATTAAAGGAATTTCTGCAAAATTGCTCCAAAATATGAGGAATTTCTGCTTTTTTTCCCGAAAATAAGGGGAATGTATACTTTTTGCCACTAAAAAGGGAAATTTCTTCATTTTTGCCCCAAAATAAGAGGAATTTCTGCCTTTTTACCTCAAAATAAGTGAAATTTCTGCTTTTTACCCAAAAATAAACAGACTTTCTGTCTTTTTGCCCCAAAATAAAAAAAATTTTGAATTATGCCCTGAAATAATTGAAATTTCTGCAATTTTGCCACAAAATAATTGGAATTTCTGAGTTTTGCCCCAAAATAAGGAGAATTTCTGTCTTTTTGCCCCAACAAATAGGGAATTTCTGCCTTTTTGTCCCACAACTACGGGAATTTCTGCAATTTTGCTCCAATATAGGAGGAATTTTTGCTTTTTTTCCCAAAAATAAGGGGAATGTATACCTTTTGCCACAAAAAAAGGAATTTTCTTCATTTTTGCCCCAAAATAAAAGGAATTTCTGCCTTTTTACCTCAAAATAAGTGAAATTTCTGCTTTTTACCCAAAAATAAACAGAATTTCTGTCTTTTTGCCCCAAAATAAAAGAAATTTTTGAATTATGCCCTGAAATAATTGAAATTTCTGCAATTTTGCCCCAAAATAAGTGAAATTTCTGCCATTTTGCCACAAAATAAGGGGAATTTCTGCCTTTTTGCCCCCAAATAAGGAAAATGTCTGCCTTTTATCCCTGAAATAAGTGAAATTCTGCAATTTTGCCCCAAAATAAGTGAAATTTCTGCAATTTTGCCCCAAAATAAGGGAAATTTCTGAAATTTTGCCCCAAAATAAGTGAAATTTCTGCCATTTTGCCAAAATAAGGGGAATTTCTGCATTTTTGCCACAAAATATTATGAATTTCTGCCTTTTTGCCCCAAAACAAGAAAAATTTCTTTATTTTTTCCCTGAAATAAGTGAAATTTCTGCTATTTTGCCCCAAAATAAGGGAAATTTCTGAAATTTTGCCCCAAAATAAGTGAAATTTCTGCCATTTTGCCAAAATAAGGGGAATTTCTGCATTTTTGCCACAAAATATTATGAATTTCTGCCTTTTTGCCCCAAAACAAGAAAAATTTCTTTATTTTTTCCCTGAAATAAGTGAAATTTCTGCTATTTTGCCCCAAAATAAGGGAAATTTCTGGAATTTTGCCGCAAAATAAGTGGAATTTCTGAGTTTTGCCCCAAAATAAGGAGAATTTCTGTCATTTTGCCTCAACAAATAGGGAATTTCTGCCTTTTTGCCCCACAATTAGGGGAATTTCTGCAAAATTGCTCCAAAATACGAGGAATTTCTGCTTTTTTTCCCGAAAATAAGGGGAATGTATACTTTTTGTAACTAAAAAGGGAAATTTCTTCATTTTTGCCCCAAAATAAGAGGAATTTCTGCCTTTTTACCTCAAAATAAGTGAAATTTCTGCTTTTTACCCAAAAATAAACAGACTTTCTGTCTTTTTGCCCCAAAATAAAAAAAATTTTTGAATTATGCCCTGAAATAATTGAAATTTCTGCAATTTTGCCCCAAAATAAGTGAAATTTCTGCCATTTTGCAACAAAATAAGGGGAATTTCTGCATTATTGCCACAAAATATTAGGAATTTCTGCCTTTTTGCCCCAAAATAAGGAAAATTTCTGCCTTTTTTCCCTAACATAAGTGAAATTTCTACAATTTTGCCCCAAAATAAGGGAAATTTCTGGAATAGACCCAAAATAAGTGGAATTTCTGAGTTTTGCCCCAAAATAAAGAGAATTTCTGTCTTTTTGCCCCAACATATAGGGAATTTCTGCCTTTTTGCCCCACAATTAGGGGAATTTCTGCAATTTTGCTCCAAAATACGGGGAATTTCTTCCTTTTTGCCCGAAAATAAAGGGAATGTATACCTTTTTGCCATAAAAAGGAAAATTTCTTAATTTTTACCCCAAAATAAGGGGAATTTCTGCCTTTTTACCTCATAATAAGTGAAATTTCTGCTTTTTACCACAAAATAAACAGAATTTCTGTCTTTTTGCCCCAAAATAAAAGAAATTTTTGAATTATGCCCTGAAATAATTGAAATTTCTGCAATATTGCCCCAAAATAAGTGAAATTTCTGCCATTTTGCCACAAAATAAGGAAAATTTCTTCATTTTTGTCACAAAATATTAGGAATTTCTGACTTTTTGCCCCAAAATAAGGAAAATTTCTGCCTTTTTTCCCTGAAATAGCTGAAATTTCTGCAATTTTGCACCAAAATAAGTGAAATTTCTGCAATTTTGCCCCAAAATAAGGGAAATTTCTGGAATTTTGCCCCAAAATAAGTGCAATTTCTGAGTTTTGCCCCAAAATAGGGAGAATTTCTGTCTTTCTGCCTCAACAAATAGGGAATTTCTGCCTTTTTGTCCCACAACTATGGTAATTTCTGCAATTTTGCTCCAAAATATGAGGAATTTCTGCTTTTTTTCCCGAAAATAAGGGGAATGTATACCTTTTCCCACAAAAAAGTAAAATTTCTTGATTCCTGCCCAAAAATAATAGGAATTTCTGCCTTTTTACCTCAAAATAAGTGAAATTTCTGCTTTTTACCCAAAAATAAACAGAATTTCTGTCTTTTTGCCCCAAAATAAAAGATATTTTTGAATTATGCCCTGAAATAATTGAAATTTCTGCAATTTTGCCCGAAATAAGTTAAATTTCTGCCATTTTGCCACAAAATAAAGGGAATTTCTGCATTATTGCCGCAAAATATTAGGAATTTCTGCTTTTGCCCCAAAATAAGGAAAATTTCTGCCTTTTTTTCCTGAAATAAGTGAAATTTCTGCAATTTTGCCCCAAAATAAGGGAAATTTCTGGAATTTTGCCCCAAAATAAGTGGAATTTCTGAGTTTTGGCCAAAAATAAGGAGAATTTCTGTTGTTTTGCCCAAACATATAGGGAATTTCTGCCTTTTTACCACACAATTAGGTGAATTTCTGCAATTTTGCTCCAAAATACGAGGAATTTCTGCCTTTTTTTTTCGAAAATAAGGGGAATGTATACCTTTTGCCACAAAAAAAAAGAAATTTCTTCATTTTTGCCCCAAAATAAGAGGAATTTCTGCCTTTTTACCTCAAAATAAGTGAAATTTCTGCTTTTTACCCAAAAATAAACGGAATTTCTGTCTTTTTTCCCCAAAATAAAAGAAATTTTTGAATTATGCCCTGAAATAATTGAAATTTCTGCAATTTTGCCCCAAAATAAGGGAAATTTCTGGAATAGACCCAAAATAAGTGGAATTTCTGAGTTTTGCCCCAAAATAAAGAGAATTTCTGTCTTTTTGCCCCAACATATAGGGAATTTCTGCCTTTTTGCCCCACAATTAGGGGAATTTCTGCAATTTTGCTCCAAAATACGGGGAATTTCTGCCTTTTTGCCCGAAAATACAGGGAATGTATACCTTTTTGCCATAAAAAGGAAAATTTCTTAATTTTTACCCCAAAATAAGGGGAATTTCTGCCTTTTTACCTCAAAATAAGTGAAATTTCTGCTTTTTAGCCCAAAATAAACAGAATTTCTGTCTTTTTGCCCTAAAATAAAAGAAATTTTTGAATTATGCCCTGAAATAATTGAAATTTCTGCAATATTGCCCCAAAATAAGTGAAATTTCTGCCATTTTGCCACAAAATAAGGAAAATTTCTGCATTTTTGCCACAAAATATTAGGAATTTCTGACTTTTTGCCCCAAAATAAGGAAAATTTCTGCCTTTTTTCCCTGAAATAAGTGAAATTTCTGCAATTTTGCCCCAAAATAAGGGAAATTTCTGGAATTTTGCCCCAAAATAAGTGGAATTTCTGAGTTTTGCCCCAAAATAGGGAGAATTTCTGTCTTTCTGCCTCAACAAATAGGGAATTTCTGCCTTTTTGTCCCACAACTAGGGTAATTTCTGCAATTTTGCTCCAAAATATGAGGAATTTCTGCTTTTTTTCCCGAAAATAAGGGGAATGTATACCTTTTCCCACAAAAAAAGTAAAATTTCTTGACTCCTGCCCAAAAATAATAGGAATTTCTGCCTTTTTACCTCAAAATAAGTGAAATTTCTGCTTTTTACCCCAAAATAAACAGAATTTCTGTCTTTTTGCCCCAAAATAAAAGAAATTTTTGAATTATGCCCTGAAATAATTGAAATTTCTGCAATTTTGCCCCGAAATAAGTTAAATTTCTGCCATTTTGCCACAAAATAAGGGGAATTTCTGCATTATTGCCACAAAATATTAGGAATTTCTGCCTTTTTGCCCCGAAATGAGGAAAATTTCTGCCTTTTTTCCTGAAATAAGTGAAATTACTGCAATTTTGCCCCAAAATAAGGGAAATTTCTGGAATTTAGTCCCAAAATAAGTGGAATTTCTGAGTTTTGGCACAAATTAAGGAGAATTTCTGTTGTTTTGCCCAAACATATAGGGAATTTCTGCCTTTTTACCACACAATTAGGTGAATTTCTGCAATTTTGCTCCAAAATACGAGGAATTTCTGCTTTTTTTTTTCGAAAATAAGGGGAATGTATACCTTTTGCCACAAAAAAAAAGAAATTTCTTCATTTTTGCCCCAAAATAAGAGGAATTTCTGCCTTTTTACCTCAAAATAAGTGAAATTTCTGCTTTTTACCCAAAAATAAACGGAATTTCTGTCTTTTTGCCCCAAAATAAAAGAAATTTTTGAATTATGCCCTGAAATAATTGAAATTTCTGCAATTTTGCCCCAAAATAAGTTAAATTTCTGCCATTTTGCCACAAAATAAGGGGAATTTCTGCATTATTGCCACAAAATATTAGGAATTTCTGACTTTTTGCCCCAAAATAAGGAAAATTTCTGCCTTTTTTCCCTAAAATAAGTGAAATTTCTGCAATTTTGCCCCAAAATAAGGGAAATTTCTGGAATTTTGCCCCAAAATAAGTGGAATTTCTGAGTTTTGCCCCAAAATAGGGAGAATTTCTGTCTTTCTGCCTCAACAAATAGGGAATTTCTGCCTTTTTGTCCCACAACTAGGGTAATTTCTGCAATTTTGCTCCAAAATATGAGGAATTTCTGCTTTTTTTCCCGAAAATAAGGGGAATGTATACCTTTTCCCACAAAAAAAGTAAAATTTCTTGACTCCTGCCCAAAAATAATAGGAATTTCTGCCTTTTTACCTCAAAATAAGTGAAATTTCTGCTTTTTACCCCAAAATAAACAGAATTTCTGTCTTTTTGCCCCAAAATAAAAGAAATTTTTGAATTATGCCCTGAAATAATTGAAATTTCTGCAATTTTGCCCCGAAATAAGTTAAATTTCTGCCATTTTGCCACAAAATAAGGGGAATTTCTGCATTATTGCCACAAAATATTAGGAATTTCTGCCTTTTTGCCCCGAAATGAGGAAAATTTCTGCCTTTTTTCCTGAAATAAGTGAAATTACTGCAATTTTGCCCCAAAATAAGGGAAATTTCTGGAATTTAGTCCCAAAATAAGTGGAATTTCTGAGTTTTGGCACAAATTAAGGAGAATTTCTGTTGTTTTGCCCAAACATATAGGGAATTTCTGCCTTTTTACCACACAATTAGGTGAATTTCTGCAATTTTGCTCCAAAATACGAGGAATTTCTGCTTTTTTTTTTCGAAAATAAGGGGAATGTATACCTTTTGCCACAAAAAAAAAGAAATTTCTTCATTTTTGCCCCAAAATAAGAGGAATTTCTGCCTTTTTACCTCAAAATAAGTGAAATTTCTGCTTTTTACCCAAAAATAAACGGAATTTCTGTCTTTTTGCCCCAAAATAAAAGAAATTTTTGAATTATGCCCTGAAATAATTGAAATTTCTGCAATTTTGCCCCAAAATAAGTTAAATTTCTGCCATTTTGCCACAAAATAAGGGGAATTTCTGCATTATTGCCACAAAATATTAGGAATTTCTGACTTTTTGCCCCAAAATAAGGAAAATTTCTGCCTTTTTTCCCTAAAATAAGTGAAATTTCTGCAATTTTGCCCCAAAATAAGGGAAATTTCTGGAATAGACCCAAAATAAGTGGAAATTCTGAGTTTTGCCCCAAAATAAAGAGAATTTCTGTCTTTTTGCCCCAACATATAGGGAATTTCTGCCTTTTTGCCCCACAATTAGGGGAATTTCTGCAATTTTGCTCCAAAATACGGGGAATTTCTGCCTTTTTGCCAGAAAATACAGGGAATGTATACCTTTTTGCCATAAAAAGGAAAATTTCTTAATTTTTACCCCAAAATAAGGGGAATTTCTGCCTTTTTACCTCAAAATAAGTGAAATTTCTGCTTTTTAGCCCAAAATAAACAGAATTTCTGTCTTTTTGCCCTAAAATAAAAGAAATTTTTGAATTATGCCCTGAAATAATTGAAATTTCTGCTATATTGCCCCAAAATAAGTGAAATTTCTGCCATTTTGCCACAAAATAAGGAAAATTTCAGCATTTTTGCCACAAAATATTAGGAATTTCTGACTTTTTGCCCCAAAATAAGGAAAATTTCTGCCTTTTTTCCCTG
The DNA here is from genome assembly GCF_963924665.1 of Micromys minutus. Taxonomy (NCBI): domain Eukaryota; kingdom Metazoa; phylum Chordata; class Mammalia; order Rodentia; family Muridae; genus Micromys; species Micromys minutus. Next base: position 479,930 of record NW_027667208.1, read on the forward strand.
AAATAAGTGAAATTTCTGCAATTTTGCCCCAAAATAAGGGAAATTTCTGGAATTTTGCCCCAAAATAAGTGGAATTTCTGAGTTTTGCCCCAAAATAGGGAGAATTTCTGTCTTTCTGCCTCAACAAATAGGGAATTTCTGCCTTTTTGTCCCACAACTAGGGTAATTTCTGCAATTTTGCTCCAAAATATGAGGAATTTCTGCTTTTTTTCCCGAAAATAAGGGGAATGTATACCTTTTCCCACAAAAAAGTAAAATTTCTTGACTCCTGCCCAAAAATAATAGGAATTTCTGCCTTTTTACCTCAAAATAAGTGAAATTTTGCTTTTTACCCCAAAATAAACAGAATTTCTGTCTTTTTGCCCCAAAATAAAAGAAATTTTTGAATTATGCCCTGAAATAATTGAAATTTCTGCAATTTTGCCCCGAAATAAGTTAAATTTCTGCCATTTTGCCACAAAATAAGGGGAATTTCTGCATTATTGCCACAAAATATTAGGAATTTCTGCCTTTTTGCCCCGAAATGAGGAAAATTTCTGCCTTTTTTCCTGAAATAAGTGAAATTTCTGCAATTTTGCCCCAAAATAAGGGAAATTTCTGGAATTTTGTCCCAAAATAAGTGGAATTTCTGAGTTTTGGCACAAAATAAGGAGAATTTCTGTTGTTTTGCCCAAACATATAGGGAATTTCTGCCTTTTTACCACACAATTAGGTGAATTTCTGCAATTTTGCTCCAAAATACGAGGAATTTCTGCTTTTTTTTTTCGAAAATAAGGGGAATGTATACCTTTTGCCACAAAAAAAAGAAATTTCTTCATTTTTGCCCCAAAATAAGAGGAATTTCTGCCTTTTTACCTCAAAATAAGTGAAATTTCTGCTTTTTACCAAAAAATAAACGGAATTTCTGTCTTTTTGCCCCAAAATAAAAGAAATTTTTGAATTATGCCCTGAAATAATTGAAATTTCTGCAATTTTGCCTCAAAATAAGTTAAATTTCTGCCATTTTGCCACAAAATAAGGGGAATTTCTGCATTATTGCCACAAAATATTAGGAATTTCTGACTTTTTGCCCCAAAATAAGGAAAATTTCTGCCTTTTTTCCCTAAAATAAGTGAAATTTCTGCAATTTTGCCCCAAAATAAGGGAAATTTCTGGAATAGACCCAAAATAAGTGGAAATTCTGAGTTTTGCCCCAAAATAAAGAGAATTTCTGTCTTTTTGCCCCAACATATAGGGAATTTCTGCCTTTTTGCCCCACAATTAGGGGAATTTCGGCAATTTTGCTCCAAAATACGGGGAATTTCTGCCTTTTTGCCCGAAAATAAAGGGAATGTATACCTTTTTGCCATAAAAAGGAAAATTTCTTAATTTTTAACCCAAAATAAAGGGAATTTCTGCCTTTTTACCTCAAAATAAGTGAAATTTCTGCTTTTTACACCAAAATAAACAGAATTTCTGTCTGTTTGCCCCAAAATAAAAGAAATTTTTGAATTATGCCCTGAAATAATTGAAATTTCTGCAATATTGCCCCAAAATAAGTGAAATTTCTGCCATTTTGCCACAAAATAAGGAAAATTTCTGCATTTTTGCCACAAAATATTAGGAATTTCTGACTTTTTGCCCCAAAATAAGGAAAATTTCTGCCTTTTTTCCCTGAAATAAGTGAAATTTCTGCAATTTTGCACCAAAATAAGTGAAATTTCTGCAATTTTGCCCCAAAATAAGGGAAATTTCTGGAATTTTGCCCCAAAATAAGTGGAATTTCTGAGTTTTGCCCCAAAATAGGGAGAATTTCTGTCTTTCTGCCTCAACAAATAGGGAATTTCTGCCTTTTTGTCCCACAACTAGGGTAATTTCTGCAATTTTGCTCCAAAATATGAGGAATTTCTGCTTTTTTTCCCGAAAATAAGGGGAATGTATACCTTTTCCCACAAAAAAGTAAAATTTCTTGATTCCTGCCCAAAAATAATAGGAATTTCTGCCTTTTTACCTCAAAATAAGTGAAATTTCTGCTTTTTACCCAAAAATAAACAGAATTTCTGTCTTTTTGCCCCAAAATAAAAGAAATTTTTGAATTATGCCCTGAAATAATTGAAATTTCTGCAATTTTGCCCCGAAATAAGTTAAATTTCTGCCATTTTGCCACAAAATAAGGGGTATTTCTGCATTATTGCCACAAAATATTAGGAATTTCTGCCTTTTTGCCCCAAAATAAGGAAAATTTTTGCTTTTTTTTCCTGAAATAAGTGAAATTTCTGCAATTTTGCCCCAAAATAAGGGAAATTTCTGGAATTTTGCCCCAAAATAAGTGGAATTTCTGAGTTTTGGCCCAAAATAAGGAGAATTTCTGTTGTTTTGCCCAAACATATAGGGAATTTCTGCCTTTTTACCACACAATTAGGTGAATTTCTGCAATTTTGCTCCAAAATACGAGGAATTTCTGCTTTTTTTTTCGAAAATAAGGGGAATGTATACCTTTTGGCACAAAAAAAAGAAATTTCTTCATTTTTGCCCCATAATAAGAGGAATTTCTGCCTTTTTACCTCAAAATAAGTGAAATTTCTGCTTTTTACCCAAAAATAAACGGAATTTCTGTCTTTTTGCCCCAATATAAAAGAAATTTTTGAATTATGCCCTTAAATAATTGAAATTTCTGCAATTTTGCCCCAAAATAATTTAAATTTCTGCCATTTTGCCACAAAATAAGGGGAATTTCTGCATTATTGCCACAAAATATTAGGAATTTCTGCATTTTTGCCCCAAAATAAGGAAAATTTCTGCCTTTTTTCCCTAAAATAAGTGAAATTTCTGCAATTTTGCCCCAAAATAAGGGAAATTTCTGGAATAGACCCAAAATAAGTGGAATTTCTGAGTTTTGCCTTAAAATAAAGAGAATTTCTGTCTTTTTGCCCCAACATATAGGGAATTTCTGCCTTTTTGCCCCACAATTAGGGGAATTTCTGCAATTTTGCTCCAAAATACGGGGAATTTCTGCCTTTTTGCCCGAAAATAAAGGGAATGTATACCTTTTTGCCAAAAAAAGGGAAATTTCTTAAATTTTACCCCAAAATAAGGGGAATTTCTGCCTTTTTACCTCAAAATAAGTGAAATTTCTGCTTTTTACCCCAAAATAAACAGAATTTCTGTCTTTTTGCCCCAAAATAAAAGAAATTTTTGAATTATGCCCTGAAATAATTGAAATTTCTGCAATATTGCCCCAAAATAAGTGAAATTTCTGCCATTTTGCCACAAAATAAGGAAAATTTCTGCATTTTTGCCACAAAATATTAGGAATTTCTGACTTTTTGCTCCAAAATAAGGAAAATTTCTGCCTTTTTTCCCTGAAATAAGTGAAATTTCTGCAATTTTGCCCCAAAATAAGAGAAATTTTTGAAATTTTGCCCCAAAATAAGTGGAATTTCAGAGTTTTGCCCCAAAATAAGGAGCATTTCTGTCGTTTTGCCCAATATATAGGAAATTTCTGCATTTTTGCCCCACAATTAGGGAAATTTCTGCAATTTTGCTCCGAAATACAGGGAATTTCTGCTTCTTTTACCGAAAATCAGGGGAATGTATACCTTTTGCCACAAAAATGGGAAATTTATTCATATTTGCCCCAAAATAAGAGGAATTTCTGCCTTTTTACTTTAAAATAAGTGAAATTTCTGCTTTTTACCAAAAAATAAACAGAATTTCTGTCTTTTTGCCCCAAAATAGAAGAAATTTTTGAATTATGCCCTGAAATAATTAAAATCTGCAATATTGCCCCAAAATAAGTGAAATTTCTGCCATTTTGCCACAAAATAATGGGAATTTCTGCATTTTTGCCACAAAATATTAGGAATTTCTGCCTTTTTGCCCCAAAATAAGGAAAATGTCTGCCTTTTATCCCTGAAATAAGTGAAATTTCTGCAATTTTGCCTCAAAATAAGAGAAATTTCTGGAATTTTGCCCCAAAATAAGTGAAATTTCTGCCATTTTGCCAAAATAAGGGGAATTTCTGCATTTTTGCCACAAAATATTAGGAATTTCTGCCTTTTTGCCCCAAAATAAGGAAAATTTCTGCCTTTTTTTCCTGAAATAAGTGAAATTTCTGCAATTTTGCCCCAAAATAAGGGAAATTTCTGGAATTTTGCCCCAAAATAAGTGGAATTTCTGAGTTTTGGCCAAAAATAAGGAGAATTTCTGTTGTTTTGCCCAAACATATAGGGAATTTCTGCCTTTTTACCACACAATTAGGTGAATTTCTGCAATTTTGCTCCAAAATACGAGGAATTTCTGCTTTTTTTTTTCGAAAATAAGGGGAATGTATACCTTTTGCCACAAAAAAAAGAAATTTCTTCATTTTTGCCCCAAAATAAGAGGAATTTCTGCCTTTTTACCTCAAAATAAGTGAAATTTCTGCTTTTTACCAAAAAATAAACGGAATTTCTGTCTTTTTGCCCCAAAATAAAAGAAATTTTTGTATTATGCCCTGAAATAATTGAAATTTCTGCAATTTTGCCCCAAAATAAGTTAAATTTCTGTCATTTTGCCACAAAATAAGGGGAATTTCTGCATTATTGCCACAAAATATTAGGAATTTCTGCCTTTTTGCTTCAAAATAAGGAAAATTTCTGCCTTTTTTCCCTAAAATAAGTGAAATTTCTGCAATTTTGCCCCAAAATAAGGGAAATTTCTGGAATAGACCCAAAATAAGTGGAATTTCTGAGTTTTGCCCCAAAATAAAGAGAATTTCTGTCTTTTTGCCCCACAATTAGGGGAATTTCTGCAATTTTGCTCCAAAATACGGGGAATTTCTGCCTTTTTGCCCGAAAATAAAGGGAATGTATACCTTTTTGCCATAAAAAGGGAAAATTCTTAATTTTTACCCCAAAATAAGGGGAATTTCTGCCTTTTTACCTCAAAATAAGTGAAATTTCTGCTTTTTACCACAAAATAAACAGAATTTCTGTCTTTTTGCTTCAAAATAAAAGAAATTTTTGAATTATGCCCTGAAATAATTGAAATTTCTGCAATATTGCCCCAAAATAAGTGAAATTTCTGCCATTTTGCCACAAAATAAGGAAAATTTTTGCATTTTTGCCACAAAATATTAGGAATTTCTGACTTTTGCCCCAAAATAAGGAAAATTTCTGCCTTTTTTTCCTGAAATAAGTGAAATTTCTGCAATTTTGCCCCAAAATAAGTGAAATTTCTGCAATTTTGCCCCAAAATAAGGGAAATTTCGGGAATTTTGCCCAAAAATGAGTGGAATTTCAGAGTTTTGCCCCAAAATAGGGAGAATTTCTGTCTTTCTGCCTCAACAAATAGGGAATTTCTGCCTTTTTGTCCCACAACTAGGGTAATTTCTGCAATTTTGCTCCAAAATATCAGGAATTTCTGCTTTTTTTCCCGAAAATAAGGGGAATGTATACCTTTTCCCACAAAAAAGTGAAATTTCTTGATTCCTGCCCAAAAATAATAGGAATTTCTGCCTTTTTACCACAAAATAAGTGAAATTTCTGCTTTTTACCCAAAAATAAACAGAATTTCTGTCTTTTTGCCCCAAAATAAAAGAAATTTTTGAATTATGCCCTGAAATAATTGAAATTTCTGCAATTTTGCCCCAAAATAAGTGAAATTTCTGCCATTTTGCCACAAAATGTTAGGAATTTCTGCCTATTTGCCCCAAAATAAAGAAAATTTCTGCCTTTTTTCCCTGAAATAAGTGAAATTTCTGCAATTTTGCCCCAAAATAAGAGAAATTTCTGGAATTTTGCCCCAAAATAAGTGGAATTTCAGAGTTTTGCCCCAAAATAAGGAGCATTTCTGTCGTTTTGCCCAACATATAGGGAATTTCTGCCTTTTTGCCCCACAATTAGGGAAATTTCTGCAATTTTGCTCTGAAATACGGGGAATTTCTGCTTCTTTTACCGAAAATCAGGGGAATGTATACCTTTTGCCACAAAAATGGGAAATTTATTCATATTTGACCCAAAATAAGAGGAATTTCTGCCTTTTTACTTTAAAATAAGTGAAATTTCTGCTTTTTACCAAAAAATAAACAGAATTTCTGTCTTTTTGCCCCAAAATAGAAGAAATTTTTGAATTATGCCCTGAAATAATTAAAATCTGCAATATTGCCCCAAAATAAGTGAAATTTCTGCCATTTTGCCACAAAATAATGGGAATTTCTGCATTTTTGCCACAAAATATTAGGAATTTCTGCCTTTTTGCCCCAAAATAAGGAAAATGTCTGCCTTTTATCCCTGAAATAAGTGAAATTTCTGCAATTTTGCCTCAAAATAAGGGAAATTTCTGGAATTTTGCCCCAAAATAAGTGAAATTTCTGCCATTTTGCCAAAATAAGGGGAATTTCTGCATTTTTGCCACAAAATATTAGGAATTTCTGCCTTTTTGCCCCAAAATAAGGAAAATTTCTGCCTTTTTTTCCTGAAATAAGTGAAATTTCTGCAATTTTGCCCCAAAATAAGGGAAATTTCTGGAATTTTGCCCCAAAATAAGTGGAATTTCTGAGTTTTGGCCCAAAATAAGGAGAATTTCTGTTGTTTTGCCCAAACATATAGGGAATTTCTGCCTTTTTACCACACAATTAGGTGAATTTCTGCAATTTTGCTCCAAAATACGAGGCATTTCTGCTTTTTTTTTCGAAAATAAGGGGAATGTATACCTTTTGCCACAAAAAAAAGAAATTTCTTCATTTTTGCCCCAAAATAAGAGGAATTTCTGTCTTTTTACCTCAAAATAAGTGAAATTTCTGCTTTTTACCAAAAAATAAACGGAATTTCTGTCTTTTTGCCCCAAAATAAAAGAAATTTTTGTATTATGCCCTGAAATAATTGAAATTTCTGCAATTTTGCCCAAAAATAAGTTAAATTTCTGCCATTTTGCCACAAAATAAGGGGAATTTCTGCATTATTGCCACAAAATATTAGGAATTTCTGCCTTTTTGCTTCAAAATAAAGAAAATTTCTGCCTTTTTTCCCTAAAATAAGTGAAATTTCTGCAATTTTGCCCCAAAATAAGGGAAATTTCTGGAATAGACCCAAAATAAGTGGAATTTCTGAGTTTTGCCCCAAAATAAAGAGAATTTCTGTCTTTTTGCCCCAACATATATGGAATTTCTGCCTTTTTGCCCCACAATTAGGGGAATTTCTGCAATTTTGCTCCAAAATACGGGGAATTTCTGCCTTTTTGCCCGAAAATAAAGGGAATGTATACTTTTTGCCATAAAAAGGGAAATTTCTTAATTTTTACCCCAAAATAAGGTGAATTTCTGCCTTTTTACCTCAAAATAAGTGAAATTTCTGCTTTTTACCCCAAAATAAACAGAATTTTTGTCTTTTTGCCCCAAAATAAAAGAAATTTTTGAATTATGCCCTGAAATAATTGAAATTTCTGCAATATTGCCCCAAAATAAGTGAAATTTCTGCCATTTTGCCACAAAATAAAGAAAATTTTTGCATTTTTGCCACAAAATATTAGGAATTTCTGGCTTTTGCCCCAAAATAAGGAAAATTTCTGCCTTTTTTTCCTGAAATAAGTGAAATTTCTGCAATTTTGCCCCAAAATAAGGGAAATTTCTGGAATTTTGCCCCAAAATAAGTGGAATTTCTGAGTTTTGCACCAAAATAAGGAGAATTTCTGTCGTTTTGCCTCAACAAATAGGGAATTTCTGCCTTTTTGCCCTACAATTAGGGGAATTTCTGCAAAATTGCTCAAAAATACGAGGAATTTCTGCTTTTTTTCTCGAAAATAAGGGGAATGTATACTTTTTGCCACTAAAAAGGGAAATTTCTTCATTTTTGCCCCAAAATAAGAGGAATTTCTGCCTTTTTACCTCAAAATAAGTGAAATTTCTGCTTTTTACCCCAAAATAAACAGACTTTCTGTCTTTTTGCCCCAAAATAAAAAAAATTTTTGAATTATGCCCTGAAATAATTGAAATTTCTGCAATTTTGCCACAAAATAATTGGAATTTCTGAGTTTTGCCCCAAAATAAGGAGAATTTCTGTTTTTTGCCCCCAACAAATAGGGAATTTCTGCCTTTTTGTCCCACAACTACGGGAATTTTTGCAATTTTGCTCCAAAATACGAGAAATTTTTGCTTTTTTTCCCAAAAATAAGGGGAATGTATACCTTTTGCCACAAAAAAGGGAAATTTCTTCATTTTTGCCCCAAAATAAAAGGAATTTCTGCCTTTTTACCTCAAAATAAGTGAAATTTCTGCTTTTTACCCAAAAATAAACAGAATTTCTGTCTTTTTGCCCCAAAATAAAAGAAATTTTTGAATTATGCCCTGAAATAATTGAAATTTCTGCAATTTTGCCCCAAAATAAGTGAAATTTCTGCCATTTTGCCACAAAATAAGGGGAATTTCTGCATTTTTGCCACAAAATATTAGGAATTTCTGCATTTTTGCCCCAAAATAAGGAAAATTTCTGCATTTTATTCCTGAAATAAGTGAAATTTCTGCAATTTTGCCCCAAAATAAGTGAAATTTCTGCAATTTTGCCCCAAAATATAGGCAATTTCTGGAATTTTGCCACAAAATAATTGGAATTTCTGAGTTTTGCCGCAAAATAGAGAGAATTTCTTTGTTTTTGCCTCAACAAATAATGAATTTCTGCCTTTTTGTCCCACAACTAGGGGAATTTCTGCAATTTTGCTCCAAAATACGAGGAATTTCTGCTTTTTTTCCCGAAAATAAGGGGAATGTATAACTTTTGCCACAAAAAAAGAAATTTCTTCATTTTTGCCCCAAAATAAGAGGAATTTCTGCCTTTTTACCTTAAAATAAGTGAAATTTCTGCTTTTTACCCAAAAATAAACGGAATTTCTGTCTTTTTGCCCCAAAATAAAAGAAATTTTTGAATTATGCCCTGAAGTAATTGAAATTTCTGCAATTTTGCCCCAAAATAAGTTAAATTTCTGCCATTTAGCCACAAAATAAGGGGAATTTCTGCATTATTGCCACAAAATATTAGGAATTTCTGCCTTTTTGCCCCAAAATAAGGAAAATTTCTGCCTTTTTTCCCTAAAATAAGTGAAATTTCTGCAATTTTGCCCCAAAATAAGGGAAATTTCTGGAATAGACCCAAAATAAGTGGAATTTTTGAGTTTTGCCCCAAAATAAAGAGAATTTCTGTCTTTTGCCCCAACATATAGGGAATTTCTGCCTTTTTGCCCCACAATTAGGGGAATTTCTGCAATTTTGCTCCAAAATACGGGGAATTTCTGCCTTTTTGCCCGAAAATAAAGGGAATGTATACCTTTTTGCCATAAAAAGGAAAATTTCTTAATTTTTACCCCAAAATAAGGGGAATTTCTGCCTTTTTACCTCAAAATAAGTGAAATTTCTGCTTTTTACGCCAAAATAAACAGAATTTCTGTCTTTTTGCCCCAAAATAAAAGAAATTTTTGAATTATGCCCTGAAATAATTGAAATTTCTGCAATATTGCCCCAAAATAAGTGAAATTTCTGCCATTTTGCCACAAAATAAGGAAAATTTCTGCATTTTTGCCACAAAATATTAGGAATTTCTGACTTTTTGCCCCAAAATACGGAAAATTTCTGCCTTTTTTCCCTGAAATAAGTGAAATTTCTGCAATTTTGCCCCAAAATAAGTGAAATTTCTGCAATTTTGCCCCCAAATTAGGGAAATTTCTGGAATTTTGCCCCAAAATAAGTGGAATTTCTAAGTATTGCCCCAAAATAAAGAGAATTTCTGTCTTTTTGCCCCAACAAATAGGGAATTTCTGCTTTTTTGTCCCACAACTAGGGGAATTTCTGCAATTTTGCTCCAAAATACGAGGAATTTCTGCTTTTTTTCCCGAAAATAAGGGGAATGTATACCTTTTGCCACAAAAAAAAAGAAATTTCTTCATTTTTGCCCCAAAATAAGAGGAATTTCTGCCTTTTTACCTCAAAATAAGTGAAATTTCTGCTTTTTACCCAAAAATAAACAGAATTTCTGTCTTTTTGCCCCAAAATAAAAGAAATTTTTGAATTATGCCCGGAAATAATTGAAATTTCTGCAATTTTGCCCCAAAATAAGTTAAATTTCTGCCATTTTGCCACAAAATAAGGGGAATTTCTGCATTATTGCCACAAAATATTATTAATTTCTTCCTTTTTGCCCCAAAATAAAGAAAATTTCTGCCTTTTTTCCCTGAAATAAGTGAAATTTCTGCAATTTTGCCCCAAAATAAGAGAAATTTCTGGAATTTTACCCCAAAATAAGTGGAATTTCTGAGTTTTGCCCCAAAATAAGGAGAATTTCTGTCCTTTTGCCTCAACAAATAGGGAATTTCTGCCTTTTTGCCCCACAATTTTGGGAATTTCTGCAAAATTGCTCCAAAATACAAGGAATTTCTGCTTTTTTTCCCGAAAATAAGGGGAATGTATACTTTTTGCCACTAAAAAGGGAAATTTCTTCATTTTTGCCCCAAAATAAGAGGAATTTCTGCCTTTTTACCTCAAAATAAGTGAAATTTCTGCTTTTTACCCAAAAATAAACAGACTTTCTGTCTTTTTGCCCCAAAATAAAAAAAAAATTTGATTTATGCCCTGAAAAAATTGAAATTTCTGCAATTTTGCCACAAAATAATTGGAATTTCTGAGTTTTGCCCCAAAATAAGGAGAATTTCTGTCTTTTTGCCCCAACAAATAGGGAATTTCTGCCTTTTTGTCCCACAACTACGGGAATTTCTGCAATTTTGCTCCAAAATACAAGGAATTTTTGCTTTTTTTCCCAAAAATAAGGGGAATGTATAACTTTTGCCACAAAAAAGGGAAATTTCTTCATTTTTGCCCCAAAATAAAAGGAATTTCTGCCTTTTTACCTCAAAATAAGTGAAAATTCTGCTTTTTACCCAAAAATAAACAGAATTTCTATCTTTTTGCCCCAAAATAAAAGAAATTTTTGAATTATGCCCTGAAATAATTGAAATTTCTGCAATTTTGCCCCAAAATAAGTGAAATTTCTGCCATTTTGCCACAAAATAAGGGGAATTTCTGCATTTTTGCCACAAAATATTAGGAATTTCTGCATTTTTGCCCCAAAATAAGGAAAATTTCTGCCTTTTATTCCTGAAATAAGTGAAATTTCTGAAATTTTGCCCCAAAATAAGTGAAATTTCTGCAATTTTGCCCCAAAATAAAGGCAATTTCTGGAATTTTGCCACAAAATAATTGGAATTTCTGAGTTTTGCCCCAAAATAGAGAGAATTTCTGTGTTTTTGCCTCAACAAATAATGAATTTCTGCCTTTTTGTCCCACAACTAGGGAAATTTCTGCAATTTTGCTCCAAAATACGAAGAATTTCTGCTTTTTTTCCCGAAAATAAGGGGAATGTATACCTTTTGCCACAAAAAAAAGAAATTTCTTCATTTTTGCCCCAAAATAAGAGGAATTTCTGCCTTTTTACATTAAAATAAGTGAAATTTCTGCTTTTTACCCAAAAATAAATGGAATTTCTGTCTTTTTGCCCCAAAATAAAAGAAATTTTTGAATTATGCCCTGAAATAATTGAAATTTCTGCAATTTTGCCCCAAAATAAGTTAAATTTCTGCCATTTTGCCACAAAATAAGAGGAATTTCTGCATTATTGCCACAAAATATTAGGAATTTCTGCCTTTTTGCCCCAAAATAAGGAAAATTTCTGCCTTTTTTCCCTAAAATAACTGAAATTTCTGCAATTTTGCCCCAAAATAAGGGAAATTTCTGGAATAGACCCAAAATAAGTGGAATTTCTGAGTTTTGCCCCAATATAAAGAGAATTTCTGTCTTTTTGCCCCAACATATAGGGAATTTCTGCCTTTTTTCCCCACAATTAGGGGAATTTCTGCAATTTTGCTCAAAAATACGGGGAATTTCTGCCTTTTTGCCCGAAAATAAAGGGAATGTATACCTTTTTGCCATAAAAAGGAAAATTTCTTAATTTTTACCCCAAAATAAGGAGAATTTCTGCCTTTTTACCTCAAAATAAGTGCAATTTCTGCTTTTTACCCCAAAATAAACAGAATTTCTGTCTTTTTGCCCCAAAATAAAAGAAATTTTTGAATTATGCCCTGAAATAATTGAAATTTCTGCAATATTGCCCCAAAATAAGTGAAATTTCTGCCATTTTGCCACAAAATAAGGAAAATTTCTGCATTTTTGCCACAAAATATTAGGAATTTCTGACTTTTTGCCCCAAAATAAGAAAAATTTCTGCCTTTTTTCCCTGAAATAAGTGAAATTTCTGCAATTTTGCCCCAAAATAAGTGAAATTTCTGCAATTTTACCCCAAAAATAGGGAAATTTCTGGAATTTTGCCCCAAAATAAGTGGAATTTCTGAGTTTTGCCCCAAAATAGGGAGAATTTCTGTCTTTCTGCCTCAACAAATAGGGAATTTCTGCCTTTTTGTCCCACAACTAGGGTAATTTCTGCAATTTTGCTCCAAAATATGAGGAATTTCTGCTTTTTTTCCCGAAAATAAGGGGAATGTATACCTTTTCCCACAAAAAAGAAAAATTTCTTGATTCCTGCCCCAAAATAATAGGAATTTCTGCCTTTTTACCTCAAAATAAGTGAAATTTCTGCTTTTGACCCAAAAATAAACAGAATTTCTGTCTTTTTGCCCCTAAATAAAAGAAATTTTTGAATTATGCCCTGAAATAATTGAAATTTCTGCAATTTTGCCCCAAAATAAGTGAAATTTCTGCCATTTTGCCACAAAATAAGGGGAATTTCTGCATTTTTGCCACAAAATATTAGGAATTTCTGCCTATTTGCCCCAAAATAAAGAAAATTTCTGCCATTCTTCCCTGAAATAAGTGAAATTTCTGCAATTTTGCCCCAAAATAAGAGAAATTTCTGGAATTTTGCCCCAAAATAAGTGGAATTTCTGAGTTTTGCCCCAAAATAAGGAGAATTTCTGTCGTTTTGCCCAACATATAGGGAATTTCTGCCTTTTTGCCTCACAATTAGGGAAATTTCTGCAATTTTGCTCCGAAATACGGGAAATTTCTGCTTCTTTTCCCGAAAATCAGGGGAATGTATACATTTTGCCAAAAAAATGGGAAATTTATTCATATTTGCCCCAAAATAAGAGGAATTTCTGCCTTTTTACTTTAAAATAAGTGAAATTTCTGCTTTTTACCCAAAAAAAAACAGAATTTCTGTCTTTTTGCCCCAAAATAAAAGAAATTTTTGAATTATGCCCTGAAATAATTGAAATTTCTGGAATATTGCCCCAAAATAAGTGAAATTTCTGCCATTTTGCCACAAAATAATGGGAATTTCTGCATTTTTGCCACAAAATATTAGGAATTTCTGCCTTTTTGACCCAAAATAAAGAAAATTTCTGCCTTTTTTCTTTTAAAAAAGTGAAATTTCTGCAATTTTGCCCCAAAATAAAGGAAATTTTTGAAATTTTGCCCCAAAATAAGTGGAATTTCTGAGTTTTTCCACAAAATAAGGAAAATTTCTGTATTTTGCCTCAAAATATAGGGAATTTCTGCCTTTTTGCCCCACAACTAGGGGAATTTCTGCAATTTTGCTCCAAAATACAAGGAATTTCTGCTTTTTTCCCGAAAATAAGGGGAATGTATACCTTTTCCCACAAAAAAGTGAAATTTCTTCAATCCTGACCCAAAATAATAGGAATTTCTGCTTTTTACCTCAAAATAAGTGAAATTTCGGCTCTTTACCCAAAAATAAACAGATTTTCTGTCTTTTTGTTCTAAAATAAAAGAAATTTTTGAATTATGCCCTGAAATAATTGAAATTTCTGCAATTTTGCCCCAAAGTAAGTGAAATTTCTGCAATTTTACCCCAAAATAAGGTGAATTTCTGACTTTTTGCACAAAATAAAGGGAATTTCTGCCTTTTTGCCCCGAAATAAGAAAAATTTTTGCTTTTTTTCACTGAAATAAGTGAAATTTCTGCAATTATGCCCCAAAATAAGGGAAATTTCTGCCTTTTTGCCTCTAAATAAGGGGAATTTCAGCATTTTACCTCAAAATAAGGGGAATTTCTGCATTTTTTCCACAAAATATTAGGAATTTCTGACTTTTTGCCCCAAAATAAGGAAAATTGCTGCCTTTTTTCCCTGAATAAGTGAAATTTCTGCAATTTTGCCCCAAAATAAGTAAAATTTCTCCAATTTTGCTTCAAAATAATAGAAATTTCTGGAATTTTGCCCCAAAATAAGTGGAATTTCTGAGTTTTGCCCCAAAATAAAGAGAATTTCTGTCTTTTTGCCCCAACAAATAGGGAATTTCTGCCTTTTTGTTCCACAACTAGGGGAATTTCTGCAATTTTGCTCCAAAATACGAGGAATTTCTGCTTTTTTTCCCTAAAATAAGGGGAATGTATACCTTTTCCCACAAAAAAGTGAAATTTCTTTATTCCTGCCCCAAAATAATAGGAATTTCTGCCTTTTTACCTCAAAATAAGTGAAATTTCTGCTTTTTACCCAAAAATAAACAGATTTTCTGTCTTTTTGCCCCAAAATAAAAGAAATTTTTGAATTATGCCCTGAAATAAATGAAATTCCTGCAATTTTGCCCAAAAATAAGGGAAATTTGTGCCTTCTTGCCCCCAAATGTGGGGAATTTCTGCCTTTTTGCCCCAAAATATGGGGAATTTCAGGATTTTACCTCAAAATAAGGGGAATTTCAGCTTAGTGCACCAAAATATGGGGAATTTCTGCATTTTTGACACAAAATAAGAAAAATTTCTGCAAGTCTGTAACAAAATAAATGAAATTTCTAAAATTTTGCCCCAAAATAAGGGAAATTTCTGATTTTTGCCCCAAAATAAGGAGAATTTCTGTATTTTTGCCCCAAAATATAGAAAATTTTTGCCTTTTTGCCCCCAAATTAGGGGAGATTCTGCAATTTTGCTTCAAAATACAGGGAATTTCTGCCTCTTTTCCTGAAAATAAAAGGAACTTCTGCTTTTTTGCCCCAAATAAAGAGAATTTCTGCATTTTTGCCCCAATATTTGGGGAAATTCTGCAATTTTGCTCCAAAATACAAGGAATTCTGACTTTTTAACCGAAATTAATGGGATTTACTGCCTTTTTGCCCCCAAATAAGGGAAATATCTGCAATTTTATCCCAAAATAAGGGAAATTTCTGCCTTTTTGCCCTAAAATAAGGGGAATTTCTGCCTTTTTGCCCTGAAATATGTGAAATTTCTGCAATTTTACCCCAAAATAAGGTGAATTTCTGCCTTTTTGCCCCAAAATAATGGGAATTTCTGCATTTTTGCCCCAATATAAAAAAAAATTTTGCTTTTTTTCTCTGAAATAAGTGAAATTTCTGCAATTTTGCCCTAAAATAAGGGAAATTTCTGCAATTTTTCCCCATAATAAGGGAAATTTCTGCAATTTTGCACCAAAATAAGAGGAATTTTGTTTTTTTGCCCCCAAATAAGGGAAATTTCTGCAATTTTGCCCTAAAATAAAAGGAATTTCTGCCTTTTGCCCCAAAATAAGGAGAATTTCTGCCTTTTTGCCAGAAAATAAAGAAAATTACTGTATTTTTTACCCCAAAATTAGGTGAATTTCTTCAATTTTGCTCCAAAATACGGGGATTTTCTGCCTTTTTCGCCGAAAATAAGGGGAATTTCTGCCATTTAGCCGCGAAATAAGTGAAATTTCTGCAGTTTTTCCCCAAAATGAGGGGAATTTCTGCCTTTTTGCCACAAAATTAGAGGAATTTCTGCAATTTTGCTCCAAAATACGAGGAATTTCTGCCTTTTTGCCCAAAAATAAAGGGAATGTATATATTGTTGCCATAAAAAAAGGAATTTTTTTCATTTTTGCCCCAAAATAAGGGAATTTTCTACCTTTTTGACTCAAAATAAGTGCAATTTCTGCCTTTTTTCCAAAAATAAACGAAATTTCTGTCTTTTTGAACAAAAATAAGGGGAATTTCTTACTTATTACCCTGAAATAAGTGAAATTTCTGCAATTTTGCCCCAAAATAAAGGAAATTTCTGCATTTTTGCCCTGAAATATATGAAATTTCTGCAATTTTACCCCAAAATATGGTGAATTACTGCCTTTTTGCCCCAAAATAATGGGAATTTCTGCCTTTTTGCCCCAATATAAAAAAAATTTTTGCTTTTTTTCTCTGAAATAAGTGAAATTTCTGCAATTTTGCCCCAATATAAGGGAAATTTCTGCAATTTTTCCCCATAATAAGGGAAATTTCTTCAATTTTACCCCAAAATAAGGGGATTTCTTCCTTTTTGCCCCAAAATAAAGGAAATTTCAGCTTTTTTACCTAAAAATAAGTGAAATTTCTGCAATTTTGCACCAAATAAGGGAAATTTCTGCAATTTTGCCCCAAAATAAGGTAAATTCCTGCAATTTTGCTCCAAAATAAAAAAAATTTCTGGAATTTTGCCTCAAAATAAAGGGAATTTCTGTTTTTTGGCCCAAAATAAAGGGAATTTCTGCCTTTTGCCCCAAAATTAGGGGAATTTCTGTAATTTTGCTCCAAAATACGGGGAATTTCTGCCTTTTTGCCCGAAAATAATGGGGATGCATACCTTTTTGCCATATAAGGGAAATTTCTTCATTTTTGCTCCAAAATAAAGGGAATTTCTGCCTTGTAGCCTCTAAATAAGTGGAATTTCTTTCATTTTCCCTCAAAACAAAGGGAATTTCTCTTATTTTTGCCCCAAAATAAGGGAAATATCTGACTTATTACCCTGAAATAAGTGAAATTTATGCAATTTTGCCCCTAAATAAGGGAAATTTCTGCTTTTTTTCCCTAAAATAAGTGAAATTTCTGAAATTTTGCCACAAAATAAGTGAAATTTCTGCAATTTTGCCCGAAAATAAGGAAAATTTCTGCTATTTTGCCCCAATGTAAAGGAAATTTCTGCAATTTTGCCCCAAAATAAGGGGAATTTCTGACGGTTTGCTTCCTAAAAAAGGAGATTTTCTGTCTTTTTGCCCCAAAATAAGGAGAATTTCTGCATTTTTGCCCAAAAATTATGAGAATTTCTGCAATTTTGCTTCAAAATACGGGGAATTTCTGCTTTTTATCCCGAAAGTAAAAGGAATGTATACCTTTTGCCACAAAAAAGGAAAATTTCTTCATTTTTGCCCCAAAATAAGAGGAATTTCTGCATTTTTACCTCAAAATAAAAGAAATTTCGAACTTTTTACCCAAAAATAAACGGAATTTCTGTCTTTTGCCCCAAAATAAAAGGAATTTTTGAATTATGCCCTGAAATAAGTGAAATTTCTGCAATTTTCCCCCAAAATAAAAGAAATTTCTGCTTTTTTGCCACAAAATAAGGGGAATTTCTGTCTTTTTGCCCCAAAATAAGGGAAATTTCTGCCTTTTTGCCCCCAAATAAAAGGAATTTCAGCTTTTTTACCTCAAAATAAGAGGAATTTCTGCATTTTTGCCACAAATATTAAGAATTTCTGCATTTTTGCCACAAAATAAGAAAATTTCTCTCTTTTTCCCCTGAAATAGTAAAATTTCTGCAATTTTGCCCCAAAATAAGTGAAATTTCTGCAATTTTGCTCCAAAATACGGGAAATGTCTAAAATTTTGCCCCAAAATAAGTGGAATTTCTAGTTTTGCCCCAAAATAAGGAGAATTTCCATCTTTTTGCCCCACTATATAGGGAATTTCTGCCATTTTGCCCCACAATTAGGGGAATTTTTGCACTTTTGCTCCAAAATACGGAGAATTTCTGCCTTTTTGCCAGAAAATAATGGGAATGCATATATTTTTGCCATAAAAAGGGAAATTTCTTCATTTTTGCTAAAATATAAGGGGAATTTCTGACTTTTTGCCCCTAAATAAGTGGAATTTCTGTCTTTTTCCCTCAAAACAAAGGAAATTTCTGTCTTTTTTGCCCCAAAATAAGGGGAATTTTTGACTTATTACCCTGAAATAAGTGAAATTTCTGCAATTTTGCCTCAAAATAAGGGAAATTTCTGCCTTTTTGCCCCCAAATAAGGAAAATTTCAGCCTTTTTACCTAAAAATAAGGGGAATTTTTACATTTTTGCCACAAAATATTAGGAATTTCTGCCTTTTGCCCCAAAATAAGGGAAATTTCTGGAATTAGCCCCAAAATAAGTGGAATTTTTGCATTTTGCCCCAAAATAAGGGAAATTTCTGGAATTTTGCCCTAAAATATGTGGAATTTAAGAGTATTGCCCCAAAATAAAAAGAATTTCTGTCTTTTTGCCCCAACATATAGAGAATTTCTGCATTTTTGCCCTACAATTAAAGGAATTTCTGCAATTTTGCCCCAAAATACAGGAAATTTCTGCATTTTTGCCTGAAAATAAGGAGAATTTCTTACTTATTACCATGAAATAAGTGAAATTTCTGCAATTTTGCCCCAAAATAAAGGAAATTTCTGCATTTTTGCCCTGAAATATATAAAATTTCTGCAATTTTACCCCAAAATATGGTGAATTACTGCCTTTTTGCCTCAAAATAATGAGAATTTCTGCCTTTTTGCCCCAATATAAAAAAAATTTTTGCTTTTTTTCTCTGAAATAAGTGAAATTTCTGCAATTTTGCCCCAATATAAGGGAAATTTCTGCAATTTTTCCCCATAATAAGGGAAATTTCTTCAATTTTACCCCAAAATAAGGGGATTTCTTACTTTTTGACCCTAAATAAAGGAAATTTCAGCTTTTTTACCTAAAAATAAGTGAAATTTCTGCAATTTTGCACCAAATAAGGGAAATTTCTGCAATTTTGCCCCAAAATAAGGTAAATTCCTGCAATTTTGCTCCAAAATAAAAAAAATTTCTGGAATTTTGCCTCAAAATAAAGGGAATTTCTGTTTTTTGGCCCAAATAAAGGGAATTTCTGCCTTTTGCCCCAAAATTAGGAGAATTTCTGTAATTTTGCTCCAAAATACGGGGAATTTCTGCCTTTTTGCCCGAAAATAACGGGGATGCATACCTTTTTGCCATATAAGGGAAATTTCTTCATTTTTGCTCCAAAATAAGGGAAATTTCTGCCTTTTTGCCTCTAAATAAGTGGAATTTCTGTCTTTTTCCCTCAAAACAAAAGGAATTTCTCTTATTTTTGCCCCAAAATAAGGGAAATATCTGACTTATTACCCTGAAATAAGTGAAATTTCTGCAATTTTGCCCCAAAATAAGGGAAATTTCTGCCTTTTTTCCCTAAAATAAGTGAAATTTCTGAAATTTTGCCACAAAATAAGTGAAATTTCTGCAATTTTGCCTGAAAATAAGGAAAATTTCTGCTATTTTGCCCCAATGTAAAAGAAATTTCTGCAATTTTGCCCCAAAATAAGGGGAATTTCTGACGGTTTGCTCCCGAAAAAAGGAGATTTTCTGTCTTTTTGCCCCAAAATAAGGAGAATTTCTGCATTTTTGCCCAAAAATTATGAGAATTTCTGCAATTTTGCTTCAAAATACGGGGAATTTCTGCTTTTTATCCCGAAAGTAAAAGGAATGTATACCTTTTGCCACAAAAAAGGAAAATTTCTTCATTTTTGCCCCGAAATAAGAGGAATTTCTGCCTTTTTACCTCAAAATAAGAGAAATTTCGAACTTTTTACCCAAAAATAAACGGAATTTCTGTCTTTTGCCCCAAAATAAAAGAAAATTTTGAATTATGCCCTGAAATAAGTGAAATTTCTGCAATTTTGCCCCAAAATAAAAGAAATTTCTGCTTTTTTGCCACAAAATAAGGGGAATTTCGGTCTTTTTGCCCCAAAATAAGGGAAATTTCTGCTTTTTGCCCCCAAATAAAAGGAATTTCAGCCTTTTTACCTCAAAATAAAAGGATTTTCTGCATTTTTGCCACAAAATACTAAAAATTTCTGCATTTTGCCACAAAATAAGAGAATTTCTGTCTTTTTCCACTGAAATAAGTAAAATTTCTGCAATTTTGCCCCAAAATAAGTGAAATTTCTGCAATTTTGCTCCAAAATATGGGAAATTTCTAAAATTTTGCCCCAAAATAAGTGGAATTTCTGAGTTTTGCCCCAAAATAAGGAGAATTTCTGTCTTTTTGCCCTACCATATAGGGAATTTCTGCCATTTTGCCCCACAATTAGGGGAATTTTGCACTTTTGCTCCAAAATACGGAGAATTTCTGCCTTTTTGCCAGAAAATAATGGGAATGCATATATTTTTGCCATAAAAAGTGAAATTTCTTCATTTTTGCTAAAATATAAGGGGAATATCTGACTTTTTGCCCCTGAATAAGTGGAATTTCTGTCTTTTTCCCTCAACACAAAGGAAATTTCTGTCTTTTTTGCCCCAAAATAAGGGGAATTTCTGACTTATTACCCTGAAATAAGTGAAATTTCTGCAATTTTGCCTCAAAATAAGGGAAATTTCTGCCTTTTTGCCCCCAAATAAGGGGAATTTTAGCATTTTTACCTCAAAATAAGGGGAATTTTTGCATTTTTGCCACAAAATATTAGGAATTTCTGCCTTTTGCCCCAAAATAAGGGAAATTTCTAGAATTTGCCCCAAAATAAGTGGAATTTTTGCAATTTAGCCCCAAAATAAGGGAAATTGCTGGAATTTTGCTCCAAAATATGTGGAATTTCAGAGTATTGCCCCAAAATAAAAAGAATTTCTGTCTTTTTGCCCCAACATATAGAGAATTTCTGCATTTTTGCTCTACAATTAAATGAATTTCTGCAATTTTGTTCCAAAATACAGGGAATTTCTGCATTTTTGCCCGAAAATAAGGAGAATTTCTTACTTATTACCCTGAAATAAGTGAAATTTCTGCAATTTTGCCCCAAAATAAAGGAAATTTCTGCATTTTTGCCCTGAAATATATGAAATTTCTGCAATTTTACCCCAAAATATGGTGAATTACTGCCTTTTTGCCCCAAAATAATGGGAATTTCTGCCTTTTTGCCCCAATATAAAAAAATTTTTGCTTTTTTTCTCTGAAATAAGTGAAATTTCTGCAATTTTGCCCCAATATAAGGGAAATTTCTGCATTTTTGCCCTGAAATATATGAAATTTCTGCAATTTTACCCCAAAATATGGTGAATTACTGCCTTTTTGCCCCAAAATAATGGGAATTTCTGCCTTTTTGCCCCAATATAAAAAAATTTTTGCTTTTTTTCTCTGAAATAAGTGAAATTTCTGCAATTTTGCCCCAATATAAGGGAAATTTCTGCAATTTTTCCCCATAATATAGGAAATTTCTTCAATTTTACCCCAAAATAAAGGGATTTCTTCCTTTTTGCCCCAAAATAAAGGAAATTTCAGCTTTTTTACCTAAAAATAAGTGAAATTTCTGCAATTTTGCACCAAATAAGGGAAATTTCTGCAATTTTGCCCCAAAATAAGGTAAATTCCTGCAATTTTGCTCCAAAATAAAAGAAATTTCTGGAATTTTGCCTCAAAATAAAGGGAATTTCTGTTTTTTGGCCCAAAATAAAGGGAATTTCTGCCTTTTGCCCCAAAATTAGGGGAATTTCTGTAATTTTGCTCCAAAATACGGGGAATTTCTGCCTTTTTGCCCGAAAATAATGGGGATGCATACCTTTTTGCCATATAAGGGAAATTTCTTCATTTTTGCTCCAAAATAAGGGGAATTTCTGCCTTTTTGCCTCTAAATAAGTGGAATTTCTGTCTTTTTCCCTCAAAACAAAGGGAATTTCTCTTATTTTTGCCCCAAAATAAGGGAAATATCTGACTTATTACCCTGAAATAAGTGAAATTTCTGCAATTTTGCCCCAAAATAAGGGAAATTTCTGCCTTTTTTCCCTAAAATAAGTGAAATTTCTGAAATTTTTCCACAAAATAAGTGAAATTTCTGCAATTTTGCCCGAAAATAAGGAAAATTTCTGCTATTTTGCCCCAATGTAAAGGAAATTTCTGCAATTTTGCCCCAAAATAATTGAAATTTCTGCAATTTTGTTCCAAAATACGGGAAATTTCTGGAATTTTGCCCCAAAATAAGGTGAATTTCTGACTTTTTGCACAAAATAAAGGGAATTTCTGCCTTTTTGCCCCGAAATAAGAAAAATTTTTGCTTTTTTTCACTGAAATAAGTGAAATTTCTGCAATTATGCCCCAAAATAAGGGAAATTTCTGCCTTTTTGCCTCTAAATAAGGGGAATTTCAGCATTTTACCTCAAAATAAGGGGAATTTCTGCATTTTTTCCACAAAATATTAGGAATTTCTGACTTTTTGCCCCAAAATAAGGAAAATTGCTGCCTTTTTTCCCTGAATAAGTGAAATTTCTGCAATTTTGCCCCAAAATAAGTAAAATTTCTCCAATTTTGCTTCAAAATAATAGAAATTTCTGGAATTTTGCCCCAAAATAAGTGGAATTTCTGAGTTTTGCCCCAAAATAAAGAGAATTTCTGTCTTTTTGCCCCAACAAATAGGGAATTTCTGCCTTTTTGTTCCACAACTAGGGGAATTTCTGCAATTTTGCTCCAAAATACGAGGAATTTCTGCTTTTTTTCCCTAAAATAAGGGGAATGTATACCTTTTCCCACAAAAAAGTGAAATTTCTTTATTCCTGCCCCAAAATAATAGGAATTTCTGCCTTTTTACCTCAAAATAAGTGAAATTTCTGCTTTTTACCCAAAAATAAACAGATTTTCTGTCTTTTTGCCCCAAAATAAAAGAAATTTTTGAATTATGCCCTGAAATAAATGAAATTCCTGCAATTTTGCCCAAAAATAAGGGAAATTTGTGCCTTCTTGCCCCCAAATGTGGGGAATTTCTGCCTTTTTGCCCCAAAATATGGGGAATTTCAGGATTTTACCTCAAAATAAGGGGAATTTCAGCTTAGTGCACCAAAATATGGGGAATTTCTGCATTTTTGACACAAAATAAGAAAAATTTCTGCAAGTCTGTAACAAAATAAATGAAATTTCTAAAATTTTGCCCCAAAATAAGGGAAATTTCTGATTTTTGCCCCAAAATAAGGAGAATTTCTGTATTTTTGCCCCAAAATATAGAAAATTTTTGCCTTTTTGCCCCCAAATTAGGGGAGATTCTGCAATTTTGCTTCAAAATACAGGGAATTTCTGCCTCTTTTCCTGAAAATAAAAGGAACTTCTGCTTTTTTGCCCCAAATAAAGAGAATTTCTGCATTTTTGCCCCAATATTTGGGGAAATTCTGCAATTTTGCTCCAAAATACAAGGAATTCTGACTTTTTAACCGAAATTAATGGGATTTACTGCCTTTTTGCCCCCAAATAAGGGAAATATCTGCAATTTTATCCCAAAATAAGGGAAATTTCTGCCTTTTTGCCCTAAAATAAGGGGAATTTCTGCCTTTTTGCCCTGAAATATGTGAAATTTCTGCAATTTTACCCCAAAATAAGGTGAATTTCTGCCTTTTTGCCCCAAAATAATGGGAATTTCTGCATTTTTGCCCCAATATAAAAAAAAATTTTGCTTTTTTTCTCTGAAATAAGTGAAATTTCTGCAATTTTGCCCTAAAATAAGGGAAATTTCTGCAATTTTTCCCCATAATAAGGGAAATTTCTGCAATTTTGCACCAAAATAAGAGGAATTTTGTTTTTTTGCCCCCAAATAAGGGAAATTTCTGCAATTTTGCCCTAAAATAAAAGGAATTTCTGCCTTTTGCCCCAAAATAAGGAGAATTTCTGCCTTTTTGCCAGAAAATAAAGAAAATTACTGTATTTTTTACCCCAAAATTAGGTGAATTTCTTCAATTTTGCTCCAAAATACGGGGATTTTCTGCCTTTTTCGCCGAAAATAAGGGGAATTTCTGCCATTTAGCCGCGAAATAAGTGAAATTTCTGCAGTTTTTCCCCAAAATGAGGGGAATTTCTGCCTTTTTGCCACAAAATTAGAGGAATTTCTGCAATTTTGCTCCAAAATACGAGGAATTTCTGCCTTTTTGCCCAAAAATAAAGGGAATGTATATATTGTTGCCATAAAAAAAGGAATTTTTTTCATTTTTGCCCCAAAATAAGGGAATTTTCTACCTTTTTGACTCAAAATAAGTGCAATTTCTGCCTTTTTTCCAAAAATAAACGAAATTTCTGTCTTTTTGAACAAAAATAAGGGGAATTTCTTACTTATTACCCTGAAATAAGTGAAATTTCTGCAATTTTGCCCCAAAATAAAGGAAATTTCTGCATTTTTGCCCTGAAATATATGAAATTTCTGCAATTTTACCCCAAAATATGGTGAATTACTGCCTTTTTGCCCCAAAATAATGGGAATTTCTGCCTTTTTGCCCCAATATAAAAAAAATTTTTGCTTTTTTTCTCTGAAATAAGTGAAATTTCTGCAATTTTGCCCCAATATAAGGGAAATTTCTGCAATTTTTCCCCATAATAAGGGAAATTTCTTCAATTTTACCCCAAAATAAGGGGATTTCTTCCTTTTTGCCCCAAAATAAAGGAAATTTCAGCTTTTTTACCTAAAAATAAGTGAAATTTCTGCAATTTTGCACCAAATAAGGGAAATTTCTGCAATTTTGCCCCAAAATAAGGTAAATTCCTGCAATTTTGCTCCAAAATAAAAAAAATTTCTGGAATTTTGCCTCAAAATAAAGGGAATTTCTGTTTTTTGGCCCAAAATAAAGGGAATTTCTGCCTTTTGCCCCAAAATTAGGGGAATTTCTGTAATTTTGCTCCAAAATACGGGGAATTTCTGCCTTTTTGCCCGAAAATAATGGGGATGCATACCTTTTTGCCATATAAGGGAAATTTCTTCATTTTTGCTCCAAAATAAAGGGAATTTCTGCCTTGTAGCCTCTAAATAAGTGGAATTTCTTTCATTTTCCCTCAAAACAAAGGGAATTTCTCTTATTTTTGCCCCAAAATAAGGGAAATATCTGACTTATTACCCTGAAATAAGTGAAATTTATGCAATTTTGCCCCTAAATAAGGGAAATTTCTGCTTTTTTTCCCTAAAATAAGTGAAATTTCTGAAATTTTGCCACAAAATAAGTGAAATTTCTGCAATTTTGCCCGAAAATAAGGAAAATTTCTGCTATTTTGCCCCAATGTAAAGGAAATTTCTGCAATTTTGCCCCAAAATAAGGGGAATTTCTGACGGTTTGCTTCCTAAAAAAGGAGATTTTCTGTCTTTTTGCCCCAAAATAAGGAGAATTTCTGCATTTTTGCCCAAAAATTATGAGAATTTCTGCAATTTTGCTTCAAAATACGGGGAATTTCTGCTTTTTATCCCGAAAGTAAAAGGAATGTATACCTTTTGCCACAAAAAAGGAAAATTTCTTCATTTTTGCCCCAAAATAAGAGGAATTTCTGCATTTTTACCTCAAAATAAAAGAAATTTCGAACTTTTTACCCAAAAATAAACGGAATTTCTGTCTTTTGCCCCAAAATAAAAGGAATTTTTGAATTATGCCCTGAAATAAGTGAAATTTCTGCAATTTTCCCCCAAAATAAAAGAAATTTCTGCTTTTTTGCCACAAAATAAGGGGAATTTCTGTCTTTTTGCCCCAAAATAAGGGAAATTTCTGCCTTTTTGCCCCCAAATAAAAGGAATTTCAGCTTTTTTACCTCAAAATAAGAGGAATTTCTGCATTTTTGCCACAAATATTAAGAATTTCTGCATTTTTGCCACAAAATAAGAAAATTTCTCTCTTTTTCCCCTGAAATAGTAAAATTTCTGCAATTTTGCCCCAAAATAAGTGAAATTTCTGCAATTTTGCTCCAAAATACGGGAAATGTCTAAAATTTTGCCCCAAAATAAGTGGAATTTCTAGTTTTGCCCCAAAATAAGGAGAATTTCCATCTTTTTGCCCCACTATATAGGGAATTTCTGCCATTTTGCCCCACAATTAGGGGAATTTTTGCACTTTTGCTCCAAAATACGGAGAATTTCTGCCTTTTTGCCAGAAAATAATGGGAATGCATATATTTTTGCCATAAAAAGGGAAATTTCTTCATTTTTGCTAAAATATAAGGGGAATTTCTGACTTTTTGCCCCTAAATAAGTGGAATTTCTGTCTTTTTCCCTCAAAACAAAGGAAATTTCTGTCTTTTTTGCCCCAAAATAAGGGGAATTTTTGACTTATTACCCTGAAATAAGTGAAATTTCTGCAATTTTGCCTCAAAATAAGGGAAATTTCTGCCTTTTTGCCCCCAAATAAGGAAAATTTCAGCCTTTTTACCTAAAAATAAGGGGAATTTTTACATTTTTGCCACAAAATATTAGGAATTTCTGCCTTTTGCCCCAAAATAAGGGAAATTTCTGGAATTAGCCCCAAAATAAGTGGAATTTTTGCATTTTGCCCCAAAATAAGGGAAATTTCTGGAATTTTGCCCTAAAATATGTGGAATTTAAGAGTATTGCCCCAAAATAAAAAGAATTTCTGTCTTTTTGCCCCAACATATAGAGAATTTCTGCATTTTTGCCCTACAATTAAAGGAATTTCTGCAATTTTGCCCCAAAATACAGGAAATTTCTGCATTTTTGCCTGAAAATAAGGAGAATTTCTTACTTATTACCATGAAATAAGTGAAATTTCTGCAATTTTGCCCCAAAATAAAGGAAATTTCTGCATTTTTGCCCTGAAATATATAAAATTTCTGCAATTTTACCCCAAAATATGGTGAATTACTGCCTTTTTGCCTCAAAATAATGAGAATTTCTGCCTTTTTGCCCCAATATAAAAAAAATTTTTGCTTTTTTTCTCTGAAATAAGTGAAATTTCTGCAATTTTGCCCCAATATAAGGGAAATTTCTGCAATTTTTCCCCATAATAAGGGAAATTTCTTCAATTTTACCCCAAAATAAGGGGATTTCTTACTTTTTGACCCTAAATAAAGGAAATTTCAGCTTTTTTACCTAAAAATAAGTGAAATTTCTGCAATTTTGCACCAAATAAGGGAAATTTCTGCAATTTTGCCCCAAAATAAGGTAAATTCCTGCAATTTTGCTCCAAAATAAAAAAAATTTCTGGAATTTTGCCTCAAAATAAAGGGAATTTCTGTTTTTTGGCCCAAATAAAGGGAATTTCTGCCTTTTGCCCCAAAATTAGGAGAATTTCTGTAATTTTGCTCCAAAATACGGGGAATTTCTGCCTTTTTGCCCGAAAATAACGGGGATGCATACCTTTTTGCCATATAAGGGAAATTTCTTCATTTTTGCTCCAAAATAAGGGAAATTTCTGCCTTTTTGCCTCTAAATAAGTGGAATTTCTGTCTTTTTCCCTCAAAACAAAAGGAATTTCTCTTATTTTTGCCCCAAAATAAGGGAAATATCTGACTTATTACCCTGAAATAAGTGAAATTTCTGCAATTTTGCCCCAAAATAAGGGAAATTTCTGCCTTTTTTCCCTAAAATAAGTGAAATTTCTGAAATTTTGCCACAAAATAAGTGAAATTTCTGCAATTTTGCCTGAAAATAAGGAAAATTTCTGCTATTTTGCCCCAATGTAAAAGAAATTTCTGCAATTTTGCCCCAAAATAAGGGGAATTTCTGACGGTTTGCTCCCGAAAAAAGGAGATTTTCTGTCTTTTTGCCCCAAAATAAGGAGAATTTCTGCATTTTTGCCCAAAAATTATGAGAATTTCTGCAATTTTGCTTCAAAATACGGGGAATTTCTGCTTTTTATCCCGAAAGTAAAAGGAATGTATACCTTTTGCCACAAAAAAGGAAAATTTCTTCATTTTTGCCCCGAAATAAGAGGAATTTCTGCCTTTTTACCTCAAAATAAGAGAAATTTCGAACTTTTTACCCAAAAATAAACGGAATTTCTGTCTTTTGCCCCAAAATAAAAGAAAATTTTGAATTATGCCCTGAAATAAGTGAAATTTCTGCAATTTTGCCCCAAAATAAAAGAAATTTCTGCTTTTTTGCCACAAAATAAGGGGAATTTCGGTCTTTTTGCCCCAAAATAAGGGAAATTTCTGCTTT
The DNA here is from genome assembly GCF_963924665.1 of Micromys minutus. Lineage (NCBI taxonomy): Eukaryota > Metazoa > Chordata > Mammalia > Rodentia > Muridae > Micromys > Micromys minutus. Next base: position 507,807 of record NW_027667208.1, read on the forward strand.
TTGCCCCCAAATAAAAGGAATTTCAGCCTTTTTACCTCAAAATAAAAGGATTTTCTGCATTTTTGCCACAAAATACTAAAAATTTCTGCATTTTGCCACAAAATAAGAGAATTTCTGTCTTTTTCCACTGAAATAAGTAAAATTTCTGCAATTTTGCCCCAAAATAAGTGAAATTTCTGCAATTTTGCTCCAAAATATGGGAAATTTCTAAAATTTTGCCCCAAAATAAGTGGAATTTCTGAGTTTTGCCCCAAAATAAGGAGAATTTCTGTCTTTTTGCCCTACCATATAGGGAATTTCTGCCATTTTGCCCCACAATTAGGGGAATTTTGCACTTTTGCTCCAAAATACGGAGAATTTCTGCCTTTTTGCCAGAAAATAATGGGAATGCATATATTTTTGCCATAAAAAGTGAAATTTCTTCATTTTTGCTAAAATATAAGGGGAATATCTGACTTTTTGCCCCTGAATAAGTGGAATTTCTGTCTTTTTCCCTCAACACAAAGGAAATTTCTGTCTTTTTTGCCCCAAAATAAGGGGAATTTCTGACTTATTACCCTGAAATAAGTGAAATTTCTGCAATTTTGCCTCAAAATAAGGGAAATTTCTGCCTTTTTGCCCCCAAATAAGGGGAATTTTAGCATTTTTACCTCAAAATAAGGGGAATTTTTGCATTTTTGCCACAAAATATTAGGAATTTCTGCCTTTTGCCCCAAAATAAGGGAAATTTCTAGAATTTGCCCCAAAATAAGTGGAATTTTTGCAATTTAGCCCCAAAATAAGGGAAATTGCTGGAATTTTGCTCCAAAATATGTGGAATTTCAGAGTATTGCCCCAAAATAAAAAGAATTTCTGTCTTTTTGCCCCAACATATAGAGAATTTCTGCATTTTTGCTCTACAATTAAATGAATTTCTGCAATTTTGTTCCAAAATACAGGGAATTTCTGCATTTTTGCCCGAAAATAAGGAGAATTTCTTACTTATTACCCTGAAATAAGTGAAATTTCTGCAATTTTGCCCCAAAATAAAGGAAATTTCTGCATTTTTGCCCTGAAATATATGAAATTTCTGCAATTTTACCCCAAAATATGGTGAATTACTGCCTTTTTGCCCCAAAATAATGGGAATTTCTGCCTTTTTGCCCCAATATAAAAAAATTTTTGCTTTTTTTCTCTGAAATAAGTGAAATTTCTGCAATTTTGCCCCAATATAAGGGAAATTTCTGCATTTTTGCCCTGAAATATATGAAATTTCTGCAATTTTACCCCAAAATATGGTGAATTACTGCCTTTTTGCCCCAAAATAATGGGAATTTCTGCCTTTTTGCCCCAATATAAAAAAATTTTTGCTTTTTTTCTCTGAAATAAGTGAAATTTCTGCAATTTTGCCCCAATATAAGGGAAATTTCTGCAATTTTTCCCCATAATATAGGAAATTTCTTCAATTTTACCCCAAAATAAAGGGATTTCTTCCTTTTTGCCCCAAAATAAAGGAAATTTCAGCTTTTTTACCTAAAAATAAGTGAAATTTCTGCAATTTTGCACCAAATAAGGGAAATTTCTGCAATTTTGCCCCAAAATAAGGTAAATTCCTGCAATTTTGCTCCAAAATAAAAGAAATTTCTGGAATTTTGCCTCAAAATAAAGGGAATTTCTGTTTTTTGGCCCAAAATAAAGGGAATTTCTGCCTTTTGCCCCAAAATTAGGGGAATTTCTGTAATTTTGCTCCAAAATACGGGGAATTTCTGCCTTTTTGCCCGAAAATAATGGGGATGCATACCTTTTTGCCATATAAGGGAAATTTCTTCATTTTTGCTCCAAAATAAGGGGAATTTCTGCCTTTTTGCCTCTAAATAAGTGGAATTTCTGTCTTTTTCCCTCAAAACAAAGGGAATTTCTCTTATTTTTGCCCCAAAATAAGGGAAATATCTGACTTATTACCCTGAAATAAGTGAAATTTCTGCAATTTTGCCCCAAAATAAGGGAAATTTCTGCCTTTTTTCCCTAAAATAAGTGAAATTTCTGAAATTTTTCCACAAAATAAGTGAAATTTCTGCAATTTTGCCCGAAAATAAGGAAAATTTCTGCTATTTTGCCCCAATGTAAAGGAAATTTCTGCAATTTTGCCCCAAAATAATTGAAATTTCTGCAATTTTGTTCCAAAATACGGGAAATTTCTGGAATTTTGCCCCAAAATAAGTAGAATTTCTGAGTTTTGCCCCAAAATAAAAAGAATTTCTGTCTTTTTGCCACACCATATAGGGAATTTCTGCCTTTTTGCCCCACAATTAGGGGAATTTTTGCAATTTGCTCCAAAATACGGAGAATTTCTGCCTTTTTGCCCGAAAATAATGGAAATGCATATATTTTTGCCATAAAAAGGGAAATTTCTTCATTTTTGCTAAAATATAAGGGGAATTTCTGACTTTTTGCCCCTAAATAAGTGGAATTTCTGACTTTTTCCCTCAAAACAAATGAAATTTCTGTCTTTTTTGCCCCAAAATAAGGGGAATTTCTGACTAATTACCCTGAAATAAGTGAAATTTCTGCAATTTTGCCTCAAAATAAGCGAAATTTCTGCCTTTTTGCCCTCAAATATGGGGAATTTCAGCCTTTTTACCTCAAAATAAGGGGAATTTTTGCATTTTTGCCACAAAATATTAGGAATTTCTGCCTTTTGCCCCAAAATAAGGGAAATTTCTGGAATTTGCCCCAAAATAAGTGGAATTTTTGCAATTTTGCCCCAAAATAAGGGAAATTTCTGGAATTTTGCCCCAAAATATGTGGAATTTCCGAATATTGCCCCAAAATAAAAAGAATTTCTGTCTTTTTGCCCCAACATATAGAGAATTTCTGCATTTTTGCCCCACAATTAAAGGAATTTCTGCAATTTTGCTCCAAAATACAGGGAATTTCTGCATTTTTGCCCGAAAATAAGGGGAATTTTTTACTTATTACCCTGAAATAAGTGAAATTTCTGCAATTTTGCCCCAAAATAAAGGAAATTTCTGCATTTTTGCCCTGAAATATATGAAATTTCTGCAATTTTACCCCAAAATATGGTGAATTTCTGCCTTTTTGCCCCAAAATAATGGGAATTTCTGCCTTTTTGCCCCAATATAAAAAAAATTTTTGCTTTTTTTCTCTGTAATAAGTGAAATTTCTGCAATTTTGCCCCAATATAAGGGAAATTTCTGCAATTTTTCCCCATAATAAGGGAAATTTCTTCAATTTTACCCCAAAATAAGGGAATTTCTTCCTTTTTGCCCCAAAATAAAGGAAATTTCAGCTTTTCTACCTAAAAATAAGTGAAATTTCTGCAATTTTGCACCAAATAAGGGAAAATTCTGCAATTTTGCCCCCAAATAAGGTAAATTCCTGCAATTTTGCTCCAAAATAAAAGAAATTTCTGGAATTTTGCCTCAAAATAAAGGGAATTTCTGTTTTTTGGCCCAAAATAAAGGGAATTTCTGCCTTTTGCCCCAAAATTAGGAGAATTTCTGTAATTTTGCTCCAAAATACGGGGAATTTCTGCCTTTTTGCCCGAAAATAACGGGGATGCATACCTTTTTGCCATATAAGGAAAATTTCTTCATTTTTGCTCCAAAATAAGGGAAATTTCTGCCTTTTTGCCTCTAAATAAGTGGAATTTCTGTCTTTTTCCCTCAAAACAAAAGGAATTTCTCTTATTTTTGCCCCAAAATAAGGGAAATATCTGACTTATTACCCTGAAATAAGTGAAATTTCTGCAATTTTGCCCCAAAATAAGGGAAATTTCTGCCTTTTTTCCCTAAAATAAGTGAAATTTCTGAAATTTTGCCACAAAATAAGTGAAATTTCTGCAATTTTGCCCGAAAATAAGGAAAATTTCTGCTATTTTGCCCCAATGTAAAGGAAATTTCTGCAATTTTGCCCCAAAATAAGGGGAATTTCTGACGGTTTGCTCCCGAAAAAAGGAGATTTTTCTGTTTTTTTGCCCCAAAATAAGGAGAATTTCTGCATTTTTGCCCAAAAATTATGAGAATTTCTGCAATTTTGCTTCAAAATATGGGGAATTTCTGCTTTTTATCCCGAAAGTAAAAGGAATGTATACCTTTTGCCACAAAAAAAGAAAATTTCTTCATTTTTGCCCCGAAATAAGAGGAATTTCTGCCTTTTTTCCTCAAAATAAGAGAAATTTCGAACTTTTTACCCAAAAATAAACGGAATTTCTGTCTTTTGCCCCAAAATAAAAGAAAATTTTGAATTATGCCCTGAAATAAGTGAAATTTCTGCAATTTTGCCCCAAAATAAAAGAAATTTCTGCTTTTTTGCCACAAAATAAGGGGAATTTCTGTCTTTTTGCCCCAAAATAAGGGAAATTTCTGCCTTTTTGCCCCCAAATAAAAGGAATTTCAGGCTTTTTACCTCAAAATAAGAGGAATTTCTGCATTTTTGCCACAAAATATTAAGAATTTCTGCATTTTTGCCACAAAATAAGAAAATTTCTGTCTTTTTCCCCTGAAATAAGTAAAATTTCTGCAATTTTGCCCCAAAATAAGTGAAATTTCTACAATTTTGCTCCAAAATACGGGAAATTTCTGGAATTTTGCCCCAAAATAAGTGGAATTTCTGAGTTTTGCCCCAAAATAAGGATAATTTCTGTCTTTTTGCCCCACCATATAGGGAATTTCTGCCTTTTTGCCCCACAATTAGGGGAATTTTTGCAATTTTGCTCCAAAATACGGAGAATTTCTGCCTTTTTGCCCGAAAATAATGGGAATGCATATATTTTTGCCATAAAAAGGGAAATTTCTTCATTTTTGCTAAAATATAAGGGGAATTTCTGACTTTTTGCCCCTAAATAAGTGGAATTTCTGTATTTTTCCCTCAAAACAAAGGAAATTTCTGTCTTTTTTGCCCCAAAATAAGGGGAATTTCTGACTTATTACCTTGAAATAAGTGAAATTTCTGCAATTTTGCCTCAAAATAAGCGAAATTTCTGCCTTTTTGCCCTCAAATAAGGGGAATTTCAGCCTTTTTACCTCAAAATAAGGGGAATTTTTGCATTTTTGCCACAAAATATTAGGAATTTCTGCCTTTTGCCCCAAAATAAGGGAAATTTCTGGAATTTGCCCCAAAATAAGTGGAATTTTTGCAATTTTGCCCCAAAATAAGGGAAATTTCTGGAATTTTGCCCCAAAATATGTGGAATTTCCGAATATTGCCCCAAAATAAAAAGAATTTCTGTCTTTTTGCCCCAACATATAGAGAATTTCTGCATTTTTGCCCCACAATTAAAGGAATTTCTGCAATTTTGCTCCAAAATACAGGGAATTTTTGCATTTTTGCCCGAAAATAAGGGGAATTTTTTACTTATTACCCTGAAATAAGTGAAATTTCTGCAATTTTGCCCCAAAATAAAGGAAATTTCTGCATTTTTGCCCTGAAATATATGAAATTTCTGCAATTTTACCCCAAAATATGGTGAATTTCTGCCTTTTTGCCCCAAAATAATGGGAATTTCTGCCTTTTTGCCCCAATATAAAAAAAATTTTTGCTTTTTTTCTCTGTAATAAGTGAAATTTCTGCAATTTTGCCCCAATATAAGGGAAATTTCTGCAATTTTTCCCCATAATAAGGGAAATTTCTTCAATTTTACCCCAAAATAAGGGAATTTCTTCCTTTTTGCCCCAAAATAAAGGAAATTTCAGCTTTTTTACCTAAAAATAAGTGAAATTTCTGCAATTTTGCACCAAATAAGGGAAATTTCTGCAATTTTGCCCCAAAATAAGGTAAATTCCTGCAATTTTGCTCCAAAATAAAAAAAATTTCTGGAATTTTGCCTCAAAATAAAGGGAATTTCTGTTTTTTGGCCCAAAATAAAGGGAATTTCTGCCTTTTGCCACAAAATTAGGAGAATTTCTGTAATTTTGCTCCAAAATATGGGGAATTTCTGCCTTTTTGCCCGAAAATAACGGGGATGCATACCTTTTTGCCATATAAGGGAAATTTCTTCATTTTTGCACCAAAATAAGGGAAATTTCTGCCTTTTTGCCTCTAAATAAGTGGAATTTCTGTCTTTTTCCCTCAAAACAAAAGGAATTTCTCTTATTTTTGCCCCAAAATAAGGGAAATATCTGACTTATTACCCTGAAGTAAGTAAAATTTCTGCAATTTTGCCCCAAAATAAGGGAAATTTCTGCCTTTTTTCCCTAAAATAAGTGAAATTTCTGAAATTTTGCCACAAAATAAGTGAAATTTCTGCAATTTTGCCCGAAAATAAGGAAAATTTCTGCTATTTTGCCCCAATGTAAAGGAAATTTCTGCAATTTTGCCCCAAAATAAGGGGAATTTCTGACGGTTTGCTCCCGAAAAAAGGAGATTTTTCTGTTTTTTTGCCCCAAAATAAGGAGAATTTCTGCATTTTTGCCCAAAAATTATGAGAATTTCTGCAATTTTGCTTCAAAATACGGGGAATTTCTGCTTTTTATCCCGAAAGTAAAAGGAATGTATACCTTTTGCCACAAAAAAAGAAAATTTCTTCATTTTTGCCCCGAAATAAGAGGAATTTCTGCCTTTTTTCCTCAAAATAAGAGAAATTTCGAACTTTTTACCCAAAAATAAACGGAATTTCTGTCTTTTGCCCCAAAATAAAAGAAAATTTTGAATTATGCCCTGAAATAAGTGAAATTTCTGCAATTTTGCCCCAAAATAAAAGAAATTTCTGCTTTTTTGCCACAAAATAAGGGGAATTTCTGTCTTTTTGCCCCAAAATAAGGGAAATTTCTGCCTTTTTGCCCCCAAATAAAAGGATTTCAGGCTTTTTACCTCAAAATAAGAGGAATTTCTGCATTTTTGCCACAAAATATTAAGAATTTCTGCATTTTTGCCACAAAATAAGAAAATTTCTGTCTTTTTCCCCTGAAATAAGTAAAATTTCTGCAATTTTGCCCCAAAATAAGTGAAATTTCTACAATTTTGCTCCAAAATACGGGAAATTTCTGGAATTTTGCCCCAAAATAAGTGGAATTTCTGAGTTTTGCCCCAAAATAAGGATAATTTCTGTCTTTTTGCCCCACCATATAGGGAATTTCTGCCTTTTTGCCCCACAATTAGGGGAATTTTTGCAATTTTGCTCCAAAATACGGAGAATTTCTGCCTTTTTGCCCGAAAATAATGGGAATGCATATATTTTTGCCATAAAAAGGGAAATTTCTTCATTTTTGCTAAAATATAAGGGGAATTTCTGACTTTTTGCCCCTAAATAAGTGGAATTTCTGTATTTTTCCCTCAAAACAAAGGAAATTTCTGTCTTTTTTGCCCCAAAATAAGGGGAATTTCTGACTTATTACCCTGAAATAACTGAAATTTCTGCAATTTTGCCTCAAAATAAGCGAAATTTCTGCCTTTGCCCTCAAATAAGGGGAATTTCAGCCTTTTTACCTCAAAATAAGGGGAATTTTTGCATTTTTGCCACAAAATATTAGGAATTTCTGCCTTTTGCCCCAAAATAAGGGAAATTTCTGGAATTTGCCCCAAAATAAGTGGAATTTTTGCAATTTTGCCCCAAAATAAGGGAAATTTCTGGAATTTTGCCCCAAAATATGTGGAATTTCCGAATATTGCCCCAAAATAAAAAGAATTTCTGTCTTTTTGCCCCAACATATAGAGAATTTCTGCATTTTTGCCCCACAATTAAAGGAATTTCTGCAATTTTGCTCCAAAATACAGGGAATTTCTGCATTTTTGCCCGAAAATAAGGGGAATTTTTTACTTATTACCCTGAAATAAGTGAAATTTCTGCAATTTTGCCCCAAAATAAAGGAAATTTCTGCATTTTTGCCCTGAAATATATGAAATTTCTGCAATTTTACCCCAAAATATGGTGAATTTCTGCCTTTTTGCCCCAAAATAAAGGGAATTTCTGCCTTTTTGCCCCAATATAAAAAAAATTTTTGCTTTTTTTCTCTGTAATAAGTGAAATTTCTGCAATTTTGCCCCAATATAAGGGAAATTTCTGCAATTTTTCCCCATAATAAGGGAAATTTCTTCAATTTTACCCCAAAATAAGGGAATTTCTTCCTTTTTGCCCCAAAATAAAGGAAATTTCAGCTTTTTTACCTAAAAATAAGTGAAATTTCTGCAATTTTGCACCAAATAAGGGAAATTTCTGCAATTTTGCCCCAAAATAAGGTAAATTCCTGCAATTTTGCTCCAAAATAAAAAAAATTTCTGGAATTTTGCCTCAAAATAAAGGGAATTTCTGTTTTTTGGCCCAAAATAAAGGGAATTTCTGCCTTTTGCCCCAAAATTAGGAGAATTTCTGTAATTTTGCTCCAAAATACGGGGAATTTCTGCCTTTTTGCCCGAAAATAACGGGGATGCATACCTTTTTGCCATATAAGGAAAATTTCTTCATTTTTGCTCCAAAATAAGGGAAATTTCTGCCTTTTTGCCTCTAAATAAGTGGAATTTCTGTCTTTTTCCCTCAAAACAAAAGGAATTTCTCTTATTTTTGCCCCAAAATAAGGGAAATATCTGACTTATTACCCTGAAATAAGTGAAATTTCTGCAATTTTGCCCCAAAATAAGGGAAATTTCTGCCTTTTTTCCCTAAAATAAGTGAAATTTCTGAAATTTTGCCACAAAATAAGTGAAATTTCTGCAATTTTGCCCGAAAATAAGGAAAATTTCTGCTATTTTGCCCCAATGTAAAGGAAATTTCTGCAATTTTGCCCCAAAATAAGGGGAATTTCTGACGGTTTGCTCCCGAAAAAAGGAGATTTTTCTGTTTTTTTGCCCCAAAATAAGGAGAATTTCTGCATTTTTGCCCAAAAATTATGAGAATTTCTGCAATTTTGCTTCAAAATACGGGGAATTTCTGCTTTTTATCCCGAAAGTAAAAGGAATGTATACCTTTTGCCACAAAAAAAGAAAATTTCTTCATTTTTGCCCCGAAATAAGAGGAATTTCTGCCTTTTTTCCTCAAAATAAGAGAAATTTCGAACTTTTTACCCAAAAATAAACGGAATTTCTGTCTTTTGCCCCAAAATAAAAGAAAATTTTGAATTATGCCCTGAAATAAGTGAAATTTCTGCAATTTTGCCCCAAAATAAAAGAAATTTCTGCTTTTTTGCCACAAAATAAGGGGAATTTCTGTCTTTTTGCCCCAAAATAAGGGAAATTTCTGCCTTTTTGCCCCCAAATAAAAGGAATTTCAGCCTTTTTACCTCAAAATAAGAGGAATTTCTGCATTTTTGCCACAAAATATTAAGAATTTCTGCATTTTTGCCACAAAATAAGAAAATTTCTGTCTTTTTCCCCTGAAATAAGTAAAATTTCTGCAATTTTGCCCCAAAATAAGTGAAATTTCTACAATTTTGCTCCAAAATACGAGAAATTTCTGGAATTTTGCCCCAAAATAAGTGGAATTTCTGAGTTTTGCCCCAAAATAAGGATAATTTCTGTCTTTTTGCCCCACCATATAGGGAATTTCTGCCTTTTGGCCCCACAATTAGGGGAATTTTTGCAATTTTGCTCCAAAATACGGAGAATTTCTGCCTTTTTGCCCGAAAATAATGGGAATGCATATATTTTTGCCATAAAAAGGGAAATTTCTTCATTTTTGCTAAAATATAAGGGGAATTTCTGACTTTTTGCCCCTAAATAAGTGGAATTTCTGTCTTTTTCCCTCAAAACAAAGGAAATTTCTGTCTTTTTTGCCCCAAAATAAGGGGAATTTCTGACTTATTACCCTGAAATAAGTGAAATTTCTGCAATTTTGCCTCAAAATAAGCGAAATTTCTGCCATTTTGCCCTCAAATAAGGGGAATTTCAGCCTTTTTACCTCAAAATAAGGGGAATTTTTGCATTTTTGCCACAAAATATTAGGAATTTCTGCCTTTTGCACCAAAATAAGGGAAAATTCTGGAATTTGCCCCAAAATAAGTGGAATTTTTGCAATTTTGCCCCAAAATAAGGGAAATTTCTGGAATTTTGCCCCAAAATATGTGGAATTTCTGAGTATTGCCCCAAAATAAAAAGAATTTCTGTCTTTTTGCCCCAACATATAGAGAATTTCTGCATTTTTGCCCCACAATTAAAGGAATTTCTGCAATTTTGCTCCAAAATACAGGGAATTTCTGCATTTTTGCCCGAAAATAAGGGGAATTTTTTACTTATTACCCTGAAATAAGTGAAATTTCTGCAATTTTGCCCCAAAATAAAGGAAATTTCTGCATTTTTGCCCTGAAATATATGAAATTTCTGCAATTTTACCCCAAAATATGGTGAATTTCTGCCTTTTTGCCCCAAAATAATGGGAATTTCTGCCTTTTTGCCCCAATATAAAAAAAATTTTTGCTTTTTTTCTCTGTAATAAGTGAAATTTCTGCAATTTTGCCCCAATATAAGGGAAATTTCTGCAATTTTTCCCCATAATAAGGGAAATTTCTTCAATTTTACCCCAAAATAAGGGAATTTCTTCCTTTTTGCCCCAAAATAAAGGAAATTTCAGATTTTACCTAAAAATAAGTGAAATTTCTGCAATTTTGCACCAAATAAGGGAAATTTCTGCAATTTTGCCCCAAAATAAGGTAAATTCCTGCAATTTTGCTCCAAAATAAAAAAAATTTCTGGAATTTTGCCTCAAAATAAAGGGAATTTCTGTTTTTTGGCCCAAAATAAAGGGAATTTCTGCCTTTTGCCCCAAAATTAGGAGAATTTCTGTAATTTTGCTCCAAAATACGGGGAATTTCTGCCTTTTTGCCCGAAAATAACGGGGATGCATACCTTTTTGCCATATAAGGGAAATTTCTTCATTTTTGCTCCAAAATAAGGGAAATTTCTGCCTTTTTGCCTCTAAATAAGTGGAATTTCTGTCTTTTTCCCTCAAAACAAAAGGAATTTCTCTTATTTTTGCCCCAAAATAAGGGAAATATCTGACTTATTACCCTGAAATAAGTGAAATTTCTGCAATTTTGCCCCAAAATAAGGGAAATTTCTGCCTTTTTTCCCTAAAATAAGTGAAATTTCTGAAATTTTGCCACAAAATAAGTGAAATTTCTGCAATTTTGCCCGAAAATAAGGAAAATTTCTGCTATTTTGCCCCAATGTAAAGGAAATTTCTGCAATTTTGCCCCAAAATAAGGGGAATTTCTGACAGTTTGCTCCCGAAAAAAGGAGATTTTTCTGTTTTTTTGCCCCAAAATAAGGAGAATTTCTGCATTTTTGCCCAAAAATTATGAGAATTTCTGCAATTTTGCTTCAAAATACGGGGAATTTCTGCTTTTTATCCCGAAAGTAAAAGGAATGTATACCTTTTGCCACAAAAAAAGAAAATTTCTTCATTTTTGCCCCGAAATAAGAGGAATTTCTGCCTTTTTTCCTCAAAATAAGAGAAATTTCGAACTTTTTACCCAAAAATAAATGGAATTTCTGTCTTTTGCCCCAAAATAAAAGAAAATTTTGAATTATGCCCTGAAATAAGTGAAATTTCTGCAATTTTGCCCCAAAATAAAAGAAATTTCTGCTTTTTTGCCACAAAATAAGGGGAATTTCTGTCTTTTTGCCCCAAAATAAGGGAAATTTCTGCCTTTTTGCCCCCAAATAAAAGGAATTTCAGGCTTTTTACCTCAAAATAAGAGGAATTTCTGCATTTTTGCCACAAAATATTAAGAATTTCTGCATTTTTGCCACAAAATAAGAAAATTTCTGTCTTTTTCCCCTGAAATAAGTAAAATTTCTGCAATTTTGCCCCAAAATAAGTGAAATTTCTACAATTTTGCTCCAAAATACGGGAAATTTCTGGAATTTTGCCCCAAAATAAGTGGAATTTCTGAGTTTTGCCCCAAAATAAGGATAATTTCTGTCTTTTTGCCCCACCATATAGGGAATTTCTGCATTTTTGCCCCACAATTAGGGGAATTTTTGCAATTTTGCTCCAAAATACGGAGAATTTCTGCCTTTTTGCCCGAAAATAATGGGAATGCATATATTTTTGCCATAAAAAGGGAAATTTCTTCATTTTTGCTAAAATATAAGGGGAATTTCTGACTTTTTGCCCCTAAATAAGTGGAATTTCTGTCTTTTTCCCTCAAAACAAAGGAAATTTCTGTCTTTTTTGCCCCAAAATAAGGGGAATTTCTGACTTATTACCCTGAAATAAGTGAAATTTCTGCAATTTTGCCTCAAAATAAGCGAAATTTCTGCCTTTTTGCCCTCAAATAAGGGGAATTTCAGCCTTTTTACCTCAAAATAAGGGGAATTTTTGCATTTTTGCCACAAAATATTAGGAATTTCTGCCTTTTGCACCAAAATAAGGGAAAATTCTGGAATTTGCCCCAAAATAAGTGGAATTTTTGCAATTTTGCCCCAAAATAAGGGAAATTTCTGGAATTTTGCCCCAAAATATGTGGAATTTCTGAGTATTGCCCCAAAATAAAAAGAATTTCTGTCTTTTTGCCCCAACATATAGAGAATTTCTGCATTTTTGCCCCACAATTAAAGGAATTTCTGCAATTTTGCTCCAAAATACAGGGAATTTCTGCATTTTTGCCCGAAAATAAGGGGAATTTTTTACTTATTACCCTGAAATAAGTGAAATTTCTGCAATTTTGCCCCAAAATAAAGGAAATTTCTGCATTTTTGCCCTGAAATATATGAAATTTCTGCAATTTTACCCCAAAATATGGTGAATTTCTGCCTTTTTGCCCCAAAATAATGGGAATTTCTGCCTTTTTGCCCCAATATAAAAAAAATTTTTGCTTTTTTTCTCTGTAATAAGTGAAATTTCTGCAATTTTGCCCCAATATAAGGGAAATTTCTGCAATTTTTCCCCATAATAAGGGAAATTTCTTCAATTTTACCCCAAAATAAGGGAATTTCTTCCTTTTTGCCCCAAAATAAAGGAAATTTCAGCTTTTTTACCTAAAAATAAGTGAAATTTCTGCAATTTTGCACCAAATAAGGGAAATTTCTGCAATTTTGCCCCAAAATAAGGTAAATTCCTGCAATTTTGCTCCAAAATAAAAAAAATTTCTGGAATTTTGCCTCAAAATAAAGGGAATTTCTGTTTTTTGGCCCAAAATAAAGGGAATTTCTGCCTTTTGCCCCAAAATTAGGAGAATTTCTGTAATTTTGCTCCAAAATACGGGGAATTTCTGCCTTTTTGCCCGAAAATAACGGGGATGCATACCTTTTTGCCATATAAGGGAAATTTCTTCATTTTTGCTCCAAAATAAGGGAAATTTCTGCCTTTTTGCCTCTAAATAAGTGGAATTTCTGTCTTTTTCCCTCAAAACAAAAGGAATTTCTCTTATTTTTGCCCCAAAATAAGGGAAATATCTGACTTATTACCCTGAAATAAGTGAAATTTCTGCAATTTTGCCCCAAAATAAGGGAAATTTCTGCCTTTTTTCCCTAAAATAAGTGAAATTTCTGAAATTTTGCCACAAAATAAGTGAAATTTCTGCAATTTTGCCCGAAAATAAGGAAAATTTCTGCTATTTTGCCCCAATGTAAAGGAAATTTCTGCAATTTTGCCCCAAAATAAGGGGAATTTCTGACGGTTTGCTCCCGAAAAAAGGAGATTTTTCTGTTTTTTTGCCCCAAAATAAGGAGAATTTCTGCATTTTTGCCCAAAAATTATGAGAATTTCTGCAATTTTGCTTCAAAATACGGGGAATTTCTGCTTTTTATCCCGAAAGTAAAAGGAATGTATACCTTTTGCCACAAAAAAAGAAAATTTCTTCATTTTTGCCCCGAAATAAGAGGAATTTCTGCCTTTTTTCCTCAAAATAAGAGAAATTTCGAACTTTTTACCCAAAAATAAACGGAATTTCTGTCTTTTGCCCCAAAATAAAAGAAAATTTTGAATTATGCCCTGAAATAAGTGAAATTTCTGCAATTTTGCCCCAAAATAAAAGAAATTTCTGCTTTTTTGCCACAAAATAAGGGGAATTTCTGTCTTTTTGCCCCAAAATAAGGGAAATTTCTGCCTTTTTGCCCCCAAATAAAAGGAATTTCAGGCTTTTTACCTCAAAATAAGAGGAATTTCTGCATTTTTGCCACAAAATATTAAGAATTTCTGCATTTTTGCCACAAAATAAGAAAATTTCTGTCTTTTTCCCCTGAAATAAGTAAAATTTCTGCAATTTTGCCCCAAAATAAGTGAAATTTCTACAATTTTGCTCCAAAATACGGGAAATTTCTGGAATTTTGCCCCAAAATAAGTGGAATTTCTGAGTTTTGCCCCAAAATAAGGATAATTTCTGTCTTTTTGCCCCACCATATAGGGAATTTCTGCCTTTTTGCCCCACAATTAGGGGAATTTTTGCAATTTTGCTCCAAAATACGGAGAATTTCTGCCTTTTTGCCCGAAAATAATGGGAATGCATATATTTTTGCCATAAAAAGGGAAATTTCTTCATTTTTGCTAAAATATAAGGGGAATTTCTGACTTTTTGCCCTTAATAATTGGAATTTCTGTCTTTTTCCCTCAAAACAAAGGAAATTTCTGTCTTTTTTGCCCCAAAATAAGGGGAATTTCTGACTTATTACCCTGAAATAAGTGAAATTTCTGCAATTTTGCCTCAAAATAAGCGAAATTTCTGCCTGTTTGCCCTCAAATAAGGGGAATTTCAGCCTTTTTACCTCAAAATAAGGGGAATTTTTGCATTTTTGCCACAAAATATTAGGAATTTGTGCCTTTTGCACCAAAATAAGGGAAAATTCTGGAATTTGCCCCAAAATAAGTGGAATTTTTGCAATTTTGCCCCAAAATAAGGGAAATTTCTGGAATTTTGCCCCAAAATATGTGGAATTTCTGAGTATTGCCCCAAAATAAAAAGAATTTCTGTCTTTTTGCCCCAACATATAGAGAATTTCTGCATTTTTGCCCCACAATTAAAGGAATTTCTGCAATTTTGCTCCAATATACAGGGAATTTCTGCATTTTTGCCCGAAAATAAGGGGAATTTCTTACTTATTACCCTGAAATAAGTGAAATTTCTGCAATTTTGCCCCAAAATAAAGGAAATTTCTGCATTTTTGCCCTGAAATATATGAAATTTCTGCAATTTTACCCCAAAATATGGTGAATTTCTGCCTTTTTGCCCCAAAATAATGGGAATTTCTGCCTTTTTGCCCTAATATAAAAAAAAATTTTTGCTCTTTTTCTCTGAAATAAGTGAAATTTCTGCAATTTTGCCCCAATATAAGATAAATTTCTGCAATTTTTGACCATAATAAGGGAAATTTCTGCAATTTTACCCCAAAATAAGGGGATTTCTTCTTTTTTGCCCCCAAAAATAGGAAATTTCAGCATTTTTACCTAAAAATAAGTGAAATTTCTGCAATTTTGCACCAAATAAGGGAAATTTCTGCAATTTTGCCCCTAAATAAGGTAAATTCCTGCAATTTTGCTCCAAAATAAAGGAAATTTCTGGAATTTTGCCTCAAAATAAAGGGAATTTCTGTTTTTTGGCCCAAACTAAAGGGAATTCCTGCCTTTTGCCCCAAAATTAGGGGAATTTCTGTAATTTTGCTCCAAATTACGGAAAATTTCTGCCTTTTTGCCCGAAAATAATGGGGATGCATACCTTTTTGCCATATAAGGGAAATTTCTTCATTTTTGCTCCAAAATAAAGTGAATTTCTGCCTTTTTGCCTCTACATAAATGGAATTTCTGTCTTTTTCCCTCAAAACAAAGGGAATTTCTCTTATTTTTGCCCCAAAATAAGGGAAATATCTGACTTATTACCCTGAAATAAGTGAAATTTCTGCAATTTTGCTCCAAAATAAGGGAAATTTCTGCCTTTTTTCCCTAAAATAAGTGAAATTTCTGAAATTTTGCCACAAAATAAGTGAAATTTCTGCAATTTTGCCCGAAAATAAGGAAAATTTCTGCTATTTTGCCCCAATGTAAAGGAAGTTTCTGCAATTTTGCCCCAAAATAAGGGGAATTTCTGACGGTTTGCTCCCGAAAAAAGGAGATTTTCTGTCTTTTTGCCCCAAAATAAGGAGAATTTCTGCATTTTTGCCCAAAAATTATGAGAATTTCTGAATTTTGCTTCAAAATACGGGGAATTTCTGCTTTTTATCCCGAAAGTAAAAGGAATGTATACATTTTGCCACAAAAAAAGGAAAATTTCTTCATTTTTGCCCCGAAATAAGAGGAATTTCTGCCTTTTTACCTCAAAATAAAAGAAATTTCGAACTTTTTACCCAAAAATAAACGGAATTTCTGTCTTTTGCCCCAAAATAAAAGAAAATTTTGAATTATGCCCTGAAATAAGTGAAATTTCTGCAATTTTGCCCCAAAATAAAAGAAATTTCTGCTTTTTTGCCAAAAAATAAGAGGAATTTCTGTCTTTTTGCCCCAAAAATAAGGGAAATTTCTGCCTTTTTGCCCCCCAAAAAAAGGAATTTCAGCCTTTTTACCTCAAAATAAGAGGAATTTCTGCATTTTTGCCACAAAATATTAAGAATTTCTGCATTTTTGCCACAAAATAAGAAAATTTCTGTCTTTTTCCCCTGAAATAAGTAAAATTTCTGCAATTTTGCCCCAAAATAAGTGAAATTTCTGCAATTTTGCTCCAAAATATGGGAAATTTCTAAAATTTTGCCCCAAAATAAGTGGAATTTCTGAGTTTTGCCCCAAAATAAGGAGAATTTCCGGCTTTTTGCCCCACCATATAGGGAATTTCTGCCATTTTGCCCCACAATTAGGGGAATTTTTGCTCTTTTGCTCCAAAATACGGAGAATTTCTGCCTTTTTGCCCGAAAATAATGGGAATGCATATATTTTTGCCATAAAAAGGGAAATTTCTTCATTTTTGCTAAAATATAAGGGGAATTTCTGACTTTTTGCCCCTAAATAAGTGGAATTTCTGTCTTTTTCCCTCAAAACAAAGGAAATTTCTGTCTTTTTTCCCCCAAAATAAAGGGAATTTCTGACTTATTACCCTGAAATAAGTGAAATTTCTGCAATTTTGCCTCAAAATAAGCGAAATTTCTGCCTTTTTGCCCTCAAATAAGGGGAATTTCAGCCTTTTTACCTCAAAATAAGGGGAATTTTTGCATTTTTGCCACAAAATATTAGGAATTTCTGCCTTTTGCCCCAAAATAAGGGAAAATTCTGGAATTTGCCCCAAAATAAGTGGAATTTTTGCAATTTTGCCCCAAAATAAGGGAAATTTCTGGAATTTTGCCCCAAAATATGTGGAATTTCTGAGTATTGCCCCAAAATAAAAAGAATTTCTGTCTTTTTGCCCCAACATATAGAGAATTTCTGCATTTTTGCCCCACAATTAAAGGAATTTCTGCAATTTTGCTCCAAAATACAGGGAATTTCTGCATTTTTGCCCGAAAATAAGGGGAATTTCATACTTATTACCCTGAAATAAGTGAAATTTCTGCAATTTTGCCCCAAAATAAAGGAAATTTCTGCATTTTTGCCCTGAAATATATAAAATTTCTGCAATTTTACCCCAAAATATGGTGAATTTCTGCCTTTTTGCCCCAAAATAATGGGAATTTCTGCCTTTTTGCCCCAATATAAAAAAAATTTTTGCTTTTTTTCTCTGAAATAAGTGAAATTTCTGCAATTTTTCCCCAATATAAGATAAATTTCTGCAATTTTTGACCATAATAAGGGAAATTTCTGCAATTTTACCCCAAAATAAGGGGATTTCTTCCTTTTTGCCCCAAAATAAAGGAAATTTCAGCTTTTTTACCTAAAAATAAGTGAAATTTCTGCAATTTTGCACCAAATAAGGGAAATTTCTGCAATTTTGCCCCCAAATAAGGTAAATTCCTGCAATTTTGCTCCAAAATAAAGGAAATTTCTGGAATTTTGCCTCAAAATAAAGGGAATTTCTGTTTTTTGGCCCAAAATAAAGGGAATTTCTGCCTTTTGCCCCAAAATTAGGGGAATTTCTGTAATTTTGCTCCAAAATACGGGGAATTTCTGCCTTTTTGCCCGAAAATAATGGGGATGCATACCTTTTTGCCATATAAGGGAAATTTCTTCATTTTTGCTCCAAAATAAAGTGAATTTCTGCCTTTTTGCCTCTACATAAATGGAATTTCTGTCTTTTTCCCTCAAAACAAAGGGAATTTCTCTTATTTTTGCCCCAAAATAAGGGAAATATCTGACTTATTACCCTGAAATAAGTGAAATTTCTGCAATTTTGCCCCAAAATAAGGGAAATTTCTGCCTTTTTTCCCTAAAATAAGTGAAATTTCTGAAATTTTGAAACAAAATAAGTGAAATTTCTGCAATTTTGCCCGAAAATAAGGAAAATTTCTGCTATTTTGCCCATATGTAAAGGAAATTTCTGCAATTTTGCCCCAAATTAAGGGGAATTTCTGACGGTTTGCTCCCGAAAAAAGGAGATTTTCTGTCTTTTTGCCCCAAAATAAGGAGAATTTCTGCATTTTTGCCCAAAAATTATGAGAATTTCTGCAATTTTTCTTCAAAATACGGGGAATTTCTGCTTTTTATCCCGAAAGTAAAAGGAATGTATACCTTTTGCTACAAAAAAAGAAAATTTCTTCATTTTTGCCCTGAAATAAGAGGAATTTCTGCCTTTTTACCTCAAAATAAAAGAAATTTCGAACTTTTTACCCAAAAATAAACGGAATTTCTGTCTTTTGCCCCAAAATAAAAGAAAATTTTGAATTATGCCCTGAAATAAGTGAAATTTCTGCAATTTTGCCCCAAAATAAAAGAAATTTCTGCTTTTTTGCCAAAAAATAAGAGGAATTTCTGTCTTTTTGCCCCAAAAATAAGGGAAATTTCTGCCTTTTTGCCCCCCAAAAAAAGGAATTTCAGCCTTTTTACCTCAAAATAAGAGAAATTTCTCCATTTTTGCCACAAAATATTAAGAATTTCTGCATTTTTTGCCACAAAATAAGAAAATTTCTGTCTTTTTCCCCTGAAATAAGTAAAATTTCTGCAATTTTGCCCCAAAATAAGTGAAATTTCTGCAATTTTGCTCCAAAATACGGGAAATTTCTAGAATTTTGCCCGAAAATAAGTGGAATTTCTGAGTTTTGCCCCAAAATAAGGAGAATTTCCGGCTTTTTGCCCCACCATATAGGGAATTTATGCCATTTTGCCCCACAATTAGGGGAATTTTTGCTCTTTTGCTCCAAAATACGGAGAATTTCTGCCTTTTTGCCCGAAAATAATGGGAATGCATATATTTTTGCCATAAAAAGGGAAATTTCTTCATTTTTGCTAAAATATAAGGGGAATTTCTGACTTTTTGCCCCTAAATAAGTGGAATTTCTGTCTTTTTCCCTCAAAACAAAGGAAATTTCTGTCTTTTTTGCCCCAAAATAATGGGAATTTCTGACTTATTACCCCCAAATAAGGGGAATTTCAGCCTTTTTACCTCAAAATAAGGGGAATTTTGTATTTTTGCCACAAAATATTCTGAATTTCTGCCTTTTGCCCCAAAATAAGGGAAATTTTGGAATTTGCCCCTAAATAAGTGGAATTTTGGCAATTTTGCCCCAAAATAAGGGAAATTTCTGGAATTTTGCCCCAAAATATGTGGAATTTCAGAATATTGCCCCAAAATAAAAAGAATTTCTGTCTTTTTGCCCCAACATATAGAGAATTTCTGCATTTTTGCCCTACAATTAAAGGAATTTCTGCAATTTTGCTCCAAAATAAAGGGAATTTCTGCATTTTTGCCCGAAAATAAGGAGAATTTTTTACTTATTACCCTGAAATAAGTGAAATTTCTGCAATTTTGCCCCAAAATAAAGGAAATTTCTGCATTTTTGCCCTGAAATCTATAAAATTTCTGCAATTTTACCCCAAAATATGGTGAATTACTGCATTTTTGCCCCAAAATAATGGGAATTTCTGCCTTTTTGCCCCAATATAAAAAAAATTTTTGCTTTTTTTCTCTGAAATAAGTGAAATTTCTGCAATTTTGCCCCAATATAAGGGACATTTCTGCAATTTTTCCCCATAATAAGGGAAATTTCTTCAATTTTACCCCAAAATAAGGGGATTTCTTCCTTTTTGCCCCAAAATAAAGGAAATTTCCGCTTTTTTACCTAAAAATAAGTGAAATTTCTGAAATTTTGCCACAAAATAAGTGAAATTTCTGCAATTTTGCCCAAAAATAAGGAAAATTTCTGCTATTTTGCCCCAATGTAAAGGAAATTTCTGCAATTTTGCCCCAAAATAAGGGGAATTTCTGACGGTTTGCTCCCGAAAAAAGGAGATTTTCTGTCTTTTTGCCCCAAAATAAGGAGAATTTCTGCATTTTTGCCCCAAAATTATGAGAATTTCTGCAATTTTGCTTCAAAATACGGGGAATTTCTGCTTTTTATCCCGAAAGTAAAAGGAATGTATACCTTTTGCTAAAAAAAAAGGAAATTTCTTCATTTTTGCCCCGAAATAAGAGGAATTTCTGCCTTTTTACCTCAAAATAAAAGAAATTTCGAACTTTTTACCCAAAAATAAACGGAATTTCTGTCTTTTGCCCCAAAATAAAAGAAAATTTTGAATTATGCCCTGAAATAAGTGAAATTTCTGCAATTTTGCCCCAAAATAAAAGAAATTTCTGCTTTTTTGCCAAAAAATAAGGGGAATTTCTGTCTTTTTGCCCCAAAATAAGGGAAATTTCTGCCTTTTTCCCCCCAAAAAAAGGAATTTCAGCCTTTTTACCTCAAAATAAGAGGAATTTCTGCATTTTTGCCACAAAATATTAAGAATTTCTGCATTTTTGCCACAAAATAAGAAAATTTCTGTCTTTTTCCCCTGAAATAAGTAAAATTTCTGCAATTGTGCCCCAAAATAAGTGAAATTTCTGCAATTTTGCTCCAAAATACGGGAAATTTCTAGAATTTTGCCCGAAAATAAGTGGAATTTCTGAGTTTTGCCCCAAAATAAGGAGAATTTCCGTCTTTGTGCCCCACCATATAGGGAATTTCTGCCATTTTGCCCCACAATTAGGGGAATTTTTGCTCTTTTGCTCCAAAATACGGAGAATTTCTGCCTTTTTGCCCGAAAATAATGGGAATGCATATATTTTTGCCATAAAAAGGGAAATTTCTTCATTTTTGCTAAAATATAAGGGGAATTTCTGACTTTTTGCCCCTAAATAAGTGGAATTTCTGTCTTTTTCCCTCAAAACAAAGGAAATTTCTGTCTTTTTTGCCCCAAAATAAAGGGAATTTCTGACTTATTACCCTGAAATAAGTGAAATTTCTGCAATTTTGCCTCAAAATAAGCGAAATTTCTGCCTTTTTGCCCTCAAATAAGGGGAATTTCAGCCTTTTTACCTCAAAATAAGGGGAATTTTTGCATTTTTGCCACAAAATATTAGGAATTTCTGCCTTTTGCCCCAAAATAAGGGAAAATTCTGGAATTTGCCCCAAAATAAGTGGAATTTTTGCAATTTTGCCCCAAAATAAGGGAAATTTCTGGAATTTTGCCCCAAAATATGTGGAATTTCTGAGTATTGCCCCAAAATAAAAAGAATTTCTGTCTTTTTGCCCCAACATATAGAGAATTTCTGCATTTTTGCCCCACAATTAAAGGAATTTCTGCAATTTTGCTCCAAAATACAGGGAATTTCTGCATTTTTGCCCGAAAATAAGGGGAATTTCATACTTATTACCCTGAAATAAGTGAAATTTCTGCAATTTTGCCCCAAAATAAAGGAAATTTCTGCATTTTTGCCCTGAAATATATAAAATTTCTGCAATTTTACCCCAAAATATGGTGAATTTCTGCCTTTTTGCCCCAAAATAATGGGAATTTCTGCCTTTTTGCCCCAATATAAAAAAAATTTTTGCTTTTTTTCTCTGAAATAAGTGAAATTTCTGCAATTTTTCCCCAATATAAGATAAATTTCTGCAATTTTTGACCATAATAAGGGAAATTTCTGCAATTTTACCCCAAAATAAGGGGATTTCTTCCTTTTTGCCCCAAAATAAAGGAAATTTCAGCTTTTTTACCTAAAAATAAGTGAAATTTCTGCAATTTTGCACCAAATAAGGGAAATTTCTGCAATTTTGCCCCCAAATAAGGTAAATTCCTGCAATTTTGCTCCAAAATAAAGGAAATTTCTGGAATTTTGCCTCAAAATAAAGGGAATTTCTGTTTTTTGGCCCAAAATAAAGGGAATTTCTGCCTTTTGCCCCAAAATTAGGGGAATTTCTGTAATTTTGCTCCAAAATACGGGGAATTTCTGCCTTTTTGCCCGAAAATAATGGGGATGCATACCTTTTTGCCATATAAGGGAAATTTCTTCATTTTTGCTCCAAAATAAAGTGAATTTCTGCCTTTTTGCCTCTACATAAATGGAATTTCTGTCTTTTTCCCTCAAAACAAAGGGAATTTCTCTTATTTTTGCCCCAAAATAAGGGAAATATCTGACTTATTACCCTGAAATAAGTGAAATTTCTGCAATTTTGCCCCAAAATAAGGGAAATTTCTGCCTTTTTTCCCTAAAATAAGTGAAATTTCTGAAATTTTGCCACAAAATAAGTGAAATTTCTGCAATTTTGCCCGAAAATAAGGAAAATTTCTGCTATTTTGCCCCAATGTAAAGGAAATTTCTGCAATTTTGCCCCAAAATAAGGGGAATTTCTGACGGTTTGCTCCCGAAAAAAGGAGATTTTTCTGTTTTTTTGCCCCAAAATAAGGAGAATTTCTGCATTTTTGCCCAAAAATTATGAGAATTTCTGCAATTTTGCTTCAAAATACGGGGAATTTCTGCTTTTTATCCCGAAAGTAAAAGGAATGTATACCTTTTGCCACAAAAAAAGAAAATTTCTTCATTTTTGCCCCGAAATAAGAGGAATTTCTGCCTTTTTTCCTCAAAATAAGAGAAATTTCGAACTTTTTACCCAAAAATAAACGGAATTTCTGTCTTTTGCCCCAAAATAAAAGAAAATTTTGAATTATGCCCTGAAATAAGTGAAATTTCTGCAATTTTGCCCCAAAATAAAAGAAATTTCTGCTTTTTTGCCACAAAATAAGGGGAATTTCTGTCTTTTTGCCCCAAAATAAGGGAAATTTCTGCCTTTTTGCCCCCAAATAAAAGGAATTTCAGGCTTTTTACCTCAAAATAAGAGGAATTTCTGCATTTTTGCCACAAAATATTAAGAATTTCTGCATTTTTGCCACAAAATAAGAAAATTTCTGTCTTTTTCCCCTGAAATAAGTAAAATTTCTGCAATTTTGCCCCAAAATAAGTGAAATTTCTACAATTTTGCTCCAAAATACGGGAAATTTCTGGAATTTTGCCCCAAAATAAGTGGAATTTCTGAGTTTTGCCCCAAAATAAGGATAATTTCTGTCTTTTTGCCCCACCATATAGGGAATTTCTGCCTTTTTGCCCCACAATTAGGGGAATTTTTGCAATTTTGCTCCAAAATACGGAGAATTTCTGCCTTTTTGCCCGAAAATAATGGGAATGCATATATTTTTGCCATAAAAAGGGAAATTTCTTCATTTTTGCTAAAATATAAGGGGAATTTCTGACTTTTTGCCCTTAATAATTGGAATTTCTGTCTTTTTCCCTCAAAACAAAGGAAATTTCTGTCTTTTTTGCCCCAAAATAAGGGGAATTTCTGACTTATTACCCTGAAATAAGTGAAATTTCTGCAATTTTGCCTCAAAATAAGCGAAATTTCTGCCTTTTTGCCCTCAAATAAGGGGAATTTCAGCCTTTTTACCTCAAAATAAGGGGAATTTTTGCATTTTTGCCACAAAATATTAGGAATTTGTGCCTTTTGCACCAAAATAAGGGAAAATTCTGGAATTTGCCCCAAAATAAGTGGAATTTTTGCAATTTTGCCCCAAAATAAGGGAAATTTCTGGAATTTTGCCCCAAAATATGTGGAATTTCTGAGTATTGCCCCAAAATAAAAAGAATTTCTGTCTTTTTGCCCCAACATATAGAGAATTTCTGCATTTTTGCCCCACAATTAAAGGAATTTCTGCAATTTTGCTCCAATATACAGGGAATTTCTGCATTTTTGCCCGAAAATAAGGGGAATTTCTTACTTATTACCCTGAAATAAGTGAAATTTCTGCAATTTTGCCCCAAAATAAAGGAAATTTCTGCATTTTTGCCCTGAAATATATGAAATTTCTGCAATTTTACCCCAAAATATGGTGAATTTCTGCCTTTTTGCCCCAAAATAATGGGAATTTCTGCCTTTTTGCCCTAATATAAAAAAAAATTTTTGCTCTTTTTCTCTGAAATAAGTGAAATTTCTGCAATTTTGCCCCAATATAAGATAAATTTCTGCAATTTTTGACCATAATAAGGGAAATTTCTGCAATTTTACCCCAAAATAAGGGGATTTCTTCTTTTTTGCCCCCAAAAATAGGAAATTTCAGCATTTTTACCTAAAAATAAGTGAAATTTCTGCAATTTTGCACCAAATAAGGGAAATTTCTGCAATTTTGCCCCTAAATAAGGTAAATTCCTGCAATTTTGCTCCAAAATAAAGGAAATTTCTGGAATTTTGCCTCAAAATAAAGGGAATTTCTGTTTTTTGGCCCAAACTAAAGGGAATTCCTGCCTTTTGCCCCAAAATTAGGGGAATTTCTGTAATTTTGCTCCAAATTACGGAAAATTTCTGCCTTTTTGCCCGAAAATAATGGGGATGCATACCTTTTTGCCATATAAGGGAAATTTCTTCATTTTTGCTCCAAAATAAAGTGAATTTCTGCCTTTTTGCCTCTACATAAATGGAATTTCTGTCTTTTTCCCTCAAAACAAAGGGAATTTCTCTTATTTTTGCCCCAAAATAAGGGAAATATCTGACTTATTACCCTGAAATAAGTGAAATTTCTGCAATTTTGCTCCAAAATAAGGGAAATTTCTGCCTTTTTTCCCTAAAATAAGTGAAATTTCTGAAATTTTGCCACAAAATAAGTGAAATTTCTGCAATTTTGCCCGAAAATAAGGAAAATTTCTGCTATTTTGCCCCAATGTAAAGGAAGTTTCTGCAATTTTGCCCCAAAATAAGGGGAATTTCTGACGGTTTGCTCCCGAAAAAAGGAGATTTTCTGTCTTTTTGCCCCAAAATAAGGAGAATTTCTGCATTTTTGCCCAAAAATTATGAGAATTTCTGAATTTTGCTTCAAAATACGGGGAATTTCTGCTTTTTATCCCGAAAGTAAAAGGAATGTATACATTTTGCCACAAAAAAAGGAAAATTTCTTCATTTTTGCCCCGAAATAAGAGGAATTTCTGCCTTTTTACCTCAAAATAAAAGAAATTTCGAACTTTTTACCCAAAAATAAACGGAATTTCTGTCTTTTGCCCCAAAATAAAAGAAAATTTTGAATTATGCCCTGAAATAAGTGAAATTTCTGCAATTTTGCCCCAAAATAAAAGAAATTTCTGCTTTTTTGCCAAAAAATAAGAGGAATTTCTGTCTTTTTGCCCCAAAAATAAGGGAAATTTCTGCCTTTTTGCCCCCCAAAAAAAGGAATTTCAGCCTTTTTACCTCAAAATAAGAGGAATTTCTGCATTTTTGCCACAAAATATTAAGAATTTCTGCATTTTTGCCACAAAATAAGAAAATTTCTGTCTTTTTCCCCTGAAATAAGTAAAATTTCTGCAATTTTGCCCCAAAATAAGTGAAATTTCTGCAATTTTGCTCCAAAATATGGGAAATTTCTAAAATTTTGCCCCAAAATAAGTGGAATTTCTGAGTTTTGCCCCAAAATAAGGAGAATTTCCGGCTTTTTGCCCCACCATATAGGGAATTTCTGCCATTTTGCCCCACAATTAGGGGAATTTTTGCTCTTTTGCTCCAAAATACGGAGAATTTCTGCCTTTTTGCCCGAAAATAATGGGAATGCATATATTTTTGCCATAAAAAGGGAAATTTCTTCATTTTTGCTAAAATATAAGGGGAATTTCTGACTTTTTGCCCCTAAATAAGTGGAATTTCTGTCTTTTTCCCTCAAAACAAAGGAAATTTCTGTCTTTTTTCCCCCAAAATAAAGGGAATTTCTGACTTATTACCCTGAAATAAGTGAAATTTCTGCAATTTTGCCTCAAAATAAGCGAAATTTCTGCCTTTTTGCCCTCAAATAAGGGGAATTTCAGCCTTTTTACCTCAAAATAAGGGGAATTTTTGCATTTTTGCCACAAAATATTAGGAATTTCTGCCTTTTGCCCCAAAATAAGGGAAAATTCTGGAATTTGCCCCAAAATAAGTGGAATTTTTGCAATTTTGCCCCAAAATAAGGGAAATTTCTGGAATTTTGCCCCAAAATATGTGGAATTTCTGAGTATTGCCCCAAAATAAAAAGAATTTCTGTCTTTTTGCCCCAACATATAGAGAATTTCTGCATTTTTGCCCCACAATTAAAGGAATTTCTGCAATTTTGCTCCAAAATACAGGGAATTTCTGCATTTTTGCCCGAAAATAAGGGGAATTTCATACTTATTACCCTGAAATAAGTGAAATTTCTGCAATTTTGCCCCAAAATAAAGGAAATTTCTGCATTTTTGCCCTGAAATATATAAAATTTCTGCAATTTTACCCCAAAATATGGTGAATTTCTGCCTTTTTGCCCCAAAATAATGGGAATTTCTGCCTTTTTGCCCCAATATAAAAAAAATTTTTGCTTTTTTTCTCTGAAATAAGTGAAATTTCTGCAATTTTTCCCCAATATAAGATAAATTTCTGCAATTTTTGACCATAATAAGGGAAATTTCTGCAATTTTACCCCAAAATAAGGGGATTTCTTCCTTTTTGCCCCAAAATAAAGGAAATTTCAGCTTTTTTACCTAAAAATAAGTGAAATTTCTGAAATTTTGCCACAAAATAAGTGAAATTTCTGCAATTTTGCCCGAAAATAAGGAAAATTTCTGCTATTTTGCCCCAATGTAAAGGAAGTTTCTGCAATTTTGCCCCAAAATAAGGGGAATTTCTGACGGTTTGCTCCCGAAAAAAGGAGATTTTCTGTCTTTTTGCCCCAAAATAAGGAGAATTTCTGCATTTTTGCCCAAAAATTATGAGAATTTCTGAATTTTGCTTCAAAATACGGGGAATTTCTGCTTTTTATCCCGAAAGTAAAAGGAATGTATACATTTTGCCACAAAAAAAGGAAAATTTCTTCATTTTTGCCCCGAAATAAGAGGAATTTCTGCCTTTTTACCTCAAAATAAAAGAAATTTCGAACTTTTTACCCAAAAATAAACGGAATTTCTGTCTTTTGCCCCAAAATAAAAGAAAATTTTGAATTATGCCCTGAAATAAGTGAAATTTCTGCAATTTTGCCCCAAAATAAAAGAAATTTCTGCTTTTTTGCCAAAAAATAAGAGGAATTTCTGTCTTTTTGCCCCAAAAATAAGGGAAATTTCTGCCTTTTTGCCCCCCAAAAAAAGGAATTTCAGCCTTTTTACCTCAAAATAAGAGGAATTTCTGCATTTTTGCCACAAAATATTAAGAATTTCTGCATTTTTGCCACAAAATAAGAAAATTTCTGTCTTTTTCCCCTGAAATAAGTAAAATTTCTGCAATTTTGCCCCAAAATAAGTGAAATTTCTGCAATTTTGCTCCAAAATATGGGAAATTTCTAAAATTTTGCCCGAAAATAAGTGGAATTTCTGAGTTTTGCCCCAAAATAAGGAGAATTTCCGGCTTTTTGCCCCACCATATAGGGAATTTCTGCCATTTTGCCCCACAATTAGGGGAATTTTTGCTCTTTTGCTCCAAAATACGGAGAATTTCTGCCTTTTTGCCCGAAAATAATGGGAATGCATATATTTTTGCCATAA
This sequence comes from Micromys minutus, assembly GCF_963924665.1. Taxonomy (NCBI): domain Eukaryota; kingdom Metazoa; phylum Chordata; class Mammalia; order Rodentia; family Muridae; genus Micromys; species Micromys minutus. The sequence goes on from NW_027667208.1 coordinate 535,577, forward strand.
AAAGGGAAATTTCTTCATTTTTGCTAAAATATAAGGGGAATTTCTGACTTTTTGCCCCTAAATAAGTGGAATTTCTGTCTTTTTCCCTCAAAACAAAGGAAATTTCTGTCTTTTTTCCCCCAAAATAAAGGGAATTTCTGACTTATTACCCTGAAATAAGTGAAATTTCTGCAATTTTGCCTCAAAATAAGCGAAATTTCTGCCTTTTTGCCCTCAAATAAGGGGAATTTCAGCCTTTTTACCTCAAAATAAGGGGAATTTTTGCATTTTTGCCACAAAATATTAGGAATTTCTGCCTTTTGCCCCAAAATAAGGGAAAATTCTGGAATTTGCCCCAAAATAAGTGGAATTTTTGCAATTTTGCCCCAAAATAAGGGAAATTTCTGGAATTTTGCCCCAAAATATGTGGAATTTCTGAGTATTGCCCCAAAATAAAAAGAATTTCTGTCTTTTTGCCCCAACATATAGAGAATTTCTGCATTTTTGCCCCACAATTAAAGGAATTTCTGCAATTTTGCTCCAAAATACAGGGAATTTCTGCATTTTTGCCCGAAAATAAGGGGAATTTCATACTTATTACCCTGAAATAAGTGAAATTTCTGCAATTTTGCCCCAAAATAAAGGAAATTTCTGCATTTTTGCCCTGAAATATATAAAATTTCTGCAATTTTACCCCAAAATATGGTGAATTTCTGCCTTTTTGCCCCAAAATAATGGGAATTTCTGCCTTTTTGCCCCAATATAAAAAAAATTTTTGCTTTTTTTCTCTGAAATAAGTGAAATTTCTGCAATTTTTCCCCAATATAAGATAAATTTCTGCAATTTTTGACCATAATAAGGGAAATTTCTGCAATTTTACCCCAAAATAAGGGGATTTCTTCCTTTTTGCCCCAAAATAAAGGAAATTTCAGCTTTTTTACCTAAAAATAAGTGAAATTTCTGCAATTTTGCACCAAATAAGGGAAATTTCTGCAATTTTGCCCCCAAATAAGGTAAATTCCTGCAATTTTGCTCCAAAATAAAGGAAATTTCTGGAATTTTGCCTCAAAATAAAGGGAATTTCTGTTTTTTGGCCCAAAATAAAGGGAATTTCTGCCTTTTGCCCCAAAATTAGGGGAATTTCTGTAATTTTGCTCCAAAATACGGGGAATTTCTGCCTTTTTGCCCGAAAATAATGGGGATGCATACCTTTTTGCCATATAAGGGAAATTTCTTCATTTTTGCTCCAAAATAAAGTGAATTTCTGCCTTTTTGCCTCTACATAAATGGAATTTCTGTCTTTTTCCCTCAAAACAAAGGGAATTTCTCTTATTTTTGCCCCAAAATAAGGGAAATATCTGACTTATTACCCTGAAATAAGTGAAATTTCTGCAATTTTGCCCCAAAATAAGGGAAATTTCTGCCTTTTTTCCCTAAAATAAGTGAAATTTCTGAAATTTTGAAACAAAATAAGTGAAATTTCTGCAATTTTGCCCGAAAATAAGGAAAATTTCTGCTATTTTGCCCATATGTAAAGGAAATTTCTGCAATTTTGCCCCAAATTAAGGGGAATTTCTGACGGTTTGCTCCCGAAAAAAGGAGATTTTCTGTCTTTTTGCCCCAAAATAAGGAGAATTTCTGCATTTTTGCCCAAAAATTATGAGAATTTCTGCAATTTTTCTTCAAAATACGGGGAATTTCTGCTTTTTATCCCGAAAGTAAAAGGAATGTATACCTTTTGCTACAAAAAAAGAAAATTTCTTCATTTTTGCCCTGAAATAAGAGGAATTTCTGCCTTTTTACCTCAAAATAAAAGAAATTTCGAACTTTTTACCCAAAAATAAACGGAATTTCTGTCTTTTGCCCCAAAATAAAAGAAAATTTTGAATTATGCCCTGAAATAAGTGAAATTTCTGCAATTTTGCCCCAAAATAAAAGAAATTTCTGCTTTTTTGCCAAAAAATAAGAGGAATTTCTGTCTTTTTGCCCCAAAAATAAGGGAAATTTCTGCCTTTTTGCCCCCCAAAAAAAGGAATTTCAGCCTTTTTACCTCAAAATAAGAGAAATTTCTCCATTTTTGCCACAAAATATTAAGAATTTCTGCATTTTTTGCCACAAAATAAGAAAATTTCTGTCTTTTTCCCCTGAAATAAGTAAAATTTCTGCAATTTTGCCCCAAAATAAGTGAAATTTCTGCAATTTTGCTCCAAAATACGGGAAATTTCTAGAATTTTGCCCGAAAATAAGTGGAATTTCTGAGTTTTGCCCCAAAATAAGGAGAATTTCCGGCTTTTTGCCCCACCATATAGGGAATTTATGCCATTTTGCCCCACAATTAGGGGAATTTTTGCTCTTTTGCTCCAAAATACGGAGAATTTCTGCCTTTTTGCCCGAAAATAATGGGAATGCATATATTTTTGCCATAAAAAGGGAAATTTCTTCATTTTTGCTAAAATATAAGGGGAATTTCTGACTTTTTGCCCCTAAATAAGTGGAATTTCTGTCTTTTTCCCTCAAAACAAAGGAAATTTCTGTCTTTTTTGCCCCAAAATAATGGGAATTTCTGACTTATTACCCCCAAATAAGGGGAATTTCAGCCTTTTTACCTCAAAATAAGGGGAATTTTGTATTTTTGCCACAAAATATTCTGAATTTCTGCCTTTTGCCCCAAAATAAGGGAAATTTTGGAATTTGCCCCTAAATAAGTGGAATTTTGGCAATTTTGCCCCAAAATAAGGGAAATTTCTGGAATTTTGCCCCAAAATATGTGGAATTTCAGAATATGGCCCCTAAATAAAAAGAATTTCTGTCTTTTTGCCCCAACATATAGAGAATTTCTGCATTTTTGCCCTACAATTAAAGGAATTTCTGCAATTTTGCTCCAAAATAAAGGGAATTTCTGCATTTTTGCCCGAAAATAAGGAGAATTTTTTACTTATTACCCTGAAATAAGTGAAATTTCTGCAATTTTGCCCCAAAATAAAGGAAATTTCTGCATTTTTGCCCTGAAATCTATAAAATTTCTGCAATTTTACCCCAAAATATGGTGAATTACTGCATTTTTGCCCCAAAATAATGGGAATTTCTGCCTTTTTGCCCCAATATAAAAAAAATTTTTGCTTTTTTTCTCTGAAATAAGTGAAATTTCTGCAATTTTGCCCCAATATAAGGGACATTTCTGCAATTTTTCCCCATAATAAGGGAAATTTCTTCAATTTTACCCCAAAATAAGGGGATTTCTTCCTTTTTGCCCCAAAATAAAGGAAATTTCCGCTTTTTTACCTAAAAATAAGTGAAATTTCTGAAATTTTGCCACAAAATAAGTGAAATTTCTGCAATTTTGCCCAAAAATAAGGAAAATTTCTGCTATTTTGCCCCAATGTAAAAAAAATTTCTGCAATTTTGCCCCAAAATAAGGGGAATTTCTGACGGTTTGCTCCCGAAAAAAGGAGATTTTCTGTCTTTTTGCCCCAAAATAAGGAGAATTTCTGCATTTTTGCCCCAAAATTATGAGAATTTCTGCAATTTTGCTTCAAAATACGGGGAATTTCTGCTTTTTATCCCGAAAGTAAAAGGAATGTATACCTTTTGCTAAAAAAAAAGGAAATTTCTTCATTTTTGCCCCGAAATAAGAGGAATTTCTGCCTTTTTACCTCAAAATAAAAGAAATTTCGAACTTTTTACCCAAAAATAAACGGAATTTCTGTCTTTTGCCCCAAAATAAAAGAAAATTTTGAATTATGCCCTGAAATAAGTGAAATTTCTGCAATTTTGCCCCAAAATAAAAGAAATTTCTGCTTTTTTGCCAAAAAATAAGGGGAATTTCTGTCTTTTTGCCCCAAAATAAGGGAAATTTCTGCCTTTTTCCCCCCAAAAAAAGGAATTTCAGCCTTTTTACCTCAAAATAAGAGGAATTTCTGCATTTTTGCCACAAAATATTAAGAATTTCTGCATTTTTGCCACAAAATAAGAAAATTTCTGTCTTTTTCCCCTGAAATAAGTAAAATTTCTGCAATTGTGCCCCAAAATAAGTGAAATTTCTGCAATTTTGCTCCAAAATACGGGAAATTTCTAGAATTTTGCCCGAAAATAAGTGGAATTTCTGAGTTTTGCCCCAAAATAAGGAGAATTTCCGTCTTTGTGCCCCACCATATAGGGAATTTATGCCATTTTGCCCCACAATTAGGGGAATTTTTGCTCTTTTGCTCCAAAATACGGAGAATTTCTGCCTTTTTGCCCGAAAATAATGGGAATGCATATATTTTTGCCATAAAAAGGGAAATTTCTTCATTTTTGCTAAAATATAAGGGGAATTTCTGACTTTTTGCCCCTAAATAAGTGGAATTTCTGTCTTTTTCCCTCAAAACAAAGGAAATTTCTGTCTTTTTTGCCCCAAAATAAAGGGAATTTCTGACTTATTACCCTGAAATAAGTGAAATTTCTGCAATTTTGCCTCAAAATAAGCGAAATTTCTGCCTTTTTGCCCTCAAATAAGGGGAATTTCAGCCTTTTTACCTCAAAATAAGGGGAATTTTTGCATTTTTGCCACAAAATATTAGGAATTTCTGCCTTTTGCCCCAAAATAAGGGAAAATTCTGGAATTTGCCCCAAAATAAGTGGAATTTTTGCAATTTTGCCCCAAAATAAGGGAAATTTCTGGAATTTTGCCCCAAAATATGTGGAATTTCTGAGTATTGCCCCAAAATAAAAAGAATTTCTGTCTTTTTGCCCCAACATATAGAGAATTTCTGCATTTTTGCCCCACAATTAAAGGAATTTCTGCAATTTTGCTCCAAAATACAGGGAATTTCTGCATTTTTGCCCGAAAATAAGGGGAATTTCATACTTATTACCCTGAAATAAGTGAAATTTCTGCAATTTTGCCCCAAAATAAAGGAAATTTCTGCATTTTTGCCCTGAAATATATAAAATTTCTGCAATTTTACCCCAAAATATGGTGAATTTCTGCCTTTTTGCCCCAAAATAATGGGAATTTCTGCCTTTTTGCCCCAATATAAAAAAAATTTTTGCTTTTTTTCTCTGAAATAAGTGAAATTTCTGCAATTTTTCCCCAATATAAGATAAATTTCTGCAATTTTTGACCATAATAAGGGAAATTTCTGCAATTTTACCCCAAAATAAGGGGATTTCTTCCTTTTTGCCCCAAAATAAAGGAAATTTCAGCTTTTTTACCTAAAAATAAGTGAAATTTCTGCAATTTTGCACCAAATAAGGGAAATTTCTGCAATTTTGCCCCCAAATAAGGTAAATTCCTGCAATTTTGCTCCAAAATAAAGGAAATTTCTGGAATTTTGCCTCAAAATAAAGGGAATTTCTGTTTTTTGGCCCAAAATAAAGGGAATTTCTGCCTTTTGCCCCAAAATTAGGGGAATTTCTGTAATTTTGCTCCAAAATACGGGGAATTTCTGCCTTTTTGCCCGAAAATAATGGGGATGCATACCTTTTTGCCATATAAGGGAAATTTCTTCATTTTTGCTCCAAAATAAAGTGAATTTCTGCCTTTTTGCCTCTACATAAATGGAATTTCTGTCTTTTTCCCTCAAAACAAAGGGAATTTCTCTTATTTTTGCCCCAAAATAAGGGAAATATCTGACTTATTACCCTGAAATAAGTGAAATTTCTGCAATTTTGCCCCAAAATAAGGGAAATTTCTGCCTTTTTTCCCTAAAATAAGTGAAATTTCTGAAATTTTGAAACAAAATAAGTGAAATTTCTGCAATTTTGCCCGAAAATAAGGAAAATTTCTGCTATTTTGCCCATATGTAAAGGAAATTTCTGCAATTTTGCCCCAAAATAAGGGGAATTTCTGACGGTTTGCTCCCGAAGAAAGGAGATTTTCTGTCTTTTTGCCCCAAAATAAGGAGAATTTCTGCATTTTTGCCCAAAAATTATGAGAATTTCTGCAATTTTTCTTCAAAATACGGGGAATTTCTGCTTTTTATCCCGAAAGTAAAAGGAATGTATACCTTTTGCTACAAAAAAAGAAAATTTCTTCATATTTGCCCCGAAATAAGAGGAATTTCTGCCTTTTTACCTCAAAATAAAAGAAATTTCGAACTTTTTACCCAAAAATAAACGGAATTTCTGTCTTTTGCCCCAAAATAAAAGAAAATTTTGAATTATGCCCTGAAATAAGTGAAATTTCTGCAATTTTGCCCCAAAATAAAAGAAATTTCTGCTTTTTTGCCAAAAAATAAGGGGAATTTCTGTCTTTTTGCCCCAAAATAAGGGAAATTTCTGCCTTTTTCCCCCCAAAAAAAGGAATTTCAGCCTTTTTACCTCAAAATAAGAGGAATTTCTGCATTTTTGCCACAAAATATTAAGAATTTCTGCATTTTTGCCACAAAATAAGAAAATTTCTGTCTTTTTCCCCTGAAATAAGTAAAATTTCTGCAATTTTGCCCCAAAATAAGTGAAATTTCTGCAATTTTGCTCCAAAATACGGGAAATTTCTAGAATTTTGCCCGAAAATAAGTGGAATTTCTGAGTTTTGCCCCAAAATAAGGAGAATTTCCGTCTTTGTGCCCCACCATATAGGGAATTTCTGCCATTTTGCCCCACAATTAGGGGAATTTTTGCTCTTTTGCTCCAAAATACGGAGAATTTCTGCCTTTTTGCCCGAAAATAATGGGAATGCATATATTTTTGCCATAAAAAGGGAAATTTCTTCATTTTTGCTAAAATATAAGGGGAATTTCTGACTTTTTGCCCCTAAATAAGTGGAATTTCTGTCTTTTTCCCTCAAAACAAAGGAAATTTCTGTCTTTTTTGCCCCAAAATAAAGGGAATTTCTGACTTATTACCCTGAAATAAGTGAAATTTCTGCAATTTTGCCTCAAAATAAGCGAAATTTCTGCCTTTTTGCCCTCAAATAAGGGGAATTTCAGCCTTTTTACCTCAAAATAAGGGGAATTTTTGCATTTTTGCCACAAAATATTAGGAATTTCTGCCTTTTGCCCCAAAATAAGGGAAAATTCTGGAATTTGCCCCAAAATAAGTGGAATTTTTGCAATTTTGCCCCAAAATAAGGGAAATTTCTGGAATTTTGCCCCAAAATATGTGGAATTTCTGAGTATTGCCCCAAAATAAAAAGAATTTCTGTCTTTTTGCCCCAACATATAGAGAATTTCTGCATTTTTGCCCCACAATTAAAGGAATTTCTGCAATTTTGCTCCAAAATACAGGGAATTTCTGCATTTTTGCCCGAAAATAAGGGGAATTTCATACTTATTACCCTGAAATAAGTGAAATTTCTGCAATTTTGCCCCAAAATAAAGGAAATTTCTGCATTTTTGCCCTGAAATATATAAAATTTCTGCAATTTTACCCCAAAATATGGTGAATTTCTGCCTTTTTGCCCCAAAATAATGGGAATTTCTGCCTTTTTGCCCCAATATAAAAAAAATTTTTGCTTTTTTTCTCTGAAATAAGTGAAATTTCTGCAATTTTTCCCCAATATAAGATAAATTTCTGCAATTTTTGACCATAATAAGGGAAATTTCTGCAATTTTACCCCAAAATAAGGGGATTTCTTCCTTTTTGCCCCAAAATAAAGGAAATTTCAGCTTTTTTACCTAAAAATAAGTGAAATTTCTGCAATTTTGCACCAAATAAGGGAAATTTCTGCAATTTTGCCCCCAAATAAGGTAAATTCCTGCAATTTTGCTCCAAAATAAAGGAAATTTCTGGAATTTTGCCTCAAAATAAAGGGAATTTCTGTTTTTTGGCCCAAAATAAAGGGAATTTCTGCCTTTTGCCCCAAAATTAGGGGAATTTCTGTAATTTTGCTCCAAAATACGGGGAATTTCTGCCTTTTTGCCCGAAAATAATGGGGATGCATACCTTTTTGCCATATAAGGGAAATTTCTTCATTTTTGCTCCAAAATAAAGTGAATTTCTGCCTTTTTGCCTCTACATAAATGGAATTTCTGTCTTTTTCCCTCAAAACAAAGGGAATTTCTCTTATTTTTGCCCCAAAATAAGGGAAATATCTGACTTATTACCCTGAAATAAGTGAAATTTCTGCAATTTTGCCCCAAAATAAGGGAAATTTCTGCCTTTTTTCCCTAAAATAAGTGAAATTTCTGAAATTTTGAAACAAAATAAGTGAAATTTCTGCAATTTTGCCCGAAAATAAGGAAAATTTCTGCTATTTTGCCCATATGTAAAGGAAATTTCTGCAATTTTGCCCCAAATTAAGGGGAATTTCTGACGGTTTGCTCCCGAAAAAAGGAGATTTTCTGTCTTTTTGCCCCAAAATAAGGAGAATTTCTGCATTTTTGCCCAAAAATTATGAGAATTTCTGCAATTTTTCTTCAAAATACGGGGAATTTCTGCTTTTTATCCCGAAAGTAAAAGGAATGTATACCTTTTGCTACAAAAAAAGAAAATTTCTTCATTTTTGCCCCGAAATAAGAGGAATTTCTGCCTTTTTACCTCAAAATAAAAGAAATTTCGAACTTTTTACCCAAAAATAAACGGAATTTCTGTCTTTTGCCCCAAAATAAAAGAAAATTTTGAATTATGCCCTGAAATAAGTGAAATTTCTGCAATTTTGCCCCAAAATAAAAGAAATTTCTGCTTTTTTGCCAAAAAATAAGGGGAATTTCTGTCTTTTTGCCCCAAAATAATGGAAATTTCTGCCTTTTTCCCCCCCAAAAAAGGAATTTCAGCCTTTTTACCTCAAAATAAGAGGAATTTCTGCATTTTTGCCACAAAATATTAAGGATTTCTGCATTTTTGCCACAAAATAAGAAAATTTCTGTCTTTTTCCCCTGAAATAAGTAAAATTTCTGCAATTTTGCCCCAAAATAAGTGAAATTTCTGCAATTTTGCTCCAAAATACGGGAAATTTCTAGAATTTTGCCCGAAAATAAGTGGAATTTCTGAGTTTTGCCCCAAAATAAGGAGAATTTCCGTCTTTGTGCCCCACCATATAGGGAATTTCTGCCATTTTGCCCCACAATTAGGGGAATTTTTGCTCTTTTGCTCCAAAATACGGAGAATTTCTGCCTTTTTGCCCGAAAATAATGGGAATGCATATATTTTTGCCATAAAAAGGGAAATTTCTTCATTTTTGCTAAAATATAAGGGGAATTTCTGACTTTTTGCCCCTAAATAAGTGGAATTTCTGTCTTTTTCCCTCAAAACAAAGGAAATTTCTGTCTTTTATGCCCCAAAATAAAGGGAATTTCTGACTTATTACCCTGAAATAAGTGAAATTTCTGCAATTTTGCCTCAAAATAAGCGAAATTTCTGCCTTTTTGCCCTCAAATAAGGGGAATTTCAGCCTTTTTACCTCAAAATAAGGGGAATTTTTGCATTTTTGCCACAAAATATTAGGAATTTCTGCCTTTTGCCCCAAAATAAGGGAAAATTCTGGAATTTGCCCCAAAATAAGTGGAATTTTTGCAATTTTGCCCCAAAATAAGGGAAATTTCTGGAATTTTGCCCCAAAATATGTGGAATTTCTGAGTATTGCCCCAAAATAAAAAGAATTTCTGTCTTTTTGCCCCAACATATAGAGAATTTCTGCATTTTTGCCCCACAATTAAAGGAATTTCTGCAATTTTGCTCCAAAATACAGGGAATTTCTGCATTTTTGCCCGAAAATAAGGGGAATTTCTTACTTATTACCCTGAAATAAGTGAAATTTCTGCAATTTTTCCCCAATATAAGATAAATTTCTGCAATTTTTGACCATAATAAGGGAAATTTCTGCAATTTTACCCCAAAATAAGGGGATTTCTTCCTTTTTGCCCCAAAATAAAGGAAATTTCAGCTTTTTTACCTAAAAATAAGTGAAATTTCTGCAATTTTGCACCAAATAAGGGAAATTTCTGCAATTTTGCCCCAAAATAAGGTAAATTCCTACAATTTTGCTCCAAAATAAAAGAAATTTCTGGAATTTTGCCTCAAAATAAAGGGAATTTCTGTTTTTTGGCCCAAAATAAAGGGAATTTCTGCCTTTTGCCCCAAATTTAAGGGAATTTCTGTAATTTTGCTCCAAAATACGGGGAATTTCTGACTTTTTGCCCGAAAATAATGGGGATGCATACCTTTTTGCCATATAAGGGAAATTTCTTCATTTTTGCTCCAAAATAAAGTGAATTTCTGCCTTTTTGCCTCTAAATAAGTGGAATTTCTGTCTTTTTCCCTCAAAACAAAGGGAATTTCTCTTATTTTTGCCCCAAAATAAGGGAAATATCTGACTTATTACCCTGAAATAAGTGAAATTTCTGCAATTTTGCTCCAAAATAAGGGAAATTTCTGCCTTTTTTCCCTAAAATAAGTGAAATTTCTGAAATTTTGCCACAAAATAAGTGAAATTTCTGCAATTTTGCCCGAAAATAAGGAAAATTTCTGCTATTTTGCCCCAATGTAAAGGAAGTTTCTGCAATTTTGCCCCAAAATAAGGGGAATTTCTGACGGTTTGCTCCCGAAAAAAGGAGATTTTCTGTCTTTTTGCCCCAAAATAAGGAGAATTTCTGCATTTTTGCCCAAAAATTATGAGAATTTCTGAATTTTGCTTCAAAATACGGGGAATTTCTGCTTTTTATCCCGAAAGTAAAAGGAATGTATACATTTTGCCACAAAAAAAGGAAAATTTCTTCATTTTTGCCCCGAAATAAGAGGAATTTCTGCCTTTTTACCTCAAAATAAAAGAAATTTCGAACTTTTTACCCAAAAATAAACGGAATTTCTGTCTTTTGCCCCAAAATAAAAGAAAATTTTGAATTATGCCCTGAAATAAGTGAAATTTCTGCAATTTTGCCCCAAAATAAAAGAAATTTCTGCTTTTTTGCCAAAAAATAAGAGGAATTTCTGTCTTTTTGCCCCAAAAATAAGGGAAATTTCTGCCTTTTTGCCCCCCAAAAAAAGGAATTTCAGCCTTTTTACCTCAAAATAAGAGGAATTTCTGCATTTTTGCCACAAAATATTAAGAATTTCTGCATTTTTGCCACAAAATAAGAAAATTTCTGTCTTTTTCCCCTGAAATAAGTAAAATTTCTGCAATTTTGCCCCAAAATAAGTGAAATTTCTGCAATTTTGCTCCAAAATATGGGAAATTTCTAAAATTTTGCCCCAAAATAAGTGGAATTTCTGAGTTTTGCCCCAAAATAAGGAGAATTTCCGGCTTTTTGCCCCACCATATAGGGAATTTCTGCCATTTTGCCCCACAATTAGGGGAATTTTTGCTCTTTTGCTCCAAAATACGGAGAATTTCTGCCTTTTTGCCCGAAAATAATGGGAATGCATATATTTTTGCCATAAAAAGGGAAATTTCTTCATTTTTGCTAAAATATAAGGGGAATTTCTGACTTTTTGCCCCTAAATAAGTGGAATTTCTGTCTTTTTCCCTCAAAACAAAGGAAATTTCTGTCTTTTTTGCCCCAAAATAATGGGAATTTCTGACTTATTACCCCCAAATAAGGGGAATTTCAGCCTTTTTACCTCAAAATAAGGGGAATTTTGTATTTTTGCCACAAAATATTCTGAATTTCTGCCTTTTGCCCCAAAATAAGGGAAATTTCTGGAATTTGCCCCAAAATAAGTGGAATTTTTGCAATTTTGCCCCAAAATAAGGGAAATTTCTGGAATTTTGCCCCAAAATATGTGGAATTTCAGAATATTGCCCCAAAATAAAAAGAATTTCTGTCTTTTTGCCCCAACATATAGAGAATTTCTGCATTTTTGCCCTACAATTAAAGGAATTTCTGCAATTTTGCTCCAAAATAAAGGGAATTTCTGCATTTTTGCCCGAAAATAAGGAGAATTTTTTACTTATTACCCTGAAATAAGTGAAATTTCTGCAATTTTGCCCCAAAATAAAGGAAATTTCTGCATTTTTGCCCTGAAATCTATAAAATTTCTGCAATTTTACCCCAAAATATGGTGAATTACTGCATTTTTGCCCCAAAATAATGGGAATTTCTGCCTTTTTGCCCCAATATAAAAAAATTTTTGCTTTTTTTCTCTGAAATAAGTGAAATTTCTGCAATTTTGCCCCAATATAAGGGAAATTTCTGCAATTTTTCCCCATAATAAGGGAAATTTCTTCAATTTTACCCCAAAATAAGGGGATTTCTTCCTTTTTGCCCCAAAATAAAGGAAATTTCAGCTTTTTTACCTAAAAATAAGTGAAATTTCTGCAATTTTGCACCAAATAAGAGAAATTTCTGCAATTTTGCCCCAAAATAAGGTAAATTCCTGCAATTTTGCTCCAAAATAAAAGAAATTTCTGAAATTTTGCCTCAAAATAAAGGGAATTTCTGTTTTTTGGCCCAAAATAAAGAGAATTTCTGCCTTTTGCCCCAAAATTAGGGGAATTTCTGTAATTTTGCTCCAAAATACGGGGAATTTCTGCCTTTTTGCCCGAAAATAATGGGGATGCATACCTTTTTGCCATATAAGGGAAATTTATTCATTTTTGCTCCAAAATAAGGGGAATTTCTGCCTTTTTGCCTCTAAATAAGTGGAATTTCTGTCTTTTTCCCTCAAAACAAAGGGAATTTCTCTTATTTTTGTCCCAAAATATTATTATTACCCTGAAATAAGTGAAATTTTTGCAATTTTGCCCCAAAATGAGAGAAATTTCTGCCTTTTTTGCATAAAATAAGTGAAATTTCTGAAATTTTGCCACAAAATAAGTGAAATTTCTGCAATTTTGCCCGAAAATAATGAAAATTTCTGCCATTTTGTCCCAATGTAAAGGAAAGTTCTAGAATTTTGCCCCAAAATAAGGGGAATTTCTGACGGTTTGCTCCCGAAAAAAGGAGATTTTCTGTCTTTTTGCCCCAAAATAATGAGAATTTCTGTATTTTTGCCCAAAAATTATGAGAATTTCTGCAATTTTGCTTCAAAATACGGGGAATTTCTGCTTTTTATCCCGAAAGTAAAAGGAATGTATATCCTTTGCCACAAAAAAGGAAAATTTGTTCCTTTTTGCCCCGAAATAAGAGGAATTTCTGCCTTTTTACCTCAAAATAAGAGAAATTTCGAACTTTTTACCCAAAAATAAACGGAATTTCTGTCTTTTGCCCCAAAATAAAAGGAATTTTTGAATTATGCCCTGAAATAAGTGAAATTTCTTCAATTTTGCCCTAAAATAAAAGAAATTTCTGCTTTTTGCCACAAAATAAGGGGAATTTCTGTCTTTTTCCCCAAAATAAGGGAAATTTCTGCCTTTTTGCCCCCAAATAAAAGGAATTTCAGCCTTTTTACCTCAAAATAAGAGGAATTTCTGCATTTTTGCCACAAAATATTAAGAATTTCTGCATTTTTGCCACAAAATAAGAAAATTTCTGTCTTTTTCCCCTAAAATAACTAAAATTTCTGCAATTTTGCCCCAAAATAAGTGAAATTTCTGCAATTTTACTCCAAAATACGGGAAATATCTGGAATTTTGCCCCAAAATAAGTGGAATTTCTGAGTTTTGCCCCAAAATAAGGAGAATTTCTGTCTTTTTGCCCCACCATATTGGGAATTTCTGCCTTTTTGCCCCACAGTTAGGGGAATTTTTGCAATTTTGCTCCAAAATACGGAGAATTTCTGCCTTTTTGCCCGAAAATAATGGGAATGCATATATTTTTGCAATAAAAAGGGAAATTTCTTCATTTTTGCTAAAATATAAGGGGAATTTCTGCCTTTTTGCCCCTAAATAAGTGGAATTTCTGTCTTTTTCCCTCAAAACAAAGGAAATTTCTGTCTTTTTGCCCCAAAATAAAGGGAATTTCTGACTTATTACCCTGAAATAAGTGAAATTTCTGCAATTTTGCCTCAAAATAAGGGAAATTTCTGCCTTTTTGCCCCCAAATAAGGGGAATTTCAGCCTTTTTACCTCAAAATAAGGGGAATTTTTTCATTTTTGCCACAAAATATTAGGAATTTCTGCCTTTTGCCCCAAAATAAGGGAAATTTCTGGAATTTTCCCTAAAATATGTGGAATTTTTGCAATTTTGCCCCAAAATAAGGGAAATTTCTGGAATTTTGCCCCAAAATATGTGGAATTTCTGAGTATTGCCCCAAAATAAAAAGAATTTCTGTCATTTTGCCCCAACATATAGAGAATTTCTGCATTTTTGCCCCACAATTTAAGGAATTTCTTAAATTTTGCTCCAAAATACAGGGAATTTCTGCATTTTTGCCCGAAAATAAGAAGAATGCATATCTTTTTGCCTTAAAAAAGGGAAATTTCTTTATTTTTGCTCCAAAATAAGGGGAATTTCTGATTTTGCCTCTAAATAAGTGGAATTTCTGTCTTTTTCCCCAAAACAAAGGGATTTTCTGTGTTTTTTGCACAAAAATAAGGAAAATTTCTGACTTATTACCCTGAAATAAGTGAAATTTCTGCAATTTTGCCCCAAAATAAGGGAAATTTCTGCAATTTTGTCTAAAATAAAAGAAATTTCTAGAATTTTGCCCAAAAATAAGTGGAATTTCTGGGTTTTGCCCCAAAATAAGGAGAATTTCTGTTTTTTTGCCCAAACATGTAGGGAATTTCTGCCTTTTTGCCCCACAATTAGGGGAATTTCTGCAATTTTGCTCGAAAATACAAGGAATTTCTGCCTTTTCGCCCGAAAATAAGGGGAATGCATAACTTTTTGCCATAAAAGAGGAAAATTTCTTCATTTTTGCTCCAAAATAAGAAGAATTTCTGTTTTTTTGCCTCTAAATAAGAGGAATTTCTGTCTTTTTCCCCCAAAACAAAAGGAATTTCTGTTTTTTTGCCCCAAAATAAGGAAAATTTCTGACTAATTACTGTGAAATACGTGGAATTTCTGCAATTTTGCCCCAAATTAGGGGAAATTTCTGCATTTGCTCCCAAATAAGGGGAATTGCAGCCTTTTTACCTCAAAATAAGGGGAATTTCTGCATTTTCGCCACAAAATATTAGGAATTTCTGCAATTTTGCCCCAAAATAAAAAAAATTTCTGCCTTTTTACCCTGAAATATGTGAAATTTCTGCATATTTACCACAAAATAAGGTGAATTTCTGCAATTTTGCCCAAAAATAAAGGATATTTCTGCCTTTTTGCCCTGAAATATGTGAAATTTCTGCAATTTTGCCCCAAAATAAGTGAAATTTCTGCAATTTTGCCCCAAAATAAGTGAAATTTCTGGAATTTTGCCCCAAAATAAGTGGAATTTCTGTGTTTTGCCCCAAAATAAGGAGAATTTCTGTCTTTTTGCCCCAACATATATGGAATTTCTTCCTTTTTGCCCCACAATAAGAAAAATTTGTGCAATTTTGCTCCAAAATACGGGGAATTTCTGCCTTTTTGCCCCAAAATAAGGGAAATGCATAACTTTTTGCCATAAAAAAGGGAAATTTCTTCATTTTTGCTCCAAAATAAGGTAAATTTCTGCTTTTGCCTCTAAATAAGTGGAATTTCTGTCTTTTTCCTACAAAACCAAGGGAATTTCTGTCTTTTTTGCCCCAAAATAAGGGAAATTTCTGACATATTACCCAGAAATATGTGAAATTTCTGCAATTTTACATCAAAATAAGGTGAATTTCTGCCTTTTTGCCCCAAAATAATGGGAATTTCTGTCTTTTTGCCCCAAAATAAGAAAAATTTTTGCTTTTTTCTCTGAAATAAGTGAAATTTCTGCAATTTTGCCCTAAAATAAGGAAAATTTCTGCAATTTTTCCCCATAATAAGAGAAATTTCTACAATTTTATTCTAAAATAAGGGGAATTTCTCCCTTTTTGCCCAAAAATAAAGGAAATTTCAGCTTTTTTACCTAAAAATAAGTGAAATTTCTGCAATTTTGCACCAAATAAGGGAAATTTCTGCAATTTTGCCCCAAAATAAGGTAAATTCCTTCAATTTTGCCCCCAAATAAAAGAAATTTATGGAATTTTGAAACAAAATAAAGGGAATTTCTGATTTTTGCCCCAAAAAAAGGCAATTTTTGCCTTTTGCCCCAAAATTAGAGGAATATCTGCAATTTTGCTCCAAAATATGGGGAATTTCTGCCTTTTTGCCTGAAAATAATGGGAATGCATATCTTTTTGCCATAAAAAGGGAAATTTCTTCATTTTTGCTAAAATATAAGGGGAATTTCTGAATTTTTGCCTCTAAATAAGGGGAATTTCTGAATTTTTGCCTCTAAATAAGGGGAATTTCTGACTTATTACCCTGAAATAAGTGAAATTTCTGCAATTTTGCCTCAAAATAAGGGAAATTTCTGCCTTTTTGCCCCCAAATAAGTGGAATTTCAGCCTTTTTACCTCAAAATAAGGGGAATTTCTGCATTTTTGCCACAAAATATTAGGAATTTCTGCCTTTTTGCTCTAAAATAAATGAAATTTCTGGAATTTTGCCCCAAAATAAGTGGAATTTTTGCAATTTTGCCCCAAAATAAGGGAAATTTCTGGAATTTTGCCCCAAAATAAGTGGATTTACTCAGTATTTCCCCAAAATAAAAAGAATTTCTGTCTTTTTGCCCCAACATATAGAGAATTTCTGCATTTTTGCCCCACAATTAAAAGAATTTCTGCAATTTTGCTCCAAAATACAGGGAATTTCTGCATTTTTGCCCGAAAATAAGAAGAATGCATACATTTTTGCCTTAAAAAAGGGAAATTTCTTTATTTTTGCTCCAAAATAAGGGGAATTTCTGCTTTTTGCCTGAAAATAATGGGAATGCATATCTTTTTGCCATAAAAAGGGAAATTTCTTCATTTTTGCTAAAATATAAGGGGAATTTCTGCTTTTTGCCTCTAAAAAAGTGGAATTTCTGTCTTTTTCTCCCAAAACAAAGGGATTTTCTGTGTTTTTTGCACAAAAATAAGGAAATTTTCTGATTTATTACCCTGAAATAAGTAAAATTTCTGCAATTTTGCCCCAAAATAAGTGCAATTTCTGCAATTTTACTCCAAAATACGGGAAATTTCTGGAATTTTGCCCCAAAATAAGTGGAATTTCTGAGTTTTGCCCCAAAATAAGGATAATTTCTGTCTTTTTGCCCCACCATATAGGGAATTTCTGCCTTTTTGCCCCACAATTAGGGTAATTTTTGCAATTTTGCTCCAAAATACGGAGAATTTCTGCCTTTTTGCCGGAAAATAATAAGAATGCATATATTTTTGCCATAAAAAGGGAAATTTCTTCATTTTTGCTAAAATATAAGGGGAATTTCTGACTTTTTGCCCCTAAATAAGTGGAATTTCTGTCTTTTTCCCTCAAAACAAAGGAAATTTCTGTCTTTTTTGCCCCAAAATAAGGGGAATTTCTGACTTATTACCCTGAAATAAGTGAAATTTCTGCAATTTTGCCTCAAAATAAGGGAAATTTCTGCCTTTTTGCTCCCAAATAAATGGAATTTCAGCCTTTTTACCTCAAAATAAGGGGAATTTTTGCATTTTTGCCACAAAATATTAGGAATTTCTGCCTTTTGCCTCAAAATAAGGGAAATTTCTGGAATTTGTTCTAAAATAAGTGGAATTTTTGCAATTTTGCCCCCAAATAAGGGAAATTTCTGGAATTTTGCCCCAAAATATTTGGAATTTCTGAGTATTGCCCCAAAATAAAAAGAATTTCTGTCTTTTTGCCCCAACATATAGAGAATTTCTGCATTTTTGCCCCACAATTAAAGGAATTTCTTCAATTTTGCTCCAAAATACAGGGAATTTCTGTATTTTTGCCCGAAAATAAGAAGAATGCATATCTTTTTGCCTTAAAAAAGGGAAATTTCTTTATTTTTGCTCCAAAATAAGGGGAATTTCTGCTTTTTGCCTCTAAATAAGTGGAATTTCTGTCTTTTTCCCCAAAACAAAGGGATTTTCTGTGTTTTTTGCACAAAAATAAGGAAAATTTCTGACTTATTACCCTGAAATAAGTGAAATTTCTGCAATTTTGCCCCAAAATAAGGGAAATTTCTGCCTTTTTGCTCCCAAATAAGGGTTTTTCAGCCTTTTTACCTCAAAATAAGGGACATTTCTGCATGTTTGCCACAAAATATTAGGAATTTCTGCCTTTTGCCCCAAAATAAGGAAAATTTCTGCCTTTTTTTCTGAAATAAGTGAAATTTCTGCAATTTTGCCCCAAAATAATGAAATTTCTGCAATTTTGTTCTAAAATAAGGGAAATTTCTAGAATTTTGCTCACAAATAAGTGGAATTTCTGAGTTTTGCCCCAAAATAAGGAAAATTTCTGTTTTTTTGCCCAAACATATAGGGAATTTCTGCCTTTTTGCCCCACAATTAGGGGAATTTCTACAATTTTGCTCCAAAATACGAGGAATTTCTGCCTTTTCGCCCGAAAATAAGGGGAATGCATAACTTTTTGCCATAGAAGAGGAAAATTTCTTCATTTTTGCTCCAAAATAAGAAGAATTTCTGTTTTTTTGCCTCTAAATAAGAGGAATTTCTGTCTTTTTCCCCCAAAACAAAGGGAATTTCTGTTTTTTTGCCCCAAAATAAGGAAAATTTCTGACTAATTACTCTGAAATACGTGAAATTTCTGCAATTTTTCCCCAAATTAGGGGAAATTTCTGCATTTGCTCCCAAATAAGGGGAATTGCAGCCTTTTTACCTCAAAATAAGGGAATTTCTGCATTTTCGCCACAAAATATTAGGAATTTCTGCAATTTTGCCCCAAAATAAAGGAAATTTCTGCCTTTTTGCCCTGAAATATGTGAAATTTCTGCATATTTACCACAAAATAAGGTGAATTTCTGCAATTTTGCCCAAAAATAAAGGGTATTTCTGCCTTTTTGCCCTGAAATATGTGAAATTTCTGCAATTTTGCCCCAAAATAAGTGGAATTTCTGTGTTTTGCCCCAAAATAAGGAGAATTTCTAACTTTTTGCCCCAACATATAGAGAATTTCTTCCTTTTTGCCCCACAATAAGAAAAATTTGTGCAATTTTGCTCCAAAATACGGGGAATTTCTGGCTTTTTGCCCCAAAATAAGGGAAATGCATAACTTTTTGCCATAAAAAAGGGAAATTTCTTCATTTTTGCTCCAAAATAAGGTAAATTTCTGCTTTTGCCTCTAAATAAGTGGAATTTCTGTCTTTTTCCTACAAAACCAAGGGAATTTCTGTCTTTTTTGCCCCAAAATAAGGGAAATTTCTGACTTATTACCCAGAAATATGTGAAATTTCTGCAATTTTACATCAAAATAAGGTGAATTTCTGCCTTTTTGCCCCAAAATAATGGGAATTTCTGTCTTTTTGCCCCAAAATAAGAAAAATTTTTGCTTTTTTCTCTGAAATAAGTGAAATTTCTGCAATTTTGCCCTAAAATAAGAAAAATTTCTGCAATTTTTCCCCATAATAAGAGAAATTTCTACAATTTTATTCTAAAATAAGGGGAATTTCTCCCTTTTTGCCCGAAAATAAAGGAAATTTCAGCTTTTTTACCTAAAAATAAGTGAAATTTCTGCAATTTTGCACCAAATAAGGGAAATTTCTGCAATTTTGCCCCAAAATAAGGTAAATTCCTGCAATTTTGCCCCCAAATAAAGAAATTTCTGGAATTTTGAAACAAAATAAAGGGAATTTCTGATTTTTGCCCCAAAATAAAGGCAATTTTTGCCTTTTGCCCCAAAATTAGAGGAATATCTCCAATTTTGCTCCAAAATATGGGGAATTTCTGCCTTTTTGCCTGAAAATAATGGCAATGCATATCTTTTTGACATAAAAAGGGAAATTTCTTCATTTTTGCTAAAATATAAGGGGAATTTCTGACTTTTTGCCTCTAAATAAGTGGAATGTCTGTCTTTTCCCTCAAAACAAAGGAAATTTCTGTCTTTTTTGCCCCAAAATAAGGGGAATTTCTGACTTATTACCCTGAAATAAGTGAAATTTCTGCAATTTTGCCTCAAAATAAGGGAAATTTCTGCCTTTTTGCCCCCAAATAAAGGGAATTTCAGCCTTTTTACCTCAAAATAAGGGGAATTTCTGCATTTTTGCCACAGAATATTAGGAATTTCTGCCTTTTTGCCCTAAAATAAAGGAAATTTCTGGAATTTTGCCCCAAAATAAGTGGAATTTTTGCAGTTTTGCCCCAAAATAAGAAAAATTTCTGGAATTTTGCCCCAAAATAAATGGATTTTCTGAGTATTTCCCCAAAATAAAAGAAATTTCTGTCTTTTTGCCCCAACATATAGAGAATTTCTGCATTTTTGCCCCACAATTAAAGGAATTTCTGCAATTTTGCTCCAAAATACAGGGAATTTCTGCATTTTTGCCCGAAAATAAGAAGAATGCATACATTTTTGCCTTAAAAAAGGGAAATTTCTTTATTTTTGCTCCAAAATAAGGGGAATTTCTGCTTTTTGCCTGAAAATAATGGGAATGCATATCTTTTTGCCATAAAAAGGGAAATTTCTTCATTTTTGCTAAAATATAAGGGGAATTTCTGCTTTTTGCCTCTAAAAAAGTGGAATTTCTGTCTTTTTCTCCCAAAACAAAGGGATTTTCTGTGTTTTTTGCACAAAAATAAGGAAATTTTCTGACTTATTACCCTGAAATATGTGAAATTTCTGCAATTTTGCCCAAAATAAAAAAAATGTCTGCCTTTTTGCTCCCAAATAAGGGTTTTTCAGCCTTTTTACCTCAAAATAAGGGAAATTTCTGCATGTTTGCCACAAAATATTAGGAATTTCTGCCTTTTTGCCCCAAAATAAGAAAAATTTCTGCCTTTTTTTTCTGAAATAAGTGAAATTTCTGCAATTTTGCCCCAAAATAAGGGAAATTTCTGCAATTTTGTCTAAAATAAAAGAAATTTCTGGAATTTTGCCCAAAAATAAGTGGAATTTCTGGGTTTTGCCCCAAAATAAGGAGAATTTCTGTTTTTTTGCCCAAACATATAGGGAATTTCTGCCTTTTTGCCCCACAATTAGGGGAATTTCTGCAATTTTGCTCGAAAATACAAGGAATTTCTGCCTTTTCGCCCGAAAATAAGGGGAATGCATAACTTTTTGCCATAAAAGAGGAAAATTTCTTCATTTTTGCTCCAAAATAAGAAGAATTTCTGTTTTTTTGCCTCTAAATAAGAGGAATTTCTGTCTTTTTCCCCCAAAACAAAGGGAATTTCTGTTTTTTTGCCCCAAAATAAGGAAAATTTCTGACTAATTACTGTGAAATACGTGAAATTTCTGCAATTTTGCCCCAAATTAGGGGAAATTTCTGCATTTGCTCCCAAATAAGGGGAATTGCAGCCTTTTTACCTCAAAATAAGGGGAATTTCTGCATTTTCGCCACAAAATATTAGGAATTTCTGCAATTTTGCCCCAAAATAAAAAAATTTCTGCCTTTTTGCCCTGAAATATGTGAAATTTCTGCATATTTACCACAAAATAAGGTGAATTTCTGCAATTTTGCCCAAAAATAAAGGATATTTCTGCCTTTTTGCCCTGAAATATGTGAAATTTCTGCAATTTTGCCCCAAAATAAGTGAAATTTCTGCAATTTTGCCCCAAAATAAGTGAAATTTCTGGAATTTTGCCCCAAAATAAGTGGAATTTCTGTGTTTTGCCTCAAAATAAGGAGAATTTCTGTCTTTTTGCCCCAACATATAGGGAATTTCTTCCTTTTTGCCCCACAATAAGAAAAATTTGTGCAATTTTGCTCCAAAATACGGGGAATTTCTGCCTTTTTGCCCCAAAATAAGGGAAATGCATAACTTTTTGCCATAAAAAAGGGAAATTTCTTCATTTTTGCTCCAAAATAAGGTAAATTTCTGCTTTTGCCTCTAAATAAGTGGAATTTCTGTCTTTTTCCTACAAAACCAAGGGAATTTCTGTCTTTTTTGCCCCAAAATAAGGGAAATTTCTGACTTATTACCCAGAAATATGTGAAATTTCTGCAATTTTACATCAAAATAAGGTGAATTTCTGCCTTTTTGCCCCAAAATAATGGGAATTTCTGTCTTTTTGCCCCAAAATAAGAAAAATTTTTGCTTTTTTCTCTGAAATAAGTGAAATTTCTGCAATTTTGCCCTAAAATAAGGAAAATTTCTGCAATTTTTCCCAATAATAAGAGAAATTTCTACAATTTTATTCTAAAATAAGGGGAATTTCTCCCTTTTTGCCCAAAAATAAAGGAAATTTCAGCTTTTTTACCTAAAAATAAGTGAAATTTCTGCAATTTTGCACCAAATAAGGGAAATTTCTGCAATTTTGCCCCAAAATAAGGTAAATTCCTGCAATTTTGCCCCCAAATAAAAGAAATTTATGGAATTTTGAAACAAAATAAAGGGAATTTCTGATTTTTGCCCCAAAATAAAGGCAATTTTTGCCTTTTGCCCCAAAATTAGAGGAATATCTGCAATTTTTCTCCAAAATATGGGGAATTTCTGCCTTTTTGCCTGAAAATAATGGGAATGCATATCTTTTTGCCATAAAAAGGGAAATTTCTTCATTTTTGCTAAAATATAAGGGGAATTTCTGAATTTTTGCCTCTAAATAAGGGCAATTTCTGACTTATTACCCTGAAATAAGTGAAATTTCTGCAATTTTGCCTCAAAATAAGGGAAATTTCTGCCTTTTTGCCCCCAAATAAGTGGAATTTCAGCCTTTTTACCTCAAAATAAGGGGAATTTCTGCATTTTTGCCACAAAATATTAGGAATTTCTGCCTTTTTGCTCTAAAATAAATGAAATTTCCGGAATTTTGCCCCAAAATAAGTGGAATTTTTGCAATTTTGCCCCAAAATAAGGGAAATTTCTGGAATTTTACCCCAAAATAAGTGGATTTACTGAGTATTTCCCCAAAATAAAAAGAATTTCTGTCTTTTTGCCCCAACATATAGAGAATTTCTGCATTTTTGCCCCACAATTAAAAGAATTTCTGCAATTTTGCTCCAAAATACAGGGAATTTCTGCATTTTTGCCCGAAAATAAGAAGAATGCATACATTTTTGCCTTAAAAAAGGGAAATTTCTTTATTTTTGCTCCAAAATAAGGGGAATTTCTGCTTTTTGCCTGAAAATAATGGGAATGCATATCTTTTTGCCATAAAAAGGGAAATTTCTTCATTTTTGCTAAAATATAAGGGGAATTTCTGCTTTTTGCCTCTAAAAAAGTGGAATTTCTGTCTTTTTCTCCCAAAACAAAGGGATTTTCTGTGTTTTTTGCACAAAAATAAGGAAATTTTCTGATTTATTACCCTGAAATAAGTAAAATTTCTGCAATTTTGCCCCAAAATAAGTGAAATTTCTGCAATTTTACTCCAAAATACGGGAAATTTCTGGAATTTTGCCCCAAAATAAGTGGAATTTCTGAGTTTTGCCCCAAAATAAGGATAATTTCTGTCTTTTTGCCCCACCATATAGGGAATTTCTGCCTTTTTGCCCCACAATTAGGGTAATTTTTGCAATTTTGCTCCAAAATACGGAGAATTTCTGCCTTTTTGCCCGAAAATAATAAGAATGCATATATTTTTGCCATAAAAAGGGAAATTTCTTCATTTTTGCTAAAATATAAGGGGAATTTCTGACTTTTTGCCCCTAAATAAGTGGAATTTCTGTCTTTTTCCCTCAAAACAAAGGAAATTTCTGTCTTTTTTGCCCCAAAATAAGGGGAATTTCTGACTTATTACCCTGAAATAAGTGAAATTTCTGCAATTTTGCCTCAAAATAAGCGAAATTTCTGCCTTTTTGCCCTCAAATAAGGGGAATTTCAGCCTTTTTACCTCAAAATAAGGGGAATTTTTGCATTTTTGCCACAAAATATTAGGAATTTCTGCCTTTTGCACCAAAATAAGGGAAAATTCTGGAATTTGCCCCAAAATAAGTGGAATTTTTGCAATTTTGCCCCAAAATAAGGGAAATTTCTGGAATTTTGCCCCAAAATATGTAAAATTTCTGAGTATTGCCCCAAAATAAAAAGAATTTCTGTCTTTTTGCCCCAACATATAGAGAATTTCTGCATTTTTGCCCCACAATTAAAGGTATTTCTTCAATTTTGCTCCAAAATACAGGGAATTTCTGCATTTTTGCCCGAAAATAAGAAGAATGCATATCTTTTTGCCTTAAAAAGGGAAATTTCTTTATTTTTGCTCCAAAATAAGGGGAATTTCTGCTTTTTGCCTCTAAATAAGTGGAATTTCTGTCTTTTCCCCCAAAACAAAGGGATTTTCTGTCTTTTTTTCCCCAAAATAAGGAAAATTTCTGACTTATTACCCTGAAATAAGTGAAATTTCTGCAATTTTGCCCCAAAATAAGGGAAATTTCTGCCTTTTTGCCCCCAAATAAGGGTTTTTCAGCCTTTTTACCTCAAATAAGGGACATTTCTGCATGTTTGCCACAAAATATTAGGAATTTCTGCCTTTTTGCCCCAAAATAAGGAAAATTTCTGCCTTTTTTTCTGAAATAAGTGAAATTTCTGCAATTTTGCCCCAAAATAAGTGAAATTTCTGCAATTTTGTTCTAAAATAAGGGAAATTTCTAGAATTTTGCTCACAAATAAGTGGAATTTCTGAGTTTTGCCCCAAAATAAGGAGAATTTCTGTTTTTTTGCCCAAACATATAGGGAATTTCTGCCTTTTTGCCCCACAATTAGGGGAATTTCTGCAATTTTGCTCCAAAATACGAGGAATTTCTGCCTTTTCGCCCGAAAATAAAGGGAATGCATAACTTTTTGCCATAAAAGAGGAAAATTTCTTCATTTTTGCTCCAAAATAAGAAGAATTTCTGTTTTTTTGCCTCTAAATAAGAGGAATTTCTGTCTTTTTCCCCCAAAACAAAGGGAATTTCTGTTTTTTTGCCCCAAAATAAGGAAAATTTCTGACTAATTACTCTGAAATACGTGAAATTTCTGCAATTTTTCCCCAAATTAGGGGAAATTTCTGCATTTGCTCCCAAATAAGGGGAATTGCAGCCTTTTTACCTCAAAATAAGGGGAATTTCTGCATTTTCGCCACAAAATATTACGAATTTCTGCAATTTTGCCCCAAAATAAAGGAAATTTCTGCCTTTTTGCCCTGAAATATGTGAAATTTCTGCATATTTACCACAAAATAAGGTGAATTTCTGCAATTTTGCCCAAAAATAAAGGGTATTTCTGCCTTTTTGCCCTGAAATATGTGAAATTTCTGCAATTTTGCCCCAAAATAAGTGGAATTTCTGTGTTTTGCCCCAAAATAAGGAGAATTTCTAACTTTTTGCCCCAACATATAGAGAATTTCTTCCTTTTTGCCCCACAATAAGAAAAATTTGTGCAATTTTGCTCCAAAATACGGGGAATTTCTGCCTTTTTGCCCCAAAATAAGGGAAATGCATAACTTTTTGTTATAAAAAAGGGAAATTTCTTCATTTTTGCTCCAAAATAAGGTAAATTTCTGCTTTTGCCTCTAAATAAGTGGAATTTCTGTCTTTTTCCTACAAAACCAAGGGAATTTCTGTCTTTTTTGCCCCAAAATAAGGGAAATTTCTGACTTATTACCCAGAAATATGTGAAATTTCTGCAATTTTACATCAAAATAAGGTGAATTTCTGCCTTTTTGCCCCAAAATAATGGGAATTTCTGCAATTTTGCTCCAAAATACGAGGAATTTCTGCCTTTTCGCCCGAAAATAAGGGGAATGCATAACTTTTTGCCATAAAAGAGGAAAATTTCTTCATTTTTGCTCCAAAATAAGAAGAATTTCTGTTTTTTTGCCTCTAAAAAAGAGGAATTTCTGTCTTTTTCCCCCAAAACAAAGGGAATTTCTGTTTTTTTGCCCCAAAATAAGGAAAATTTCTGACTAATTACTCTGAAATACGTGAAATTTCTGCAATTTTTCCCCAAATTAGGGGAAATTTCTGCATTTGCTCCCAAATAAGGGGAATTGCAGCCTTTTTACCTCAAAATAAGGGGAATTTCTGCATTTTCGCCACAAAATATTAGGAATTTCTGCAATTTTGCCCCAAAATAAAAATTTTCTGCCTTTTTGCCCTGAAATATGTGAAATTTCTGCATATTTACCACAAAATAAGGTGAATTTCTGCAATTTTGCCCAAAAATAAAGGGTATTTCTGCCTTTTTGCCCTGAAATATGTGAAATTTCTGCAATTTTGCCCCAAAATAAGTGGAATTTCTGTGTTTTGCCCCAATATAAGGAGAATTTCTAACTTTTTGCCCCAACATATAGAGAATTTCTTCCTTTTTGCCCCACAATAAGAAAAATTTGTGCAATTTTGCTCCAAAATACGGGGAATTTCTGCCTTTTTGCCCCAAAATAAGGGAAATGCATAACTTTTTGTTATAAAAAAGGGAAATTTCTTCATTTTTGCTCCAAAATAAGGTAAATTTCTGCTTTTGCCTCTAAATAAGTGGAATTTCTGTCTTTTTCCTACAAAACCAAGGGAATTTCTGTCTTTTTTGCCCCAAAATAAGGGAAATTTCTGACTTATTACCCAGAAATATGTGAAATTTCTGCAATTTTACATCAAAATAAGGTGAATTTCTGCCTTTTTGCCCCAAAATAATGGGAATTTCTGTTTTTTTGCCCCAAAATAAGAAAAATTTTTGCTTTTTTCTCTGAAATAAGTGAAATTTCTGCAATTTTGCCCTAAAATAAGGAAAATTTCTGCAATTTTTCCCCATAATAAGAGAAATTTCTACAATTTTATTCTAAAATAAGGGGAATTTCTCCCTTTTTGCCCGAAAATAAAGGAAATTTCAGCTTTTTTACCTAAAAATAAGTGAAATTTCTGCAATTTTCCACCAAATAAGGGAAATTTCTGCAATTTTGCCCCAAAATAAGGTAAATTCCTGCAATTTTGCCCACAAATAAAGAAATTTCTGAAATTTTGAAACAAAATAAAGGGAATTTCTGATTTTTGCCCCAAAATAAAGGCAATTTTTGCCTTTTGCCCCAAAATTAGAGGAATATCTCCAATTTTGCTCCAAAATATGGGGAATTTCTGCCTTTTTGCCTGAAAATAATGGGAATGCATATCTTTTTGCCATAAAAAGGGAAATTTCTTCATTTTTGCTAGAATATAAGGGGAATTTCTGACTTTTTGCCTCTAAATAAGTGGAATGTCTGTCTTTTCCCTCAAAACAAAGGAAATTTCTGTCTTTTTTGCCCCAAAATAAGGGGAATTTCTGACTTATTACCCTGAAATAAGTGAAATTTCTGCAATTTTGCCTCAAAATAAGGGGAATTTCTGCCTTTTTGCCACAAAATATTAGGAATTTCTGCCTTTTTGCCCTAAAATAAAGGAAATTTCTGGAATTTTGCCCCAAAATAAGTGGAATTTTTGCAGTTTTGCCCCAAAATAAGAAAAATTTCTGGAATTTTGCCCCAAAATAAGTGGATTTTCTGAGTATTTCCCCAAAATAAAAGAAATTTCTGTCTTTTTGCCCCAACATATAGAGAATTTCTGCATTTTTGCCCCACAATTAAAGGAATTTCTGCAATTTTGCTCCAAAATACAGGGAATTTCTGCATTTTTGCCCGAAAATAAGAAGAATGCATACATTTTTGCCTTAAAAAAGGGAAATTTCTTTATTTTTGCTCCAAAATAAGGGGAATTTCTGCTTTTTGCCTGAAAATAATGGGAATGCATATCTTTTTGCCATAAAAAGGGAAATTTCTTCATTTTTGCTAAAATATAAGGGGAATTTCTGCTTTTTGCCTCTAAAAAAGTGGAATTTCTGTCTTTTTCTCCCAAAACAAAGGGATTTTCTGTGTTTTTTGCACAAAAATAAGGAAATTTTCTGACTTATTACCCTGAAATATGTGAAATTTCTGCAATTTTGCCCAAAATAAAAAAAATGTCTGCCTTTTTGCTCCCAAATAAGGGTTTTTCAGCCTTTTTACCTCAAAATAAGGGAAATTTCTGCATGTTTGCCACAAAATATTAGGAATTTCTGCCTTTTTGCCCCAAAATAAGAAAAATTTCTGCCTTTTTTTTCTGAAATAAGTGAAATTTCTGCAATTTTTCCCAAAATATGTGAAATTTCTGCAATTTTGCCCCAAAATAAGGGAAATTTCTGGAATTTTGCCCAAAAATATGTGGAATTTCTGAGTTTTGCCCCAAAATAAGGAGAATTTCTGTCTTTTTGCCCCACCATATAGGGGTTTCTGCCTTATTGCCTCACATTTAGGGGAATTTCTGCAATTTTGCTCCAAAATACGAAGAATTTCTGCCTTTTCGCCCGAAAATAAGGGGAATGCAAAACTTTTTGCCATAAAAGAGGAAAATTTCTTCATTTTTGCTCCAAAATAAGAAGAATTTCTGTTTTCTTGCCTCTAAATAATTGGAATTTCTGTCTTTTTCCCCCAAAACAAAGGGAATTTCTGTTTTTTTTTGCCCCAAAATAAGGGGAATTTTTGACTAATTACCTTGAAATACGTGAAATTTCTGCAATTTTGCCCCAAATTAAGGGAAATTTCTGCATTTTTGCTCTAAAAAAAAAGGATTTTCAGCCTTTTTACCTCAAAATAAGGGGAATTTCTGCATTTTCGCGACAAAATAATAGGAATTTCTGCAATTTTGCCCCAAAATAAAAGAAATTTCTGCCTTTATGCCCTGAAATATGTGAAATTTCTGCAATTTTACCCCAAAATAAGGTGAATTTCTGCTTTTGCCCCAAAATAATAGGAATTTCTGTTTTTTTGCCCTAAAATAAAAAAAATTTTTGCTTGGTTTTTCTGTAATAAGTGAAATTTCTGCAATTTTGCCCTAAAATAAGTGAAATTTCTGAATTTTTCCCCATAATAAAGGAAATTTCTGCAATTGTGCCCCAAAATAAGGGGAATTTCTCCCTTTTTGCACCAAAATAAAGGAAATTTCAGCCTTTTTACCTGAAAATAAGTGAAATTTCTGCAATTTTGCCCCAAATAAAGGAAATTTCTGCAATTTTACCCCAAAATCAGGTAAATTCCTGCAATTTTGCCCCAAAATAATGGAAATTTCTGGAATTTTGCCCCAAAATAAGGGGAATTTCTGCAATTTTGCTCTAAAATACGGGGAATTTCTGCCTTTTTGCCTGAAAATAATGAGAATGCATACCTTTTTGCCATAAAAAGTAAAATTTCTTAATTTTTGCTCCAAAATAAGAGGAATTTCTGCCTTTTTGCCTGTAAATAAGTGGAATTTCTGTCTTTTTCCCCCAAAACAAAGGGAATTTCTGGGTTTTTTTTGCCCCAAAATAAGGGGAATTTCTGACTTATTATCCTGAAATAAGTGAAATTTCTGCAATTTTGCCCCAAAATAAGGGAAATTTCTGCAATTTTGCCCCAATGTAAAAGAAATTTGTGCAACTTTGCCCCAAAATAAGGGGAATTTCAGACTGTTTGCTCTCGAAAAAAGGAGATTTCTTGTCTTTTTGCCCCAAAATAAGGAGAATTTCTGCCTTTTTCCCGAAAATTATGAGAATTTCTGATATTTTGCTTCAAAATATGGTGAATTTCTACTTTTTATCACGAAAGTAAGGGGAATGTATACCTTTTGCCACAAAAAGAGAAATTTATTCATTTTTGCCCCAAAATAAGAGGAATTTCTGCCTTTTTACCTCAAAATAAGTGAAATTTCTGCCTTTTTACCCAAAAATAAACAGAATTTCTGTCTTTTTTGCCCCAAAATAAAAGGAATTTCTGAATTATGCCCTGAAATAAGTGAAATTTCTGCAATTTTGCCCCCAAATAAAAGAAATTTCTGCTTTTTTGCCACAAAATAAGAAGATTTTCTGTTTTTTGCCCCAAAATAAGGGAAATTTCTGCCTTTTTGCCCCCAAATAAGGGGAATTTCAGCCTTTTTACCACAAAATAAGGGGAATTTCTGCATTTTTGCCCCAAAATAAGGAAAATTTCTGCTTTTGTTCCCTGAAATAAGTGAAATTTCTGCAATTTAGCCTCAAGATAGTGAAATTTCTGCAATTTTGCCCCAAAATAAGGGAAATTTCTGGAATTTTACCCCAAAATAAGGGGAATTTCTGAGTTTTGCCCCAAAATAAAAAGAATTTCTGTCTTTTTGCCCCAACATATAGGGAATTTCTGCCTTTTTGCCCACAATTAGGAGAATTTCTGCAATTTTGCTCCAAAATACAGGGAATTTCTCCCTTTTTGCCCAAAAATAAGAAAAATTTCTGCCTTTTTTTCTGAAATAAGTGAAATTTCTGCAATTTTTCCCCAAAATATGTGAAATTTCTTCAATTTTGCCCCAAAATAAGGGAAATTTCTGGAATTTTGCCCAAAAATATGTGGAATTTCTGAGTTTTGCCCCAAAATAAGGAGAATTTCTGTCTTTTTGCCCCACCATATAGGGAATTTCTGCCTTATTGCCTCACATTTAGGGGAATTTCTGCAATTTTGCTCCAAAATACGAGGAATTTCTGCCTTTTCGCCCGAAAATAAGGGGAATGCATAACTTTTTGCCATAAAAGAGGAAAATTTCTTCATTTTTGCTCCAAAATAAGAAGAATTTCTGTTTTTTTGCCTCTAAATAAGAGGAATTTCTGTCTTTTTCCCCCAAAACAAAGGGAATTTCTGTTTTTTTGCCCCAAAATAAGGAAAATTTCTGACTAATTACTCTGAAATACGTGAAATTTCTGCAATTTTTCCCCAAATTAGGGGAAATTTCTGCATTTGCTCCCAAATAAGGGGAATTGCAGCCTTTTTACCTCAAAATAAGGGGAATTTCTGCATTTTCGTGACAAAATAATAGGAATTTCTGCAATTTTGCTCCAAAATAAAAGAAATTTCTGCCTTTATGCCCTGAAATATGTGAAATTTCTGCAATTTTACCCCAAAATAAGGTGAATTTCTGCTTTTGCCCCAAAATAATGGGAATTTCTGCCTTTTTGCCCTAAAATAAGAAAAATTTTTGCTTGTTTTCTCTGAAATAAGTGAAATTTCTGCAATTTTGCCCTAAAATAAGTGAAATTTCTGAATTTTTCCCCATAATAATGGAAATTTCTGCAATTTTGCCCCAAAATAAGGGGAATTTCTCCCTTTTTGCACAAAAAGAAAGGAAATCTCAGGCTTTTTACCTGAAAATAAGTGAAATTTCTGCAATTTTGCCCCAAATAAAAGAAATTTCTGAAATTTTACCCCAAAATCAGGTAAATTCCTGCAATTTTGCCCCAAAATAATGGAAATTTCTGGAATTTTGCCCCAAAATAAGGGGAATTTCTGATTTTTGCCCCAAAAGAAAAGGAATTTCTACCTTTTGCCCCAAAATTAGGGGAATTTCTGCAATTTTGCTCTAAAATACGGGGAATTTCTGCCTTTTTGCCTGAAAATAATGAGAATGCATACCTTTTTGCCATAAAAAGTAAAATTTCTTAATTTTTGCTCCAAAATAAGAGGAATTTCTGCCTTTTTGCCTCTAAATAAGTGGAATTTTTGTCTTTTTCCCCCAAAACAAAGGGAATTTCTGGGTTTTTTTTGCCCCAAAATAAGGGGAATTTCTGACTTATTATCCTGAAATAAGTGAAATTTCTGCAATTTTGCCCCAAAATAAGGGAAATTTCTGCAATTTTGACCCAATGTAAAGGAAATTTGTGCAACTTTGCCCCAAAATAAGGGGAATTTCTGACTGTTTGCTCTCGAAAAAAGGAGATTTCTTGTCTTTTTGCCCCAAAATAAGGAGAATTTCTGCCTTTTTCCCGAAAATTATGAGAATTTCTGCAATTTTGCTTCAAAATACGGTGAATTTCTACTTTTTATCACGAAAGTAAGGGGAATGTATACCTTTTGCCACAAAAAGAGAAATTTATTTATTTTTGCCCCAAAATAAGAGGAATTTCTTCCTTTTTACCTCAAAATAAGTGAAATTTCTGCCTTTTTACCCAAAAATAAACAGAATTTCTGTCTTTTTTGCCCCAAAATAAAAGGAATTTCTGAATTATGCCCTGAAATAAGTGAAATTTTTGCAATTTTGCCCCCAAATAAAAGAAATTTCTGCCTTTTTGCCACAAAATAAGGGGAATTTCTGTCTTTTTGCCCCCAAATAAGGGAAATTTCTGCCTTTTTGCCCCCAAATAAGGGGAATTTCAGCCTTTTTACCACAAAATAAGGGGAATTTCTGCATTTTTGCC
The DNA here is from genome assembly GCF_963924665.1 of Micromys minutus. Classification (NCBI taxonomy): domain Eukaryota; kingdom Metazoa; phylum Chordata; class Mammalia; order Rodentia; family Muridae; genus Micromys; species Micromys minutus. The sequence continues at coordinate 567,564 of NW_027667208.1, forward strand.
CCAAAATAAGGAAAATTTCTGCTTTTGTTCCCTGAAATAAGTGAAATTTCTGCAATTTAGCCTCAAGATAGTGAAATTTCTGCAATTTTGCCCCAAAATAAGGGAAATTTCTGGAATTTTACCCCAAAATAAGGGGAATTTCTGAGTTTTGCCCCAAAATAAAAAGAATTTCTGTCTTTTTGCCCCAACATATAGGGAATTTCTGCCTTTTTGCCCACAATTAGGAGAATTTCTGCAATTTTGCTCCAAAATACAGGGAATTTCTGGCTTTTTGCCTGAAAATAAGAGGAATGCGTAACTTTTTGCCATAAAAGAGAAAAATTTCTTCATTTTTGCTCCAAAATAAGAAGAATTTCTGTTTTTTGCCTCTAAATAAGTGGAATTTCTGTCTTTTCCCCCAAAAACAGAGGAAATTTCTGTTTTTTTTTTGCCCCAAAATAAGGGGAATTTTTGACTAATTACCTTGAAATACATGAAATTTCTGCAATTTTGCCCCAAATTAAGGGAAATTTCTGCCTTTTTGCTCCCAAAAAAAGGAATTTCAGCCTTTTTACCTCAAAATAAGGGGAATTTCTGCATTTTCGCGACAAAATAATAGGAATTTCTGCAATTTTGCCCCAAAATAAAAGAAATTTCTGCCTTTATGCCCTGAAATATGTGAAATTTCTGCAATTTTACCCCAAAATAAGGTGAATTTCTGCTTTTGCCCCAAAATAATGGGAATTTCTGCCTTTTTGCCCTAAAATAAGAAAAATTTTTGCTTGTTTTCTCTGAAATAAGTGAAATTTCTGCAATTTTGCCCTAAAATAAGTGACATTTCTGAATTTTTCCCCATAATAATGGAAATTTCTGCAATTTTGCCTCAAAATAAGGGAAATTTCTCCCTTTTTGCACCAAAATAAAGGAAATTTCAGCCTTTTTACCTGAAAATAAGTGAAATTTCTGCAATTTTGCCCCAAATAAAGGAAATTTCTGCAATTTTACCCCAAAATCAGGTAAATTCCTGCAATTTTGCCCCAAAATAATGGAAATTTCTGGAATTTTGCCCCAAAATAAGGAAAATTTCTGATTTTTGCCCCAAAAGAAAAGGAATTTCTACCTTTTGCCCCAAAATTAGAGGAATTTCTGCAATTTTGCTCTAAAATACGGGGAATTTCTGCCTTTTTGCCTGAAAATAATGAGAATACATACCTTTTTGCCATAAAAGGTAAAATTTCTTAATTTTTGCTCCAATTATGAGGAATTTTTGCCTTTTTGCCTCTAAATAAGTGGAATTTCTGTCTTTTTCCCCCAAAACAAAGGGAATTTCTGGTTTTTTTTTGCCCCAAAATAAGGGGAATTTCTGACTTATTATCCTGAAATAAGTGAAATTTCTGCAATTTTGCCCCAAAATAAGGGAAATTTCTGCAATTTTGACCCAATGTAAAGGAAATTTGTGCAACTTTGCCCCAAAATAAGGGGAATTTCTGACTGTTTGCTCTCGAAAAAAGGAGATTTCTTGTCTTTTTGCCCCAAAATAAGGAGAATTTCTGCCTTTTTCCCGAAAATTATGAGAATTTCTGCAATTTTGCTTCAAAATACGGTGAATTTCTACTTTTTATCACGAAAGTAAGGGGAATGTATACCTTTTGCCACAAAAAGAGAAATTTATTTATTTTTGCCCCAAAATAAGAGGAATTTCTTCCTTTTTACCTCAAAATAAGTGAAATTTCTGCCTTTTTACCCAAAAATAAACAGAATTTCTGTCTTTTTTGCCCCAAAATAAAAGGAATTTCTGAATTATGCCCTGAAATAAGTGAAATTTTTGCAATTTTGCCCCAAAATAAAAGAAATTTCTGCCTTTTTGCCACAAAATAAGGGGAATTTCTGTCTTTTTGCCCCCAAATAAGGGAAATTTCTGCCTTTTTGCCCCCAAATAAGGGGAATTTCAGCCTTTTTACCACAAAATAAGGGGAATTTCTGCATTTTTGCCCCAAAATAAGGAAAATTTCTGCTTTTTTCCCTGAAATAAGTGAAATTTCTGCAATTTAGCCTCAAGATAGTGAAATTTCTGCAATTTTGCCCCAAAATAAGGGAAATTTCTGGAATTTTACCCCAAAATAAGGGGAATTTCTGAGTTTTGCCCCAAAATAAAAAGAATTTCTGTCTTTTTGCCCCAACATATAGGGAATTTCTGCCTTTTTGCCCAAAATTAGGAGAATTTCTGCAATTTTGCTCCAAAATACAGGGAATTTCTGGCTTTTTGCCTGAATATAAGAGGAATGCGTAACTTTTTGCCATAAAAGAGAAAAATTTCTTCATTTTTGCTCCAAAATAAGAAGAATTTCTGTTTTTTGCCTCTAAATAAGTGGAATTTCTCTCTTTTTCCCCCAAAACAAAGGGAATTTCTGTCTTTTTTGCCCCAAAATAAAGCGAATTTCTGACTTATTACCCTGTAATAAGTGAAATTTCTGCCATTTTGCCCCCAAATAAAAGAAATTTCTGCCTTTTTGCCCTGAAATATGTGAAATTTCTGTAATTTTACCCCAAAATAAGGTGAATATTTGCCTTTTGCCCCAAAATAATGGGAATTTCTGTCTTTTTGCCTCAAAATAAGAAAAAATTTTCCTTTTTTCTCTGAAATAAGTGAAATTTCTGCAATTTTGCCCTAAATTAAGGGAAATTTCTGCAATTTTTCCCCATAATAAGGGAAATTTCTGCAATTTTGCCCAAAAATAAAGGGAATTTCTGGAATTTTGCCCAAAAATAAGTGGAATTTCTGAGTTTTGCCCCAAAATAAGGAGAATTTCTGTCTTTTTGCCTCACCATATAGGGAATTTCTGCCTTGTTGCCCCACAATTAGGGGAATTTCTGCAATTTTGCTCCAAAATACGAGGAATTTCTGCCTTTTCGCCTAAAAATAAGGGGAATGCATAAATTCTTGCCATAAAAGAGGAAAATTTCTTCATTTTTGCTCCAAAATAAGAAGAATTTCTGTTTTCTTGCCTCTAAATAAGTGGAATTTTGTCTTTTTCCCCAAAAACAAAAGGAATTTCTGGGTTTTTTTGCCCCAAAATAAGGGGAAATTTTGACTAATTACCCTGAAATACGTGAAATTTCTGCAATTTTGCCCCAAATTAAGGGAAATTTCTGCCTTTTTGCTCCCAAATAAAAGGAATTTCAGCATTTTTACCTCAAAATAAGGGGAATTTCTGCATTTTCGCCACAAAATAATAGGAATTTCTGCAATTTTGCCCCAAAATAAAGGAAATTTCTGCCTTTATGCCCTGAAATATGTGAAATTTCTGTAATTTTACCCCAAAATAAGGTGAATTTCTGCAATTTTGCCCCAAAATAAAGAAAATTTCTGCCTTTTTGCCCTGAAATATGTGAAATTTCTGAAATTTTGCCCCAAAATAAGTGAAATTTATGCAATTTTGCCCTAAAATAAGAAAAATTTCTGGAATTTTGCCCCAAAATAAGTGGAATTTCTGAGTTTTGCCCCAAAATAAGGAAAATTTCTATCTTTTTGCCCCAACATATAGGGAATTTCTGCCTTTTAGCCCCACAATTAGGGGAATTTGTGCAATTTTGCTCCAAAATACGGGGAATTTCTGCCTTTTTGCCCCCCCAAAAAAGGAATGCATAACTTTTTGCCATAAAAAAAGAAAATTTCTTCATTTTTTGTTCCAAAATAAGGGGAATTTCTGCCCTTTTGCCTCTAAATAAGTGGAATTTCTGTCTTTTTCCTACAAAATCAAGGGAATTTCTGTCTTTTTTGCCCCAGAATAAGGGAAATTTCTGACTTATTACCCAGAAATATGTGAAATTTCTGCAATTTTACCCCATAATAAGGTTAATTTCTGCCTTTTTGCCCCAAAATAATGGAAATTTCTGCCTTTTTGCTCCAAAATTAGAAAAATTTTTGCTTTTTTTCTCTGAAATAAGTGAAATTTCTGCAATTTTGCCCTAAAATAAGGAAAATTTCTGCAATTTTTCCCCATAATAAGAGAAATTTCTACAATTTTACCCCAAAATAAGGGGAATTTCTCCCTTTTTGCCCGAAAATAAAGGAAATTTCAGCCTTTTTACCTAAAAATAAGTGAAATTTCTGCAATTTTGAACCAAATAAGGGAAATTTCTGCAATTTTGCCCCAAAATAAGGTAAATTCCTGCAATTTTGCCCCCAAATAAAGGAAATTATTTAATTTTTGCCACAAAATAAAGGAAAATTCTGATTTTTGCCCCAAAATAAAGGGAATTTCTGCCTTTTGCCCCAAAATTAGGGGAATTTCTGCAATTTTGCTCCAAAATATGGGGAATTTCTGACTTTTTGCCCGAAAATAATGGGAATGCATATCTTTTTGCCATAAATAGGGAAATTTCATCATTTTTGCTAAAATATAAGGGGAATTTCTGAATTTTTGCCTCTAAATAAGTGGAATTTCTGTCTTTTTCCCTCAAAACAAAGGAAATTTCTGTCTTTTTTGCCCTAAAATAAGGGGAATTTCTGACTTATTACCCTGAAATATGTGAAATTTCTTCAATTTTGCCTCAGAATAAGGGAAATTTCAGCCTTCTTGCCCCCAAATAAGGGGAATTTCAGCCTTTTTACCTCAAAATAAGGGGAATTTCTGCATTTTTGCCACAAAATATTAGGAATTTCTGCCTTTTTGCCCCTAAATAAGGGAAATTTCTGGAATTTTGCCCCAAAATAAGTGGAATTTTTGCAATTTTGCCCCAAAATAAGGGAATTTTCTGGAATTTTGCCCCAAAATAAGTGGAATTTCTGAGTATTGCCCCAAAATAAAAAGAATTTCTGTCTTTTTGCCCCAACATATAGAGAATTTCTGCATTTTTGACCCACAATTAAAGGAATTTCTACAATTTTGCTCCAAAATACAGGGAATTTCTGCATTTTCGCCCAAAAATAAGAAGAATGCATACCTTTATGCCTTAAATAAAGGAAATTTTTTTTATTTTTGCTCCAAAATAAGGGGAATTTCTGCTTTTTGCCTCTAAATAAATGGAATTTCTTTCTTTTTCCCCCAAAATAATAGGATTTTCTGTGTTTTTTGCACAAAAATAAGGAAAATTTCTGACTTATTACCCTGAAATAAGTGAAATTTCTGCAATTTTGCCCCAAAATAAGGGAAATTTCTGCCTTTTTGCCCCCAAATAAGGGTTTTTCAGCCTTTTTACTTCAAAATAAGGGAAATTTCTGCATGTTTGCCACAAAATATTAGGAATTTCTGCCTTTTTGCCCCAAAATAAGGAAAATTTCTGCATTTTTTTCTGAAATAAGTGAAATTTCTGCAATTTTACCCCAAAATAAGTGAAATTTCTGCAATTTTGCCCCAAAATAAGGGAAATTTCTGGAATTTTGCCCAAAAATAAGTGGAATTTCTGAGTTTTGCCCCAAAATAAGGAGAATTTCTGTCTTTTTGCCCAAACATATAGGGAATTTCTGCCTTTTTGCCCCACAATTAGGGGAATTTCTGCAATTCTGCTCCAAAATACGAGGAATTTCTGCCTTTTCGCCCGAAAATAAGGGGAATGCATAACTTTTTGCCATAAAAGAGGAAAATTTCTTCATTTTTGCTCCAAAATAAGAACAATTTCTGTTTTTTTGCCTCTAAATAAGTGGAATTTCTGTCTTTTTTCCCCAAAACAAAGGGAATTTCTGTATTTTTTGCCCCAAAATAAGGGGAATTTCTGACTAATTACCCTGAAACACGTGAAATTTCTGCAATTTTGCCCCAAATTAAGGGAAATTTCTGCCTTTTTGCTCCCAAATAAGGGGAATTTCAGACTTTTTACCTCAAAATAAGGGGAATTTCTGCATTTTTGCCACAAAATATTAGAAATTTCTGCAATTTTTCCCCAACATAAAGGAAATTTCTGCCTTTTTGCCCTGAAATATGTGAAATTTCTGCAATTTTACCCCAAAATAAGGTGAATTTCTGCTTTTGCCCCAAAATAATGGGAATTTCTGCCTTTTGCCCTAAAATAGGAAAAATTTTTGCTTTTTTTCTCTGAAATAAGTGAAATTTCTGCAATTTTGCCCTAAAATAAGTGAAATTTCTGAATTTTTCCCCATAATAAAGGAAATTTCTGCAATTTTGCCCCAAAATAAGGGGAATTTCTCCCTTTTTGCAACAAAATAAAAAAAAATTTCAGGCTTTTTACCTGAAAATAAGTGAAATTTCTGCAATTTTGCCCCAAATAAAGGAAATTTCTGCAATTTTACCCAAAAATCAGGTAAATTCCTGCAATTTTGCCCCAAAATAATGGAAATTACTGGAATTTTGCCCCAAAATAAGGGGAATTTCTGATTTTTGCCTCAAAAGAAAAAGAATTTCTAACTTTTGCCCCAAAATTAGGGGAATTTCTGCAATTTTGCTCTAAAATACGGGGAATTTCTGATTTTTGCCTGAAAATAATGGGAATGCATACCTTTTTGCCATAAAAAGTAAAATTTCTTAATTTTTGCTCCAAAATAAGATGAATTTCTGCCTTTTTGCCTCTAAATAATTGGAATTTCTGTCTTTTTCCCCCAAAACAAAGGGAATTTCTGGTTTTTTTGCCCCAAAATAAGGGGAATTTCTGACTTATTATCCTGAAATAAGTGAAATTTCTGCAATTTTGCCCCAAAATAAGGGAAATTTCTGCAATTTTGCCCCAATGTAAAGGAAATTTGTGCAACTTTGCCCCAAAATAAGGGGAATTTCTGACTGTTTGCTCTCGAAAAAAGGAGATTTCTTGTTTTTCGCCCCAAAATAAGGACAATTTCTGCCTTTTTCCCGAATATTATGAAAATTTCTGCAATTTTGCTTCAAAATACGGTGAATTTCTACTTTTTATCACGAAAGTAAGGGGAATGTATACCTTTTCCCACAAAAAGACAAATTTCTTCATTTTTGCCCCAAAATAAGAGGAATTTCTGCCTTTTTACCTCAAAATAAGTGAAATTTCTGCCTTTTTACCCAAAAATAAACAGAATTTCTCTCTTTTTTGCCCCAAAATAAAAGGAATTTCTGAATTATGCCCTGAAATAAGTGAAATTTTTGCAATTTTGCCCCAAAATAAAAGAAATTTCTGGCTTTTTGCCACAAAATAAGGGGAATTTCTGTCTTTTTGCCCCAAAATAAGGGAAATTTCTGCCTTTTTGCCTCCAAATAAGGGGAATTTCAGCCTTTTTACTACAAAATAAGGGGAATTTCTGCATTTTTGCCCCTAAATAAGAAAAATTTCTGCTTTTTTTCCCTGAACTAAGTGAAATTTCTGCAATTTAGCCTCAAAATAGTGAAACATCTGCCATTTTGCCCCAAAATAAGGGAAATTTCTGGAATTTTGCCCGAAAATAAGGGGAATTTCTGAGTTTTGCCCCAAAATAAAAAGAATTTCTGTCGAATTTCTGCTTTTTTGCCTCTAAATATGTGGAATTTCTGTCTTTTTCCCCCAAAACAAAGGGAATTTCTGTCTTTTTTGCCCCAAAATAAGGAAAATTTCTGACTTATTACCCTGAAATAAGTGAAATTTCTGGAATTTTGCCCCAAAAAAGGGTAATTTTTGACTTTTTGCCCCCAAATAAGGGGAATTTCAGCCTTTTTACCTCAAAATAAAGAGAATTTCTGCATTTTTGCCACAAAATATTAGGAATTTCTGCATTTTTGCTCCAAAATAAAGAAAATTTCTGCCTTTTTTCCCTGAAATAAGTGAATTTTCTTCAATTTTGCCCCAAAATAAGTAAAATTTCTGCAATTTTGCCCAAAAATCAGGGAAATTTCTGGAATTTTGCCCCAAAATAAGTGGAATTTCTGAGTTTTGCCCCAAAATTAGGAGATTTTCTGTCTTTTTGCCCCACAATTAGGGGAATTTCAGCAATTTTGCTCCAAAATATGGAAAATTTCTGCTTTTTAGCATGAAAATAAGAAGAATGCATACCTTTTTGCCATAAAAAAGGGAAATTTCTTCATATTTGCTCCAAAATAGGGGGAATTTCTGCATTTTTGCCTCTAAATAAGTGGAATTTCTGTCTTTTTCCTCCAAAACAAAGTGAATTTCTGTCTTTTTTGCCCAATAATAAGGAAAATTTCTGACTTATTACCCTGAAATAAGTGAAATTTCTGCAATTTTGCCCCAAAATAAGGAAAATTTCTGCTTTTTGCCCCCCAAAAAATGGAATTTCAGCCTTTTACCTCTAAATAAGGAGAATTTCTGCATTTTTGCCACAAAATATTAGGAATTTCTCACTTTTGCCCCAAAATAAAGAAAATTTCTGTTTTTTTTCCCTGAAATAAGTGAAGTTTCTGCAATTGTGCCCCAAAATATGTGAAATTTCTGCAATTTTGCCCCAAAATAATGGAAATTTCTGGAATTTTGCTCCAAATAAGTGGAATTTCTGAGTTTTGCCCCAAAATAAGGAGAATTTCTGTCTTTTTGCCCCACAATTAGGGGAATTTCTGCAATTTTGCTCCAAAATATAAAGAATTTCTTCCTTTTTGCCCGAAAATAAGAAGAATGCATACCTTTTTGCAATCAAAAAAGGAAATTTCTTCATTTTTGCTCTAAAATAAGGGGAATTTCTGCTTTTTTGCCTCTAAATATGTGGAATTTGTGTCTTTTTCTCCCTAAACAAAGGGAATTTCTGTCTTTTTTGCCCCAAAATAAGTGGAATTTCTGAGTTTTGCCCAAAAATAAAAAGAATATCTGTCTTTTTGCCCCAACATGTAGAGAATTTCTGCCTTTTTGCCCCACAATTAGGGGAATTTCTCCAATTTTGCTCCAAAATATGGGGAATTTCTGCTTTTTAGCCTGAAATAAGAAGAATGCATAACTTTTTGCCTTAAAAAAAGGAAATTTCTTCATTTTTGCTCTAAAATAAAGGGAATTTCTGCATTTTGGCCTCTAAATAAGTGCAATTTCTGTCTTTTTCCCCCAAAACAAAGGGAATTTCTGTCTTTTGTGCCCCAAAATAAGTAAAATGTCTGACTTAATACCCAGAAATAAGTAAAATTTCTGCAATTTTGCCCCAAAATAAGGGAAATTTCTGCATTTTTGCCACCAAATAAGGGGAATTTTAGCCTTTTTACCTCAAAATAAAAGGAATTTCTGCATTTTTGCCCCAAAATATTGGAAAATTCTGCCTTTTTTGCCCTAAAATAAGAAAAATTTCTGCAATTTTGTACTAAAATAAAAGAAATTTCAGCCTTTTTGCCCCCAAATAAGAAAATTTCTGCTTTTTTTCTGAAATAAGTCAAATTTCTTCAATTTTGCCCCCCAAAAAAAGAAATTTCTGGAATTTTGCCCCACAATAAGTGGAATTTCTGAGTTTTGCCCCAAAATAAGAAGAATTTCTGTCTTTTTGCCCAAACATATAGAAAATTTCTGCCTTTTTGCCACACAATTAGGGGAATTTCTGCAATTTTGCTCCAAAATACAGGGAATTTCTGCCTTTTTGCTTGTAAATAAGAAGAATGCATACCTTTTGCCATAAAAAAGGGAAATTTCTTCATTTTTGCTCCAAAATAAGGGGAATTTCTGCTTTTTTGCCTCTAAATAAGTGGAATTTCTGTCTTTTCGCCCAAAACAAAGGGAATTTCTGTCTTTTTGCCCCAAGATAAGGAAAATTTCTGATTTATTACCCTGAAAAAAGTGAAATATCTGCAATTTTGCCCAAAAATAAGGAAAATTTCTGCCTTTGCTCCCAAATAAGGGGAATTTCAGCCTTTTTACCTCAAAATAAGGGGAATTCCTGCATTTTTGCCACAAAATATTAGGAATTTCTGCCTTTTTGCCCCAAAATAAAAAAATTTCTGCTTTTTTTCCCTGAAATAAGTGAAACTTCTGCAATTTTGCCCCAAAATAATTGAAATTTCTGCAATTTTGCTCCAAAATAAAAGAAATTTCTGGAACTTTGCCCCAAAATAAGTGGAATTTCTGAGTTTTGCCTCAAAATAAGAAGAATTTCTGTCTTTTTGCCCCAACATATAGAGAATTTCTGCCTTTTTGCCCCACAATTAGGGGAATTTCTGCAATTTTGCTCCAAAATATGGGGAATTTCTGCTTTTTAGCCTGAAAATAAGAAGAATGCATACCTTTTTGCCATAAAAAAAGAAATTTCTTCATTTTTGCTCTAAAATAGGGGGAATTTCTACATTTTTGCCTGTAAATAATTGGAATTTCTGTCTTTTTCCCTTAAAACAAAGGGAATTTCTGTCTTTTTTGCCCCAAAATAAGAAAAATGTCTGACTTATTACCCTGAAATAAGTGAAATTTCTGCAATATTGCCCCAAAATAAGGGAAATTTCTGCCTTTTGTCCCCCAAATAAGGGGAATTTCAGCCTTTTTACCTTAAAATAAGGGGAATTTCTGCATTTTTGCCCCAAAATATGGGAAATTTCTGCCTTTTTTCCCCAAAATAAGAAAAATTTCTTCAATTTTGTACCAAAATATAAGAAATTTCTTCCTTTCTGCCCGAAAATACGAAAATTTCTGCTTTTCTTCTGAAATAAGTCAAATTTTTGGAATTTTGCACCAAAATAAGGGAAATTTCTGGAATTTTGTCCCAAAATAATTGGAATTTCTGAGTTTTGCCCCAAAATAAAAAGAATATCTGTCTTTTTGCCCCAACATATAAGAAATTTCTGCCTTTTTGCCCCACAATTTGGGGAATTTCTGCAATTTTGCGCCAAAATACGGGGAATTTATGCCTCTTTGCCCAAAAATAAAAAGAATGAATACATTTTGCCATAAAAAAGGGAAATTTCTTCATTTTGCTCCAAAATAAGGGGAATTTCTGCTTTTTTGCCTCTAAATAAGTGGAATTTCTGTATTTTCCCCGAAAACAAAGAGAATTTCTGTCTTTTTTGCCCCAAAATAAGGAAAATTTCTGACTTATTACCCTGAAATAAGTGAAATTTCTGCAATTTTGCCCCAAAATAAGGGAAATTTCTGCTTTTTGCCCCCAAATAAGGGAATTTCAGCTTTTTTACCTCAAAATATGGGGAATTTCTGTATTTTTGCCACAAAATATTAGGAATTTCTGTTTTATTTCCCTGAAATAAGTGAAATTTCTGCAATTTTGCTTCAAAATAATTTAAATTTCTGCAATTTTGCCCCAAAATAAGTGGAATTTCTGAGTTTTGCCCCAAAATAATGAAAATTTCTGTCTTTTTGCCCCAATATAGTGGGAATTTCTGCCTTTTTGCCCCAAAATTAGGGGAATTTCTGCTATTTTACTCCAAAATACAGGGAATTTCTGCCTTTTTACCCGAAATAAGAAGAATGCATACCTTTTTGCCATAAAAAAGGGAAATTTCTTCATTTTTGCCCGAAAATAAGAGGAATATCTGCCTTTTTACCTCAAAATAAGTTAAATTTCTGCCTTTTTACCCAAAAATAAACAGAATTTCTGTCTTTTTGCCCCAAAATAATAAGAATTTTTGGATTATGCCCTGAAATAAGTGAAATTTCTGCAATTTTGCCCCAAAATAAGGAAAATTTCTGCTTTTTTGCCCCAAAATAAGGGGAATTTCAGCCTTTTTACCTCAAAATAAGGTGAATTTCTGCATTTTTCCACAAAATATTAGGAATTTCTGCATTTTTGCTCCAAAATAAGTAAAATTTCTGCCTTTTTTCCCTGAAATAAATGAAATTTCTGAAATTTTGCCCCAAAATAAGTGAAATTTCTGCAATTTTGCCCCAAAATAAGTGGAATTTCTGAGTTTTGCCCAAAAATTAAAAGAATATCTGTTTTTTGCCCCAACATATAGGGAATTTCTGCCTTTTTGCCCCACAATTAGGGGAATTTCTGCAATTTTGCTCCAAAACACGGGGAATTTTTGCTTTTTAGCCTGAAATAAGAAGAATGGATAACTTTTTGACATAAAAAAGGGAAATTTCTTCATTTTGCTATAAAATAAAGGGAATTTCTGCATTTTTACCTCTAAATAAGTGCAATTTCTGTCTTTTTCCCCCAAAACAACGGGAATTTCTGTCTTTTGTGCCCCAAAATAAGAAAAATGTCTGACTTATTTCCCAGAAATAAGTAAAATTTCTGCAATTTTGCCCCAAAATATGGGAAATTTCTGCATTTTTGCCACCAAATAAGGGGAATTTCAGCATTTTTACCTCAAAATAAGGGGAATTTCTGCATTTTTGCCCCAAAATATTGAAAATTTCTGCCTTTTTGCCCCAAAAAAAAAATTTCTGCAATTTTATACCAAAATATAAGAAATTTCTGCCTTTTTGCCCCCAAATAAAAAAATTTCTGCCTTTTTTCTGAAATAAGTCAAATTTCTTCAATTTTGCCCCAAAAAAAGGGAAATTTCTGGAATTTTTACCCAAAATAAGTGGAATTTCTGAGTTTTGCCCCAAAATAAGGAGAATTTATGTCTTTTTGCCCCAACATATAGGGAATTTCTGCCTTTTTGCCCCACAATTTGGGGAATTTCTGCAATTTTGCTCCAAAATACGGGGAATTTCTGCCTTTTTGCCCGTAAATAAGAAGAATGCATACCTTTTGCCATAAAAAAGGGAAATTTCTTCATTTTTGCTCCAAAATAAGGGGAATTTCTGCTTTTTTGCCTCTAAATAAGTGGAATTTCGGTCTTTTCCCCCAAAACAAAGGGAATTTCTGTCTTTTTGCCCCAAGATAAGGAAAATTTCTGATTTATTACCCTGAAAAAAGTGAAATATCTGCACTTTTGCCCCAAAATAAGGGAAATTTCTGCCTTTGCTCCCAAATAAGGGGAATTTCAGCCTTTTTACCTCAAAATAAGGGGAATTCCTGCATTTTTGCCACAAAATATTAGGAATTTCTCCCTTTTTGCCACAAAATAAGAAAATTTCTGCTTTTTTACCCTGAAATAAGTGAAACTTCTGCAATTTTGCACCAAAATAAGTGAAATTTCTGCAATTTTGCCCCAAAATAAGAGAAATTTCTGGAACTTTGCCACAAAATAAGTGGAATTTCTGAGTTTTGCCCCAAAATAAAATTAATTTCTGTCTTTTTGCCCCAACATATAGGGAATTTCTGCCTTTTTGCCCCACAATTAGGGAAATTTCTGCAATTTTGCTCCAAAATACGAGGAATTTCTGCTTTTTAGCATGAAAATAAGAAGAATGCATACTTTTTTGACATAAAAAAAAGAAATTTCTTCATTTTTGCTCTAAAATAGGGGGAATTTCTGCATTTTTGCCTGTAAATAATTGGAATTTCTGTCTTTTTTTCCAAAAACAAAAGGAATTTCTGTCTTTTTTGCCCCAAAATAAGGAAAACTTATTACCCTGAAATAAGTGAAATTTCTGCAATATTGCCCCAAAATAAGAGAAATTTCTGCCTTTTTGCCCCCAAATAAGGGGAATTTCAGCCTTTTTACCTCAAAATAAGGGGAATTTCTGCATTTTTGCCTTAAAATATAGGAAATTTCTGCCTTTTTTCCCCAAAATAAGAAAAATTTCTTCAATTTTGTACCAAAATATAAGAAATTTCTTCCTTTCTGCCCGAAAATACGAAAATTTCTGCTTTTTTTCTGAAATAAGTCAAATTTCTGGTATTTTGCACCAAAATAAGGGAAATTTCTGGAATTTTGCCCCAAAATAATTGGAATTTCTGAGTTTTGCCCCAAAATAAAAAGAATATCTGTCTTTGTGCCCCAACATATAAGGAATTTCTGCCTTTTTGCCCCACAATTAGGGGAATTTCTGCAATTTTGCGCCAAAATACGGGGAATTTATGCCTTTTTGCCCAAAAATAAAAAGAATGAATACATTTTGCCATAAAAAAGGGAAATTTCTTCATTTTTGCTCCAAAATAAGAGTAATTTCTGCTTTTTTGCCTCTAAATAAGTGGGATTTCTGTATTTTCCCTGAAAACAAAGGGAATTTCTGTCTTTTTTGCCCAAAAATAAGGAAAATTTCTGACTTATTTTCCTGAAATAAGTGAAATTTCTGCAATTTTGCCCCAAAATAAGGAAAATTTCTGCCTTTTTGCCCCCAAATAAAGGGAATTTCAGCCTTTTTAACCCAAAATAAAGGAATTTCTGCATTTTTGCCACAAAATATTAGGAATTTCTGCTTTTTCTCTCAAAATAAGAAAATTTCTGCTTTTTTTCCTTGAAATAAGTGAAATTTCTGCAATTTTGCCCCAAAATATGGGAATTTTCTGGAACTTTGCCCCAAAATAAGTGGAATTTCTGAGTTTTGTCCCAAAATAAGGAGAATTTCTGTCTTTTTGCCCCAACATATAGGGAATTTCTGCCTTTTTGCCCCACAATTAGGAGAATTTCTGCAATTTTGCCCCACAATACCGGGAATTTCTGCCTTTTTGCCCGAAAATAAGAAGAATGCATACCTTTTTGCCATAAAAAAAGGAAATTTCTTCACTTTTTTCCCCTAAATTAGGGGAATTTCAGTCTTTTTACCTCAAAATAAGGGAAATTTCTGCTTTTTTGCCCCAAAATAAGGAAAATTTCTGCATTTTTTCCCGGAAAAAAGTGAAATTTCTGCATTTTTGCCCCAAAATAAGTGGAATTTCTGAGTTTTGCCCCAAAATAAAGAGAATTTCTCTCTTTTTGCCCCAACATATAGGGAATTTCTGCCTTTTTGCCCCACAATTAGGGGAATTTCTGCAATTTTGCTTCAAAATATGGGGAATTTCTGCTTTTTAGCCTGAAAATAAGAAGAATGCATACCTTTTTGCCATAAAAAAGGGAAATTTCTTCATTTTTGCTCTAAAATAGGGGGAATATCTGCATTTTTGCCTCTAAATAAGTGGATTTCTCTCTTTTTCCCCCAAAACAAAGAGAATTTCTGTCTTTTTTTGCCCCAAAATAAGAAAAATGTCTGACTTCTTACCCTGAAATAAGTGAAATTTCTGCAATTTTGCTCCAAAATAAAAAAAAATTTCTGCCTTTTTGCCCCGAAAAAAGAGGACTTTCAGCCTTTTTACCTCAAAATAAGGGGAATTTCTGCAATTTTGCCCCAAAATATGAGAAATTTCTGCCATTTTGCTCCAAAATAAGGGGAATTTCTGCATTTTTCCCTCTAAATAAGTGGGATTTCTGTCTTTTTTCCCCAAAACAAAGGGAATTTCTGTCTTTTGTGCCCCAAAATAAGGAAAATTTCTGACTTATTACCCTGAAATAAGTGAAATTTCTGCAATTTTGCCCCAAAATAAGGGAAATTTCTGCTTTTTGCCCCCAAAAATGGAATTTCAGCCTTTTACCTCAAAATAAGGGGAATTTCTGCATTTTTGCCACAAAATATTAGGAATTTCTGCCTTTTTGCCCCAAAATAAGGAAAATTTCTGCATTTTTTTCTGAAATAAGTGAAATTTCTGCAATTTTACCCCAAAATAAGTGAAATTTCTGCAATTTTGCCCCAAAATAAGGGAAATTTCTGGAATTTTGCCCAAAAATAAGTGGAATTTCTGAGTTTTGCCCCAAAATAAGGAGAATTTCTGTCTTTTTGCCCAAACATATAGGGAATTTCTGCCTTTTTGCCCCACAATTAGGGGAATTTCTGCAATTCTGCTCCAAAATACGAGGAATTTCTGCCTTTTCGCCCGAAAATAAGGGGAATGCATAACTTTTTGCCATAAAAGAGGAAAATTTCTTCATTTTTGCTCCAAAATAAGAACAATTTCTGTTTTTTTGCCTCTAAATAAGTGGAATTTCTGTCTTTTTTCCCCAAAACAAAGGGAATTTCTGTATTTTTTGCCCCAAAATAAGGGGAATTTCTGACTAATTACCCTGAAACACGTGAAATTTCTGCAATTTTGCCCCAAATTAAGGGAAATTTCTGCCTTTTTGCTCCCAAATAAGGGGAATTTCAGACTTTTTACCTCAAAATAAGGGGAATTTCTGCATTTTTGCCACAAAATATTAGAAATTTCTGCAATTTTTCCCCAACATAAAGGAAATTTCTGCCTTTTTGCCCTGAAATATGTGAAATTTCTGCAATTTTACCCCAAAATAAGGTGAATTTCTGCTTTTGCCCCAAAATAATGGGAATTTCTCCCTTTTGCCCTAAAATAGGAAAAATTTTTGCTTTTTTTCTCTGAAATAAGTGAAATTTCTGCAATTTTGCCCTAAAATAAGTGAAATTTCTGAATTTTTCCCCATAATAAAGGAAATTTCTGCAATTTTGCCCCAAAATAAGGGGAATTTCTCCCTTTTTGCAACAAAATAAAGGAAATTTCAGGCTTTTTACCTGAAAATAAGTGAAATTTCTGCAATTTTGCCCCAAATAAAGGAAATTTCTGCAATTTTACCCCAAAATCAGGTAAATTCCTGCAATTTTGCCCCAAAATAATGGAAATTACTGGAATTTTGCCCCAAAATAAGGGGAATTTCTGATTTTTGCCTCAAAAGAAAAAGAATTTCTAACTTTTGCCCCAAAATTAGGGGAATTTCTGCAATTTTGCTCTAAAATACGGGGAATTTCTGATTTTTGCCTGAAAATAATGGGAATGCATACCTTTTTGCCATAAAAAGTAAAATTTCTTAATTTTTGCTCCAAAATAAGATGAATTTCTGCCTTTTTGCCTCTAAATAATTGGAATTTCTGTCTTTTTCCCCCAAAACAAAGGGAATTTCTGGTTTTTTTGCCCCAAAATAAGGGGAATTTCTGACTTATTATCCTGAAATAAGTGAAATTTCTGCAATTTTGCCCCAAAATAAGGGAAATTTCTGCAATTTTGCCCCAATGTAAAGGAAATTTGTGCAACTTTGCCCCAAAATAAGGGGAATTTCTGACTGTTTGCTCTCGAAAAAAGGAGATTTCTTGTTTTTCGCCCCAAAATAAGGACAATTTCTGCCTTTTTCCCGAATATTATGAAAATTTCTGCAATTTTGCTTCAAAATACGGTGAATTTCTACTTTTTATCACGAAAGTAAGGGGAATGTATACCTTTTCCCACAAAAAGACAAATTTCTTCATTTTTGCCCCAAAATAAGAGGAATTTCTGCCTTTTTACCTCAAAATAAGTGAAATTTCTGCCTTTTTACCCAAAAATAAACAGAATTTCTCTCTTTTTTGCCCCAAAATAAAAGGAATTTCTGAATTATGCCCTGAAATAAGTGAAATTTTTGCAATTTTGCCCCAAAATAAAAGAAATTTCTGGCTTTTTGCCACAAAATAAGGGGAATTTCTGTCTTTTTGCCCCAAAATAAGGGAAATTTCTGCCTTTTTGCCTCCAAATAAGGGGAATTTCAGCCTTTTTACTACAAAATAAGGGGAATTTCTGCATTTTTGCCCCTAAATAAGAAAAATTTCTGCTTTTTTTCCCTGAACTAAGTGAAATTTCTGCAATTTAGCCTCAAAATAGTGAAACATCTGCCATTTTGCCCCAAAATAAGGGAAATTTCTGGAATTTTGCCCGAAAATAAGGGGAATTTCTGAGTTTTGCCCCAAAATAAAAAGAATTTCTGTCGAATTTCTGCTTTTTTGCCTCTAAATATGTGGAATTTCTGTCTTTTTCCCCCAAAACAAAGGGAATTTCTGTCTTTTTTGCCCCAAAATAAGGAAAATTTCTGACTTATTACCCTGAAATAAGTGAAATTTCTGGAATTTTGCCCCAAAAAAGGGTAATTTTTGACTTTTTGCCCCCAAATAAGGGGAATTTCAGCCTTTTTACCTCAAAATAAAGAGAATTTCTGCATTTTTGCCACAAAATATTAGGAATTTCTGCATTTTTGCTCCAAAATAAAGAAAATTTCTGCCTTTTTTCCCTGAAATAAGTGAATTTTCTTCAATTTTGCCCCAAAATAAGTAAAATTTCTGCAATTTTGCCCAAAAATCAGGGAAATTTCTGGAATTTTGCCCCAAAATAAGTGGAATTTCTGAGTTTTGCCCCAAAATTAGGAGATTTTCTGTCTTTTTGCCCCACAATTAGGGGAATTTCAGCAATTTTGCTCCAAAATATGGAAAATTTCTGCTTTTTAGCATGAAAATAAGAAGAATGCATACCTTTTTGCCATAAAAAAGGGAAATTTCTTCATATTTGCTCCAAAATAGGGGGAATTTCTGCATTTTTGCCTCTAAATAAGTGGAATTTCTGTCTTTTTCCTCCAAAACAAAGTGAATTTCTGTCTTTTTTGCCCAATAATAAGGAAAATTTCTGACTTATTACCCTGAAATAAGTGAAATTTCTGCAATTTTGCCCCAAAATAAGGAAAATTTCTGCTTTTTGCCCCCCAAAAAATGGAATTTCAGCCTTTTACCTCTAAATAAGGAGAATTTCTGCATTTTTGCCACAAAATATTAGGAATTTCTCACTTTTGCCCCAAAATAAAGAAAATTTCTGTTTTTTTTCCCTGAAATAAGTGAAGTTTCTGCAATTGTGCCCCAAAATATGTGAAATTTCTGCAATTTTGCCCCAAAATAATGGAAATTTCTGGAATTTTGCTCCAAATAAGTGGAATTTCTGAGTTTTGCCCCAAAATAAGGAGAATTTCTGTCTTTTTGCCCCACAATTAGGGGAATTTCTGCAATTTTGCTCCAAAATATAAAGAATTTCTTCCTTTTTGCCCGAAAATAAGAAGAATGCATACCTTTTTGCAATCAAAAAAGGAAATTTCTTCATTTTTGCTCTAAAATAAGGGGAATTTCTGCTTTTTTGCCTCTAAATATGTGGAATTTGTGTCTTTTTCTCCCTAAACAAAGGGAATTTCTGTCTTTTTTGCCCCAAAATAAGTGGAATTTCTGAGTTTTGCCCAAAAATAAAAAGAATATCTGTCTTTTTGCCCCAACATGTAGAGAATTTCTGCCTTTTTGCCCCACAATTAGGGGAATTTCTCCAATTTTGCTCCAAAATATGGGGAATTTCTGCTTTTTAGCCTGAAATAAGAAGAATGCATAACTTTTTGCCTTAAAAAAAGGAAATTTCTTCATTTTTGCTCTAAAATAAAGGGAATTTCTGCATTTTGGCCTCTAAATAAGTGCAATTTCTGTCTTTTTCCCCCAAAACAAAGGGAATTTCTGTCTTTTGTGCCCCAAAATAAGTAAAATGTCTGACTTAATACCCAGAAATAAGTAAAATTTCTGCAATTTTGCCCCAAAATAAGGGAAATTTCTGCATTTTTGCCACCAAATAAGGGGAATTTTAGCCTTTTTACCTCAAAATAAAAGGAATTTCTGCATTTTTGCCCCAAAATATTGGAAAATTCTGCCTTTTTTGCCCTAAAATAAGAAAAATTTCTGCAATTTTGTACTAAAATAAAAGAAATTTCAGCCTTTTTGCCCCCAAATAAGAAAATTTCTGCTTTTTTTCTGAAATAAGTCAAATTTCTTCAATTTTGCCCCCCAAAAAAAGAAATTTCTGGAATTTTGCCCCACAATAAGTGGAATTTCTGAGTTTTGCCCCAAAATAAGAAGAATTTCTGTCTTTTTGCCCAAACATATAGAAAATTTCTGCCTTTTTGCCACACAATTAGGGGAATTTCTGCAATTTTGCTCCAAAATACAGGGAATTTCTGCCTTTTTGCTTGTAAATAAGAAGAATGCATACCTTTTGCCATAAAAAAGGGAAATTTCTTCATTTTTGCTCCAAAATAAGGGGAATTTCTGCTTTTTTGCCTCTAAATAAGTGGAATTTCTGTCTTTTCGCCCAAAACAAAGGGAATTTCTGTCTTTTTGCCCCAAGATAAGGAAAATTTCTGATTTATTACCCTGAAAAAAGTGAAATATCTGCAATTTTGCCCAAAAATAAGGAAAATTTCTGCCTTTGCTCCCAAATAAGGGGAATTTCAGCCTTTTTACCTCAAAATAAGGGGAATTCCTGCATTTTTGCCACAAAATATTAGGAATTTCTGCCTTTTTGCCCCAAAATAAAAAAATTTCTGCTTTTTTTCCCTGAAATAAGTGAAACTTCTGCAATTTTGCCCCAAAATAATTGAAATTTCTGCAATTTTGCTCCAAAATAAAAGAAATTTCTGGAACTTTGCCCCAAAATAAGTGGAATTTCTGAGTTTTGCCTCAAAATAAGAAGAATTTCTGTCTTTTTGCCCCAACATATAGAGAATTTCTGCCTTTTTGCCCCACAATTAGGGGAATTTCTGCAATTTTGCTCCAAAATATGGGGAATTTCTGCTTTTTAGCCTGAAAATAAGAAGAATGCATACCTTTTTGCCATAAAAAAAGAAATTTCTTCATTTTTGCTCTAAAATAGGGGGAATTTCTACATTTTTGCCTGTAAATAATTGGAATTTCTGTATTTTTCCCTTAAAACAAAGGGAATTTCTCTCTTTTTTGCCCCAAAATAAGAAAAATTTCTGACTTATTACCCTGAAATAAGTGAAATTTCTGCAATATTGCCCCAAAATAAGGGAAATTTCTGCCTTTTGTCCCACAAATAAGGGGAATTTCAGCCTTTTTACCTTAAAATAAGGGGAATTTCTGCATTTTTGCCCCAAAATATGGGAAATTTCTGCCTTTTTTCCCCAAAATAAGAAAAATTTCTTCAATTTTGTACCAAAATATAAGAAATTTCTTCCTTTCTGCCCGAAAATACGAAAATTTCTGCTTTTCTTCTGAAATAAGTCAAATTTTTGGAATTTTGCACCAAAATAAGGGAAATTTCTGGAATTTTGTCCCAAAATAATTGGAATTTCTGAGTTTTGCCCCAAAATAAAAAGAATATCTGTCTTTTTGCCCCAACATATAAGAAATTTCTGCCTTTTTGCCCCACAATTTGGGGAATTTCTGCAATTTTGCGCCAAAATACGGGGAATTTATGCCTCTTTGCCCAAAAATAAAAAGAATGAATACATTTTGCCATAAAAAAGGGAAATTTCTTCATTTTGCTCCAAAATAAGGGGAATTTCTGCTTTTTTGCCTCTAAATAAGTGGAATTTCTGTATTTTCCCCGAAAACAAAGAGAATTTCTGTCTTTTTTGCCCCAAAATAAGGAAAATTTCTGACTTATTACCCTGAAATAAGTGAAATTTCTGCAATTTTGCCCCAAAATAAGGGAAATTTCTGCTTTTTGCCCCCAAATAAGGGAATTTCAGCTTTTTTACCTCAAAATATGGGGAATTTCTGTATTTTTGCCACAAAATATTAGGAATTTCTGTTTTATTTCCCTGAAATAAGTGAAATTTCTGCAATTTTGCTTCAAAATAATTTAAATTTCTGCAATTTTGCCCCAAAATAAGTGGAATTTCTGAGTTTTGCCCCAAAATAACAAAAATTTCTGTCTTTTTGCCCCAATATAGTGGGAATTTCTGCCTTTTTGCCCCAAAATTAGGGGAATTTCTGCTATTTTACTCCAAAATACAGGGAATTTCTGCCTTTTTACCCGAAATAAGAAGAATGCATACCTTTTTGCCATAAAAAAGGGAAATTTCTTCATTTTTGCCCGAAAATAAGAGGAATTTCTGCCTTTTTACCTCAAAATAAGTTAAATTTCTGCCTTTTTACACAAAAATAAACAGAATTTCTGTCTTTTTGCCCCCAAATAATAAGAATTTTTGAATTATGCCCTGAAATAAGTGAAATTTCTGCAATTTTGCCCCAAAATAAGGAAAATTTCTGCTTTTTTTGCCCCAAAATAAGGGGAATTTCAGCCTTTTTACCTCAAAATAAGGTGAATTTCTGCATTTTTCCACAAAATATTAGGAATTTCTGCATTTTTGCTCCAAAATAAGTAAAATTTCTGCCTTTTTTCCCTGAAATAAATGAAATTTCTGAAATTTTGCCCCAAAATAAGTGAAATTTCTGCAATTTTGCCCCAAAATAAGTGGAATTTCTGAGTTTTGCCCAAAAATTAAAAGAATATCTGTTTTTTGCCCCAACATATAGGGAATTTCTGCCTTTTTGCCCCACAATTAGGGGAATTTCTGCAATTTTGCTCCAAAACACGGGGAATTTTTGCTTTTTAGCCTGAAATAAGAAGAATGCATAACTTTTTGACATAAAAAAGGTAAATTTCTTCATTTTGCTATAAAATAAAGGGAATTTCTGCATTTTTACCTCTAAATAAGTGCAATTTCTGTCTTTTTCCCCCAAAACAACGGGAATTTCTGTCTTTTGTGCCCCAAAATAAGAAAAATGTCTGACTTATTTCCCAGAAATAAGTAAAATTTCTGCAATTTTGCCCCAAAATATGGGAAATTTCTGCATTTTTGCCACCAAATAAGGGGAATTTCAGCATTTTTACCTCAAAATAAGGGGAATTTCTGCATTTTTGCCCCAAAATATTGAAAATTTCTGCCTTTTTGCCCCAAAAAAAAATTTCTGCAATTTTGTACCAAAATATAAGAAATTTCTGCCTTTTTGCCCCCAAATAAAAAAATTTCTGCCTTTTTTCTGAAATAAGTCAAATTTCTTCAATTTTGCCCCAAAAAAAGGGAAATTTCTGGAATTTTTACCCAAAATAAGTGGAATTTCTGAGTTTTGCCCCAAAATAAGGAGAATTTATGTCTTTTTGCCCCAACATATAGGGAATTTCTGCCTTTTTGCCCCACAATTTGGGGAATTTCTGCAATTTTGCTCCAAAATACGGGGAATTTCTGCCTTTTTGCCCGTAAATAAGAAGAATGCATACCTTTTGCCATAAAAAAGGGAAATTTCTTCATTTTTGCTCCAAAATAAGGGGAATTTCTGCTTTTTTGCCTCTAAATAAGTGGAATTTCGGTCTTTTCCCCCAAAACAAAGGGAATTTCTGTCTTTTTGCCCCAAGATAAGGAAAATTTCTGATTTATTACCCTGAAAAAAGTGAAATATCTGCACTTTTGCCCCAAAATAAGGGAAATTTCTGCCTTTGCTCCCAAATAAGGGGAATTTCAGCCTTTTTACCTCAAAATAAGGGGAATTCCTGCAGTTTTGCCACAAAATATTAGGAATTTCTCCCTTTTTGCCACAAAATAAGAAAATTTCTGCTTTTTTACCCTGAAATAAGTGAAACTTCTGCAATTTTGCACCAAAATAAGTGAAATTTCTGCAATTTTGCCCCAAAATAAGAGAAATTTCTGGAACTTTGCCACAAAATAAGTGGAATTTCTGAGTTTTGCCCCAAAATAAAAAGAATTTCTGTCTTTTTGCCCCAACATATAGGGAATTTCTGCCTTTTTGCCCCACAATTAGGGAAATTTCTGCAATTTTGCTCCAAAATACGAGGAATTTCTGCTTTTTAGCATGAAAATAAGAAGAATGCATACTTTTTTGACATAAAAAAAAGAAATTTCTTCATTTTTGCTCTAAAATAGGGGGAATTTCTGCATTTTTGCCTGTAAATAATTGGAATTTCTGTCTTTTTTTCCAAAAACAAAAGGAATTTCTGTCTTTTTTGCCCCAAAATAAGGAAAACTTATTACCCTGAAATAAGTGAAATATCTGCAATATTGCCCCAAAATAAGAGAAATTTCTGCCTTTTTGCCCCCAAATAAGGGGAATTTCAGCCTTTTTACCTCAAAATAAGGGGAATTTCTGCATTTTTGCCTTAAAATATAGGAAATTTCTGCCTTTTTTCCCCAAAATAAGAAAAATTTCTTCAATTTTGTACCAAAATATAAGAAATTTCTTCCTTTCTGCCCGAAAATACGAAAATTTCTGCTTTTTTTCTGAAATAAGTCAAATTTCTGGTATTTTGCACCAAAATAAGGGAAATTTCTGGAATTTTGCCCCAAAATAATTGGAATTTCTGAGTTTTGCCCCAAAATAAAAAGAATATCTTTCTTTGTGCCCCAACATATAAGGAATTTCTGCCTTTTTGCCCCACAATTAGGGGAATTTCTGCAATTTTGCGCCAAAATACGGGGAATTTATGCCTTTTTGCCCAAAAATAAAAAGAATGAATACATTTTGCCATAAAAAAGGGAAATTTCTTCATTTTTGCTCCAAAATAAGAGTAATTTCTGCTTTTTTGCCTCTAAATAAGTGGGATTTCTGTATTTTCCCTGAAAACAAAGGGAATTTCTGTCTTTTTTGCCCAAAAATAAGGAAAATTTCTGACTTATTTTCCTGAAATAAGTGAAATTTCTGCAATTTTGCCCCAAAATAAGGAAAATTTCTGCCTTTTTGCCCCCAAATAAAGGGAATTTCAGCCTTTTTAACCCAAAATAAAGGAATTTCTGCATTTTTGCCACAAAATATTAGGAATTTCTGCTTTTTCTCTCAAAATAAGAAAATTTCTGCTTTTTTTCCTTGAAATAAGTGAAATTTCTGCAATTTTGCCCCAAAATATGGGAATTTTCTGGAACTTTGCCCCAAAATAAGTGGAATTTCTGAGTTTTGTCCCAAAATAAGGAGAATTTCTGTCTTTTTGCCCCAACATATAGGGAATTTCTGCCTTTTTGCCCCACAATTAGGAGAATTTCTGCAATTTTGCCCCACAATACCGGGAATTTCTGCCTTTTTGCCCGAAAATAAGAAGAATGCATACCTTTTTGCCATAAAAAAAGGAAATTTCTTCACTTTTTTCCCCTAAATTAGGGGAATTTCAGTCTTTTTACCTCAAAATAAGGGAAATTTCTGCTTTTTTGCCCCAAAATAAGGAAAATTTCTGCATTTTTTCCCGGAAAAAAGTGAAATTTCTGCATTTTTGCCCCAAAATAAGTGGAATTTCTGAGTTTTGCCCCAAAATAAAGAGAATTTCTCTCTTTTTGCCCCAACATATAGGGAATTTCTGCCTTTTTGCCCCACAATTAGGGGAATTTCTGCAATTTTGCTTCAAAATATGGGGAATTTCTGCTTTTTAGCCTGAAAATAAGAAGAATGCATACCTTTTTGCCATAAAAAAGGGAAATTTCTTCATTTTTGCTCTAAAATAGGGGGAATATCTGCATTTTTGCCTCTAAATAAGTGGATTTCTCTCTTTTTCCCCCAAAACAAAGAGAATTTCTGTCTTTTTTGCCCCAAAATAAGAAAAATGTCTGACTTCTTACCCTGAAATAAGTGAAATTTCTGCAATTTTGCTCCAAAATAAAAAAAATTTCTGCCTTTTTGCCCCGAAAAAAGAGGACTTTCAGCCTTTTTACCTCAAAATAAGGGGAATTTCTGCAATTTTGCCCCAAAATATGAGAAATTTCTGCCATTTTGCTCCAAAATAAGGGGAATTTCTTCATTTTTGCCCCAAAATACACAAAATTTCTGCCTTTTTGCCCCAAAATAAGAAAAAATTCAGCAATTTTTTACCAAAATAAAAAAAATTTCTGCCTTTTTGCCCCAAAATAAGAAAATTTCTGCTTTTTTTTCTGAAATAAGTGAAATTTCTGCAATTTTGCCCCAAAATAAGTGAAATTTCTGCAATTTTGCCCCCAAATAAGAGAAATTTTTGGAATTTTGCCCCAAAATAAGTTGAATTTCTGAGTTTTGCCCCAAAATAAAAAGAATTTCTGTCTTTTTGCCCCAACATATAGGGAATTTCTGCATTTTTGCCCCACAATTAGGGTAATTTCTGCAATTTTGCTCCAAAATAGGAGGAATTTCTGCCTTTTTGCCCGAAAATATAAAGAATGCAAATCATTTTGCCATAAAAAAGGGAAATTTCTTCATTTTTGCTCCAAAATAAGGGGAATTTCTGCATTTTTCCCTCTAAATAAGTGGGATTTCTGTCTTTTTTCCCCAAAACAAAGGGAATTTCTGTCTTTTGTGCCCCAAAATAAGGAAAATTTCTGACTTATTACCCTGAAATAAGTGAAATTTCTGCAATTTTGCCCCAAAATAAAGGAAATTTCTGCTTTTTGCCCCCAAAAATGGAATTTCAGCCTTTTACCTCAAAATAAGGGGAATTTCTGCATTTTTGCCACAAAATATTAGGAATTTCTAACTTTTGCACCAAAATAAAGAAAATTTCTGCCTCTTTTCCCTGAAAAAAGTGAAGTTTCTGCAATTGTGCCCCAAAATAAGTGAAATTTTTGCAATTTTTCCCCAAAATAAGGGAAATTTCTGGAATTTTGCTCCAAATAAATGGAATTTCTGAGTTTTGCCCCAAAATAAGGAGAATTTCTGTCTTTTTGCCCATAATATAGGGAATTTCTGCCTTTTTGCCCCACAATTAGGGGAATTTCTGCAATTTTGCTCCAAAATATAAGGAATTTCTTCCTTTTTGCCCGAAAATAAGAAGAATGCATAACTTTTTGCAATAAAAAAAGGAAATTCTTCATTTTTGCTCTAAAATAGGGGGAATTTCTGCTTTTTTGCCTCTAAATATGTGGAATTTCTGTCTTTTTCCCCCAAAACAAAGGGAATTTCTGTATTTTTTGCCCCAAAATAAGGGGAATTTCTGACTTATTACCCTGAAATAAGTGAAATTTCTGCAATTTTTCCCCAAAATAAGGGAAATTTCTGCCTTTTTGCCCCCAAATAAGGGGAATTTCAGCCTTTTTACCTCAAAATAAGGTGAATTTCTGCATTTTTGCCACAAAATATTAGGAATTTCTGCATTTTTGCTCCAAAATAAGGATAATTTCTGCCTTTTTTCCCTGAAATAAATGAAATTTCTGCAATTTTGCCCCAAAATAAGTGAAATTTCTGCAATTTTGCCCCAAAATAAGTGGAATTTCTGACTTTTGCCCAAAAAAAAAAAATATCTGTCTTTTTGCCCCAACATATAGGGAATTTCTGCCTTTTTGCCCCAAAATTAGAGGAATTTCTGCAATTTTGCTCCATAATACGGGGAATTTCTGCTTTTTAGCCTGAAATAAGAAGAATGCATACCTTTTTGCCATAAAAAAGTAAAATTTCTTCATTTTTGCTCTAAAATAAAGGGAATTTCTGCATTTTTGCCTCTACATAAGTGCAATTTCTGTCTTTTTCCCCCAAAACAAAGGTAATTTCTGTCTTTTGTGCCCCAAAATAAGGAAAATGTCTGACTTATTACCCAGAAATAAGTAAAATTTCTGCAATTTTGCCACAAAATAAGGGAAATTTCTGCATTTTTGCCACCAAATAAGTGGAATTTCAGCCTTTTTACCTCAAAATAAGGGGAATTTCTGCATTTTTGCCCCAAAATATTGGAAATTTCTGCCTTTTTGCCCCAAAATAAGAAAAATTTCTGCAATTTTGTATCAAAATAAAAGAAATTTCAGCCTTCTTGCCCCCAAATAAGAAAATTTCTGCTTTTTCTCTGAAACAAGTCAAATTTCTTCAATTTTGCCCCCAAAAAAGGGAAATTTCTGGAATTTTGCCCCAAAATAAGTGGATTTTCTGAGTTTTGCCCCAAAATAAGGAGAATTTCTGTTTTTTGCCCCAACATATAGATAATTTCTGCCTCTTTGCCCCACAATTAGGGGAATTTCTGCAATTTTGCTCCAAAATACGGGGAATTTCTGCCTTTTTGCCCGTAAATAAGAAGAATGCATACCTTTTGCCAGAAAAAAGGGAAATTTCTTCATCTTTGCTCCAAAATAAGGGGAATTTCTGCTTTTTTGCCTCTAAATAAGTGGAATTCTTTCTTTTCCCCAAAAACAAAGGGAATTTCTGTCTTTTTGCCCCAAGATAAGGAAAATTTCTGATTTATTACTCTGAAATAAGTGAAATTTCTGCAATTTTGCCCCAAAATAAGGGAAATTTCTGCCTTTGCTCCCAAATAAGGGGAATTTCAGGATTTTTACCTCAAAATAAGGGGAATTTCTGCATTTTTGCCACAAAATATTAGGAATTTCTGCCTTTTTGTCCCAAAATAAGAAAATTTCTGCTTTTTTTCCCTGAAATAACTGAAACTTCTGCAATTTTGCCCAAAAATAAGTGAAATTTCTGCAATTTTGCCCCAAAATAAGTGGAATTTCTGGAACTTTGCTCCAAAATAAGTGGAATTTCTGAGTTCTGCCACAAAATAAGGAGAAATTCTGTCTTTTTGCCCCAACATATAGGGAATTTCTGCCTTTTTGCCCCACAATTAGGGGAATTTCTGCAATTTTGCTCTAAAATACGGGGAATTTCTGCTTTTTAGCCTGAAAGTAAGAAGAATGCATACCTTTTTGCCATAAAAAAAAGAAATTTCTTCATTTTTGCTCTAAAATAGGGGGAATTTCTGCATTTTTTCCTGTAAATAATTGGAATTTCTGTCTTTTTCCCTCAAAACAAAGGGAATTTCTGTCTTTTTTGCCCCAAAATAAAGAAAATGTCTGACTTATTACCCTGAAATAAGTGAAATTTCTGCAATATTGCCCCAAAATAAGGGAAATTTCTGCCTTTTTGCCCAAAAATAAGGGGAATTTCAGCCTTTTTACCTCAAAATAAGGGGAATTTCTGCATTTTTGCCCCAAAATATGGGAAATTTCTGCCTTTTTTCCCCAAAATAAGAAAAATTTCTTCAATTTTGTACCAAAATAAAAGAAATTTCTCCCTTTTTGCCTGAAAATACAAAAATTTCTGCTTATTTTCTGAAATAAGTCAAATTTCTGGAATTTTGCACCAAAATAAAAGAAATTTCTGGAATTTTGCCCCAAAATAATTGGAATTTCTGAGTTTTGCCCCAAAATATAAAGAATATCTGTCTTTTTGCCCCAACATATAAGGAATTTCTGCCTTTTTGCCCCACAATTTGGGGAATTTCTGCAATTATGCGCCAAAATACGGGGAATTAATGCCTTTTTGCCCAAAAATAAAAGGAATGAATACATTTTGCCATACAAAAGGGAAATTTCTTCATTTTTGCTCCAAAATAAGGGTAATTTCTGCTTTTTTGCCTCTAAATAAGTGGAATTTCTGTATTTTCCCTGAAAACAAAGGGAATTTCTGTCTTTTTTGCCCCAAAATAAGGAAAATTTCTGACTTATTACCCTGAAATAAGTGAAATTTCTGCAATTTTGCCCCAAAATAAGGGAAATTTCTGCATTTTTCCCCCAAATAAGGGGAATTATAGCCTTTTTAACCCAATATAAAGGAATTTCTGCATTTTTGCCACAAAATATTAGGAATTTCTGCGTTTTTCTCTCAAAATAAGAAAATTTCTGCTTTTTTACCCTGAAATAAGTGAAATTTCTGCAATTTTGCCCCAAAATATGGGAAATTTCTGGAATATTGCCCCAAAATAAGTGGAATTTCTGAGTTTTGTCCCAAAATAAAGAGAATTTCTGTCTTTTTGTCCCAACATATAGGGAATTTTGCCTTTTTGCCCCACAATTAGGAGAATTTCTGCAATTTTGCCCCAAAATACCGGGAATTTCTGCCTTTTTGCCCGAAAATAAGAAGAATGCATACCTTTTTGCCATAAAAAAAGGAAATTTCTTCACTCTTTCCCCCTAAATTAGGGGAATTTCAGTCTTTTTACCTCAAAATAAGGGCAATTTCTGCATTTTTGCCACAAAATTTTAGGAATTTCTGCCTTTTTGCCCCAAAATAAGGAAAATTTCTCCCTTTTTTCCTTGAAATAAGTGAAATTTCTGCAATTTTGCCCCAAAATAAGTGGAATTTCTGAGTTTTGCCCCAAAATAAGGAGAATTTCTCTTTTTGCCCAAACATATAGGGAATTTCTGCATTTTTGCCCCACAATTAGGGGAATTTCTGCAATTTTGCTCCAAAATACAAGGAAATTCTGCTTTTTAGCCTGAAAATAAGAAGAATGCATATCTTTTTGCCATAAAAAAGGGAAATTTCTTCATTTTTGCTCTAAAATAGGGGGAATATCTGCATTTTTGCCTCTAAATAAGTGGAATTTCTGTCTTTTTCTCCCAAAACAAAGGGAATTTCTGTCTTTTTTGCCCCAAAATAAGAAAAATGTCTGACTTATTACCCTGAAATAAGTGAAATATCTGCAATTTTGCCCCAAAATAAAGAAAATTTCTGCTTTTTTTGCCCCGAAAAAAGGGGAATTTCAGCCTTTTTACCTCAAAATAAGGGGAATTTCTGCATTTTTGCCCCAAAATATGAGAAATTTCTGCAATTTTGCCCCAAAATAAGGGGAATTTCTGCATTTTTGCCCAAAAATATACAAAATTTCTGCCTTTTTGCCCCAAAATAAGACAAAATTCAGCAATTTTTTACCAAAATAAAAAAAATTTCTGCCTTTTTGCCCCAAAATAAGAAAATTTCTGCTTTTTTTCTGAAATAAGTGAAATTTCTGCAATTTTGCCCCAAAATAATTAAAATTTCTGCAATTTTGCCCCCAAATAAAGAAAATTTCTGGAATTCTGCCCTAAAATAATTTCAATTTCTGAGTTTTGCCCCAAAATAAAAAGAATTTCTGTCTTTTTGCCCCAACATATAGGAAATTTCTGCCTTTTTGCCCCACAATTAGGGTAATTTTTGCAATTTTGCTCCAAAATAGGGGGAATTTCTGCCTTTTTGCCCGAAAATATAAAGAATGCATAACATTTTGCCATAAAAAAGGGAAATTTCTTCATTTTTGCTCCAAAATAAGGGGAATTTCTGCATTTTTCCCTCTAAACAAGTGGAATTTCTGTCTTTTTTCCCCAAAACAAATGGAATTTCTGACTTTTTTGCCCCAAAATAAGGAAAATTTCTGACTTATTACCCTGAAATAAGTGAAATTTCTGCAATTTTGCCCCAAAATAAGGGAAATTTCTGCTTTTTGCCCCCAAAAATGGAATTTCAGCCTTTTACCTCAAAATAAGGGGAATTTCTGCATTTTTGCCACAAAATATTAGGAATTTCTAACTTTTGCCCCAAAATAAAAAAAATTTCTGCCTTTTTTCCCTGAAATAAGTGAAGTTTCTGAAATTGTGCACCAAAATAAGTGAAATTTTTGCAATTTTGCCCCAAAATAAGGGAAATTTCTGGAATTTTGCTCCAAATAAGTGGAATTTCTGAGTTTTGCCCCAAAATAAGGAGAATTTCTGTCTTTTTGCCCATAATATAAAGAATTTCTGCTTTTTGCCCCACAATTAGGGGAATTTCTGCAATTTTGCTCCAAAATATAAGGAATTTCTTCCTTTTTGCCTGAAAATAAGAAGAATGCATACCTTTTTGCAATAAAAAAAAGGAAATTTCTTCATTTTTGCTCTAAAATAAGGGGAATTTCTGCTTTCTTGCCTCTAAATATGTGTAATTTCTGTCTTTTTCCCCCAAAACAAAGTGAATTTCTGTCTTTTTTGCCCCAAAATAAGGGGAATTTCTGACTTATTACCCTGAAATAAGTGAAATTTCTGCAATTTTCCCCAAAATAAGAGAAATTTTTTCCTTTTTGCCCCCAAATAAGGGGAACTTCAGCCTTTTTACCTCAAAATAAGGTGAATTTCTGCCTTTTTGCCACAAAATATTAGGAATTTCTGCATTTTTGCTCCAAAATAAAGATAATTTCTGCCTTTTTTCCCTGAAATAAATGAAATTTCTTCAATTTTGCCCCAAAATAAGTGAAATTTCTGCAATTTTGCCCCAAAATAAGTGGAATTTCTGACTTTTGCCCAAAAATAAAAAAAAATATCTGTTTTTTTGCCCCAACATATAGGGAATTTCTGCCTTTTTGCCCCACAATTAGGGGAATTTCTGCAATTTTGCTCCAAAATACGGGGAATTTCTGCTTTTTAGCCTGAAATAAGAAGAATTCATACCTTTTTGCCATAAAAAAGGGAAATTTCTTCATTTTTGCTCTAAAATAAAGGGAATTTCTGCATTTTTGCCTCTACATAAGTGCAATTTCTGTCTTTTTCCCTCAAAACAAAGGGAATTTCTGTCTTTTGTGCCCCAAAATAAGGAAAATGTCAGAATTATTACCCAGAAAAAAGTAAAATTTCTGAAATTTTGCCACAAAATAAGGGAAATTTCTGCATTTTTGCCACCAAATAAGGAGAAATTCAGCCTTTTTACCTCAAAATAAGGGGAATTTCTGCATTTTTGCCCCAAAATATTGGAAATTTCTGCCTTTTTGCCCCAAAATAAGAAAAATTTCTGCAATTTTGTATCAAAATAAAAGAAATTTCAGCCTTTTGCCCCCAAATAAGAAAATTTCTGCTTTTTTTCTGAAATAAGTCAAATTTCTTCAATTTTGCCCCAAAAAAAAGTAAATTTCTGGAATTTTGCCCCAAAATAAGTGGATTTTCTGAGTTTTGCCCCAAAATAATGAGAATTTCTGTCTTTTTGCCCCAACATATAGGGAATTTCTGCCTTTTTGCCCCACAATTAGGGGAATTTCTGCAATTTTGCTCCAAAATACGGGGAATTTCTGCCTTTTTGCCTGTAAATTAGAAGAATGCATACCTTTTGCCATAAAAAAGAGAAATTTCTTCATTTTTGCTCCAAAATAAGGGGAATTTCTTATTTTTTGCCTCTAAATAAGTGGAATTTCTGTCTTTTCCCCCAAAACAAAGGGAATTTCTGTCTTTTTGCCCCAAGATAAGGAAAATTTCTGATTTATTACTCTGAAATAAGTGAAATTTCTGCAATTTTGCTCCAAAATAAGGGAAATTTCTGCCTTTGCTCCCAAATAAGGAGAATTTCTGCATTTTTGCCACAAAATATTAGGAATTTCTGCCTTTTTGCCCCAAAATAAGAAAATTTCTGCTTTTTTCCTGAAATAAGTGAAACTTCTGTAATTTTGCCCCAAAATAAG